>NC_080097.1:66361766-67025933 GCF_950005125.1 Chionomys nivalis | reverse complement strand
GCCTTGAACTCAGAGATCTGCTTGCTTCTGCCTCCCAAGTGCTGGAACTAAACGTAAGAGCCACACCACGCGGCCAAAGTTTACTTTCAACAGTAGGCAAATGCGAATGATCACATTTAAACTTCTGTTATTGAGTCTCTGCCATCCATTTTCTTCTTCATATTTCTCTTCGTTTTATTTGATGGCTTTTGTTGACCCTCTTAAAATTTAGTTCACATTTTTGTTTTGTTTTTTGAAACACTGTAAGTGACCGAGGCAACTCTCAAATTTATGATCCTCCTGCCTCAGTCCTTTTAGTGCTGGGGTTACAGACATGTGCCACATATAGCTTTGAACTTTACTTTTCTGCACTATAATCCACACCAAGTTTTCTTTCTTTCTTTCTTTTTTTTTTTTCAAAACAGGTTTTTTTTGTGTAGTCCTTGCTGTCCTGGAACTAGCTCTTGTAGACAAGGCTGGCCTTGGATTCACAGAGATCTGCCCGCCTCTGCCGCTGAGCACTGGGATTAAAGGCATGTGCCACTACCATACCTGGCATCACATCAAGTTTTCTTTTTTCTTTTTGGTTTTTCGAGACAAGGTTTCATTGTCGTTTTAGAGCCTGGCCTGGAACTAGCTCTTGTAGACTAAAGGTGTGCGCCACCACCGCCCAGCTCACACCAAGTTTTCTAATTACTAGAAATCCATGAACTAAGTTGCTCCTCAATTCATCATAAAATTAATTATTGAAAATGTTCTCAGTCTAAGCAAAGTTACTTCAAGCGGTTGCAAGCAGAAATGTTAGCAGAAATCTGAAGCTCCTTCTTTAATCCAGGTCATCTCTTTAGTGGTGCGACTCATAAACACAGTCAGTGTCTGGGCTAATGTCTGGAGCTAGGCTGCAGTAGTCCATGCCTAGTCTTAGGGACGGTCAGAAGGACAGTTAGGAATTAACAGGGTGGCATTCCATCTGGCAATGATTCGTGTGTGGTGTTTGGTAAATGATTTATCCTGTTTCTTTGCCTATAAAATTAGGTTGGTATCCCAGATGGCCTGTGACTCACACTGTGTTGACGAGAGACTGGCATGCAGGTCTGCCAGTGCTGTGAAGCTCAGGGCTTTCTCTAGCGCAGTGTCTACAGGACGCTCTTCCTGGGCCTCTCATTTCCAACTTTTCTCCCAGAACTGTGCTTTAGAGGCCGGTGTTGACTTCTCTTTCCTTAGTGCTATGGTCTGGATGCTTGTGTCCTGGTGCCCAACGTGGGGCCCAGTCCACAGGTTTTGAGATTGGTCAACCAGTCTTGTGACACATTGGGCACTGACTCTCCCACCTGTGGCTCTAGCTGGCCCTCAGATACAGCAGGCTTGTCTCAAACTCACAGAGTTCTGCCTGTCTCTGCTGGTATAGGAGGTCCTTCTGTATTTGTGTTGCTTTCATTGGTTGAATAAAGAAACTACCTTAGCCTTTTGATAGGGAAGAGCTTAGGTAGGCTTAGAAAAGAGAACTGAATTCTGGGAGGAAGACAGCAGTGTGGCAGACGCCATGGTTCTCCTGCTCGAGATGGACACTGGTTAGAATCTTTTCCGGTAAGCCACAACCTCGTGGTGTTACACAGATTGGTAGAAATGGGTTAGATCAGGATGTAAGAGTTGTCCAAGAAGAGGCTAAATATAATGGGCCAGGCAGTAATTTAATTAATACAATTTCTGTGTGGTTATTTTGGGGGTTAAGCTAGCCGGGCAGTGGGCCACAGCCCATTCCTTCCTGCTACACTCTGCCTCCCAAGTGATGGGATTAAAGACATGTGCCACCATGGCTTGAACTCACAGAGATCTTCCTGCCTCTGCCCACATGGACAGCTGTATCCACATAAAGCCCGAGAGAGCTTGGGAAGTAATTCTAGACAGAAAAGAATAGGGTTAAGCACAGTTTATTGATAGTAGCATTTTCTCAGGTGGGCTCTGTTTGGTAGAAGCAAATGTGTCTCATTTAAGAGAGGTTTCCTGACTCAGCTTTAGCTACAAAAACTTTGCAGCCCTTTAAAAAGACTCTGCCACAAAACACTTAAATGGTGTTTATAAATAGCCTATAGCATGCTTCTTGGTGGCTGCACAGACCTTGAAACGCCATAGAGTTTTGACAATCAATATAACTCTGGCCAGTACCTCTACCATGAAGCTAGATTCTCAGAAAGCTAAGGAATGGGGTGGATCCAGCCATCAAAGACACGGCTTTAATCCTAGCCATATTGTTTAGCATATTAAAGACTCATGTGGTTAGAAAAAGAGAGATATACAATAAAAATAGATTCAGATGAAGAAAACTTCTAAATGGTTTACAGTATGTTTAAAAATATATGTAGGCTTGGGAGAGAAAAGAAAAAAGGATAAAGTCCTTCTAAAAAAAGAAAGAAAGAGAGTAGTTGGGTGTGGTGGCACACCCTTTAATCCTAACACTTGGGAGACAGAGGCAGTTCAAGTACAGCCTAGTCTACAGAGTGAGTTCTAGGATAGCCAAAGATATACAGAGAAACCCTGTGTCAAAAAACCAAAAATTAAAAATAAAACTAAAACTGGAGTTTAAAATAAAGCCATATAAAGATAGAAAATACAGAGATAATCTGGATACTGCATGTTATTGTGTTGTCTTTGAATTATTTGATGACTGAGGAAAGCACAGCAGCTGTTAAAAGAAGTTTGGTTACAAATGCTGCTGGATTAATACAACATATATATTTTGAGCCAGGCGATGGTGGTGCATGTCTTTAATCCCAGCACTCAGGAGGCAGAGGTAAGTGAATCTCTGTGAGTTTGAGAAAGAATTAATTGATTACATCTGGGAAACCTTGTTCCCCTACTCTTCAGGGAAACCTTATCCTTAACTTTCGCCTCCTCCTTGTTTCCCAGGCCAGCTCTTTCCGGACTCTTTTCGCCTGCCGTGCCCCACTGGCGAGGAGGTTTCCATGCTGGCATTTTAGGTGGTTCCGCGGTGATTTCCTGGGTGCCTCACACAGGCTTTGTCTTGGGAGTTAGCTTTTCCTTAAGGCCAAATAAAAGGTTAGCTCCTTTTCCCACAATGCTTCACTACTGTCCTGTTTACAGGTCCCCCAATGGTTACTTTTTTTCCATCCATTCAGCTCTGCTAAGGTGTTCAACTGTTTGGTTAAACACTAGTCATTGGTCATGGTGTTGCTCTGAAGGTATTTTTAAGACGTAGCATTTAATTCAGTAGACACTAAGTAAAGCTTTTATGACAGGTGGGCCCCATCCAGCGAAAGCCACGACTGGAGAACTGAGCGTCTCCACTGTGGAAGGAATCCCACTTAAAACTGCAGCAGGGCACAGAGGAAAGAGGGGGGGGGAGAGGGGAGGGGAGAGATTGAGAGGATGGAAGAGAAGAGAGAGGGGAGGGGAGAGAAAGAAGAGAGAAAAGAGAGAGATTGTGTAGGTTTTGGCTGCGCTGGAGAACTGGCTAATAAAATTATAGAAAACCTACCCTAAGGAGAGAGCCAAGAGAGTATAGTATGCTGAGCTCCCTGGATGGGACCTTCGAGGAAGCTACCATGTAGTTAAATCTGTTGTGAACAGATTGAGGTGTGATGAGACACACCTGTTATTCCCAGAGCTGCAGAAACGGAAGGCTGGCTGGTGCAGGCTAGCAGGCACCATTGTAATCTCCGGTCTCAAAAAAAAAAAAAAAAAAAACCTCAAACAACCTCCCTAGAAGCAAGCAGGTACACCCTGCCTCCTCCAAAAGCTAAGAACTTGGCAGCTACCACCACTTTCTCCAAACCAGAATAAATGTAGGTGTCGCTGATTTTAGCTTTGTATTTGGTTGTGACTTCAAGCTTATGTAAAAGCTGCAAGAAAGTCTCCTCATTTACTTTATTATCTTTTTCTTACTTGCACACGCTCTTCTTCCCTCTTTTCTGTTTCTTATCTTTCCTTCTTTCTCCATTTGTTTTTCTGTGCTTTGGATTAACCTATGGCTTCACAAATACTACTCCAAGTGGAGACATTTCCCACACCCTTCTCTTCCCGTGGGGCTAGAGAATTAGCTCAGTGGTAGAGAGTTGGTCTACCATATACAAGCCCCTGGGTTTGATTCCTAGCACTGCAACACACACACACACACACACACACACACACGCTTTCTGAACCATTTGAAAGTCAACAGCATGCACTATAACCATTTCTCTTCAGATGCCACAGACTGTATTTCTCGAGGACGGAACTTAACATTGAACAAACTCATCTATTCCAGGAGCCATGTTCAATGGAATCTATTAGTGTGATCTTTTCTCTTAAAGTGTTTTATTTGTCCTTAATAAAGGATTAAGTTGCCCTGCCTTTCTAACCTGGAAATGTCATCTACGATATGTACTGTGAGTTATAATGAAAATTTAAATATATGGCTTATTAAATTAAATATATGGCTTCAAGCTTGTTTTCACAAACCTTAGGCTTGTAGATAAACCAGCCTAAGCTGTAGTTTTCCTCCTAGGCCCCCTTTGTCCACTCACAGTCCTGGGCGGGACACGTGCTCTTGGGAGGCTTTGATTAGCCAGCTCTCTGGCCCATCCTTGTCCTCATAGGCTCTTGACCTGAGCGGTCCTCTTTGCCCTGGGAACAGTCGGGAGGCACCTCAGCCTCTTGTCTAAGTTTCTGTGACGAATGGCTTATTTCGAATTAGAGATGGTCTTGGGAATTAGAACCAGATCTGGTTCTCTCTCTCCCAATGACTCCATAACACAAACTCTAAGAGCAGGGGTTAACAAATAGTTAATGAGAGAGCCCTGAAGTCGCTGGCACAGGCTTTCCCAACATATGCTCTCTTAGGATTTATTTAATATATTTTGTAGAAAAATAATGCAATTAGGGTAGATTTAGCCCATATCAAAGCTCTGGCTTTGTTTATCTAGAAAGGGGAGCGTTTGATTAAATTACTCTTCATCTGAACATAACACGGGGTGGGGACGTCCCATTAGGGGTATAAGGATGAACCACTGAGCAGTTAACTGGGACCAAAGACTCACATGATGTCACAGGCCTATGCAAGGAGAAAGTGTCTTCATTTGGAAATACTTTGCTACGCCTGTCAGAGAGTCTGGTTAAAATGACTCGTCAGGTAATTCTTATTTGGGGTCTAAAAATGGAAGTCACGCAGTGAGCATGGTCCTTTCGGCTGACTCACGTGGCATGGGTTTCCCGCAGATGAGACTGGAGAAGGTTCACCACACTGCGGAAATTAAGGGGATTCCTGAACTAGCTTTGTCTGTGTAGTGTATATGAGTGTGTGTGTGGTGTATGAGTGTGTGTGAGTATGTAGAGTGTGTGGATGTGTGTGTGTGTGACTACATGTGAGCATATGGTATGTGTATGTGCGTGAGTGTGAGAGTATGTATGTATGTGTGCATATATGAGTGTGTCTGAGTGTGGAGTATGTGGGAAAGTGTGGTATATGCGTGTTTGAGTGTGAGGGTATATGTGAGAGAAAGAGAGCGTGTGTGTGGGTGTGATTGTTGGGGATCAATCAAAGGTTTTTCTTAGTCTGAGTTACTGAGTACACCCCCAGCCCGAGTTACTTAAAAGCATTTTTGGGAACAATGAAAAGAAGTTAGCTCTTTAAAAAAGGAGTGAGTTTAAGTTAAAAATCTGAAAGGGAAGGGCACACACGTTTAGTGTTTACTAATCAGAAATCTCCAGAAGCCAGTCCCCACTTTGTGGAAAAAAAGACTTGTTTATTAGAGGAGGTGTTAGGAAACTTGATCCATAAATGAATTGCCTCTTAGAAGCTGGATGTGGTGGTCCCTGTCCATTCAGCACTTGGGAAAGAAACACCAGCATGAGCTCAAGGCTAGCCTCGTCTGTGGAAGACCCTGTCTCAGAAAACAAAACAAAATGAGGAAAACGCCACTTGAAAACTGAAGACCAATCTTACCTTAGAAACCAACTAATAGGGGCCTAAGCAAAGTCAGGAAGTTACTAATAAAGTTTATGAAGACAAATGGCAGAGTTACCCGATCTAATCCAATACCGCCTTGTTCTGGAACCCCAGATGGCTTTGAGTCCATGGGAGGCCTGCTGACTAAGTGTGACCATCCCTGATGAACCCTAGGACTCCGTGTACTTGCCCTTAGCCACCGCACTGGAGGTCAGGTCTAACGCCCACATCAGGCCGTTCATTTCCACTGGTGAGAGCCAGTGGCACTTCCTCAGACACCCCCTTTCTCAGGGCCTGAAGGAAACAGTGTTTCCTTTTGCATGAGCTTGTAGAAAGTAGTCGAGTACCTAGAGAGGTCCTGGATTTTTCTTCCTTCCTTCTGCAAGTGGTTTTCTGCTTCTTAGTTTCCCTGGAATCCAGAAAGACTGTTCCTCACTTCCTCCCACGGAGGCGGCCTCGGCAGTGAGCCATCCAGACACATGTTCCAATTGCCGGGCGTTTTCTCTGCTAAGAACAGAAGGGTTGTATATAGCACCCACATCGTGTGTCATCGGCAACATCAGCAGCGTCCTCTAGTTTCCCAGAGCAGTCTAGACTACACCCGGTGCCATGTCCCCACGAACCAAGGCACAGTGTCCTGCAGGTGGGAGGGAATGAGGATGATTGATGTGTTTATTTCACAAGAGCAGCAGGGTTGTGAGTGTGTGCTGCTGTTCAAGACTGTATGGCCAAACCAGCACTACCAAGCTTCTTTTTTGTTTGTTTGTTTTTTTGTTTTTCGAGACAGGGTTTCTCTGTGTGTTGCTTTGGAGCCTGTCCTGGAACTAATTCTTGTAGACCAGGCTGGTCTCGAACTCACAGAGATCCGCCTGCCTCTGCCTCCTGAGTGCTGGGATTAAAGGCCTGTGCCACCACCGCCCGGCTTTATCACTAAGCTTCGGATCTATGTTGCTTTCCTAAGAGTTTCAGAGTTAGCTCTCATATTGAAGTCTTCAATCCACTTTGAGTTCATATTTTACACATGGTATAAGGTCAGAGCCCAGTTTCATTCTACTGCATGCAGATACCCAGTTTTCCAGCACTGCTGGTGGAGATTATCTTTCTTGGTGTTGAATGGTCGATGGGCATTGTTTTATTTTACCTTGAGAAAAGGAAACTTGGTGAGTTAGAATTTATACCTCACCTTCTAGATTGCCATTTGCATTTCAGTAGATTTGTAAAATCTATTTATTCATAACTTTTTTTTTCTCAAGGGACGAGAGTAATAGGTTTATCTGTCATAAAGGTCCTGCAAGGGGTCTGCCAGACTCAGGCGTGCCTCCCACACATGCCCGTGCTAGAAGTCTGTCCAGACTCGGGCGTGTCTCCCATGCGTGCCCGTGCTGGAAGTGTGTCCAGACTCGGGTGTGCCTCCCACGCATGCCTGTGCTGGAGGTGAGTTCAGACTCGGGCGTGCCTCCCACACATGCCTGTGCTGGAGGTTGTCCTGAGTGCTGGGGTGTCCAAGAAGCAGGACATTTAAGAGGTGGAGTCTGGCGAGGGGCTGCTGTCTTTAGGGCCTGCCTGAGAATGGACCAATCAACGTAGTCTCCATAGAGAAGGGTTACTTTCAGAGAATTCGCCTGGCTCCCTGGCAGCCTCTTTGGCATCTCTCACACCCACATCGTCTCTCTGTCACCTGGACTCCCATTATTGTGATGCCACCCACCATGAGGACCTCACCGTAGCCAAGCTCAGCCTCCAGAAGTGGGAGTTCAATAAACCTCTTTTTAAATAACACTGCCCAGCCTCAGCTGTTCTCTTTTTCTTCTTAGTTCAGTATTCTACAGTTGGAGGTCTTCCCTCGTGAGGCACACATTCCAGTGTAAATAGGAGGAATAAGAAGCATTAGTTCCACTGGGCAGTGGTGGCGCACGCCTTTAATCCCAGCACTTGGGAGGCAGAGGCAGGTGGATCTCTGTGAGTTCAAGGCCAGCCTGGTCTACAAAGTGAGTTCCAGAGACAGCCAGGGCTACTATACAGAGAACCCCTGTCTTGGAAAACCAACCAAGCAAAGCAAACAAAATCTTGCAGTACACACTTGCAGAAGCAGATGCATTCCTGGAACTCACTGGCCAGCCATGTCTGCATCTCTAGCTGGGTTCAAACTTGTTACATATGCAACAGTGGCCTTGAACTTCTGGGCCCCTTGCCTCCACCTTCCAAGCATGGAAGCCACCAGACTGGCTGTTGAGGTAAGTGCCCTGGACTGCTCTGCACCCCACTTTCTTTTTATTTCTCAGAAAGGCTCTCACCATTGTTGCCCAGGCTGATTCATCTGGACTCTGTGCCTTGGCCTCTGCCTCTGTCCTGCCCCCTTTTGTCTTTACCTTTATTGAGTTCCGGGGAGAAGTGAAAAGATGGGAAAAAATTCTGCTTTAGGGACAAGTCCATATTCCACGGAGGGCGGGCCAGGGTATGGGGCCACCCTGGTCATCCTGAGGCAGCAAGTCCCTCTGACAGACCCGGGAGAGAGGACCAAGGCCCAGAAGGGGAAGCAGGGGAGTCTAAAGATAGACTGTGCCCAGCTGTACCAGGGAGAGGCCCTAGGATAAGTGGGATATCCCGAGAAGTGCTGGGCCCGCCCTTTCATGGTTATTTTTAAGCTGCTCAGGCATCAGTACGTGCTTGTCTATGCTAAGAAACACTGGTGTTTGTATCATCTAAGCAGGAAACACGAAAGACCAAAGTGCCAAAAACCTCTAACTTTTCCCTCCTGTGACTCTCGCATCCACCTCTAACACACGTGTGCACAAGACAATCCTGTTTTAGGGAAAGGGTGGCATGATTTTATGAATAATCGCAGAGCAAAAAAAAAGTGAGGAGTTGACCTAGGCTTTTGCTGTGTGGCCTATACTTGGGGCTTACCTTGCAGTCCAGGCTGACTCACAACTTACAGATAGATCTTCTGGTGAAGCCTGCCCAGTTCTGTCACTACATGTCACTATATGTAAATAGCATATCTTTTTTTGTTTACTTGATTTAATGTCTCTCTACATAGCCTTGGTTCTTCTGGAATTCCTTGTGTAGACCAGGCTAGCCTAGAACTCACAGAGATCCACCTGCCTCTGTCTCCTATGTGCTGGGATTAAAGGCACGGACCACCACGTCCAGCTAAACAGCAGATATTTAAATTGTAGATGAGTTACCCATATTTGGGCAAATACTTCAATCGTCTGTTTGTAGCTTTCAAGAACGGGATGTCCTTGGAGTGCCAGAGGCCGGGGGTTTGGCTTGGAAACATCTCTACTACATAAAAGAAATAGGTGGTTTTAAATTTGGCTTTGGAGCCCATTATGGTGGAACGAACCAGCAGGCCCAGCCTTGAGAAGCAGAGACAGATAGATCAGGAGTTCAAAGCCATCCTCAGCTATGCAGGGAATTCCAGGCCAGTCTTGGCTGTGCGAGACTGCCTAAAACAATATTAACACCAAACACAAACACAAAAACCAAAGAGCTGTCTTTATCTCTGAGACTCCTTTTATTTATGTTATATTTGGAATTTGTGTGTGATTAATATCTCATTAATCATGAATTTGGCCATGAGGAGCTCGGCTAGTGTTATACGTCAGTCTCCTACCACGGAGGCCAAAGGACCGCCGCCGTTCTTATCTTCCTGCTGAGAGCTCTCTCTGTAGCGCGTAGCTAGCCATGCCTCTCTTGTTGGTCTCCATGCTGTTACAAAAGTTGACTTGAGACCCGGGTACAAGACGCCAGCCAGAGCTGCTCTAGCTAACCCTTGTTCTCTTACACATCACATGACTGTTTCTGAAACCATGAGAGGCTTCTTCTGTTATCATTAGGAAGCTGGGGTTTCCCCTTTCCACTATTGCTCATTCAGTAGCTACTCTTTTTATGTTGTTCAGTGCTTCATGAACTTAAATCCTGTAAAACTGTCCTCCTCTGCGGACTGTGCGACCCTCCTTTTGACAAGATGGTTTTGAGAACACCTTGATCTGGGGAGATGGCTCCACGGTTAAAAGCACTTGCCATAAAAGTATGAGGACCAGAGTTTGGGTACACAGAAATTCCTGTAAATGCGGGGTGGGCACAGAGGTCTGCATGTAATTCCAGCCTTGGAAAGTGGAGTCATGGTAGCAAGCTGACTGCCAAGGTCTGTTACAAGGAGGGGCTGCTTATTTGTCCTGGCTGCACGACTAGCTTAGCCCCGAAATAACCGCACAGAAGTTGTATTAATTAAAACACTGCTTGGCCCATTAGCTCTAGCCTCTTACTGGCTAACTCTCACATCTTGATTTAACCCATTTCTATTAATCTGTATATCGCCACGTGACAGTGGCTTACCAGGAGAGATTCGGTATGTCTGTCTCTGGCGGCTCCATGGCGTTCCTCCCTGACTCTGCTTTCTTCCTCCCAGAATTCAGTTCTGTCTACTCTGCCTACCTAAGTTCTGCCCTATTAAGCCAAGGCAGTTTTTTTATTCATTAACCAAAGAAAGCAACCATTGACAGAAGGACCTCCTCCACCAAAGGTCAGCCATACTGGTGATCTCCGTGTGTGATGGAGAGACCCTACCTCACTGACTAAGGTGGAAGGGCGATTGAGGAAGTTTTTTGATCTCAGCCTCGAACCTCCATAGTCACAGTTTATAAATACACACACATATCTGCGTCCCATCCACAGAACCTATGTAAAAGCTGCAGTGCGGAGGTGATACAAACCTTGAGGTAGGTGGATCTTTGTGAGTTCAAGACCAGCCTGGTCTACAAAGTGAGTTCCAGGGCTGCTATACAGAGAAACCCTGCCTTAAAAAACCAACCAAACAAACAAAACCAAACAAAGTCTTACAGTACACACTTGCAACCCCAGTGCTGGGGGAGGCAGAAGCAGATGCATTCCTGGAACTCACTGGCTACCCAGCCTGGCCTAAGCAGTGGGGTTCAGGCTACACAGAGGAGATCCTGTCTCAC
The DNA here is from genome assembly GCF_950005125.1 of Chionomys nivalis. Taxonomy (NCBI): domain Eukaryota; kingdom Metazoa; phylum Chordata; class Mammalia; order Rodentia; family Cricetidae; genus Chionomys; species Chionomys nivalis. Next base: position 67,015,040 of record NC_080097.1, on the reverse strand, counting down.
AAAGCAAGGTAGATGGCTCCACCATGCCTGAAGCTGACCTTTGACCTTCACACACTTGCACACATGTGTGCTCATAGCCACACACAGACCTGCATATACCCGCAACAAACAAATGGAATAATGGTGGAAGACTTTCATTTATGACTCACGATTTGCAGTGTAAGCTATGCTACCAAAACAGAGATTCATGAAGCAAACTTCTGTGGTTCAGATAGGTAGGATCCCATCTTAAAAAACTATGGTAGATATCAGGTGTGGTGGCACACACCTTCACCTTTAATCCCATAACTTGGAAGGCAGAGGCAAGTGGATCTCTGTGAGTTCAAGACCATCCCTAGTCTGTGTAGTGAGTTCCAAGATACTCAAGGCTATAAAGTGATATCTTGTCTCAAAATAAATAAGATAAAAATAAGATAAAAAAGTCTAGATTCTCTTTGAAGAAAGAAATCGAAGAAGATATCAGAAAATGGAAATATCTCCCATGTTCTTGGATAGGTAGGATTAACACTGTAAAAATGTCAATCTTATTAAAAAACAATCTACAGATTCAATGCAATCCCCCTCTAAATCCCAACACTATTCTTCACAGACCCCAAAAGAACAATTCTCAACCTCATACAGAAAAAAAATCCTGTACAATAAAGGAACTTCTAGAGGTATCACCATCCCTGACTTCAAACTCTACTATAGAGCTACAGTAATGAAAACAGCTTGGTATTGGCATAAAAACAGATAAGTGGACCAATGGAAACAAATCAATGACCCTGATATTAATCCACACACCTATGACAAAGAAGTTAAAATTATACAATGAAGAAAAGGAAGCATCTTCAACAAATGTTGCTGGCATAACTGACAGCTGACATGTAGAAGAATGCAAACAGACCCATATCTATTGCCATGCACAAAACTCAAGTTGAAATGGATCAAAGACTTCCATGTAGAACCAACCACACTGACCCTGACAGAAGAGGAAGTGGGAAGTATGGTTGACTGCATTGGCACAGGAAACTATAGTGATATTTTATTTATGTTTTGTAAATAAAGCTTGCCTGAAGACCAAAAGGTAAAACTATGCCGTAGAGGCCAGGCAGTGGTATCATACACCTTTAATTCCAGCACTCGGGAGTCACATGGCTTTAGTCCCAGAACTAGAGAGGAATATAAGGCAGAATGAGACAGAAACTCCCTTTCTTTTGGTCTGAGGATTTCTTGGAGGTAAGAACTCTCTAGTAGCTTGGCTGTTTTGCTTTTCTGATCTTCAGGTTGAACCCTAATCTGTCTCTGAGTTTTTATTACTCATGCTACAGAAGACCACTTCCTGTGAGTTCGAGACCAGCCTGGTCTACAAGAGCTAGTTCCAGGACAGGCTCCAAAACCACAGAGAAACCCTGTCTCGAACCCCCCCCCCCCAAAAAAAAAGGACCACTTCCTAAAGAAAACACAAGTAGCACAGACACTGAGAGCAACAATTAATAAATGGGACTCCTTGAAGCTAAGAAGTTTCTGTAATGCAAAGGACATGGTCAACAAGACAAAATGGCATCCTACAGAATGGGAAAAGATCTTCACCAACCCCACATCTGACAGTGGTCTGATCTCCAAAATATATAAAGAATTCAAGAAACTAGACACCAAAATACCAAATAATCCAATTAAAAAATAGGATATTGATCTAAACAGAGAATTATCAGCAGAAGAAACTCAAATGGTTAAAAGAAATTTAAGGAATTGCTGCTCAACATTCCTAGCCATCAGGGAAATGCAAATCAAACAACTCTGAGATTCCATCTTATACCTGTCAGAATGACTAGGAACAAAAACACCAATGATAGCTTACGCTGGAAAGGATGTGGAGTAAGGGGAACAGTCATCCATTGCTGGTGGGAGTGCAAACTTGTACAGCTGTTTTGGAAATCAGTATGGCGGTTTCTCAGAAAATTGGGAATCAATCTACCTCAAGACCTAGCAATACCACTTTTGGACATATGCCCAAAGGATGCTCAATCCTACCACAGGACATGTGCTCAACTATGTTCACAGCAGCATTATTCATAATAGTCAGAACCTGGAAACAACCTAGATGTCAACTAAAGCATGGATATAGAAAATGTGGTATGCCTGGTGGTGGTGGCATACACCTTTAATCCTAGCACTCAGGAGGCAAAGGCAAGTGGATCTCTGTGAGTTTGAGGCCAGCCTGGTCTACAGAGTGAGTTCCAGGATGGCTCCAAAGCCCTGTGTCAAATAAACAAACAAGAAAGGAAGGAAGGAAGGAAGGAAGGAAGAAAGAAAGAGAGAAAGAAAGAAAATGTAGTACATTTACACAATGGAGTATAACTCAGAGGTAAAAAAACAATGACTTCTTGAAATTTGCAGGCAAATGGACAGAAATGGAAAAAACCATGCTGAGTGAGTTAACCCAGACCCAGAAAGACAAATATGGTATCTACTCACTCATAACTGGATATTAGAAATAAACAAAAGATGGTCAGTCTACCGTCTACAACCTAAGAGACATACATATATGGATTCACCTAGGAAGGGGACATAGACATGATCTCCTGAAACCTTCATCTAATAACTGCTGGAAGCAGATGCAGAGATCCACAACTAAACACTGGACAGAGCTCCCGGAATCCAGTCAAAGAAAGAGAGGGGAGCAATAATATGAACAAAAGGGTCAAGACTATTACAGGGAAACCCACAAAAACAGCTGTCCTGAACTAGTGGAAGATCACTGACTCCAGGCTGACAACTGGGGAGCCTGCATAGGACCGATGTAGGTCCCCTGAATGCAGGTGGGACCAGGAGCAATCCCTAATGAATGATCTGGCTTTTTGGAGCCCATTTCCTATGAAGAGAAACCTTGCTCAGCCTAGACACAAGGGGGAGGGTCTTGGTCCTGCCTCAACATGGTGATGTGACAGAATTCGTTGACCCGCCTCCACCATGGGAGGCCTTACCCTCACTGAGGAGCAGGTGGGGATGGGATGAAGGGAAGATGTGGGGAACAGGAATGGGGAGAGAAGGGGAACTGGAATTAGTATGTAAAAAAATAGCCGGGCGGTGGTGGTGCACGCCTTTAATCCCAGCACTTGGGAGGCAGAGGCAGGCGGATCTTTGTGAGTTCGAGACCAGCCTGGTCTACAAGAGCTAGTTCCAGGACAGGCTCCAAAACCACAGAGAAACCCTGTCTCAAAAAACAAAACAACAACAAAAATAATAATAAAAAAAAATTTAAAAAATTCAATACTTACTAAAACAAACCAAATTCTATTATCTTTCAAAAAAAGATCCTTTTTTTTTATATGGACAACAGAAAGGTAAGTCAAAAGGAAAACAACAGTATTTTCAACAAATATCTATATGCCCACAAATTAAAACAAAAAACCCACCAGGGCCAGTTATTATAGCTCAGTGGGTACAATGTTTGCCTAAAACATGCAGCCTTGGGTTTGGTCCTCAGTACAGAATGTGCCACGTAGGGTGGGTGGTGCCTGTCTGTAATCCCAGAATTTAGGAGGTAAGGCAGGAGGATCAAAAGCTAAAGCTCTTTCTTGGCTACATTGAGAGCAGAGGACTCCAGCCTGGGCTAGATGAGCTAGCTCCTATGTTAAAAAACAACATCAATAAACACATCTCCAAACAGAACAACACATTTGACCAACTCCTTACGTCAATGCACAAAGATTAACTTAAAATTGGTGAGACTTTCACAGGGAAAGATACCTGTGTTGTCAGCAGCCCAGGATCCTCTCTCTTCAGGGAGATGCAAATTACAGTCACTTCACACTGTTAGGGTGGCTACAGTGGAAGACTGACAGCCTCACATGTAGGCACCCCAACAATGAGGAGACGTTTAATACAGTGCATCTGTGCCCCCCAACTGTTGGACCCCCTAGTAAGGGTGAGATCTCCGTCCATGATGTCACAAAGCCAGGAAGATAAAATGAAGTTAAACAACACAAGTTTATTCAAATGGTCAAGGAGTGGAGAATTAGGCAAGGCCCACACACCTTCTCCAGCTCTTTGAGGAAAGGTCAGTATAGATACAAGTAGAAGAAATGTGGAGGAGGACAGGCTGACGGAAGCAAACATAGGACCTTATTTCCTCAGACTGTGAGGACACCTGGAACTCCTTTTATGGTCTGGTGCTTCTTTCTTGTCCAGGCAGCTGGTAGTTACTGTGACTTAATATGGAAATTAGATTATAATGAGGTTAGAATTGATTTGGGGTCACTCTGACCTCATCTTACATCAGATTAGTTTTGGCTAAGCTACCTGAAGAGGAATTGTCCTCAATGATATGTAAGATTAGGGCAGGGTAGAAATCCAGTCAGTTCACCTAGGCAGAACAGTGTAATTGCACTTTCATTGGACCACCAGTTCCCAAATGACAGATAGACTTCTTAGTAAGGAATACTTGGCTTTAGCATAGGCTTATTCCCAAGTAGCTCTTATAATTTAAATTAACCTGTTTAGATTAATCTACATTCTGGCTCGTTACCTGTCCTTCATACTGTACATTCCACTTGCTCTGTGTCTAGCTGGTGAAAATCCCCACCTCTCAGACTCTTCCTCAAACTTCCTCTCTCTCCGGAAGTCCCGCCTATCCTCTCCTGCCTAGTTATTGGCCATTCAGTTCTTTATTAAGCCAATCAGAAGGTATCTAAGCAGACACTGTAAAACAGCGACATATTTTCACACAGTGTGATCAAATATTCTAAAACAGAACACCGGTAACACGTCCACTTTGGAAAAATGTTTAGGACTTTTACATAAAGTCAGACATGTATCTTCCAATTTACAACTTCCATTTCTAGGGGAAATGGAAACACATGGAGATATACGTACAGGGGGAGAGGAATGTGAGACAGAGGGGGCAAGAGAGTGAGAACAAGCTTGCACGAGAGGTTCCATTCCTAGCAGCCCATGTTGGAAGCATCCGCTGTGGGTATCAGTAGGACAAAACACAAATGATGGTACATTCAACAAGAGTGGACAAATCTATAAAACATGCTGAAAAGAGAAAAGAATGGACTCAGGGAATACTTGGTGAAAGAAGCCAGGGAGCAGAACTCACATAGTAGGAAGGTGAAGGCTGGGGGATGACCTCATGGTGGTTGCCTTGGGTATGAGGAAAAATGACTAGGAAGGGACATTTTGAGAGAAAATTTTAAAGTAAAAGTGAGAAATGAGTTGAGTAATTTCTTGAAGGTTAAATTCAAATGCCCAGCAAACATAAAAAAATGAATAAGAGAGTAAAATTACAGAATTCCTTTGGAAACACAAAATACTCCAAATAACCGAATTACTCTTGAGAAAAAAAGAACAAAAGTGGAGACATCAAATTACTGATTTCAAAATATACTACAGAACTGCAGCAAAGCCTCATGAAATCAGACAGAGACCAATGGATAGAAAGGAAAACCCAGACATGAGTGAGCCTAGGCATCTACAGCCAAGCTTTGTCCACAGAGGGGTCCACCAGGTGCATCTGAGCAGGACAGCATCTTCAAAACAATGTTGCTGGAAAACAAGACGTCCACACTCCCTCCTTCCTTCTGAGTGGGATAGTTAAAAAAGCTGTCTTCCAGTTCAGCCTAATGCTTGACCTACTCAATTGTAGAGACCTTCACCTGTTTGTTTTTAATTTGACTATGGAGGGCTGTTGGAGGGGGTCGCTTAGCCCCGAAATAATTACACAGAAACTGTATTAATTAAATCACTGCTTGGCCCATTAGCTCTAACTTCTTATTGGCTAACTCTTACATCTTAATTTAACCCATTGCTAGTGATCTATGCATTGCCATGTGGCTGTGGCTTACCCGCAAGATTCCAACCAGCGTCTGTCTCTGGCGGGGCTACAAGGCTTCTCTCAACTCCGTCCTTCTTTCTCCCAACATTCTCCGCCTAAGTTCTGTCCTGCTATATGTCCAAAGCAGTCCGTTACTAACCAGTGGTAATCAGAGCATACAGAGCGAGATCCCACACTAGAGAGCTTTGTTTCCATGGTTTCTGTTTGAGTCCCTTTCCAAACCACTATCTCTTTGCTAAGTCTCCCCGTCATACCCAGCATCTTCATCATTTCATCGAACTACTGGTATGTGTTTTTGTAGATTGTTGAGCTATTCTGTCATAGTTGATATTTACACAGATATTAGCTAAGAGCTGTCTACAGCTTTTAGGGGGAAGTCATCTTGGTAAGTCATTTTCTTTTTTTGGTTTTCGAGACAGGGTTTCTCTGTGTGTTGCTTTGGAGCCTGTCCTGGAACTAGTTCTTGTAGCCCAGGTTGGCCTCAAACTCATAGAGATCCTCCTGCCTCTGCCTCCTGAGTGCTGGGATTAAAGGCGTGTGCCAGCACTGCTGGGCTGGTAAGTCATTTTCTGATGTGCGTCTTGGAGCATCAGTTCATTAGGCAGCGCTGGCTTTGGAGTATAGTCTCTTACAGTTTTCCGGGCTGTATTATTAGTGATTTTGGACACAGCACAGATATAATGGGTTTTAGATAGACCTATTGCCTCTGTGGGCTGTTTCGGTGTGGGCTGCCTTAGCAGTCCAGGCAGACAGTGTGGGTGCTGGATACTCTTGCAAGGAGAATGGTGGCCTATGGTGATGAAGATGTTCTCAGGTGCTGCTTATGTTGTCCTGGTATTAATAGGGCCTCTGGTAGTACGGCTCTGGCACTGATGGGGAGCCAGCAGCACTTGGTCTCTGATGGGTTGGTAGTGCAGGCCCAAATGCTGCCAGGGCAGGGGGTGGGGGAGCTGGAGTTGCTTCCTTTTGGTACCTATGCACTCCTGACATAGACCAGATACCTGGATGGGGAAGGGGCAACCACAAGGGCAGGGCGGCAACAGGAACTGGTGTCCCTCGCTCCTGACTAGGAGCAGAACTATGACCAACACCTGGTAAAGCTCCTGGCGGTGGCCAACTTTGTCTTGGCTTTACCGTATCGTTCAGCTAGGAATGCGTGGTTGCGGAGCACAGGCTGGGCAAAGTTGCTTTCTGTGTCCTCTAGTTGTGCATGTCCAATGGTAGACACAGATTCGCTCAAAGCCTAAGTGTGCCGCTGTGAGCAGACCATCTGTGGAACAGTAATGTTCCCTCTGCTTCCTGTCAGCGATATGTGTAGAATCTGGGGGGCAGGGTGGATGATGCGGACCACAAGGACACCTGCTTTTAATCCCAGCACTGGGGCTGTGAGACATGCAGTTTCCACACTCTTATCCTAAGGGGCAAGTACCCAGATCTTTTGGTTCTCATAGAGTGTGTCCCCTACAAGGTAGCTTAGGTCTCAGTCTTTCTCCTGGGCAGCTGTCCCTTGAGCCAGGGCAGTGGAAGCTGCCCTGAGATCCACAGGTGGGAATATGCAGGGATTTCTGGCTGGAGCTTAGGTCAGAGCTCAGTTCTCAAAATGGTTTCTGGCTACAACACCTGCTGGGACAGTGGAGTTCACTGGGGGATGATGGGAGATCTCCCTAGAGGTCAGGCTGCACTGAGTTTACGGGGACTCTCCGGGCCCCTGGTCCCCTTCTGGCTCTAACCAGGTTCTGGTCTGTCATGCCTATTTGTGCTCATTTCGGAGTGCAGCTGTATACATCAGCCGCTTCCTCCTTGGGGGTCTGGAGATGTGTTAGACGCCTCTTTAAGCCATCTGTAATTTTAAAAAATATATTCTAAATGCCTTCGGGAAATCCTTTTGCTTAATTACGGACGGCTTTCTGGTGCTTGTGGAATGGGTGTGATACAGTCTTGTGGGAGCTTGGCTGGGAGGAAATTAGGAAAGCTTTTGGAGTGGGCTCCTCTTTGGGATGTTAACTTGAGAATAAATGCCTCCGTCCAGATGAAAGTGCTCCCCCCTTTTAATTTTTGTTTTTGAAACAGGGCTGTCTTGGAACTCACTCTGTACACCATGCTGAAATTAAAGGTATGTGCCACCACCATCCGCTGAGAATGCCTTTTTGCATAAAACGCATAACAGGATAACCCAGATCATCCCTGTTTTTGTCCCCCCTTGTTTGGTTTTAATTTGAACTTGTGTTTTTCTGTTGGAAGCACCTGCCTCCAAAGACCTCTGATCAGGCCATTATTTAAATTGGCTCAATTTCCTGACTTCAAAACAGTTAGTAGTGGGGAGGGAAGGCTAAGATTTTGAATCTAAAAATAACAGGGTAAAAAAATAAAACAGAAACAAAACCCTAGTTGGCTAACAAAAAACCATGTTTAAAGAAAGCTGTGTTTAAACTCAGGCCTGAAGGCAGTTTCTTCAGAGCCCTCCGGCCCTGGCTAGTTCTAGGACTGAACCCAGGGCCTTGCGATAGGTGCTCAGCAGACACACCACACCTCAGCCCAGTAAGTCACCGGCCGCTTTCTTAAAGCTAATCCTGCCCTTTCTTCGCTCCAGAAGTTTGTGCCGAGCCACTTTGCATGCCAGACTGTGTTAGACCCTGGGCGTGTGCGCCCCGAGGTCTGCTTCCTGCTTCCAGGGTGGATACTCCGAGTCAGCAGCAATGCCTTGTGGGACCCCTCGTGGTGGTTGTCTGTCAGGCAGGATGGTGGTGAGAGCTGCTTTCTTTCCTAGGGTTGGTTTTTTAGAATCTACAGGGAATGTGCCAGAAAGAGCCGGCTTTGAAGACTTGTTTACAACAGTGATCTTTCTCAGTCACTTCAGAAGTGTCCCTGAGCAAACAAGACTCCTCTTAGAGGAGCAGGGGGCCCAGTTGCTCCGGGTCCAAGGTCCCTGCACCCACCTCCTGTTGGGAACATTCCCACGATACACTGTCTCCCGTAGGGCTATGAACCCTTCCCCTCTGCCCTCCTGGAGGATGCGCTTGGGGTGTGATGTCCCTCATCCTCCACGAGGAACATCTTTGAAAAAATGCAAGCTGGCTTTCCCACGGGTCTCCCGCGGGAACCTTGCTTCTGAAACCTCCACTCTAGGATCCTGTATCTCAGCCATAAAAACTTTCCGGCTGCTTTCTCTTCGATGTTCCTCTGCTGCCTCTTAAAGCCACAGGCATTTAAATTGACTTCAGTTATAGCTGATTCTTACATGGACATATGATTGATTGGCTTTGTTTCTCCAGGATGATTTTTTTAAAAAATGAATCCACCCCCTGGAATTCTGGTTTTCCCATCTGTACTTCAGAAACAAGCTAAATTTAGCTGCATTTCAACCACTCAGACATCCCTCATTGCTCCCCGTATTTTTTCTTTTCTCCTCTCAAGCGTTCACTGAGGTTTTGAGGGCTATTTCATGAGATTCTCCTTTTCCTGGGGGGATGGGCTTTGGGTTTTCTCGTTTCCTGCCCTCTGGTCTTCACACCCTCCCTGCATGGCTTCCCTTGGGCTCTTGGTCACGCAGTTTTCCAAGGGCTGTGCCTTGTGAGCACTTATCGGCTCCATCGCAGCTGTAGTTGGTCATTACCTGCGCTGTGACGCTCTGCAGTCCTCAGTCTTACAGCCCTACAGGCTTCCAGTTTCTCCTCCTCCTGAGCACAAAGATTTGCCAAAAAAGCTCCTTGCTTCTAACCTACCCACTTTCATCAGGAGTGACATATTTGAGTCTGAATGCAGAGATCTTTGGGAGAATGAGCTGAGACCTCTGGGAACAAAATGAGCTGGCTGGCTCCTGCAGTGACCCGTGACCTTCTTTAGAGACAGCACCAATTAACTAGATACCTAACAGCTATTTTTGTTCCTCCCCCTAACCTACTACCACAGGCATGCCCTCAGGCTTTACTGGGACGCAGCTTCTCAGCTGGCTGCTCAACTATCAAAGAGCAGGGGCTCTAACCACACTTCATGGGTTTAGAAATCATTTTTGTTCAGAGATCAACAGGATTTGTTCTGCAGCAGTTCGTGGGGTTAGAGGAACGGCTGCTGGGTTCATGTTGTTTGCCTAAACAAACACCAAGCAGCCAGCGCTCAGAAGATCTCCATTCTAGCACTTCATCTTCAGTTCTGAAGATGAAAGGGGACGTCTGAGTTTCCTTTTTAGAGATTTTCACAGGGGGAATTTGGGGCATGTGAAAGAGGTCAGGCCCCATCCACCATACGGCAAGCATGGCAGGGAACTCAGTGCCATTTTCTAGGTTCGGGCAGAAGGTCCCCTTCTATGTAAGAGGCTTGAAGAGGTGTCAACAGTTTCAGTGATTGCTCAGTTATGGCTTAGGTGGCTTTGGCAGGTTTGTGCTGGTTCCCACAATCCTTTGGGAAAAAGGTCACTGTTTGCATGCCGAGGCAGACTGTGAGCTTCATCTCCCAGTGTTCGCTTGTCCTGTTGGCCTGTGACTTTCGGGGAGTCTTGGTGTAGCCTATGAATATGAGGTAAGGTCAACTGAACCTTGAGAAACTGAACTGATCCCAGGCTTACTAGCCAGCAGTCAGCTAGTCCACCGCTTAGAGATCCCAGGCTTACTAGTTAGCAGTCAGGTAGTTCACCCGTTAGAGATTCACTTGGCAGCAGAAGCCAGAACTCGGAAAACACATCCAGGAGCAGAGTGGCTGCTGCTGAGAGCCACCCACTCCCCCTGGCCTCTGGGGACTCAGGGCCACTCTGTTTTATATGGGACATCAGAGCTAAAACATCTTTCACTACAGTCTGGAGGCTGTCGAGATGGTGCGGTAGGGTGAAGCGCTCCTCACAGGAGCCTGAGAATCTTAGATTCCAGAATCCATGAGGGGTGGAAGCGGAGGACCTTCACATGCTGGACCCCTTCCTTCTCAATAATAAGGAAAAGTTAGAAGCACATTGTCTTCTACCATGACAAACATTTGCCACTTTTCAGTTGTTGCAAATTTTGAAATCCTGCAAGTTTAGAAACTGTTTTCTGCTGTAACTCTTTATTGTTGTTACATATCTGTTTCCAAGTCATTGCCGCTTTCTGTGTTTTCTTTCTTCTCAGGGTTAGGCACTGATCACAGGACTCTGCACGCTGGACAGGCACTCTACCACCGAGCTACATTGCCAGTTTGCTCTTTCTCTTTCCTTCCTTCATTTTTAGGGGGGAGGGTGGGATAGATAGGGTTCAGGAAGTGGGGAGAGACTCCTTGGTAGCCCAGATTGGCCTGAAATCCTGATCCCACTGTCTGTACATTCCAGGCACCAGAGTTACACAGCAACACACATTGCCCAGCCCTCTTCCGGCTTTTTGACACAGGTCTAATTTGCTCAGGTGGGCATTGTGATTCTCCTGCTGCCGCCTCTGGGTAGATGGGATTACAGACCTGTGCCATCACACAGCTGTGCCACGTCCTAAAGCACGGTTCCCGGTGGGCGTGAGGATGCATTTTGTTTCTCCAGATACATAATTCGTAATAATGGAGTCGGAGTCGAGATCCTCAGATGCGTGAGTGATTTTACCAGAGGACAACAGATGCTTCTGATGATGTTGAAATTTACAATTGCACCAATAATTATCTTTGTTATCCCAGCAATGCTTGACAGCACCAGACCCTAACTAAGTTACCAATATGACACACAAGAGACTACACTTGGTGGCACTGGGGATGGAGTTGAGGGCAGAGCGTGTGTTTAATACAGAAGACGCCTGGTTGGCTCAGTTCTCAACACTTCACAAAGTGCCCAATTCCCAGACTACTGTGAGGCTGGGCTTCCACTCCAGTGAAGTGAAGTCTTAGGGTTTTGTCCACTTCCTTTCGGATTGGTGTGAGTACAGACACGTGCTTTTAAGTTTCTAGTCTGGACACTCATCTTCAGTCAGTTATGTTACAATACCTTCTCCACATTTTATTTCTTGTTTTGAGACAAGGTTTTACTATGTAGTCCCAAGCTGGCTTCAAACTCATCATCTTGCTGCCTTGTCTTTCACTCAGTAGTTTGGAGCATCTCACAGATCGTGTACTGTGTGCTACCCCACGGGAGCTTATACCAATATTCCTTCCCTCAGACCACAAGAGCATTTCCTGTTTGAGCTTCAGTCCTGATCCACCCGGAACTGATTCAGGTAACTGCAGAATGAGACGAGGTGTGGTCCCTCTGGGGAATCTTCTGTGGCTCCTCTGCACATGGTTCCAAGTCTCCTGACTCGTGTTTCAGTCATCTCTGCCAACATCAAGCTTTTTGTTGTTGTTTGTGGGTTGTTTTTTTTTTTTTTTTTGAGTCAGGGTCTCACTGTGTAACCCTGGAACTCACTGTTGGACATCAGGCTGGCCTCTCCATGTTGGGGTGCTGGGGTCAAGTCTTGCAAAATGTGTGCCACCTTACCCAGAGCTTTCTGTGCTTTTTAACTTTTTAAAGTTAGGATACACCTTACTGAAACTGTGGGAGGGAGTCATGGTATTGTCCTACCTGTGCTTTATGACTTGTTCTCACTCCTGTCCCCTCTGCCGTCATTTCTCAGGAGCAGTTTAGGCTCTTGCATGTGTTCTGAGTGCTGAGTAGGATTCAGAGTGCATCTGTTCACCTCATGTTACTTGGAAGCCTGGAAACCTGGAGGTGAGAAGTCCATGCTCAACGTTTTCTTTTCATAGATTTGCCGGCAATTCCGACACGGCTCTAAGCTTGTTTGGTTCACTGTGCTGTCTGTAATCACAAATTTAATTAACATTGAACTTGGACCAGTTCCCGGAGCAGTAATATGAACAATGCCTGACCAGCGAAGCCACAGGAGACTATAATTAGATCTCATGAAATAATGGTCTCAAATTATTTTTAAGTGCTTGTAATTTTTAGTAATATTTAGGCCTAGGTACAAACAACACAAGGAACACTCAACTGGGAGTGATCCAGTAAGAGATGGGGCTCTTGACTTACATGTGCTCAGCCTGGGAAGCTTTACAGTTTAATTAAATAGAGCAGAGGAATCTGCACAGCGGGAAATAAGGTCACTAGATAAGCTTTTGACCTCTGTTTCCTGTTCTGGGTGGCTCTGCAATCCACTGAGAATTTCACTGCCCTTATCCGGATTTCCCATTTCCTGTTGGTTCTCTCTCCCTCCTTCCCCCACTTCTTGAGCTGCCAAAGCAAATCCTTTCTAACAGATAAAGACTCAGTTAATTTGCTGAACAGCTCAGTGCTCCTGGGAAGGGACAGCTTCCTGAATTGCTGTGTAAAGGGCATGAGCAGAATAAAAACCAGATCAGTTTCTCCTACACCAGCCTTTCAGGGCTATACCCATAAAGCAAGCCCTCAGCGCTGCGGCTACCTGGCTACAAAGAGAGGAGCTGGTACTGTGGCCACAAGTGTTTTGGACATGGTAAACACTTGAGCCAGTGTAGATGGTAGCTGTACAGGTCACGCTCTCTGGACAGGCAGTCCTGGTCTGTGATGACGTGACGCAAAGGGACGGATTTAGAAAGCTCTCGCAGACTGAGGATGTGCCCATGTTTCCAGTGACTTGGATACAGATATAGCACAGAGAAGTTGGAGAAAAATGCTTTACTACTGTGTTCACTATTGCTAGTGTCTACCCTAAAACACTGAACCGTGTCTTCGCTAAGGGTCGGAACCTAGGCTGGCCTCACACATCTTTACACTGCTAATTTACCCCCCTCCCACTTTTCCCTAGACAGGGTTTCTCTGTGTAGCCCTGGCAGTCCTGGAACTCAGAGATCCGCCCACCTCTGCCTTCAAGTGCCTGCACTTAGGGACAAAACGTGTGCTTCACCGCCACTGCCTTGCTTAGACCTTTTACTAAGACATAAACCACAACTAGACAACACAGAAAGAACTGGTCGGTCTTGTCTTTGCCTTTTGGATGTGTGACATTAAAGAGTCAAGAACTGCAAATGTCTTTCTTTCAAGATCACAAAACTGACAGCAGTCTAAATCCCAGCACTAGGAGGCAGAGGCAGGAGGATCTCTGTGAGTTCGAGGCCAGCTGGTCTACAAGAGCTAGCTCCAGGACAGGTTCCAAAGCTACAGAGAATCTCTCGAAAAAATAAAAACAACAACAACAACAAAAACCACAAAGCTGATATTATCATATCAGAAGCCTCTAGTAGGGCACTAGCATGTTCACTGAGAACAGGATTTGTTTGGAATTTGGATAGTCCCTGTTCCTGTGCCCTTGTGAACGTGAATCACAGGGAACAGAAACTCAAATGTAGGTTCCTGGGGGTTCCTAGTCAGTGTTCTTACAAAGTGCCTCTCTGGTTTGAGGCTGCCACCCACAGGTTTGCTTTCCCCATGACTAGACAGAGGGACAGGAGCCTGGGCTTGGCACCTATTAAGTACAGTGGGCAGCTCAGAGAAGGCAAAGTGCACACGTGACTCCAAGGCAACTTAGGGGTTATTTATGGGAGAAAAGGTAGAAAGGCAGACATAGATTCAGACGGGTGAGGGTAGGTGCAGGGCTGGGGGAAAGATGGTGAGGGGTAAAATGTCTAGGCAGCAGTTAGTTCTCAACCCGTGGGCTGCAACCCCTTTGGGGGTCAAATGATCCTTTCACAGGGTCTCCTGAGACCATCAGAAAACAGACATTTACATTACAATTCATAACAGTAACAAAACTGCAGTTATAAAGTAGCAATGGAAATAATTTTATGGTTGGAGGTCCCACAACATGAGGAACTATATTAAAGTGTCATGGAGAGATGGCTCAGTGGTTAAGAGCACCTGGCTGCTCTTCCAAGGGACCAGGTTTCAATTCCCAGCACCCACATGCCAGCTCAGAACTGTCCAGTTCCAGGGGATCTGACACCTTCACTCCAATGCACATAAAATAAAGCTAAATAAAATTAAAAATAAAATACAATAAAGTGTCTCAGTGTTAGGCAGGCTGAGAACCGCTGTAGCAGACAGTGTAGGCTTTGCTTCCTGCGCATAAGGATAAAAGCACCAGGATTAGAGTCAAGGGAAGGAACACAATCCAAAGTTTGAAGTCTAACTGAACAACGAAGCACGCACCTTGGAGAGAAAAGTTCTTCACCCAGGACACGGCCCAGCACCAGCAGCCGTTCTAACCACGCAAGATGTAGGTGGTGTTGAGAGATCAGAAGTACAAAAAGAAATGTTAAATAAAAGGTTTTGCTTTTATTTAAAATAAATTGCATTTATACAGTCTTTAAATCATGGATTATCGGAAAATACTGGTAGGTCCACCCCTCCCTGGCACCCTCTGGGCTCGTGAGCTAGGAGTTTTCTAGCTAGCACCAATGCAGACTGTAACAGCGCAGCGACCAGAACAGAGCCAGTGCAGGCGGTAGAGTTAAGGACACCACGGCAAGTCATGACCATCATGAAGGCATTCTTAATTTAGCAGATATTGAAACTGCATATTCATTATATACTTTAAGAGCATTTAATTAATGCGAGGATGCTACATTTAAGCCATTTCCTAGATGTGAATAGTTTTTTAAAAAAAAACTGTACAATTTTATAAAATTTGTGTTTGTACATTAGTTACACAAAATGCATACTTCATAGAACTTTCTTCATATCGGAACACAAAGGTCGCATATTTTAGCAGACAGTGAATATGCTGGTGAATACTAAGAGTGTTGTAATACAGTCTGGTGCAAAGTAAACACGAAACAACGTACGACATGCTTCTTCAAGAACAGATCAATAGCGCTTCCTTCAAGGTCAACGATGTCATTGAACACCAAGCATCTACTGCAGACCCGATTAGGAGAGGGGCTAACCAGCTACCAGAAGTAGGGTATTTGAAAAGAGGGCATCAAAGTAGACATACATTAAACACATGCATTACACATGGTAAATAGACTTCATGTAGGTCACACCCTGGGTAACCTGGTAGTGGATGGCTTGTTTCTCAGTTTGGCTACTGTCAGTCAGCAACAGCTGGTTCCCGATTCACCCACTGCTTCAGATTTCAATGTGTGGCCCTAGGGAACGTTCTGGATTCCACAGTTCACATACTGCATCATGGTAGCAGGTTAATAACCATGCTTGTTAGTGTACATATTAACCGGTCTGATAAGGCAAAGAGTTTTCATGATAAAATGATAAATTTCAGGCTTACTTTATTAAGCAGCATATAAGAAACAATAGCTTTAAAGTTAAATATTGTTATGGCTATGCAGTTTCTTTACACCGTTTCCTGTTCACACCCAACCACTGGTGAGCTTGTAGAACATCTCCTCATCTAAGCTCTCATTCTGGTCTTTGGCCCGCGTTGAGAGAAATATGTAACCACCAATGAACTCATGGACCACCTTGCAGTCTACTTCAGTACAGATGAAGGACAACCGGACCTCATCTGCAAACTCCACGGTGACCTGGGATAGAGACAAAGAACCGTCAGCATCCCCGGCGGCTTCTGTAAGGAAGCACTGTCAGTCCCCAGAGGATTAGCCAGGGACAGCAATGTCTGTGTGTCCAAACAATATGAACAGTACATCATCCCTTCCCCCATTCCTTGAGTTTGCAAGTTCTCAAGGGGTTTAAGCCATTAAGTTCCCAAGCAGTCTCTGGTAATGCAATTAATAAGAATGTCTCTCTTCATGTCCTGGGAGAAAATCTACTTCCTGTGTTTTATTTAACATTTGCTTTAGAATTTAACCTTTAGATATTCTGATCAAATATTTCAGAAAGATGGGTTTTCCTGATAGCAACTGATACAACAGATCCAATTGCCAAGCCAAACAGCCTACCAATAAGACTGTTTTTTTTGTTTGTTTGTTTGTTTTCTTTTTTCCCCCGAGACAGGGCTTCTCTGTGTAGCCTTGCCTGTCCTGGAACTCACTCTGTAGAGCAGAGATCCTCGGAGATCCTCCTGCCACTGCCTCCCAAGTGCTGGGATTAAAG
Organism: Chionomys nivalis; assembly: GCF_950005125.1. NCBI lineage: Eukaryota > Metazoa > Chordata > Mammalia > Rodentia > Cricetidae > Chionomys > Chionomys nivalis. The sequence continues at coordinate 66,998,298 of NC_080097.1, read as the reverse complement.
GTGTGCACCACCACCACCGTGCCCAGTAAAACTGTTTTATATGATGTCCATGTAACAAAGAAAATGGGCCCCATCATGGCTACACAATGCTACAGGCAGTGGGCAGTAGAGTGCAAACAACTCTTTCAAAGCTGAGCCAGCCACTAAGTGAGCACTCGGACAGTGACCACACCGGAGGCTTCCAGATGGGAGTGGAGTCCAGGCCACCTGCCTGCTTTAGAAGCTGTGAGGGGGCTGCGAGAGGAGCAGAAATGTAAACATCCAGGCCTGGCCAGAGGCCTGGAATAGACTCTGACTGCTGCTATGGGAAGGGGCTTAGCTATTACAGAGAGAACATTATGAAATAGGTAAGTTTAAGTGAGAAATGAGTAACAAACATGGTCTATACTTTAATCCTAAAGATTATTTTTTTCTTTTTTTGGGTGCTAGGCAAGCACTCTCAGTACCCGAGCTATCCCTAGGCTGGTGCTCTCTCTCTTTCTCTCTTCCCAGTACCTGAGCTACCCTAGGCTCTCCTTCCTTCCTTCCTTCCTTCCTTCCTTCCTTCCTTCCTTCCTTCCTTCCTGCCTTCCTGCCTTCCTGCCTTCCTTCCTTCTTTCCTTCTCTCTCTCTGTCTCTCTCTTCCTCCCTCCCTCCTTTCATGTCTGGAGTTGTAGATGGTCGTGAACCTCCATGTGGGTGCTGGGAATTGAACCCAGGTCCTTCAGAAGAACAGGAAAGCGCTCTTAGCTGCTGAGCCACCTCCCCATCCTATTCGTCTGTAAGCAAATGCAGACTACCCTGCAGGGCCTCATTTGGATGAGGCTATAGCCTTGGAAGTTTGGCTACCTACCCAATGGTGGCCTTTCAAAGTGTGTTTGAAGGTTCTAGCATGGGAGCCCAGCTACTCTATACCCTTGGCAGAGAGGGAGGGCTGTCTTCTCCCACTAAGTATGAGAAGTGAAGGGGACACCAGAACTCACCAGCCAGACAAGCCAAACCAGCCCTAGCAGTTAATGGGGGTATCAAATATCACAGTCAAATGGCCTCACAGAACCCAGGGTTCAGAATTTATAAGGCTCCCCCTCTTTGTTTTTCTTAAGTGCTGTGGAACAAATCCAGACCCACTGAAGTACACACCCCTCAGCCATCCTCACACTTCTGCCAGCTCACCATTTTGATCTCCCAGTTGACATTCCACTGCTTCATGTTGCTGAACCGCCATGTTTTGATGGCATCTCCCGTGCTAGCATCCATCCGAATCAATCTGTTGTATGCAATTCCAATAAGTTCTTCTCTCTTGCCACCTTGAAATCTGTAATATTAAAGAAAACGCCCTCAGAATACGGGAGGGGCTCCAACCCTAACAGCTGAGCCCCTGCAGGTAAGGACAGAATTGCAGCACTGCGAGTTGTTAAGGGAAGGCCTAGACAATGCCGTGTTTTAAGTTTTGCTGTAGAAGAGGTTACTATGTCTAAGTAGCTTTGCCTTCAGTGTTTAAGATCTAAGCACACGAAGTAGACAAACAACAGCTGCAGACTACAGCAGCACACTGACCTTGCGATGAAGTGTGTGATGCCGAACTCAGGCAGAGACTGCCAAGCTTGAATGAATCTCATCTTGGCTTCAATCAGACTCATCTGGGCTACATTCTGATGGGCCTCCAAGATTCTTGCTGTTATCTAAACATGATTAAGTATTAAATAATTAGATATTATATCTTTTGTGATAGAAACAAGATAAAACATTTAATTATGTGCCCCATAAAATGATGTTGAATTAAAAATTATCTAAAGTTTTTTTTGTGATTTCAATAAAGTAACATTGTTAATTTCAGTTTTTATGTGTCACACAAGAAGCATTTAGGATTCTCATGTATGCCTGCCAGGACTGAGAAGTTCCAAGTGAACAGACACTGGCGAGCGATGACAAGATAACACGTTCAGATCTATATTCAGATGATGGTTGGCATTTAGCAACAAAATGCAACAGGGTTCCAGTCCAGAGACCTGAACATGAAGAAATAGTGGGTATCATCCATGTCCTACGGCATCAAACAGAACTGAAATAGTTTACCTACACTCACTTTAGGATGAATTCCCCCTTGGCAGGGTAAGGGGCCACAGTAGGATGGCTATGAGTTTGGCTTTATAATGTTTAATTTCTCTTTCTTTATAAATATCTCCAATTACCAACTTACCAAATCTCTTATATAGCCTGGCTGTAGATGGCAATGCGAAGAAAGAAAAAGGGAGCAGAAAGAAAAAAGGAAAAAAGAAAAGAAGAGGTAATCAGGAAACAGCAATGAAGCAAAGCAAAGGCCATGGAACCTGCAACCCAAAATTCTAGCAGAAAACCATGCAGAAAAAGACCACTCAGGTGAAACACAGTCAAGGCAGGAATGAGAATGGAAACCAGGAAGCAGCGATTACTGTGCATTCAGAACACAGAAGTGCACACTGCAGACAGTCACTCAGTTAAAGGTGGAAGCTCACAGAAGAAGGGGCAAAGCCCTTTCTCCCCTCATGTGCTGTTCTTATGGTGAGGGCAAAGCTAATTATTTTAGTGGCAAAATAAAAATGAATAATCCAAAGCCACGCCAGCTTCCTCAGCTCTAGGCAGAGGACACAGGGCATGCACAGCTTCTCAGAAGGACGCTAAGGCTACACATGAGGTGAGCGCCACACTGTTCCTTTATCTGCACAGAAAGGCAGCAGGCCCTCAATTACCATCTGCTTTTTGCATCCTTTTTCCTGGAAGGAGAAACACAAGTTTGCCAAACGGGCCCTGGGAGCTGTGGCCACACATGTATTGTTTTCAGATTGATATGAGAGGACAATTCTTTATTTACAGTAAAAAACTCATACTCACTCAAAATAACCCTGGAAAAGCTCAGCTAAAACATGCATAATTTGGGGGGAGATGCAGATTAAGTGTCAGAGGCTATGCTGATCTGTGCCTCAGCAGCATCCCCTCAGCCAGTCATTTGATCTCATGCCCGTGAGCACTGGTTGGGGTCAGGGCAGCCACGCAAAGGCCTGAACTTGAGGGGACAAGATCTGGGGTCGGAAAGGTCTGTGTATTTTATTTTACTCAGACCAAAGTCCCGGAAAGGTCCTTTTTTTTTTAAAAGATTTATTTATTTATTATGTATACAACATTCCTTCCGTGTATGCTTGCATACCAGAAGAGGGCACCAGATCTCATTATAGATGGCATTGGGCCACCATGTGGTTGCTGGGAATTGAACTCAGGACCTCTGGAAGAACAGTCAGTGCTCTTAACCTCTGAGCCATTTCTCCAGCCCCCGGAAAGTTCCTTAACCATTAGCCACACACCACCTTATTGACACTGACAAAACAGAGGATTTTAGGTCACATTTCTGTCCACAACACAAAAACAGAGAACTATCATCTGTGGACAACAGACACTGAAATAATAAAACCACTAAGGTTTGAAATCATTCGAAGGTAAATGAGTTCATCTGTAGAAACTAGTCTCTTGGCACACAGCTCTCTGGTGAGTAAGGGAAAGCCAGCACCTCCTCCCCTTCCATGAGGCTCCCCTAGGCGGCACTTCTGCCATCCCTCACGGCTCACTCCACAGCCCATGACTCCACAGCCTTAACTGCACACAGGCCACTCCTGATTAAAGTTCTGACCATTCCGTGGAAAGCAAAACTGTTTCAGATTCATTTAATAAAGTAATGTTTAAATTTAAGGAAGGTAATGTTCTATTTAACTTGAACTTTAATGTTTTAAAATGATCCCTTAAAGACAAAAACAAAACTCGATAAAAATGATTTATTTATTTTAGAGGTATTCTCTCTCCTCCATCCACTCTGAAGCCTTTTCCTTTTAAGGCCTGCTGTTCAGTGTAGAGAATCCTGGGGGCTCTCAAGTCAAATTCCCCTGCAAAGGACCTTGAGTAATGCACCAACATGCCATTCTCCTGGACAGCAAGCCTTTTATGGTATTAATCTCCAGGACAGGAATTCCAAAGAGAGTGGACAAGCGGGTGTTCTATTAGGGTTAAGACAGTGATGGAGATATAACACATTTGTCACACCTTTAACCCCAGCACTTGGGAGGCAGAGGCAGGCAGATCTCTGCTACACAGAGAAACCCTGTCTCAAAACACTCTCCTGCCCAATCCCTACAAATGGTTAATCTACCTCAGCAAACACAAGTATTAAAGATACTTTGGAGAAGTGCTGAGTGTGCTTTTTTGGTCACGTCTCGGCAGGGACCCAAAGAATCCGGCCTCTAAGAGCATTTCAATTCTTGAGAGTGCTCTCCTTGGACTGTGTAGAATAGACAGCTGCTGGTACTGCTTCCCAGTATCTATCCTATTAACGTCATAGAAGATTAACAACATTTTAAACAGACCCTCACCTCCTCCATTTCCTGTTTTATACGCTACCAAAGCTGGTAACTTTCATTTAGGAGGAGAACCAGTATTTAAAGCATGAGCACAATATTACAAAACTAGCTAATTAAGTAGAATGGAATACCTGTTTGTTCTTATACTTTTTTAGGTAGCGAGGGGACACCAGGCACTCGGGATTGATGTCAGTTGTGATCTGCTCTGGAATTAGCTGGGGATCTGGGTTAAGATGCTGCATCTTCAGGAAGGAGAGGATGTTCTGAACCTCTAAATTATAGGAACTGTCCGCCATGGTCTTGCCTTTGGAAGCTAATCTGCAGGCTGCCATCCAGTGTGCGTACTGTTTCTCCTGTGGAAACAAAGAGAGGGATGAAGCCACACAGTGCTCGGAACCTGGGTGTAGAATGTAGGGACAGCTGGCCAACCAACTCACAGGAGAGCCAGAGAAAAGTGACTTTAATCGGAAAACTTACATTATCACAACGAAGCCAAATTTCATTCATGCCCTCTGCAACTGGAATTAGGAGTTTTATGTTAAATTTTTGGCCCGAAATGTTTACATCTGGGGTAACTTCACATCCTGTAATAATAAATTAAATTATAAAAGTGCATAAAGGAAATCCTGAGCCAATAAAATAGCCTCATTTTGTGAGATCTTAACAGGGTGAATTCTGCCACAACACTTTAAGAACATTCTACCACTGAATGTCACTCCTGGTCCCCAGATGGAGAGGCCCCCACCACAGTGAATGAGGCTCTTGCTCTAGCCATAAGCCTGAATGAGTAACAGCGCTAGCTAGGGCTGGAGGAGGCGTGGCTGAGCAGTTCCGGATGCATAAGGGCAGAAGTTCAGTTCCTAACTTACAACTGTCTCTCATTACAGCTCCAGGGGATTTGATGCCCTCTTCTAGACTACTCAGGCACCTGTACATACAACACGCACACTTAAAAATGAGATACTTTTAAAAAATATTAAATAAAAAAGTAGAGCTAACAGCTGAGCCCTCGCTGAAGCATGGCCCAGGCTGCAGGCGCTCAATGAGGAGGCCCATGCCTCAAGTTCCAGCTCCCACTGCTCAGCTTTCAATCTGACAAGGCAAAAGGAAACTCAAGCTGGCTGTTAGGAGCCTGGCAGGAACATCCTGGACTTGCCTCAGGAGCTGGGGGAGAACAAAGTGAAGACAGAAGAGGAAAACAGGCTACAAGCCCCGCCTGTGATCAGGGTGAAGAGCAAGCAAGATGCCCGCGAGGAGGATGAGACAAGCACTGTGGACATGACAACCACAGGCTACAGATGAGGGAACCCTAACAACGTCGATGATCGTCATGTTTTCTGATCTTAAAGACCAGGAGAAAGACATCACAAATTTATTTGATGAGAGAGCTAAATGTCGTGTACTTCCACTTGGATCCAGCCAGAGATCAGAACAAATACCCACATGCAACTGAACACACAAACTGGAGAACCAAGAACACGGCAGAACCTCCACAGGTCACACGAGGCCCCCTTACCTCTGAGATTCATCTGATGAGCAGGTGTACCGCTGGACTCTTCTCGGCTCTTATAGCAGGAGATGGAAGTGTCTTTGAACGTGCACCAGTACTGCTTGTACCCTTTTAAAGTCAGCTTTTTAGGCCTAGATAACAAACAGAATTAAGACAATAACCACTTTGACGTGACTTCATCAGGGCTGTTTTAGCAGTTAAATTTCTCAGTGCTGAAAAACGCAAAGTCAGCTTTATAGGGCTGACATCATCTGACTTTGGCCAGCTTTCCCTGGTGTGCCCCCTTCTCAGTCTACTCCAGAAGATCGCAAACACCGAGAGGGTAGAGAGCCCCAGCCCGCACTTCACTCTTCAAGCTGTCCATCTGGAAAAACCCTGCAGATGCGGTGGTGCCCACAGCATCATGGCTGTGAAAATCTCTGCATATGTGTACTCAACATGACTGCAGTCAAAGGGTCAGTCATGACACAGACATGCCACTCCAGAGCCAAACACAGAAGGCGGCACAGTGAAAGTGTGGAAAAGGGAAAAGGTAGATACAGAGAAGTTCTGAAATCGTCCTTTTCTCAGAAGCGCTCTATTCTGTGAGCTACAGTATTTCCAGCCTCGCGAAGCACAGCAGGAAAGTGGAGAATCGGCAGCACAGCTGTCTCCCACCTACCCTACTGCCCAGCTCTCAGTTTGGAAGATTAAAAACATGAACACAAGGCAATGGAGTCTGGAGCTCTGAGCATTCCCCGGACACCACGTGCCACTTTTAATGCAGACCGTTGCCGTCAGCCACTATTACCAACTATGATACAATCAGCCCCGATGACTTTAAGATCAAATAAAGCAATGATTTTTGTGGTTTTAGTTTAGTGAACATGATTTTAACTTTAAGTGTATATCGAATTGGTAAATCTTACAGATTTATTTTATAAAAATTGACAATCGAATTACTGTAAATTTAAATGAGAACCTGATCATAAAACTAATAGTTCTTATTGATATTTGAAATCGATCCCACTTTTGTACTTACTTGAAAACTTTAATATAGTCAGCAAGTTCTGGAATTGAAGTAATGTCACCCTAGGTAAAGGATTAAAATAATATTTTTATTAATCTTTTAAATTTAATTTGGTATCTGATTTTAAAACTGCTTATTTAATATTCAAAATACAGTTGTTAAAGATATAAATGATATGATCATATTAGATGGTCTTATTACAAAGGCATTTTCAAATATTAAACAAAGCTATAAAAATTTGAACAACATGACATTTGCACAACTCCCAAGAATGTATTGCTATGTCTAAATATAGATGAAATGGTTTACAGCAACATATGGAAATATTATGAATCATAATGGAACCAAGAAAAATTTCTTTCATCAATAACTCCTTCCTCAGTTTTAAAAATAAGCAACATTTAGGTTATCATGAAGCTCATTTCTCTTCTTTCTGTTGTGTATCAAGTAAGCTAACTTACCACGGCTTGATGATGCTTCCCCAAAACAAGTTATTTAGAGAGGGCTTCAGAATGGGAAGCCCTAGAGGTCAGAGGCACTATTCCTCAGAAAAGGTTTCCTGGGGTGGAGAGTGAGGCCCTGGCATTGATCCTTCCACCACAAAAAACTTCTCTGAAAATCTATGACAAACTTCTGGAAAGAACTGAGCACTTTTCTCCACCTTCCAGATGCCATAGCTGGCCACGGAAAACCCACAAAAAGGTAAGCCTCAACTAAAGTCAAACATTAGCTAAAGAGCCACCTCACCAGAATTGTTGATGTTTTCCCGCCTTCCAAAGTGATCTCCAGATCAGAAAGGGCAGCATCAACTTCATCCACGTCTTTGTCACTGTTGTTCAGATGGTTTTCTGACGTCATGATTGACAGCTTATTGATATGATACTGAAACCACAACAGCATGTTGTTGAAATGACTGTTCAGTTGCAGAACTTTGAGATGAAATTACTACCTGGCTCTTTGGATACTGGATGCTTTTTTATCTGATTTGCAAAGATAAAGTGTCAGGGGAGGATGCTGGAGAGATGATGGCTCAGTAGCTGCTTACAGTGAATCCGGGTTTGATTTCTAGCAGCCACATGGCAGCTCGCAACCTTCTATAATTGCAGGTCCAGCCCAACACTTAAAATGTCCTGAAACTAGAAGGGTAAAAAGCAAGGGCCATGGCACTTGCGATCAGTGTGACAGACCTGAACAGAAAAAGTTATCCAAAACGAGTGCAGTCTCTGTGTACACACAAACGGATCGCTCCTGCCTCCCTTCGTATGGCGGGACGCACTTACAAAGCTGAGTTTTGGTTGTTTTCTTGTGGGGTAGCTGGCTTTCAATGCATTCTGTCCTGTGCCTTGAACAGATGCACATCCCAGGAAGCATCAGACCACGCATGAAGCTCCTATAGAGACGAACTCACTGGCTTGTCTCACATCACTGAGAAAATGAGCCCTCGCTGGCCTACAGTCCTAACCACCCGGAGCAAAGCATCACCATTCTAACTCCAGGGAAAAGTGGACAGTAGCTCCACTTCCCCGTTCTGTCTTCAATACTCCATAGTCAGTCATCGAAGAATAAGAAACCGTTCATATGTATGAACAGAGAGTGTGTAAGTACAACCAGACGGTCCTTCTATCTAGCGAGGAAACAGTCTTAGGCATAGAATCTTCTAAAATATAAAATAGCTGTTTTCAGGGCTGAAGAGATGGCTCAGAGGTTAAGAGCACTTCCAGGTACCGAGTTCAATTCCCAGCAACCACACAATGGCTCACGGCCATCTGTAATGAGATCTGGTGCCCTTTTCTGGCGTCCAAGCAAACATGCAGGTAGAACACTATACACAGTAAATAAAGATTTATTTTAAAAATAGCTATTTTAAAATACACTTGGTGACTCAGAATATTAAAAACCTATTAAGTTTTGCTATCAAGCCTGAGAGATTTTATGAGAGACCAACAGCATCTGGTGTAATTCTCATCAGCTGCTACTCAAGGCATAAGCGGCTCTGAACTTGTGAAGTATCCATTTACTTGATGTGTGGGAACACTCAATTGATGGACCCAAGGCCAACTACCAGTCCTGTATTCTAAGACTCGCAGCAAATAGTTACATCTTCCAATTGGGCAAACAGATCTTTGCAGTGACCAATAAGAACAAGGGAAGCAGAGAATGTCGGGCATATGAACTTGTGATAACCAATGAGAACACGGGAAGCAGAGACTGTTGGATGTATGAACTTGTGATAACCAGTAAGAACAAGGGAAGCAGAGACTGTCGGGCCATATGGCTCCAAGCTTTGCTCATGCTCAGAGGAAGCCTGTCCCTTTGGGAATGGAGACAGAGGAGTGGATGAGGAGGCGGTAGAAGAGAATCGGGGAATGGGAGAGAATGGGAAGAGAGGAGGGAGGGAAACTGTGGTTGGCATGTAAAATTAATGAAAAAATGTTAATAAAATAAAATAAATAAATAAAAGAAAAAAAGGATTGTGTGAAGAGCTGGTTAATATGTAGACTCCCCCTTTCCTCTCACCACCCCACTCCAGATCTGGACTCAGCAACTCTGTGGCTCAGCCTGAAATCCACATTTTTTAAAGCACTTTGGCTGATCCTGATACAAGAGACCCTGTTATTATCTTAATAACTTTACAGCTTTATTTTTTATCTAGTTTATACTAAATTATTTTCTTTCTTCTTGCTATAATAAGTCTAATTTACAGAGATCTGGATGCCCCAAAGACAGAGCAGTTCAATGTGTGGGTTGCAGGCTCCACCACACTTTGTTTTCAATGGCGAGGAGCAGAAGCATGAGTTCTATTCAGTGTGGTCACACTGGGAAGGACAAGAGTCCATCATCCATGCATGCATGCATGCATGCATGCATCCACCCACCCACCCACCCACCCACCCACCCACCTATCCATCATTCATCTATCCACTAAAATGGTCCAAGAGAGCTATGATTTGAGGCCCTTCAATTACTGTGAATACAATCTAAGTTTTGCTGGGGTATAGCCCAGTGGTACAAAGCTTGCTTAGCATGTGCAAGACTACGGGTTCATTTCCTAGCACAATACCTAAACAACAACAAAATGATAAAGAATATTGTTATAAAATTTAAACCTATGGTTTTTTACAGATGTATTTTACATGTCTTATTCTTTCTTTTGGCAAAATTTCTACCAGAAAACAATGAGTCTGTATTCAAAGTGTGAAAGGTATATTTAAAGAGTCACTCAGGTAAGAGCTTCCCAGTGAACTATGCCATATTTAATTCAGGAAATTCTCCAGACAGCTGGAAGGCCCTGAGAACTGTAAGTTTGTTTGTTTGTTTGTTTTTTTTTTTTTTTTGGTTTTTCGAGACAGGGTTTCTCTGTGGTTTTGGAGCCTGTCCTGGAACTAGCTCTTGTAGACCAGGCTGGTCTCGAACTCACAGAGATCCGCCTGCCTCTGCCTCCCAAGTGCTGGGATTAAAGGCGTGTTTGTTTGTTTTTTAAAGACAGGCTTTCTCTGTAGTTTTGGAGCTTGTCCTGGAACTAGTTCTTGTAGACCAGGCTGGTCTTGAACTCACAGAGATCCACCTGCCTCACCTCCAGAGTGCTGGTATTAAAGGTGTCCAGTGAACTTAAAGTTTTTTTTTTTTTTAATTGACTTTTTATTGAGTTCTACATTTTTCTCTGCCCCCCCCCCCAACCCTCTTCCAAGGTCCCTACGCTCCCAATTTACTCAGGAGATTTTGTCTTTTTTCTACTTCTCTAACTGTAAGATTCTAAACCAGCTGCTTAGTCAACTCTCTGGAATAGCTGATGAATTCGCCCACCCACCAGCAACCTTCCTGGTGACCCTGGGTTATAGCTGAACTTTCTGGTGCTTTGGTGCATTTGGAAGCTTGGCAGCATTTTTGTGTTCTGAGAAAAGTGAATCCTTATAGTTAGAGATTTTTTACTGAGGACCAGCTTTGCTTCTCCCACTTCTATTTAAAGACTATTAATTGCGCTGGACCTCAGGGAAGACTAGAGTCCTATCACAACCCAAGAATACTTGCCAAGCCCCACTCAGACATCCTGAAATCTGAAAGAGTCAAGCTGCTGACAATGGACCTCAGTGCTTATAAGAACGCTGGTTTGTCTAAAGCCACACTGGAGCGTGGATCAGTAATGGGAGTGGGGTAATTAATTTAATAAGTACCACTATAATTCTGAAGCATGTGTTATCCATGGCTCATATTTGGAGAAATACTGGCTTAAAGAAACATTAGCTTTCTACTTAATAATTAATATTGTAAAAACACTTATGTTTATCCTACTCTACTGCCAGTTTGCACTGTGCCTCATCATCAACTTAATAGTATTAGTATTTTATTTCCAAGAGAAAACTGACTTAACTTCAGGTTACTACAGGCTAGAAGGGAAATGACCATTTTTTCCCACAAGATAAAAGAAAGCTACCAAAAGTACCAATGATTCTTTTTTCTTCTTTTATTTTTCTTTTTTTTGTTTTCTTCAAGACAGGATTTCTCTGTAGCTTTGGAGCCTGTCCTGGAACTTGCTCTGTAGACCAGGCTGGTCTCGAACTTACAGAGATCTGCTTGCCTCTGCCTCCTGAGTACTGGGATTAAAGGTGTGTGCCACCACCGCCTGGCAATTCTTAAATATATATGTATATTAAGATTTATTTTATATATATATATTCTGCCTGTATGTATGCCTGAACACCAGAAGAAGGCACCAGATCTCATTATAGATGGTTGTGAGCTGTTATGTTGTTGCTGGGAATTGAACTTGGGACCTCTGGAAGAGCAATCAGAACACCTTAACCTCTGAGCCATCTCTCCAGTCTTGTTTCTTTTTTGTATGTTTGTTTATTTTTTGAGACAGGGTTTCTCTGTATAATAGTCCTGGAACTCACTTGGTAGACCAGGCTGGCCTCAAACTCACTGAGATCCACCTGCCTCTGCCTCCTAAGTGCTGGAATTGACGGTGTGTGCCACCACCACCCAACTGACTCTTAAATATTTTATTTATTTATTTACTTATTTAGTTTTTCAAGACAGGGTTTCTCTGTAGCTTTGGAGCCTGTCCTGGAACTAGCTCTTGTAGACCAGGTTGGCCTCAAACTCACAGAAATCCGCCTGCTTCTGCCTTCCGAGTGCTGGGATTAAAGGTATGCACCACCACTGCCTGGCTGATTCTTAAATATATTAAAACAAAATGAAACAAAAATAATCATTAGCTTGGCCTTGGTGGCGCACACGTTTAATTTCAGAACCAGGGAGGCATAACAGGTGGATCTCTGAGTTCGAGGCCAGCCTGGGCTACAGAGTGAGTTCCAGGACAGCCAAGGCTACACAGAGAAACCCTGTTTAGAAAAACCAAAAAAAGAAAAAAATAATAATCATGCTTGTTTCACTTTTGTAAATGTCCACTTCCGATGCTTACAAATTTCCATTAGTTAGTGTGTTTGCATGTCCATGCACGTGTGCACATGGAAGTGAGAGGACTATATTAAAACAAAAGGAGTCTCACTACGCAGCCCTAGCTGCCCTAGCCTCCCCAGGGCTGGGATTAAAGGTGTGTGCCAATATGCCCAGCCTCAGATGATTTTGGGAGTTGGTTCTCTCCTTCCACCAAGTAGGTCCTGAATACCAAACTTGGGTTACCATGCTTGGTAGCACACATCTGCTTGCTGGGCCATCTTGCCAGCCCCATGTGCCACTTCCTACACAGCAAAAACAACAGTATCAAATGCTAGGGTTACTACAGCACTCTCTTCTTCCCACTTAAGAACCAGTCGCTATGTCACATTACCTGCAAGGCTGCAAACATCATCATCTCCTCCTCGGTGCATTCAATCTCTTCCAGGAGAAGAGCCCACTTGGCCTGCTCATAAAGTTGATTGATTCTGATAGCATCGTACTGCAGAACGAGGGAAACGCGGGCTTTAATACACAGTATTCAATACCAGAAAGTTTTCAGTGTTAAATATTCACTTTTGAGGCTTGAGAGATGGCTCAGCAGTTAGGAGTGCATACTGTTCCTAGCACACATGTAGGATGGCTCATAATTGCCTGAATTCTAGATCCCAGGGGTTCTGATATGTCTGGTCTCTGTGGGCTCCTGCACTCAAACACACCTAAATTTTAAAATAATGTCTTTAAGTAGTCTCTTTTTAATAAGATTATTTCATGAGTGCTTTGCTCTTGTGTATGTGTATACACTACCTGCGTGCCTGGTGCCTGCTGGGTGCCCTGGAACTGGAGTTAATGCATGGTTGTGAGCTACCATGTAGGTGCTGGGACCCAGGTCCTCTGCAAGTGCTCTTAACCAGTAATCTATCTCTCTAGCACCCCTTCTCCACCTTTTGAGACAAGGGTCTCGCTGTGTAGCCTTGGTTGGCCTTAGCTTGCTGTCTAGACTAACTAACTAGTCTTGAATTCAGAGATCCTCTTGCCTCTGCCTCCTGGGTGTTGCCACTAAAAGCTTGCACTACAACTTTAACACCATAAATACTCATGTTTAAAGCATGACAAAAAGTGAGTATGTAATTTTTTTCAACTTTTTATTATCAAAATGGTTAATTCTTAAAAAAGAAGAGATCTATTATGTTAGATATGACTATAGATACATTAATTTTCTATTTAAAACGACAAACTATGACAAGAAAATTACTCAGGGATTTAGTTCAGTAAGCAGAAGGGATCGCCTAGCACGAGAAAGGATTAGACCCCTAGCACTGAGGAAAAAGGAGGTTCACGTAATGACTATGTGTCTGACTTGAAGGAGGGCGCGGTGGCTCATGACTGCTACGCGGAACTGGGAAAGCTAAAGCAGGAGGATCCTTGGTTTCTAGGCCAGCCCAGGCTGCACAGCAAGACACTGTCTCAAAAACAGAACAAACCCCACAAAACTGGGTACTAATGTACGCTTGTAATCCACACCCAGAGTCAGCCTGGGTTTCATACTAAGTTCCACAGCCTATGCAGAATGGCTGGATTCTGTCTCAAAAAGCAAACACCGGATAAAGAAAGGGAAGGAGAGGGGAAAAAGAAAAATCTAGTTGGAAAGAATTAAAACAAGGTACAAATACAGATTGATTTTAACATTATTATTCTGACTTGCTACAACAGAACTCAGTGAGTACAAATTAATTACTTTGGGAAATACCTCACAGAGAAACACACGAAGGGTAGACCCTTGGGAGGAGGAGCTATTTTAAATGTCCAAAACAGGAGGACAGAGACACTTTTGGAAAGTATGTGTATCCATATCATTAAACTGTCCATTTAATTATATTAGCAAAAAGAAACGCTCTCTTAAAAGGCTAACCAAACATTCCACTCACTCCCCAACCTACAACTAAAAGTAGATATGACTTGGCCTAAAAATAAAACTTTGATAGTTCTGTACACACAGTTTGCTGTACACATGTTATACACAGAATTGTGTGAGCACACAATGAAAGACAAGACACTAGATCAGTGGTTCTCTGTTGCAGGAGGTCCTTCCACTCCTCCAGCCAATAGCCGCTGAGATACCAGCCCATTGGGGCGTGGTCTCTTTCCCTTTAAAAAAGCGGCTACTTCCCTCCTCGCTCTCTTTACTTCCTGCTCCGGTTCCGGCGACTAGACTTCTTCCTAATTGCACAGAGGGCTGTTGTCTGGGACGGTGATCTGTAAGTTTTTTCCCCTTTAAATAAATACCACCCTATTAATCATAATTCCAAACTGGTGTGGGATTGTTTATGACTTACGCCTTCAGTTCTCAACCTGTAGGGCCTGCATAACTATAATTTTGCTGCTGTTATGAATTGTAATGTAAATACTGGTTTTCCAATGATTGCAGGCCACCCCTCTGAAAGGATTGTCCAAACCCCAAAGGGGTCAGGCCCTACAGGTTGAGAACCACTGATCTAGTGTCTTGTCTTTCATTATATGCTCACATCATTCGGTGAATAACATGTATACAGCAACCCTAAGAAAATACCAGATTTATTCAGAATACACACACTTTTGCCTAAGGTCTGGGTTTTGAATATTATTCAAAACTTGCTACAGTGTCTTAATATTCAAATGAGAATGGAAACAGGCAGAAAAGATTCCTTGTGATCCTTGATACCTTTGGATTCAAATCAAAAAAGCTGTAGTACTTGAATCGGAGTAGCAAGGCCTCATTTTCCTTCACATCCTGCTCCATTAGTGATCTCGAGGAATCAAGCCACCTGAACAAATGGAGAAGAGTGCTGAGCAAAGCAAACACAATTAACCAAACACCCCACCCCAACCAGGTACAGTCTTTGCTTGTATCTGTCCCCCTAAAACTTACCCATGGGTAGGCCTAGTGATGGATACTTTTTAAAATCCCAGCACTGGGGAGGCAGTGACAGGCAGATCTCTGTGAATTTTGGGTCAGCCTGATCTACAGATTGAGTGAGTTCCAGGACAGCCAGGGCTACATAGAGATACCCTGTCTCAAAAAAACCAAAAACTTACCCTTGGTTCGTTTTTGCTTTATCAAGAAGAGCTTGAGGCTTGAACATCTTTGCCAGTATTTCTGGTGATGTTACCGGCTGACTAACAGCAAGTATCCCGGGATTGCCTTCTGACAGAGCACTGTCACCAAACCAGGCAGAAGTTGGTGACAAGGGGCTTCCATCATGAGCGTCGTAAGTGGGCGTCATTGTTTTGCTGTAAAGTCCAGGGCTGGAGTATATGCCTCCTAGTAAGTGGGAAGAGACAGCTGTGAGGGGGACTCAGACTCAGCTCAGTGAGCACACACACTACGGCAGGAAGCACAATGAGCCACAAGCTTCAATCTGGAAGGAAAGCTTAGCACATTATTTGCCTGCCTCAAAACACAAAGTAACTGTGCTCGTATAACAGAACACACAGTACCAAAGCCGTGATGTGATTAAAGTGGTGGCGGTTCTGAGGAGAAAGCCGGCTGAGGGAACTAGGGGATGAGGCCATAGCTGAAGCGCACAGACCAACACCGTGTGTGTGATTGTGGTGAGGCTCACCTTTCAGAGGGCCAATGTAAAGAACATCGATGCCTATAGGAAAGGAAAGAAAGGAGTTCAGAAGGCAAAGGAAAGGCAACATCAGAAGACAAAGGAATGAAGAGGAAATGGGGAAGAGGGGAAACAGACTCGCCCCAGTTGTGGGTCATGAGTAGGCGCACTAAAATCTCAGGAGCTTCAACAGGAATACAGTATTTTGTCCAATGCAAAAATGAAGCTGTGCTTTAATCAGGGCAGGCCGTGATTTGGTTCATATACAGCTGAACTGGAGTCAGGTGTCACCTCATTTCTCTAAGGGCCCCTCAGTGTGACAGGGTGAGCCATACAGTACAGGCTACAAAAATGAAGCACTCTAGCTAATGATACAACACATGCTCTTTCACCTGAATAACACAAGTAAGGATATCAAAGACATGTCTCAATCTGTTATATTCTATCCGGTCCTGTCCTGTTTTTAGAGACAGGCTCTCACACTGTGGTCTAGGCTGGCCTCAAACTTAGGGCCATCGTCCTGACTCATTTTCTGTTGCTACACTGTTACTGGATGTGAAAAGAAGAGGGTTAATAATCCACCCTCCCCCAGTTATCTAACTGAAAAATAAGCTTAGGCATCCTCCTTCCTCCCACCCCTGTGCGAAGGCACTGAGACTGAAGGACTTTCACTGAATGTATCTTGTCAGCCATCCATATCTGACCCGCTATCCCTGAGTCCTGTGCTGTGTCCATGGCAATGCTGTGGGGCCAGAGAGGAGGCAGGAGCATAGTCAGTTCTGAGGCACTGTTCTCTAGGGGTCACTGGTAAACTTAAAATCAGGACCCCGTGGAAGGGTAGCAGTTCTCACCAAAGGCAGGAATCTCTTCTCCAGCTCATCTGCTAAGGAGTACAGACAAATACAGCATGGGAGAATATTAACTAATTGGCAGAAACTCCTTTACTTAAAAAACCTATTTGTTGAATAAATCTTTCACTAAGAATGTTGGAATACTGACTTTTTCCTACTATGATATACTAGAATTACTCAGAGCTGAGTAGTTAAAATTGATGACTCTCAAGTTTCCAATACAGAAAAGTATGTCAACAGAGCCCACTCTCCATCTACAGCCTGCATTTTACAGAGCACAGCTCCACTTGTCTACAGATACTACAGGGCAACAATTCATTTAGTGTCTCGACAAATCTATTTTCACCCTGGAGAACAAAACTGAGGGACAGAGGCTAAAGGACGCGTTCTCGGTCAAGAGCCAGCAAGCTGCCGGCCACATTGGACTAGCTGGTGTTGCCTGTTCACACACTGCCTTCATGCAATACAAGTCAAACCATTCCCAACCCACATGCATCTGACTACTGAGCGTCTCGGGGGCAATCGGAGCTTCTGTAAACAGTTCTGTGCTTATTTCCCAATGCTGGCTGCACCGCTGGGTCAGAGGACATGCATAGTTTAGATTCCATCAGGGCCAGCTCAAAGGCTAACCCTAACTTGTCTTCCTATGTGCCTGCTCTCATATCTATTTCAGGCAGAAATCAAACAGAGTGAGATGAAGAAACAGATTCAGTCAGCAACAGAATATGGAGAGATAACTTTCATAAAAAGGAAAATTGTCCAAAGAGCACTGTATCCTGGGCTACTCCACACAATTCACACATGGCTCTTGGGAGGGCTGCTGTTTTAGAACACAGTAAAATGACCACAAACAAAATGCTAACATGCAGGTGAGACTCTCGAACATAAAAACAATATCACTAAAGACCAAAATATAAAGAAGGCTCTCGAACATAAAAACAATATCACTAAAGACCAAAATATAAAGAAGAAGGTGCAGTCTGGACATGTAAAAAAAAGATCAACAGAAGAGCTACTGGCTAATACAAGAAATATCATTCTACCATCCCAGTGTTTAAATCATCTATCAAAGAAATGAGAAATAAAGTAACCCTGAGATACTACTAATTGTTAAAATGGTAAAAAAAAAAATGTATAAAGATTTACAATACTCAACACTGGGAAGATTGAATGAAAAGGGTATATATTCATATATACTACTGATGGCGATGTAACCACAGCAACTTTCTGCAGTCCATGCATGCGGTACAACAATACCACACAGGTAGAGAACAGATAAAGACAGCTTTTGCATACAGAAACTTTTGAGAGCATTTAAAAGGACTTGAACTCTCTGCTTTGCTGCAGAAAAAACATCAAAATATTGGTTATTGAAAAAAAAATCAAGACTGAGGTACAATATGCAGCATATATTAGTCTTTCTCTGGGAGTTTGAGGGCTATACAGTGAGACCCAAGCTAGCCATGGCTGTGAGGCCTCATCACAATTAGAAAAGAAAGAGAAGGAAGGAAAGGAGGAAAGGGTACTGTCAAGCTGTAGTCCAAACTGTTACAACACAGTTATCAAGAAACGGTTAATTCTTGGGGGCTGTGGAAATGGCTCAGTGTCTAGGAACATCTAGATGACCTGAGTTCAGTTCCCAGAACTCATAGCTGCCTGTAACATCAGCTCCAGGGGATCCAACACCTTCTTCTGGCTTCCATGGCCACCTACACACATGAGACACACATGCACACACAAATAAAAACTGGAAAAAAAAAAAAGAAATGGCTTAGAGGGAACAGCAAAAGAATAGTTTAAAAGGGATCGTCACATTTGGCTTGGCTTATTTTGTGCATTATTTGAGTTTATTATAATGAAATTATATTCAGTGTATGACTTCTGTAATAGAAAATATGAGGCTCATTAGAACATTTTACTGACAGAAGGAAACATATATAAATATATAATCCTACTTTAGTTGGGTAAAATAATTTGAAGAAATTTTCAACCTTTAATATTTGAATATTTATATCTACCCATCTATCTATATAATCTTTTCTTCTTCAAAGAATGAGGGGTTTTTTTTGTTAAGGTGCTAGAGAGATGGCTCAGTTGTTAAGAGTACTAACTACTCTTCATGAGGACCTGGGTTCAATTCCCAACACCCACACGGCAGCTCACAACTGTCTGTAACTACAGGGAACTCAATACCCACAGAAAAACACCAATGCATATAAAACTTTAAAAAATAAATATAAAACAAGAATAGGGGCCGGGTGGTCGTGGCGCACGCTTTTAATCCCAGCACTTGGGAGGCAGAGGCAGGCGGATCTCTGTGAGTTCGAGACCAGCCTGGTCTACAAGAGCTAGTTCCAGGACAGGAACCAAAGCTACAGAGAAACCCTGTCTCGAAAAACCAAAAAAAAAACAAAAAAACAAGAATAGGTTTAAAATATTTGATACTTAAAAAACTGCATCCTATGTTAATAATTTCCCTAATAAAGCAAAACAGAATATTGATCTAGACTTTTTTCCTTTCCTAGATGCTGTCCCCCAGTTTTTTGTTTTTGTTTTTTTATTTTAAAGAAAATGCTTTATTGTTTGTTGAGATGGGGTTTCTCTATGTAGCCCTGGCTGTCCTGAAATTTGCTCTGTAGACCAGGCTGGCCTCGAACTCACAGAGCTTCACTTGCCTCTGGTCCTGACTGCTGGGATTAAAGGTGTGCGCCACCACTGCCCAGCTCTCAAGAAAAGTTCCTAATAAGATAATTTCTACTTGTATAATAAATTCTGATGTTACATTTCTTTGAAAATCAATGACTATGCTGCAAAAAGTGAAAAACTGCTTTTAGTGTGTGTGGTAGCGAACAGCTGCTGATCCCAGCACTGGGGAGTTCACAGTAGGAGGACTGTAAAGAGTTTGAGGTCAGCTCTGGCAACAGTGAATTCATGACAAGCAGGGCAATGTAGCTGTTAGAATTTATAGTGTGTGTTGTCCAGGCAGCATGGACTCTGATGGATACAGGTTATATATATATAAATAAAAATGACCTATTTGCATTGATTATCGATAGCTACAGGTTAGCCATTACAAACCAACTACAGAGAATAGAGCCTGTGTGGCTTCGTAATGATTTTGTTTGCCATCCATTTCTCTACCAGAGTATCTTCTAAAAAGGGAATATCAATTTGAACTACCATGGTTTAATCAAGCCTAACACTCTGTGAGAATAGAGCTGTTTGGCATGGGCTCAGCCAGTTTTCTTACACCCTGTCACTATGAGCATAACTGAGGGTAGCAGGGAGAAGAGCCTAAGCAGTAAGCCACGACAACATTACCCAATGTTCCGACTCTACACAAACAGGGCTTTCTTCTCGTTCTCATACTCAGAGGCTACTTCTAGCCACTTCTGGATAACTGAAATGATTGTGGGCCTTAGAATTCCTATATACACTGGTGGTCACCATTGGTTTCTGGGCTATAAAGCTCACTGATAAGATCTTCCCAGTTTCTAATGTGGATGACCTCTAACTGCTCTGACTATTACAGAGTATACAGTATGGATTCCTTAAGGAATAAAAATGTATTTCTTTTCTTCAAAGTAATCAAAGTTTAAAAAAGAATCAGTAAATGCTAGATTCTGGCCTTTAGTTATTGAAACATTGCTAAAATTCAGGGTCTTTGTGTCCTCAGGAAGCGGGGCAGGGGCATGTGGCTAGACAGTCAGAGCTTAAGTATGTATTCCACAAACCTTGGCTCTCCCTTTCCTGGGTGTCTGATCCCAGGCAACAGACTCAGCCTGAATTTCTCATGCTACCTCTTAGTCAGAGTGAGGGGAGAGGCAAACATTCGCACTGCATGTCCTGTTTGGGGAAATAAGTTGCTCAGGGAACGTGGTCTTCAACAGCAGCAACCTTTCAACACAACTCTGGTTTTCCTCCTTAAAAAGTTTTCCTGAATGGACCACAGAGATGGCTCAGTGCGTGAGACCTCTTCCAGAGGACTGAGGTAGATCCCTAGCACACACATGGCGGCTCACAACTGCCCCTGACTCCAGTTCCAGAGGTTCTGACACCCTCTTTCTGGCCCCTGTGAGCCCCGCACACACATAGTAGGCAACAACATGCATGTAGGCCAAACACCCACACATACATACAATTAAATAAATAAATCCCAAAATGAAAAAAATTTTTTAAAGATCTCTTGTAGGCAGGTGGCAGTAGCACACACCTTTAATCCCAGCACTCAGGAAGCAGAGGCAGAAGGATCTCTGTGAGTTCGAGGCCAGCCTGGTCTACAAAGCGAGTTCCAGGACAGCCAGGATTGATATACAGAGAAATTCTGTCTTTAAAAACCAAAAAAAGGCCGGGCGGTGGTGGCGCACGCCTTTAATCCCAGTACTCGGGAGGCAGAGGCAGGCGGATCTCTGTGAGTTCGAGATCAGCCTGGTCTACAAGAGCTAGTTCCAGGACAGGCTCCAAAACCACAGAGAAACCCTGTCTCGAAAAAACCAACAACAAAAACCAAAAAAGTGTCTCTGGCAAAGCAGTCCAGTAGTGTCCTTAGCACACTTGGAGCTTTCTGGAAATTAAGCCTGAGGGAAGAACTAAAGAACGACACAGTCCAGAAATAAGCAGCAGCTGCAGAGCTGTAGTCAGAGCAGAAAGGAACTAGCTAGATGTCAGGCAGGGGAGAAGATCATGAGGTCTAAGCTAGAGTGAAACCCCCTCTTTCCCACCCATGCCCCAGGAAAAAACAACAACAAAACAAATGACCCTCTATACCCTGCAAACTATTCCAGCCAGTATACTTGTTGGAGTAAAGCTGAAAAATACAAATGCAGAAAGCACGGGGCCTGGGAGAGCTAAGTTTGTTCTGGGGCTATGACGAAAAACGAATAGCTAGAACAATTTTCTAGCTGGTGTGGTGGCGTAGGTCTGCAGACTGCAGGGGTGTGAGGGCCACCTCTGTTATCTGTGTGAGATCAGAATGGTCTACACAGCAAGGTCCACTCAACTGAAAAACAAAACCAACTTGCTGGATCAGGTGAGGACCAGTAACTACAAAAGACCATGAAGAAAGAGATGCAAAAAACCCAGATTTGGGCGACTGGAGAACTATCTATCTCAGTGCTAAGAATGCTCGCTGCTCTGTTCTTTCAAAGGACCAGGGTTCTGTCCAGCACCCATGTTGGGTGGCTCACAGTTTCAGATCTGCAGTGTTCTGGCATCTGTGGGCACTGCACACATGTGTCCCCAGCCCCACCTACATAAAAGGCTTCAGAACTCTGGCCAGCAGACACACACCACAGGCTTCCAGGCTTACATAAAAACGTGAAAAGGAGTACGCACGTGTTTATGCTCTGAAGACATTACCAGGCCTAAAAACCCTCCTTTTGGTTGGAAGAGATCTTCCCCTGCTATCTGTTAAGACTGGGTGATCTTTGAGGCCACATGTAGTCCACGCCTCACCTGAACGTCTATCCTGGCTCTACAATTCCTTCATAATTTGTTGCAGTGGCTGGCTGACAGAACTTGGAAAGTCTCTCACTACATCACTAACTCCTAACAACAGGAGCCCATGCAGGCTGGACGGGAGACACACTACAGCATCTGTGCCCTCTCTGGGAACTCTTCACACACTGGGGTAAGTTCACCAACCTGGAGGCTTAATTACAAAGGTACAATGGTTCCTAGTTATCACCAAGGGTTCCTGTGACTGTTCTCCAGAGACAAAAGGGAGGAAGTTTGGTTCCCAATGTGGCAGCATTAAGAAGTAGCAAGACCCTGAAGAGACAGCTTCGAGGATTGAGTTTCTAAGGTCACTGGAGCACCGCCTTCAGAAGGAAATGATATAATGCTGGTAGAATTCTGAGAAGTCTTTTCTGAGGGAGATGATTTAAAAGTCTAACCCCTGAGTCCTACTTTGGTATCTTTTCCTTCATGCATGGTAATGTATGTCATCAGACTCAAGATCTGTAAACGTGTTTGCACCACGTCCTTGAATCACCACCATGTTATCAGCTAAAGAAGTGTGTTTTATGAGCTACTAGCCACAGGTATTTCATAACTGTAACAATGCTCAACTCAGCCTCCAGCCCTTTTCCATCCCAGAAGAAGTCTGGGAGGTGTGGGTGGTACCAAGGCTTTAATCATCTAGTTGGATTCCCAGATAAGCAGTCCTATCCTGAGGGGCTTTTCAAGCGCTACCTCATTCGCATAGACTTGGGTCTATAGAAGGTGCTTGGGTGCTTGTTGTTGCCATAACCTCCTTCCTGGCTTTTATTACAAGAGTTTTATTTAGGACCTCAATCAGTAACACTGGAGGACCAAAATATCTTTTAAAAAATGACATCACAACTCTTTCACTATGTGTGAGCTACCACCCATTTCCTCCTCTAAAATAATTAGAAGTAAATTCAATAATCTTTCTAAAATATATTTTGCTCTGTAAATAATTCAGAAACTAATTCCTCTTTAATACACTAGTAACTTCATCGACTTGCCATCACACACCCTCCCATTATGGTCTTGAACTACTCTGGAGGCTTCTCCCCCAAGAACTGGCTCAGCTGAACTATCTAACTTTTGTACCTTGCTTTTACCAAGACGATCTTTGTTTCTGCCATTTCTTTACATTATAATTCTGATCTCTGGCACCTTTATAATCCAGGCACTAAGGAGGCAGATGCAGGCAGATCTTTGGGTTCAAAAAAAGCCTGGTCTATGTAGAAACCCTGTTTCAAATCTCAAACAATAGCAGGATGTGGTGGCACACGCCTTTAATCCCAGCACTTCAGAGGCAGAGGCAGGTGGATCTCTGTGAGTTTGAGGCCAGCCTGGTCTACAGAGCAAGTTCTATGACAGTCAGGGCAACACAGAGAAACCCTGTATCCAAACAAACAAACGACCCAACCAGACCAAAAAACAAAGAAGACCAAAAAACAAATAAACAACTCACAAACTAAATTTCTAACCCTATAAAACTGAATATTCCCTGAGTAATAATATTAGTCTCCGAATTCCTATCATGTTTTCTAATTCATTTAACACTTATGTATAACTTCTTTAAATATAAAAACTGTTTTTCAAACAAGCAACTTAAGAGCAGTAAGTGCAGCCAGGCTGTGGTGGGACATGCATTTAATCCCAGTACTCGGGAGGCAGAGGCAGGCGGATCTCTGTGAGTTTGAGGTCAGCCTGGACTACAGAGTGGCTTCTAGGACAGCTACACAGAAAAACTCTATCTTGGGAAAAAAGAAAAAAAAAAGAGCAGTAAGTACATTGAATTGTTTGTATTTCTCAAATTATAACCAATATATAAATATTACCAGGAAACATATTTTCCTAACTGTCTTGTGCCATAATCCCAACCTCCTTAAAATGTGGGTAGTTACATGTCTACCTCAACAGGCTGGGGGTAGGAAGCCAGTTTTTATAGGTAAAGTGCATTGTGGAGGTGCGGACAATGTGTGGTCTGCACCTCATAAACGCTGGCTTTATCATCACCACACCAGAATTTAAATGGCAGGAATGAATTACACCAGTAACCTGAGTTACAGCACCTGCAGCAGGGAGGGACCCGTTCTAGGAATGGGTGGTCAATGGAAATGTGGCTGCCATGATATTCAGACGTGTTCTTGTTCAGATGAAAGAACTATGCAACCTCTGTCTTCCAAGTGACACGTCACTGCCCACTTGCCTGATGTGTGCCATCTGCTGAGCAGGTGTTGGTAGACAACAGAAAAAGGGGGAGACTCCCTTTCTGCAGGGAATGCACAATTATTAGGGTAGATAACTCCGTACATTACACAGAAAGGTCTTAGCATAGGAGAACACCTAATCCAGCTTGGGGAAGGAAGCAGTAGGAACATGAGGCTGCTTCTCAAAGGAATGACTTTAAAGAAAAAGGCAGGGATGCCAAAGACCAGGACATGCAAACCACGGACAAGGTCTTCAGTAATTAAGACTTTAGAGATTAATGTGTCAACAAAAGAGGGATTTGTTTTTCACAGTCTATCTGTCAAAAAGCTTTCAATTTTTACAAACGAAAGAACTGAGTCTAGTCGGGTGGTGGTGGTGCCTTTAATCCCAGCACTCAGGAGGCAGAGGCAGGCAGTTCTCAGAGACTTCTAGGTCAGTCTGGTCTACAAAGCGAGTTCCAGGACAGACGAGGCTGTTACAGAGAAACCCTGTCTTGAAAAACCGAAAACAAAACAAAAACAAAGACCTAAGTCAGTCCAACTATGGAACTATCCTTTTCAGACCTGAGCAGAGAACTAGGTTCTTCTTCACTGAGTCCATTATTAACATATGATGGCCAGCACATGAGAGGACCTGAATGGCACTAATACGGCTGGGGAAAGCGGTTGAAGGGGGCTGGCCCACTTCTCCCAACCTGCATGACCCACGTACCCTTACCAACACACAATGCAGGCCCTCACGCCCTGCCTTTGTTTAGCCAGGGTCTCACCTGATCCAGGAGTGATAAGCGGTCCTTCCAACTCAAGCGCTTCATCTTCAGACTGGTCATCTAGCTTTTTCTTTTTCTTCTTTGTGGGATCTCTGGGTTTTTTTAAGAGAGAAAGTTCTTCAGGGTGTCTTATATCTGTTGAGAAATTGATTAAGTAAAAGAAGTCAGCACAGTAAGTTCAGTCTATTTTGAGATGTGAATTTGCCATTTCCTTCTGTGAATGCAGATGTCAGCATTCTGCCCACACTGACACCACACAAAAGAGTGACGGACGGCAGGCCAGAAATCCCCAAAAACTACAGTAAGAGAATGTTTGGCTAGCCCACACAAGGCGCTGGATTCCATTCCAGCACTGGAGAAAAAAAAAAGTCTACCCAAAGCACTAATTCATTATTAGCTAACAAGTATAGTGACCGCAGAGCAGACAGAGAATCCACTAGGGCACAGAAGGAAAACCCACTGGGAATGATGGTTCATGCCTTTAATCTTAGGAAGGTGGATGCAAGTGACTTCAAGGTCAGCCTGGTTTACAAGTCAGTCAGAACATGTCTAAAAAACACTTTCCAAAAGCCAGAAAGAAAATTCTAGAACTTTTCTTCATATACTCATTTTTATTTAAGAATTTATATTATTTGGCATCAACCATTCTCCATGTCATAAGGTACATGTGCTACACAAAGCATATGTAATAGATTACCTTAACAAACAGGTATTTTCTTTTAACTTCATATGAACGGGTATTTTGCCTGCATGTATGTTTGTGCACTGCCACTGTGTGGGTGCTGGGAACTGAACCCTAGTGGTCTGGAAGAACAGTCAGTGCTCTTAGCCTCTAAGCCATTTCTCCAGACTCAAACTGGTATTTCTTACACATTAGATACAGTATACGCCATGTTCCTGAACTGCAAGATTCAACACTATTTCTCACCCCAAATCAGTGGGACCTCAGTCAACTCCCCCTATGGTTGAGAAGAAGGTTGTGTATGTGTGTATGCACACGCCTGTGAGTACATGTGTGAAGACCAGCGGTCAGTCAACATCAGTTATCTTCCTCAATTGTTCTCTAACCTTTTCCAACATAGTTTTATTGATTATTGAGAATTTCACATTATGCACCCCAATCACACTCACTTCCCAGTCCTTCCAAGTCAGGCCACCCCACCTGCCCCTACCACACCCCCCC
This sequence comes from Chionomys nivalis, assembly GCF_950005125.1. NCBI lineage: Eukaryota > Metazoa > Chordata > Mammalia > Rodentia > Cricetidae > Chionomys > Chionomys nivalis. Next base: position 66,971,939 of record NC_080097.1, on the reverse strand, counting down.
CCTCAAAAGTTCAATTTGTGTTGCGCATGCATTCCTAGCAGCCAGCCCCTTAAATAAACCGGGTCCTTCCCCATCTACACTCACGCCAGAAGCATCAACGGTGGAGAGGGACACTTCAGCATCCTTACCATGATTGTTACGAGTTCTCCTCCACGGCTTCCTGTCTAGACTATTACATTTTGTCACAGAAATGTTCTGTCCCTCTTTCTCAACTGTGAGTCTTCAGTCATCCAAACCACTGCAAAAGTAGCTTCTCTGCCTCTTACAGTCAGTGGGTGCATGGACCACGGCCATCCATGTGGTCTCTCAGCATGGTCTTAGGTGGCAGCATAGACCAAGGACATCACATGGCCTCTGGAGCAGCACAGGCCAAAGATGTTAACATGGCCTCTGGTGCTCTGCCTTAGTTTTAAAAGACAAGTATTCCACTGAACTTGGGGCTTACTGACTGGCTAGGCTGGGTAGCCAGTGAATCCTTGTGACCACCCAATCCAGGTCCCAGCACTGATGTTAAACGTGTGTGCCAGCTGGGCAGTGGTGGCGCATGCCTTTAATCCCAGCACTCAGGAGGCAGAGGCAGGCAGATCTCTGTGAGTTCGAGGCCAGCCTGGTCTACAGAGCAAGTGCCAGGACAGGTTCCAAAGCTACAGAGAAATCCTGTCTCGAAAAACCAACCAACCAACCAACCAACCAACCAACCAACCAACCAACCAACCAACCAACCAACAAACCAAACAACCAACCAACCAGCCAAAAAACCAAATTAATTCTTAATGAATTGTGGACCTATATCCAACAGTGGAACTAGAAGATCCAGGTTGCTTAGAAAGGGTAGTGGAGTTTGAAGGAGACAGTCCCCGAAAAGATTCCGTACTTGAACACTTGGGTCCCAGCTGGTGACGCTGTTGGCAGAGGCTGTGGAGCCTTGATGAAGGCCTCTATCACTCTGAGGTGGCACTTTGAGGGTTTATAGCTTTGACCTACTTCCAGTTTACCCTCTGCTTCATGTGAGTTAAGATGTTATCAGGCAGCTTCCAGCTCCTACCACCCACCAGGCCTGCTGCTTGCTGCCACACTTCCCTGCATGATGGACTCTTATCCCGCTGGAACTATAAGCCAAAATAAATACTTTCACCTGTAAGTTGCTTTTGGTCAGCAGAAAAGTAACGAATACAGATGCAAACCCTCCATCCCCACCTATAACCTGCCGTTGGGGCTGGAGAAATGGCTCAGCAGTTAAGAGCTCTTGCTGTTCTCTCAAAAGCCCCACATTTAGCCCCCAGTACTCATACTAGGTGGCTCACAATCACCTCTAACTCTGGTTCCTGGAGATCTGATGCTCTCTTCTGGCCTCTGCTGGCACTGGCATACATGTGATACACATACACACATGCAGGAAGATACACATGACATAAAAATTCATAAATCTTCCTTTGTAATTCTGGTTCCAGGAGAGCTAATACCCTCTTTTGGCCTCTGAGGGCACTGTATACATTTGGTACAAATGCATGCAAAACTGCATCTCCCGCCCTCTGAGGCCACTAAGACAAAGGTTAAATGTGAACCGTGACAGCTGACCCGGAACCTTGACGGCTCCTGGCTGACTGGGGAAAGGGTGTATAGAGAGCAGACACACCGTGCAAAGGGTGATTTCCCGCCAGTGACACAGTGAGACTTACTGCGCCACTCAGAAGGGTACAAAAATTACAGCTGCCAATTTATGGAATTTTCTTTTAGATAATAGAGAATTGGTTCTGACAACTGATAAATGGAATCTTGGGAAGTGAAACCACAGACAACGTGGGAGAATCACCTCATATGATGTTTTCTTCTAACTGTAAAAAAATATAGTCGTGATAAAAATTAAAAATAGAAAAAAGTATGATTTATGTTTTCTTTCCTTTTTCTTTTCTTTAAGATGAGATCTTGCTATGTACCCTGACTGTCCTAGAACTCACTATATGTAGCCAGGCTGGCCTTGAACACAGAGACCTTCCTGACTCTGCCCCCTTTAAAATCTTCTTATTGAAGCATAACTATACAGTATTCTCTGTAAATATAAAGACTATTTCTTCCAATACTGTGCCATTATAAAGAATAAATCTGTCAACACCCATTTTAATCTTTTCCGCACCACATTTCATCTGCAATTCATATTTGTGAATTACTGGATTACTACCAGAGCCCATGATGATTCTAGGGCAAAAGTGAGACAAGAAGGCATGTATCTTATTCTCTGTATGTAGCTGAGGATGACCTTCACTCCAGGTCTTCCTGCATCAGTTACCTTCCAAGGGCTGGATGATGGCAGGGATGACAGCTACTTGTTAACTTGACACAATTTAAAATTACTCTGGTTTCTCTTCAGATTGCATATTTTTTCCCCAGTCTCTTTAAAATTGCCTGCAAAGAGGGTCTCAATGAATGACTGTCTAGATCAGGTTGGCCTACAGATATGTCTGTGGGGGATTGTTATAATTGACAAGGAAAGACCCAGCCCACCACTGTGGGCAGCACCATCCTCTGGATTGGGTCCTGGAATGTCTTATCTGATAGGGACTTAGTACTTAGAATCTATAAAAACAAAACAAAAACTTAAAACAGTAAATGCCTCCCTTAAATCATCCAATCAGAATGGGCAAATTCCATAGAAGACATATAGAGAGGGCTGGAGAGGGGGCTCTGTGGTTAAGAGCACTGGCAGCTCTTCCAGAGGGCCTGGTTTGATTCCCAGCACTCACATGGCAGCTCACAACTGCCTGTAACTCCAGTTCCAAGGGATCCATAGCCTTCTTATGACTTAAATGGACATTGCACATATGGAGCACATGGACATACACAAAGACAAATCATACACATAAAATAAAAATGAAGATTAAAAAATTTTGAAGGAGAAATAGAGAACCAATAAATATTTTTTAAAAACATTTAACATAGTGGCCAAAGAAATGCAAACAAAAACTACATTGAAGCCTGGGCAGTGGAGGCCCATGCCTTTAATCCCAGCATTCGGGAGGCATAGGCAGGCAGATCTCTGTGAGTTCAAGGCCACCCTGGTATAAAGAGTTCCAGGACAGCTAAAGCTGTTACACAGAGAAACTCTGTCTTGAAAAACAAAAACTAATAATAATAATAAAGCTGGTTGGTGGTGGCTCACACCTTTAATCCTAGCATTCAACAGATAGAAACAGATAGATGACTATGAGTTCGAGGCCAGTGTGGTCTCTAGAGTGAGTTCTAGGACAGTCAAGGCTACACAGAGAAACCCTGTCTCAAAACACCAAATCAAACCAAACCAAACAAACAAAAAACCAAACCCTACAATGAAATCCAATCTCACCCAAGTGAGAATGGCTATCATCCAAAAACCAATGTGGGGCTAGAGATATAGCTAGCGATTAAAGAGTACTGGCTGCTCTTCCAGAGGACCCAGGTTCAATTCCCAGCACCCACATGGCAGCTCACAACTGTCTATATAAATCCAATCCTAGGGGATCTAATACCCTCTCTAGCTTCCTTAGGCACCAGACAGACATGGTGTCCACACGATGCAGGGAAACACTTACATCCACAAAATAAAAATAATTGAAAGAAGAGGACCCTATTATTACTGGTAAGTGTGAACCAGTACAGTCACTATGGAAATCTGTGTGGCGCTTTCTCTGAAAACTGAAAATAGAGTTACCAACCTGACCCAGCTGTAACAGACCTGGGTATATACTCACAGGGTCATCATGCCACAGGGATGCCTGGACATCTATTTATGTTTACTGCTACACTATTCATTACAGCTGAGATTTGGAACTAGCCTAGATAATCCCAGGTGAATGGATAAAGAAATTGTGATATATGAACACAACAGAATTCCATTCTGCTATAAAAAATAAAATAAAGGTCATTTTCAGGAAATTGAATAGAACTGTAGATAACCATGTTAAATGAAATAAGCCAACTGAAGACACGTATTTTGTGTTTTCTTTCATAATCAAAATCTACTTCATGTTCTGGCTTTGTGGGAGCTTAGCCAGTTTGGATGCTCACCTTCGTAGACCTGGATGGATGGGGGAGAACCTTGGACTTTCCACAGGGCAGGGAACCCTGACTGCTCTTCGGACTGGAGAGGGAGGAGAAGAGGAGTGAGGGGAGGGGGAGGGAAATGGGAGGCTGGGAGGAGGTGGAAATTTTTTTCAATTAAAAAAACTCTATATTTATATACATATATATGAATAATATATAAACAAATACATACAGATGTGTTGTGAACATGAAAGCAGAAGAGAAATATGTGGGAGAAAGAAGGAACTAAAAGAAAGTGGGAGAGAAAATAAGGTAACGGAGGAGGAAAAAATAAACACCGCATTTAGTAGAATCTAGATTTAGCAATATGGGTGCGCTCATACATGTGCGCGCGCGCGCGCGTGTGTGTGTGCGTGTGTGTGTGTGTGTGTGTGTAAAGTCATGAAAATAGAAGGAGATTATTTGGAGAAGAGAGACAAGAGTCGGCAATGGGGTGGAATGTGAGTAAAGTACACACGTAGGAAAATGTCATATGAAGTCCAGTATTTTGTACAACTAGCAATACCAATGAAAAGAATATAGCATATTTCAGCTACATAACTACAAAGAAAGGTTTTTTGTTGTTGTTGTTTTTTTGAGATAGGGTCTCCCTCACTATGTAGTCCTGGCTAGACTGGAACTATATGGACCAGGCTAGCCATGAGCCCATAGTGATCCTCCTGCCTCTGTCTCTGACTGCTGCGATTAAAGGTGAGCACCACCATGGCTGGCTCTTCATTCTTACAGTCTCAAGATGTAGCATTAACTCGTCCTTATATGTGGGTTTTGGATCTGATGTATCACTAGTCTGACTAGACACCCAAATGTATTTCAAAACAACTTTCTGATCTTTACTTACCTGATTACTACATGTGAACATGTGGTGTGTATATGTGTTCTCATATTGTGTGGTCATGCATGGTGTGTGCATATGCATGCGGAGGTCCTAGGCTTGTGTTGGGAATCTTCTTCCACCATTTTTCTACCTTATTTATTGAAGGAGAGTCTCTAGGTGGCTGGAGAGATGGCTCAGAGGAATAGAGCACTGGCTGCTCTTCCAGAGGTCCTGAGTTCAATTCCCAGCCACCACATGGTGGCTCACAACCATCTGTAATAAGATCTGGTGTCCTCTTCTGTACTGCAGGATACATGAAGGAAGAAACCTATATACATAATAAATAAAAATCTTTAAAAAAAAAAAAAAAGGAGAGTCTCTATATCATTAGCCTTCCCAGTCTCACATAGTTCATTCACAAGGCCGCCCAGAATGCAGAAGGGTTCTGTAGATCCAGAACTCTCGACCTCTTGCTGGTGCAGCAAGTGCTTTCCACTGCTTAGCTATGTTCACAGCCCCATATGCTTTTTAACATCTGAGACCTTATATGGTAGTCACTCTTGATCGTCACTAGTTGTGGTTTGAAAGAAAATGTCCCCCAAAGGAAGAGGCACTGTTAGGAGATGTGGCTTTGTTGGAGTAGGTGTGGCCTTCTCGGAGGAAGTGTGTCACTATGAGGGTGGGCTTTGAGGTCTCTTGCTTAGCTTTGCTCAGTGTCCCAGTCTATTTCTGGTTGACTTCTGATCAAGACGTCACCAGCACCATGTCTGTCTTCATGTTGCTACACTCCCTGTCATGATAATAGACTGAACCTCTGAAACTGTAAGCAACCCACCCCAACCCAATTAAATGTTTTATTTTATACGCCTTGCCATGGTCAAGGTGCCTCTTCATAGCAACAAACAGCAGTAAAACGCTCCTCTGTCTCTATGTCTGTGAATGAGGACATCTCTGGGGAGGACTAAGGAGGAACTAGCTGCCCAGAGGTGGATGGCACCATCCCACAGCCTGGGGCCTGAGTGGAATGAGAAAAATGAAGAAGAAAAGTCCACTACATAGGCACTCTTTGCCTCCTAGTGCTCAACATGTGATCCACTCTGCTCCATCATGGACGAAATCTCTAAAACTGAGCTTTCTTCCCTTTAAGCTGTTTCTCTTGGGTAAGTATCACAGTCACGGTGACATTAATACACATAAATACTTAGGAACTGCACAATTCTCAGGGCACCCTTGGATTTAAGTGTCATCGCTGCCATGTATGTCTGGAGAAGAGAAGAAAACTCCAAGCTGAGCTGAAGAGATGGTTCAGCAGTTAAGATCATACACTACTCTTGCAGAGGACCCAAGTTCAGTTCCCATATCCACATGAGGTAGCTCATATCACCCTTAACCCCACTTCCAGGGCAATCTGACACCTCTGGCCTCTGAAGGAACCTGTACTCATATGCTCATACCCTAAACAGATAAACAGTACACATAATTACAAACAATAACTCTTTTAAACAAGAAATTTGAAGCTTCTACCATACTTCAGTACTGGGGGCAGGTTGTTGGTGGTAGCAACCGCCCCCCCCCCCACGGTTGTTTCCCCTTAGAGAAATTACACTAGTTATTACTGGATGACAGAAAATGAGTCACGGCTGAGCTGTGACACATTTCCACCACCTCTCTGTGTCACTGTCCAGCTGGGCGAGGGGATCAAGCATGTCATCTCAAGGGTTTCTGGAATGTTTCTTAGGTCCTGAGAATTTCTGCACTGCACAATTCATACACTGATATTTTTGTTCCTAAGTCATTTCCTGTCCAGCTCATAAGCCAGCTATGAATGTAACTAAAACAACAGCAAAAAAATACTATTAACTAACTTTTCAGTCTGCCGTAAGCGGACACAAGGCTCTTTCTTGACCAGCTGGGTAATGCAAACTGTTTGCCTCGTCAAAGTAGTAAACCACACACTTGGGGACCTCGCTCTCCAGCAGTCTCAGGTACTCAGCACTCCCTGTAGCTCATTCTTAGAAAAGTTCTATAGGTAAGGCTTTTTTTTTTGTTTGTTCTTTGTTTTTTCAAGACAGGGTTTCTCTGTCTAGCCCTGGCTATCCTGGAACTCGCTCTGTAGACCAGGCTGTCCCAAACTCAAAGCTCCGCCTGCCTCTGCGTCCTGAGTGCTGGGATTAAAGACGTGTGCCACCACCAGGCTCTTATTCCTACTCCTAGAGTACCTAGAAGCTTAGAGGAGCTCATCTCATTTTTCTGGTGACTGACAGTCCCACACTTGATCTGTACCAGCCATCGGCTGCACACGAAACCTGACTATGCGATTTTCATTTTATTGTAATGATCTGGTACCCTCACACAAATATACATACATGTAGAGAAATACACATAAAATAAAAATAAATTATTAAAAGATAATCTAAATTAAGTAAGAGTGGGACTAGAGAACAATATAGCACTATAAGACATGAAATGTCAGACAAATATGCTATCTCACTGAATAATATTATTGTGTTCATGTATATCACATGTGTGTACATATACAAACACATAGAGAATTACAGGGGTCTAGGGATAAAAGAGCTAAGAAATGAGCATGCAGAAGGGTGTATAAGGGAAATAATTTTAGATTTTCTTTAAAGAAACTGTTTCTTGTGAGTTTCTGGTTAAATAAGTATAATATAATGTGTCTATGTGCTTGTTTTTACTTTTCCAAAGGGACACGTAAAGACACATCTGCCTGTAAAGAGTTTTCCAGGGGTGTGTGTGTGTGTGGTGGGGGGGAAGAGTCACAAGAGCCACAACGGCAGACAAGAATGTCAGAAAGTGAACATGATGGGACACACATAATCTCGGCACTCGAGAAGTTGAGGCAGCAGGCTATCTACAAGTTCAAAGCCAGCCTGGCCTTATCTTGAAGGCACAAAGCAAGGCCTTGTCTTGAAGACACAGAAATACAAACCAAACTTTAAGAAATGCCAGAAAACCTTTGGGAGAAAGAAGCCAGACAGAACAGCAGGAACTGTCTGACCAATGTGGAGAAGTGTCAGCAGATGAGACGTGTGAGGGCCATCGACTCACTGTGTGTGCCCAATGCCCAGGAGTGAGAAGGCACCAAACCCAGCACAGCAGGTGGAAAGTCTCCTGCTCCATTACTGCCTTTTAGGATCCATCAACAGAAACCTCTAAGAGCCCAGCACAACGTCCTTGAGCTGCTGACATTTGAAAAGTTTAGAGTGGGGACGCTGCTCCCTGAGGGATGATGACAAGCTAAGCTCTGCCCAGAGCTCCCATTAGTTGGTTAGGGTGTGTTATCACGATTAGGTCCCCCAGGCCTCCCTATTAGCAAGTTAGGGTGCGTCACCACTGAACTGTGAATGGGCATTTAAGAAAGGCTTCCAGGAGAGAAACTCTAGAAACATCCCTTAAAATTCTTACTCTTGGGCGCACGCCTTTAATCCCAGCATTCAGGGGGCTGAGGCAGGGGAATCTCTGTGAGTTCGAGGCCACCTTGGTCTACAAGAACTAGTTCCAGGGCAGCCTCCAAAGCTACAGAGAAACCCTGTCTTGGGAAGAAAAAAAAGTTCTTACTCCTGGCTCTATGTTCCAACAATGTGGACACTGCCATGAAGGTTATCAAGCAAGGAATCTTAGGGGAGATAATCCTGGTTTCTCTGGATGGGCCCAATATAACTGCAATATTCTTTACAGACAAAAGAGGCTGAAGAAAGAGGCACAAGAGAGATGAACTTGGAGAGGTCAGACAAACTTGTGGAAAACTGGTGGGAAAAATCATAGTCCTACAACAAACCATGAAAAACTCATTCTCCACCTGAAGGAGGCAATACAAACCCCAAGGACCTAGCAGAGGACCTGGGTGAGCCATGCTGCCGTGCCCAGGCTTTCAGCCTACAAGATGACAATTCTGTGTTGTTTTCAGTCGCTAAATTTATGGCACTTCTTTACAGTGGCAATGAAATTCTAACAGTTTCAAATATGAATGAATGTCAGAGCCATAGCTCAGTAGTAGAGCTCCTGTTAGCATGCACAAAACAAACAACATAGGATAAACATGGTACTGAGTACAAAATAAGATGAGCGTGGTGGTGGCACACATCTTTAATCCCAGCAGAGGCAGGCGAATCCCTGAGTTCAAGGCCAGCCTGGTCTACAACAACTAGCTCCAGGACGGACTCTAAAGCTACAGCAAAACTGTCTCGAAAAAAACAAACAACAACAACAACAAAAACTAAAATGCCCTCAATTAATAACGCTAATAAGAATGAGAGAAGGACATCGGTGAGAGGGACAGGACAACAAAGAACCAGAAATTAAGAGCTCAGATATCAACAATGGGGGAAGGGTGTCTACGTATCTTCACTGCTCCACTGAAGTACAACTACACTACAGGCCAACAACCTTAGATTTGTTGATCACCTATGCAATGAACACCCGGGGGGAAAACACAAACCACTGAAAATGAGAATGAGGTGCCACAGTGAAACCCTAATAGAAGAGATGTGGTCAGCAAGAGGGCCAAGCCGAGAACACTGCCCAACAGCACCAAAGACAAATGATGAGACAAAGGGAGAAGAATTAGTAAGGAAACAGTAACATTGCACACAAACAGGCCGGGGGCAGGAGGCTCCAGAACAGTAGATGGAAATAAATCTCCAACCAGGGACATTGCGATGGAACTTCAAAGTGGAGGGGGAAAGACGTTCAAGTTTCCAGAGAGAAAAAGCAGTCCAAAATGAGATGGAAATAAAAATTCACAGCGTTACCAAGACTTAATAAGAACATAGATCTCACCAGACAACTGAGCAGTGACTTCCAAACTCAGAGGGTAAAATAACTCTCAATTCAATAATTCTATTAAAAAGCAGAATGAAATCAGTTTCAAATTAACATTTTAAAATTATCCCATTCACTCTTTCCTTACTACATGGATGTTCTTATTTTTCCACCCTAGGGAACAAGAGGACAATGTAGGGATCAAATGTGACAAGACATTTCAACTCGTGTGCCTGCATGAGTTTATATGCACATGCCTACAGAGGCTAGCGGGTGACCAATCCCTGGAACTGGAATTACAGTCAGTTGTGAACCATCTAATAGGGATGCTGGAAACCAAACCCAGGTCCTCTACAAGAGCAGTAAGGTCCTCAATCCCTGTATTATCTCTCCAGCCCCTTAAGAAAATATTTTAAATGTTTCTGCTTACAGAGTGTGCCAAAAGGAACAAGAATGGGCAAAAAAAAAGAACATTTAAAGAGGCTGCTTGGAAAAACCCACGAGGAGACAGTGACAAATGGATCATTAGTGCAACGCAGATGACACGGGAAGACGCACACACATCTGGAGGCAAGATCAGTATTTATATGTAACGAGTCACCTTCTCATCCTGCAGCAAAATACTTCACGAAAGCAAGAAAGGAAGGGTTTGTTTGGGCTCATGGCTGGAGGACACAGTCCACCATGACAGAGAGGCCCGGCAGCAAGAGCATGAAGCAGCTAGTCACACTGCAGCCATGTTCACGAAGCCAGAGGAATGGACATTTTGTGCTGCCTGCCTCCACTGCCCCTTTATAATATTGAAAATAATATTTTCAAGCAAAATATATATTAGTCCGGGACCTCAGCCTATAGAAAGGGACTGTCCACATTTAGGGTGGGTTTTCCCACCTCAGTTAATCTAGACAATTCCTCACACGCATGCCTAGAGATCTGTTTCCACGGTGATTCTGAGGCCCATCAAGCTGAAGAGAGAAGCAGTGACAAGGGTGACCACCCTGTTCCTGGTATATATCTGGGTGGTTGATGGAGCCTTTTACTTTCAGGAGGGTGGGGTAAGAAGACCAATCTGGAAGAGAATGCCATGAGCATGGCCCAGAACATGCTCAATTTTAAATTTCAATGAAAGAAATGATTTTGCACCACTCGGGAGGCAGAGGCAGGCGGATCTCTGTGAGTTCGAGGCCAGCCTGGTCTACAAGAGCTAGTTCCAGGACAGGCTTCAAAAACCACAGAGAAACCCTGTCTCAAAAAACTAAAAATAAAATAAAATAAATAAATAAATAAAAAATTATTTTGCACCTAAAAATGCTTTAATGAACAACGATGGCTTTCTGAAAAATACACAAGGCTAAGAGAAAATCTGATAAATTAAGATGAAGGGTCCAATGAAGATGGAGTAGCAAGAACTTGGACTTACCTTCCTTTATTTAAACAATAATAAAGCAAAAACCAAGGGGATGGATATGGCTTTACCTGTACCAATTTACTAGCTAAACGCAGCTGGGGCTGGGAGGAGCAGAGGGAGAAGGGAGCCCTCTATTAGCAGAGAAGTCTCCGAAAGTCTCAGAGAAACTTCCTGTGTCTGTGAGCAGAAACCACTCAAGACTAGGAAACAGGAAATGACCCATGACTGAAACCATGCTGCCACCAGGAAGAGTGGAATAACTCCCAAAAGACAACACCTTAGCAGTTATGCTAAACTGGTCCCATAACTAATTAATGATGGCTCTGGATCTGCTCTAATAAAGCTAAAAACAAAATCTAAAGGACAAAAACAAAACAAAACAAAAAAATCCAAAAAATATCAACAACCGATTTCCTTACAATCTGGTGAACAGAAAAAAAGTTGGCACCACTTAAAGGAATTAGGGGGAAAATCCAGCTATCAACCACATTAAATTAATAAAGCCTCATACGCAAGCAAGTATTGTCTCATAAAGAGGCAGGGAAAATACAATCCATAACCATGAGTGAAGGAAAAGGAAGGAGAGGAGGCAGGAAGGAAAACCGAAATGACCCAGATGAACAAAGAAAAATCATAAAATCAAACTTGAGTGCTGAAAATGTACCTGCGTGGTAAGTACACTGGGCGGGATAACCAGTGAGTGAGCAGAGGAAAGAGCAAAGGACGCAGAGTCGTAAAGGGACATTATGGGAACAAAGCACACTTAGGCATCACTGACTGTGAACAGAAAGCATGTGGAAGAACTGCAGTCTTCTCGGAGACCACACTGACAAGACACTTAAAGACATCAATTCCTGGAGCAAGGCAATCGGGAATTCTTTGGCTATCATGTCTTTCAAAAACAAAGGCAAAAATAAAGATCTTTTTTAAAAAATATAAAAACAAGTGAAAATCTGCATGTGCCAGGTTCATTTTTGCTGCTCTGATAGAACAGCCCAACTCAAAACAACTTGTAGAAGAAAGGGTTTACTTGGGTAACTCTTCCAGGCAGGAACTCCAGACAACTGGTCCTGTTACACATACAAAGAGAAATCAATTCATCCATGCTGCCTGAGCTCAGCTTAGGGAATGATGCTGCCCACAATAGGCTGGGCCCTCCTACATCAATAAACAATCAAGACAATCTTCTACAGACCCACTGACCTCTGTGATATTGTTATCATTTACAAAATTTTTGCTCAAGAGCTACACAAATCCAGTTACAAAAAAAGTTAAAAAAAAATCAAAGGAAAAAACCCAATAATGTTCTCCGGAAGGAGATGATTTTTGTGTCTGTGTTCAGAGCCAGCCTGGAATAAGGTACAGGCTGACGGCTGGACACTCCTGCAAGCAATTACTATGAAGATGATAGGGAAAGAGCTAATAAGTCACAGGTGGAGAGAACTACAGTTACAAAGGACAACTAAAAAACCTTTAATAGAAAGCAAAGAAGGAAGCAGAAAGAGAAAATAGAGATCACAAACTGTTTTCCCCAAACATTAAAACTTTTCAATTTCAACAACACTTCACAGAAAGTTAGCCCCACACTGAGAAATGCTTTCAAAACATGCCCAATAAAGTTTCTGCATCCAGAATATGCAAAGAATGCTTGTAGTTCAACCAGACGGCCCACTTAGAAGAGAAGAGCAAAGAATTCAAACATACCTCACCTGGAGTTCCCTTTTTGTTGCTTTGATTATAATAGCAGAAAGAAGTAAGGCCAAGGAGGAAAGACATACTTCTGCTCAGTTTCTCTCCACCCAGTGGGGAAGCAAGCACAGTGGCAGAAGCCTGTGTGGGGTCTACTTGAATGGTTGTCAGGTTTGAAGGCAGAAAGGGCCCTGGAGTCAGTCTTGTTTCTAGTGACCTATTTCCATCAGCTAAAAGGTTCTACAATAGTACCACAAGCTGGGGAGCAACTTTCAAAACATGAGCTGTGGGAAACAGTTGAGATTCAAATCCTAACACGACCAAGGAGCTAGACACCAGCAACTAATCCCTGGATTCTCATCTACCAAAACGCTCAAATAAAACGTTTCAAAGACACAGGGCATTTTATCCACTGTCCTACTGCTGTGAAGAGGCACTATGACCAAGGCAACCACATGAAAGAAAGCACTGAATTGGAAGCTTGCTTAGTTTCAGAGATTTGGTCCATTATATCATGGCAGGAAGCATGGTGCCTACAAGCAGGAGCTAGAGCAATAGCTGAGAGCTACATCCTGATCTGTAAGCAGGAGTCTGGCATGAGCTTTTGAAACCTCAAAGCTCACCCCAGTGACACACTTCCTCCAATAAGACTACACCTTCTAATCCTTCAAATAGTGCTATTCCCAGGTGACCAAGCCTTCCAAATATGAGTCTATGGGGGTATTCTTATTCAACCGTCACACTCCACTTCCCAGCCCCTCCAGGCTTGTACCAATATCATAAAGTAAAAAGTTCATTTAACCCATTTTAAAAAGTCCCCAGTCTTTCACAGTTTCAACACTGTTTAAAAGTTCAAAGTCTGCTGGATGGTGGGAGCGCACACCTTATTCCCAGCAATCTCAGGAGGAAGATAGGCGGATCTCTGTGAGTTTGAGGCCAGCCTGGTCTACAGAACAAGTTCTAGGACAAGCTCCAAAGCTACAGAGAAACCCTGTCTAGAAAAACAAACAAACAACAACCAAAAAATCCACAGTTCAATGTCTCTTCTGGGATTCAAGACAACCTCTTTAACCATAATCCCCTATAAAATCAAAATAAAGAAGCGTATCAAGCCAAGCAGTGGTGGCGCACTAATCCCAGCACTCGGGAAGCAGAGGCAGATGGGTCTCTGAGACAAGGCCAACCTAGTCTACAGAGTGAGTTCCAGGACAGCCAGGGCTACAGAGAGAAACCCTGTCTTCAAAAACAAAAACAAAAAAGCATATTGCATACTTCTAATACAATAGTACATTCATCACCATTCCAAAAGGGAGGAAAGGAGCATACTGAGGAAATACTGGACCAAAGCCAAGTCCGGAGCCTGGGCAAACTCCAAATTCTGCAATTCCATGTCTGACGTCAAAGCTCTCTTCAGATCGCCAACTCCTCCTGTTCAATTTGTTGACTGCAACACACTTCTCTCTCTTGGGATGGTTCCAGACCTCCTCTGCAGCTTTCCTTGGCACATATCTCACAATTCCAGTATATCCGACATCTTGGGGTCTCCAGAGAAATCCAGGCTTTCCCTTCACAGCTTAAGTAATGGTCTCCATAGGCCTCCATGCAGACACACCCGAACACACACCTGGCCTTGGTGACTTTCCTTGGCCACAGGAGACTCTACAACCCTTTTGTTGTATCCTTGACTCCGAAGACAGAACCATTTGGCTGAAGCTGCCAAATTCTGCTGCTTGGTGGGGGCTGAAATCTGGCACCCTGTGCTTTGTTGTGTGAGGTTTCCCTCCTAGTGCAGGCTTCCTCTAACTCCTTTTCCCGGGTGGAAAGCTTAGCTGGCGGGGTCTTGCCATGAGGTCACCACTCCCTTTATTCCATTTAGCATCAGGTTTTTCTTTAAACTTTTTATCTCTGAGCACTGGATTTAGCTCCAGTGCTTCTTGAAGCCCCCCCAAACTTACATTTTGCATTTTTCCTTGCTCAGTTTACTCCTTTTCATTTTCAATCTTCGTAAGAGTGAACACTAATAACCACATGGCAGTCTATACTAGGCTGTCTTACAATCTCCTCTGCCAAAACCATTAATCCAAAACTCTTCAATTTTGCCTCACGCAGATTTTAAGGACAAGTTAAAAAAAAAACAGTCACATTCTTCACCAAAATATCCTAAGAACAGTTTCTAGGCCACTCTCCCTCTGACACTTGAGCTGAGCTGATACTACTATCCTTGCTCTTACTAGGATGGCCCAGTAAGCCCCACTTGAAGTATTCAACTATTTTTTAGTCCAAAGGCCCAAAGTGTTCCATATTCCTCCAATAAAGAGCATGGTCAGGTCTGTCACACCAATATGCCAGTCCCTGGCACCAAGTTCTGTCTTAGTCACTGTGCTACTGCTGTAAAGAAATACCACAGCCAAGACCATTCTTATGAAAGAATGCATTTACCTGGGGGCTTGCTTACAGTTTCAGAGTGTGGTTCATTATCATCATGGTAGGCCTCCTGGTAGCATAGAGACAGGCACAGGAACAATAGCTGAGAGCTACATCATGATCCCTAAGCAGAGAGAGTGCCAGGGCACATGTTTCTGAAACCTCAATGATACTCTTCCCCCAACAAGACCATACCTATCTCAACAATGCCACACCTACTTCCACAAGGCCACACTTCCTAATCCTTTCAAATAGTGCTACTACCTGGTGACTAAGCATTCAAATATATGAGCCCATGGAGAAGCATTCTTATTTAAACACAGGGCAAGTAGAATCCTCAAGTACTGCTGGTCAGAATGCAAAATAGTATGTCCAATTTGCAAATAGAGCTGGAAAATTTCATTCTTAAATTTTATGTTTTATGACCTGGAATTCCTATAAGAACTACAAGTGGGTGGTCTTTGTATCTTTATTTAAAATTCTTTTTAAAAGCATTTTATTTATTTTCATTTTGTGTGCATTGTGTTTTGCCTGTATGTGTGTCTGTGTGAGAGTGTCAGATCCCCTGGAACTGGAGTTACAGACATCTATAAACTGCCATGTGGGCGCTGGAAATTGAACCTGGGTCCTCTGGAAGGGCAGTCAGTGCTCTCAACCATCGAGACATCTCTTCACCCCTATTAAAAGTCTTATTCCATTTTATTTATTTTGCATGTGTACATGTATATGTGTGGACGTGTGTATGGGGGTCAGAGGACAACTTGCAGGGATTTGTTTTCTCCTTGTGCAGTAAGGGTCCCAGAAATTGAACTCAGGTTTCAGATTAGGTGGCAAGTACCTTCACCTGCTGAGCCATCTCACAGAGTGCCGTCACACTGGTGGTGCATTCCTACTTTTCTGCTGCTGTGATAAAACACCACAACCAAAAGCAACTAACAGAAGTGGCTTAAGTTCCAAAGTGGTTAAGAGTCTATAAAGATGAGAAACCATGCCAACAGGCAGCAGGCATAGGAAGCTACGAAATCACATCTTTTACCACAAACACACAACAGATAGGGTGAACTGGAAATAGGGTGAGGTTACATAATCTCAAAGCCCCATTTCCAGTGACATACTTCTACCAGTAAGCCTATGTGACCCAAAACTTCCCAAACAGCGCCACCAACTGGGGACCAGATGTGCAAATACCACATCCTGTGAGGAACATTTCCCATCCAAACCACCACAGGTAAATAAAGGGCAGAAAGCATTATGCTAAGTGGGAAAAGCCAGAGAAGGCTGCATACTGTATGGCTAAGTGACAAGTGAGAAAAGGCAGTCTTTGTAGTGACAGAAAACAGATCAGTGGTTGGTGGGGTCAGAACAGCAAAGGGGACTGAAGAAACGATAGGATGATGAAACCTGCCCTAGCACCCTGCTGTAAACTGGTCAAAATGTACTCAATATTACCTGAAAGATTATATACCTCAATTAAACTGGCTAGATAGTTAAGTGAGTGGCTAGAGAGATTGCTCAGCTGCTAAAACCACTGGCTGCTTTTCCAGAGGACATGGGTTGGGTTCCCGGCAGCCACATGGCAACTCATAACCATCTATCCAGGGGATCTGATACTTTATTCTGATACCCATGGACACCAGGTACACACACAGTACACAAACATACATACACCCACACGCAAAATAAATCTTAAAAATTAAGTGAAACTACAGCACTGGGGAGGCAGAGGCAGGTAGATCTCTGAGTTCGAGGCCAGCTTGGTCTACAAAGCAAGTTCTAGGACTGGCAGAACTGTTACACAGAGAAACCCTGTCTGGGAGTGGGGGAGGACAGAGGAAGGAGGAAAGTAAGTTAATTAAATAAAATGAAAGAGAGTTTTCACATAGTCACTTTAATAAAAATATCATTTCGTCCTTATGTTTTGCTCAGTTTGGCTCATTATGGGTTTAAGAGGAGCATGTCACAGACCTGCTTATGGGTGAATCCACAGATCATTTCTTAATCCTCTTCTCTGCTTGTCTCTAATATAAGGAAACGGTAAACATGACTATCTTTCTGTGTTTCTTCGGTCTCTTGTAGCTGAGAAGGGGCACGTGGTCCATGTGGGCAATGAGATGTGAGGGAAGATTCTGGCGTGTTTCCGCTTCACTCATCAGGACAGCTGGGAAGAAAGCTCAACAGATCCTACCCTGAAGGGGGCCTGTCCTGGGAAAGGAACCTCAGGAGAGAAAATGCCTCCATCAGACTGGTCTGTATGCAAGTCTGTGGGGCACTTTCTTGATTGACTGATGTGGGCAGGCCAAGTCCTCTGTGGGTAATGCTGACTCTGGGCTGGTGGTGCCCTGTAGTTGTGTACGAAAGCAGGCTGGGTGAACCATAAGAAGGAAGCCAGCATCCTCTATGGCTTTTGCATCAGTTCTGGCTTCCTTGAGAGATGGGGCGTGACATGAGGGCTGAGTGAAATAGCCTTTTCCCCAGGTTGCTTTTGGCCATGGTGTTTAATCACAGCAACAGAAACCCTAACTAACTCAGGGCCTCCAAGCAGGAGGCCAAGTCCACATCTGAAGGGTGGAAGGGCCTTGTCCTTGGAGACAGGTTAACTAATCACTTGAATTTCCTCATGTAACTTCTCAGGATGTGAAAATGGAAACCTTACTTAAAACACAGTTCAGCTTGGACTTCTAGTACTTATAGCTGAAATAAACTTAAAAAGAACAAAAAATTTTAAGAAAAATATTTTGAAAATAAAGTAACAAAAAAGGAAACATAAAGTAACAAGAATGAGAGAAATAATTTGAGAATAAAGTAACAAGAAGCACTAAATAATTTGTAGACTAAAGAAACAAACTCTTCCCAGGTATAAGGAGCTGGAGAGATGGCTCAGCAGTTAAGAGCACTGACTGCTGTTCTAGAGGACCTGGGTTCAATTCCCAGCACCCCCATGGCAACTCAGAATTGCAATTCCAGTTCCAGGGGATCCGATATCCTCACACAGACAGGCAGGCAAAGCAGCAATGTTCATAAAACAAAAATAAATTATTTTAAAAAGAAACAAGCATAGAGTATAGAACAACCATCTGCCTGATTCTTTCCAGGAGACCCTCCAACCTGCTCCACTGTCATTGTATAAGTGTGTCTACCAAATACAGGTACTTCCCTGGGGGCAGGGCAGAAGGGAAAATGGGAGTGGGTTGGCATGTGCCTAATGACATCACTAGTGGGCAGACCTGAACTCCACCGTTAACGCACTGTGAGCACTGAACACTGTCAGACTGGGGCGCACGTTCATGAAGTCGGCACACAGTGTACAGGTTAGATAAAGAACTCAACATTCTCTGCCAACGATGTGTGTTTAAAAAAGGAAGAGGTAAGCCAGTCAGCATCATTTAATCATTACAAGAAATTTTTGTATGAGTTAAATTACAGAAGAAATCTTTTTACCAGTTTTGAAAACAAACTGTCCAGTAAGATAAGACGACTTCCCACTCGGTCTGGGGTCGGTCTGTGCCGCTGACCTTTCAGGAGCCGTGTCCTTCACAGTCCTCCGGGCTCTGGTGCTGACTACACTGGTAATACTGGCCGTATCATTTTTCTTTCTTTTGATCCTACTTCTCTTACAGAAATCAAGAGCCAGAAGAATGAACCCAGAAGAGTTCAACTAATGAAACCACAGTGACCAGCACTTAAGTGAATTCATTTAATTTGAGGAAAATTACTTGGCTTGAATATTAAATGACTAACAGGAGAAAATGATTCCCAGGAGTAGTTACGAAGTGACTTCAGTGTTTGGTGTCCAGTGTGGAAAGATGAACAGAGTGTCTCCAAGTAAGTTAGCTCAGGATGGGCCAGCTCTTCCACATAAGGCCAACAGAGTATCCACCCCATGCAGATCCATTCAACTCTGCCGTGTAATCCAAAGGCAGCCAGACAGCAGCTAAGCAAGGCAGCCTGGCTGCACTCCAAAACAAGTTTACTTATAGACAGGGGTATTCAGATCCCTATACTTTCCATGTATCTCAAGTATTTAGCTTTTAAAACCATTAAAACATACAAAACCTAATCACAATTCACTCATAAATGATACAAATGTAGACAGGCAGTTTTTGCCACTGGATTTAACAACTGTGAAACGAATAAGCACACTTTCCTTTCCAATCCATACACCAATGTTTTATAGTATTTATACTTTCAAACAAGAACAATCTTCAATTACTGCTTATTAGATAAGGTAAACATGGAGTTATTGAATTACTTAAAGGCAAACAGCTGCCTTAGTTATTTCTAGAACCAACCCTTAACTCCAGAGTGATTTAATTATATCTTTAAGTCCTAGCTTCTTCTGGGCTCCTCCATCCAGCGGATGCTATGGCTTGAGTATGGGATGTCCTCCACACTCATTCTCTAGCTGGAAGTGCTAAAAACACAGGTTGTGGAGCCTTTGGGACTAGGGCCAGGCTGGCATCTCTTGTCTCATCCCAGAACTCTAATGTAGTAAGAAGGCCGCTAGTTAGTTCCTGGCGGCTTAGCCCCGAAATAATCACACAGAAACTGTATTAATTAAATCACTGCTTGGCCCATTAGCTCTAGCTAACTCTTACATCTTAATTTAACCCATCTCCATTCATCTGTGTATTGCCATGTAGCTGTGTCTTACTGGGTAAAGTTCCCAGCGTATGTCTTTGGTGGGGCTACATGGCTTCTCTCTGACTCTGCCCTTCTTTCCCCCAGCATTCAGTGTAGTCCTCCCCACCCTGCTAGGCTATAGGCTCAAAGCAGTTCTTTATTCAGTAAGGGTAATCACAGCATAGAGAGGGATATCCCACATCACTCTAAAGATAAGAAATTCTAGAACACGGGGCCAGCAAGTCAGATGTACACAGGTATTAGCAGGAATCAAGACTGTAAAGCAAAGACAAATATGCACACTGCTGTTTTCAGGAAGGTAGAGAAAAGAAGTACAGAAACTTAATACCACCTACACTCACCGTCATTCACAACAAGAGAAAACGGAAGGAAGGAAGGAAGGAAGGAAGGAAGGAAGGAAGGAAGGAAGGAAGGAAGGAAGGAAGAAAGGAAGGAAGGAAGGAAGGGAGGGACGGACGCCTAAGACATTTACAGGGTAAGATGTAGTGATAGCACATGTTGATAAACAGGGAACATGAGCGAGGTAGGAAGTGTTCTAAAGTTAATCAGGGAACGTAGGACCTTTGTTCTACATATGACACCGACTTCCGCGACCTCCATTTAATTACATTTTATGTGTTTTCATGAATTAAGGTATTAGGAATAAAATATAGGTGAAAAGTTCCTAAACACAACAAAATGTAAGCTCATTGTAAACTATCAGAAACAATTTAACAATATTGTCACTGCTGTCACTCAGCACAACTAAAAGTCTAACTCATCACAGTAAGACAAGTGAGGGACAAGAGTAATTTATATAAAAAGTAAAGATATAAGTTAAGATTTAAGATAGAACTCAGCAGCGACCGACGAGGAAAAAAACTAGGCCTAGAAATGGCTCAGTGGGTACAGCATGGAGAAGCTGCTAAACTCAAGTCTAAGTCAGGCATGTTGGTACACACTCATAATCCTAGCATTTAGAAATGTCCTAAAGAAAGAAACAAAATTAAACACCAACCCTATTCTGAAACACAAAGATTTGCTGGAGTTTAGCCTCAGCGATGACCATTCAGATAAGATATAAAAAACACTAAGCATAGAAATGAAAGATCTGGTCTAGAAATGGCTCAGAACAAAGGCAGAGGACTTGCTAGAAGGTTGGAACCAGATCTGGAAGGTTGTCCTTTGACCTCTGCGTGTACATCATCATGACATTTACTCCACTGTCACACACAAGCAATAAATAAATAAATTAATTTTTTGAGCCACGTGTACACAATTTTATTTATTTATTTATTTATTTATTTATTTATTTATTTATTTATTTATTTTTGTTTTTCGAGACAGGGTTTCTCTGTGGAGCCTGTCCTGGAACTAGCTCTTGTAGACCAGGCTGGTCTCGAACTCACAGAGATCCACCTGCCTCTGCCTCCCAAGTGCTGGGATTAAAGGAACAATTTTAAACACAGTAACAAAAGAGCAAACTAGCTCACATGTGCCTTGTGAAGGAAGTTAGGAGAATGACATTCAAGAATTTTACCTCTACTACCGTGACTTAAAAATGATGATCAAGGGGGCTGGAGAGAAGGCTCAGAGGTTGAGAGCACTGGCTGCTCTTCCAGAGGGCCCAGGTACAATTCCCAGCACGCACATGGCAGCTCACAGCTGTCTTACCTTCAGTTTCAGGGCTTTGGCAGCCTCATACAGACATATATGCAGGCAAACACCAATGAATATAAAATAAAAACAAATTATTTTTAAAAAATGATAATCAATAATTTTAAATAACCTAAATAATGGGAATTAGGTAATTGTTATATAATTCTTTTGTACTTTTCTGTGTTTTCATTTGTATTATTGCATTAAACATAAATGAGTAATCTCAGAAGCATTAGGTAAAAACAGAGCTATTGATCTGCCTATATCTCCCCCTCTGAAACCCTAAATTCCTCGAAATGACAGCAAAAACTGGGTAGTGGTGGCGCACACCTTTAATCCCAGCACTCAGGAGGCAGAGGCAGGAGGATCTCTGTGAATTCGAGGCCAGCCTTATCTATACAGTGAGTTCCAGTACAGGCTCCAAAGCCACAGAGAAACCTTGTCTCAACACCCCTCTCCCCACCAAAAAAAAAAAAAAAAGAAAAAAAGAAAAAAAAAGAGCCAGGAGTGGTGGTGCATGCCTGCAAGCCTTATCCCAGCACTCAGGAGGCAGGTGGATTTAAGCCAGCCTGTTCCAGGACAGCCAGCAAAACACAGAGAAACTTTGTTTCAAAAAACAAACAAAACGATTCTTAAAAGGCCTAAAATAGATAAGTAGATACTGACTTGATCAAAAGACCCTCTATCACAACCACAAACAAGAAATGGAGAATCCGTGCCACAAACGGAGAAACTCAGGAGCAAGAAGCTCTGTACTGAGGAGCAGCAGATCCAGCCCAGACTTGCTTGCAGGTGCCTGAGACAACATAGGAGCATCTGCTGAGGAATTAAAGAGGTCTGGGCATTCTGAAGCTATCCCAACTAAAAACTTGTCAACATGCTAAACAGAAACAAAACCTCATTGCAGTATGTGCTCTAAGAGAGAGTAAAAAGCCTGAATTGTTCACTAGCAGGGAACTGATACTAGTGCAATTGCACAATTATTATAAAAAAGCAAATTGTATTTTAAAAAATACATATAATGGGGCCAAGGAGATGGCTTAGTGGGTAAGCCCACTTGCTGTGCAAGCATGAGGACATGAGTTAGAATCCCCAGCACCCATCTAGACAGCTGGCAGAGACTGCAGTCTCCGTGCTAGGGAGGGCAGACAGAGAGGACTGGTTACTGGGGCCTGCTGGCTGCTAGCCTAGCTCTAGGTTTGAGAGGCACTGTTAAAGAAATAGGGCAGAAAAAGTAGGACAACCAGCATCTTCTGATCATCTTTACACCTGTGAAGACTTCCAAACCTGCATGTGTACATGCCACACGCCACACGTAAACACATCACACAGAAAATAGCCTGAACACGGGAACGTGTAACAAATCAAACTGTAGACCAGAGTCACTTTCGGGAAGGGGCCATTTACTGTGTGTCTGCAGTCTTGATTCTTCTCTAACAGCATGTTCATGAATTACTAGTGTCACCTAAAAATGCAACATATACTAGAGCCAGAGTTCTGGTTCTAGTCAGAACTAAAAGCTGGAGAATCATCAAATATATCTAAGAATTATGTGCTAGCAGGAGTGACGAAAATTCACATTTTCTCTGATGGTTAAATGCTTCCTGTCATACATCATAACCAGGTCAGCCAAAGTGGAAAGCAATTCACATCTTGTTTCTGAAAGCCTAGGGTATTCACACCGTGAGGAAGAATCCTCACAGTTTCCTTGGGAGCGGGCAGGCCTTCGTCAAAGGAAGTGACACCACCTCTGAATTACTAAACTCAAAGTGACTTACATGAAGGAAACACCAGAGAGCCACAGCCCTCTGAAAACAATGCCTGCTCCCTTCCCCTCCCCAGCAGACAACGCTGTTGGGGCTGAGGGTGCAGTGCAGGGGAAAAGCATACACTGAGGCCCAAGGTTCAATCCTCACACTGTCAAAGAACAAAAGTTATCAGAAAAAAACTTTTATATAGTAAGAAACATGATATGATTCTAATCAGGGGAAAAATCTAATTTTTCCTGTTCCTTCTTAACCCAATACTTCTTTATCTAAAATTAACATTAAAAACTATATAAATGATAATTTCAAATACAGATGCATACAGAGTTTATCTCAACCCCCACCCCAAGGGTAAGCTCACGGCTGTGTCGGTCAAGCGTGCCCCACACTCTAGGGAGGCGGAACTTACTGAAAGTCTTGCAGATGTCCGACACAGCTTTGAAGACTCGGTCCGAGAAATTCACTTTCACCTTCACGTATTTCATGTTGGGAAGCTGTAGCCGGAGCAGCTTGTGCTGGGGTGTGAACTCAAGTTTGGCGTCTGCCTGGATGCCATACTTATCCAAGGTCCAATGCGTCTTAAGCAGCCAAGTTCTCTTCTTTTCCCACCAGAGAGCATGGTCAGACCAATCCTTTTTTACATCTATAAACAGCAAACAGTAAACAAACAAAAAAAGCTTTAAAAAAAAATCAAAGACTAGCTGGAGAGAAATTAAAGACAGAAAACAAAACCTGGGTACTTTAAGAAAAACAATAGATACTAGAAAACTAAACTGGGTACTTAAGAAAAACAAGAGACTGTTAGTGACAGGCACAAAAAGTACAAATGGCAGAGAAAACACTTTCTTTGCTCTCAAAACCCAGTGTACACCAAGCCAATCGGACAGACCTGGACTGTGGAGACAAAGAGTCCTGGGGCTGAAATAGGAAAGATTGATAAAAACTGAGTGGTGAATTTGGAATTCAGCTTCGAGGAACGGGTAACAGAATTCCTACAATATACACGAAAAGAGTTCATTTCTGAATCAACACACATGTGAAGGTGGGGCTGGAGAGGCAGCACTTGATGTTCTTACACATGGGCTCCAGGGGAATCTGATGCCTCTGGTTTCTGTGGGTACCAGCACTCATGTGTACATACACCCCCATATAGCTAAAATAAAATAAAAGTCTTAAGAAGAAAAAATAAAAATAATGTGTTAAGGGCTGGAGAAATGGCTCAGTGGTTGAGAACACTGGTTGCTCTTCCAAGAGACCCAGGTTCAATTCCCAGCACCCACATGGCAGCTCACAGCTGTCTAACTCTAGTTCCAGGAGATTTGACACCATCATACAAACATATATGCAGGCAAAACACCAATGTACATGAATAAAAATAAATAAATAAATGTGTTAATACAATAAGGGTAGGAACATGGACAGGGAATCAAAGTGAATAAAGGTGACACTCTAGGTGAAGAAAGCGTGGAAAGAACTCCAAAACAAATGTGAACAGCCTGCAGCCTAAACATGCTTCCCCAAAACATCCTGAGGAAGGTCACTCAGAACTGTCAGTTTCTATTGCTGTGACAGAATAAACATCAGGACCAAAATTGGCTTAGGGAAGAAAGGGTTTATTCCGGCTTACAACTCTCAGGTCACACTCCATCACTGAGGGAGGTCAAGGCAGGAACCATAAAGCAGAGCCCATGGAGGAGGGCTGCTGACTGGCCTGCTCCCCATGGCTGGCTTACCCTGCACAAGGGTGGCACTGCCCACAGTGAGCTGGCCTTCCTACATCAACTGTCAATCAAGAAAATACCTTACAACAGGCTAATCAGATGAAGATATTTTCTGAATCAAGATTCCCTATTCCCAGGTATGTCTGGGTTTGTGACAAGTTGACAAGAACCAACCAGGACAATAATCACACAGCCTGGGAGCACGAGAGATGGCTCAGTGTTTAAGAGTACCGATTGCTCTTTCAGAGGACAGGGGTTCAATTCCCAGCACCCACATGGCAGCTAATAACTGTTTGTAACTCTGAGATCTGACACTCTCACACAAAGATAAATTCAGGCAAAATACCAATGTACGTAAAATAATAATAATAATAATAATGATAATAATAATAATAAAAAGCATACGGCCCAAGTTTTTTCTTTGAACATATATATTTCAGTACAGAAAGCATTAATATCTACAAACTGCTTTAGCAGCTTTAGAAACCAAACACACAGGCTGGAGAGATGGCTCAGTTGTTAAGGGCACTGATCACTCTTCCAGAGGACCTGAGTTCAATTCCCAGCAACCACATGGTGGCTCACAATCATCTGTAATAAGATCTGGTGCCCTCTACTGGCATGCAAGCATACATGCAGGCAGAAGTACTATCTAAAGAAAAGTCTTTCCGGACCAACTGTATATTAAGATTACTGTGTGGCAAAAAAAAAAAAAAGAAAAAAAAAGAGAGACATGACTTTAAAAAGCAAGAAAACAAACAAACAAGTGTTCTAGAGGAAGAAAGGGCCAAACCAAAGAGAACTCAGCACCACCAACCTCAAAGAAACTGATACGAACAGTTTTACAAATAATGGCTGAGACACTCGGAGAAGCTCTTGCTAGCAACCAGCAGGACTGACATAAAAGGGAGGACACAGTGCCGTGGCCCAGCTCCCAACTCCCTGCTAAGGATCCAGCCATACTTTATAGCAGTTGAGACAGTCTCTTTTATATGACAGTTGATTAATGGTATCTTATTCAAAGCAAAGATGATTCTCCAAGTTATTTCCCCATCAAACTATCAATCACATTATTTATTTTCTTGTTTTTATATCCTAACCAAAGTTTCCTCTCCCTTCCCTCTTTTTCAGTGTCTCCTCCTTGTCAATTGAATTTAATAAAAAAGGTTTTTTTTCAATATTTGTTTCGCACCGGGATAGTCCAGTCAATCACGGCACTGGGAGCTCACCTGCAAACACATGTGGAACTGTGGTCTTGCAGCAGCCCTGTTATACATGTTGGGTTCACGTCTTATTTTCCAGCACAAAATCTGACAACTTTTGGAAGTACCAAGTTCTGAACTAGCTTAGAGCAGACAGGTTTTTTTATATATAAAGAGTTCTGGTCACGCATGCTTCTTTTCTCTTTAGGAACAGAGATTATGCTAATCAGGGGAAGCTGAGCTGAGCCACTTTATCTGTAGTTAGATAGACAATCCTTCCTCCCCACACCTCTACCCAGGCACTTCTGTAAAGATGCCTGTGAAACATCATTTAGGAAATGAAGTCAGGTATTCCCAGCAAGCAAAAGAAAGAAGGGAAGGCTGGTAATAACAATCATCCTGAGGCTGAAGTAATGAACCATTAAGGGCACTTGCTGCTTTTTTGCAGAGGACCTGACTTTGAGTCCCAGCACCCACAGGACAGCTCACAGAGATCTGTAACTCCAATTCCAGGGGATCTACTGCCCTCTTCTGGCCTCCTTGTGTACCAGGAATGCCCATGGTGTACACACATACACATGCAGGCAAACATCCAATCACATAAAATAAACAAATCTTTTTGAAAAAGTCAGAGTCAAGCAGTAGTAGTGCATGCATGTTTTTAATCCTAACATGCTGGAGACAGAGGCAGGTATTGGATCTTGGTGAGTTGAGTTCAAGGACAGCCTGATCTACAAGGAAAAACCCTGTATCCAAACTCTCAAAATAAATTAACTATTAATTAATTTTAAAAAGGCACTCTAATTCAAAAAATCCAGAAGATTTGGGTTCCTCCAGAGGTGATTTACTTATGGAATAGGGGAGCACCCCATTGCAGGAGGAGGAGTGAAGCAGTTGCCAGGGGAAGAAAAAAACGGCCAGTGAGTTGGTTGACTAGCCAGTGTGGACAACTGCAGTCCATTCCTTCTGAGAACTAACCCAGGCTTGGTATTTCTCCACTTGCTGGTTAAACATTGTTCTGGGGTCATTCAATGCCCAGAGCTTCCTGGCTACCTCTCTAGTGGCCTAGGGCCGTGCACTCCACAGGCACACAGCAAGTCCAGAAATCTCTCTGCTTTAGCAAAAGAAGTTGCCGGCATGTCAGGAATCTGTCCACACAGCTGACAGTGAACTGGGAGTGGGGGTAGCTCCTCAGCACCTGCTACCAGTCTGAAATAAATGCTGAGTGATATGAAGTGCAGCTGCCTGACAGGGTAGCAAGGCAGGAGCGGTGCTTTCAGCTATAACAAAGGACAAACTCAAACAATGTCAAATGTGGTCCGGAGGAAGCGCGTAAGAGCGAGCGTGGCCTGAGGAGGAGCAATGTGAAATAGAAGCTACACATACATTTAGACTGAGAGGCGACTTGCTCCAGACCACAAAAGTTACGAGTGGTCAGAAAGTACACTTTTGAAGTAAGAAACACCCCACTTAAGATGTAAAGCTAAAGGTGGTGAACTATGGATGGCTGAGGGACCAAATGCACCGACTACTGGCTCTTTTGTGTCCCCAGGAGCTAAGAATGGGTTCCAGTGTCCATAAGCACAGGGCCACACTCACCTGTTCAGATACAATGACAGCATCTGCCTTCAACATCAATGTCATACTGACAGACAAGCTGTCTGGACTGTCTGTGAGCTCTCCACATAAGCAGTGTTAAACTTCATCAGATAAGAATACACTGAAATCTCATCTGCTCCCTCCCCATGGACTATACCCTGAAACCGAGAGTTAGAATAAAGCTAGCCTCCTTTAAAAAAAAAAAAAAAGAAAGAAACCCACTTCCAGAAAACCCTCAACTCTCCATCAGCTGGTCTTCAGACTGGGTCCAGGGCACAAACACTCTCTGATGCCCATTTTCCTTGTTTCCCCGTTTCCCATCAGACACACAGCGCATCATTACAAAGGTCTGAGAGAGGCACAGCTCACACTGGAACATGGAAATGCAACAGGCCTGTTTATAGATCACAAGTTGACTGCTGTTCTTCCCTTCGAAGCCTGCTGACCTGGCTCGTCCATGAGGGAGCAGCCTGCCAGCACCCAGCAAGGATAAACATAGACAAGGACAATAAGTAACACAAGAACGGGAACTCCTGTGTGGGTGCTATTCACCCACCTTACGATAGACACTCTCACCTATGGCACGGCAGGCGGGACTGATGTGCTTTACCCACAAGAAAAGGACCTAAACTGGGCGGTGGTGGCGCACGCCGTTAATCCCAGCACTGTGGAGGCAGAGGCAGGCGGATCTCTGTGAGTTCAAGGTCAGCCTGGTCTACAAGAGCTAGTTCCAGGACAGGCTCCAAAGCTACAGAGAAACCCTGTCTTGAAACGCCCCTCCCCCAAAAAGAAAGAAAAGGACCTGATCTTAGGGGAGGGGAGGGCATATGTAGCGCAGCTAATCTCAGTCCTGTGGGGGGAGAAACGGACATATGGCTGTAGCTCCCTGGCTAGCCAGTCTTGTTAGTCAGTGAACTTCCAGTTCAGTGAGAAACTATCCAGAAAAACAAGGTGAAGAGTGATGGAGGTCAAGAGTGGTGGTGCACACATTTAATTCTGGGACTTGGGAGGCAGAGGCAGGCAATCTACACAGAGAATTCCATTCCAGAGTAGCTAGGGCTACATAGAGAGACTTTCTTAGTTTGGGTTACTATTGCTATGATGAAACACCATAACCAAAATCAAGCTGGGGAGTAAAGGGCTTATTTGGCTTACACTTCCACATCCACAGTCCATCACCAAAGGAACTCAGGATAGGAACTAAAAAAAGATGGGATCCTGAAGGCAGGAGCTGATGCAGAGGCCATGGAGGGTGCTGATTACTGGCTTGTTTCCCATGGCTTTGCTCAGTCTGCTTTCTTACAGAACCCAGGGCCCTCCTCTATCAATCACCAATTAAAGAAAATGTTCTAGATAGAGGCTTGCCTGCAGCCTGAAATTATGGAGGCACTTTCTCAATCGAGGCTCCCTCCTCTCTGATGACTATAGCTTGTGTCAAATTGACATAAAACTATCCAGAACAGAAATTTGTTTCAAAGAAAAAAAAAAGTTGATAGAAGACACTTTACATTGTATCTGGGCATGCATGCAGCATCCAGCATGAGGGCACATGTGCACATGCACACACACAGTGGCATCAACTTCTGGTACATATATGTATGCATGCACGTGTACACGTGTGTATGTGTGCACGAGCACACACAGACACACACACCAAAAAGAAAAATGGTGTTGGGAGGTGGATAGAAGGGGAATTGTATAG
Organism: Chionomys nivalis; assembly: GCF_950005125.1. Classification (NCBI taxonomy): domain Eukaryota; kingdom Metazoa; phylum Chordata; class Mammalia; order Rodentia; family Cricetidae; genus Chionomys; species Chionomys nivalis. The sequence continues at coordinate 66,942,470 of NC_080097.1, read as the reverse complement.
CCTGGAGCATATATTGAAACAGTAGACACTCTGGTATTATAGGAGTGTGCACTACAGCATCTGTGGAGCTCCAGAGACAACTTACAAAATCAAGGATGCACCTTTCTGTGGATTCCCATGATCACAGAGCCATCCCCAGCACCTCCAGGCACTCTTAAGGACAACAGGCTACCAGCCTAGTCTACAGTATTCATCACCATTGCTACAGAATATCAACCAACATCCGTCAAACAATACATTAACAAGCATCTCTTAACCTGTGTGCCAAAAAGCACTGTTCCAATGCTAGAGAAGGTGGTGCTGGATGAAACAAAGCTGTGGCACCTGAAGGAGACTGATGACCAGACGTCAGCAGGCACAGACTTCTGGCAGCCAGAGCCTTGTTTGCTATAGAAAGTTGTCCAGGTTTTACTGTGCGCATGAGATAAGTGATTTAGTGACTTTCAGTCTGGTTAGTATCGTAATTGTCTAAGTAGCATTTTTAAAAAATTGCTTATAAGTCTAAGCAATTTTTAAAAATACTGATGCCTAGACCCATTTGCGAATCAGAGTTATTCTGTCTGTGGGCCGAGGTCTATATTTGTTTTGGGTTTTGGTTGGGGGTGTGGAAATAAAGGTGAGTATCTCCTACCACCAACCTTATTATCAACTATGTCAAAATAGGTCTGGAACTGGTTTTAAGCAGGGGGACGTGTGCTTCATAATAATAGACTATAATAGTGTTCACTGAGAGGGTGCAAAGTGAACAGGAGCCCAGAAACGAACTGAATGCTGATGGCTGGGTGAGGGCACAGCGACAGGTGACAGGAAAGGGATGGCAGGCCCAAGGAGTCCTTTAGTTTGGGTTTTCAGAAGAAAAGTCACTACACGTTACTGTAGCTGAGTGGACGGCCGTGCAGCGGTCTCCATGGAGCATCCCACAACTGGCGCCCTATGGCAGCAGACAATCCCATCCGCTCTATCCATGAAGACAAAACAAGGTTTCACATCCAGGAGAGCCTGAGAATGACACACTAACTGACAAGCACCGTCACAGACAAGAGCCAATGCAAGTCAGAAGCGTGAGTCAGGGAGAAGGAGGTTTACCTTGCTGACAGGCTTCTCACTGAGAAAGGGGGACTCACAAAACAGGTTTCTAGGAAAGACAAATCTTTTTAAAGACTGCGCTCAGTATGTCTCCAGATAGAAGAAAGAAGGTTTATGTAAGTTGTAAAGGTCTATGGAAGTGATTTAAGGTGTGTAAAAAGCTGAGATTTAAAGATTATACATATGGCATTAAGTCTTCAAAATTCCAAGTTTTAACATTAATTAGTGGAGTTTGATAGCCACAGGCTCAAAAGTTTACATTTTCTTGGGTTGTTTTCTAAATAGACTTAAAAGTGTTTCTCGTGCTGAAAACACCCATCTGCTCTCTCTACTGCCAGCCCTCAGGATGGACGTGCTTCCACCAGAGGGCCATCTTTTGGGTCCTCCAAGCTCTTCCCCTTTGTCTTCTTCCCTGCTGAGAAATTCTTATTACAAATGAATGTTTATGTTTCTACTACGTTGGTAACTTTTCAGGCTTTGTTTTGCTATGGCTCAAAATTGTGAGCCTATTCCAGCTGTTAACTGCTTATTCTACAAAGAGGATTTCAGTGCAGATTAAAGATCATGCTAAGACTTTCTATCCATATAAATACATATGTCAAAAGACAACATCCAGGAATCAACTACAGAGCCTACCAGTAAGCCCAAACCATGATGAAAACCAGTGTGAACCAGTCCGGCCAATGAGATTTGCACCTTGTTTCTTCACACTTGGTCCAGATGCTTCTGATGGAATTTCCATGTCTCCTGCCATTAGCTGACTCCCCTCCCCCTCCCCACCTTTGACCAGCATTCCAGCCTTTCTGGGCCCTCTCCAGCTGTGAAACAGAGATTATCCTTTATCGGCAACAAAAGGCTGAAATATCAGGTCTAAAGTAAACTCTAATTCCCCAAAGCCCACGTCCTTGTGAGTAGGGACTGAGAGAGCCTGGTCACTAGTACTGACTTTGATATGTTGATAGGCATCAAAGGTACATGTCAATGAAGAGTCATACATGTCCCTTCTGCCAGAGGTAAGGGAAGTGACTCCTTCTGGGTGACGGGAACCTGTTTCATAAGTTCCTGAGGAATGCTGGCCTTTATCTAGCCACCTTCCTCCATCTCAAGTATCCGGTTCCCTCATGTCCACCTCCCCCTCCCCCTTCTCCCGTCCTCTTTCCCTTTCACCCTCTGTTATTCCCCCTACCCCCATGCTCCCAATTGTCAGGCAATCTTGTCTATTTTCCCTTTCTAGGTGTATCTATGTATGTTTTTCTTAGGGTTCACCTTGTTACTTAGATTCTCTAGGATCATGAACCATAGGCTTAATGTCCTTTGCTTTACAGCTAGTATCCACTTATAAGTGAGTACATACCATGTTCATCTTTCTGGTTCTGGGTTACCTCACTCAGTATGGTTTTTTCTAGTTCCATCCATTTGCATGCAAATTTCAAGATGTTATTATTTTTTAATGCTGAGTAGTACTCCAATGTGTAAATGTGCCACATTTTCTTTTTCTTTTCTTTTCTTTTTTTTTTTTTTTTTTTTTTTTTTTTTTTTTTTGGTTTTTCGAGACAGGGTTTCTCTGTGGCTTTGGAGCCTGTCCTGGAACTAGCTCTGTAGACCAGGGTGGTCTTGAACTCACAGAGATCCGCCTGCCTCTGCCTCCCGAGTGGCCGAGTGCTGGGATTAAAGGCGTGCGCCACCATCGCCCGGCGTGCCACATTGCGTGCCACATTTTCTTTATCCATTCTTCGTTTTAGGGGCACCTAGAGGATGCCTGAACTGGCTTTGCCCTGTAGTCAGACTGACAAATATCTTAAATCTCACAATAGAACCTTCATCTAACAACTGATGGAAACAGAGGCAGAGACCCACAGTGGAACAATGGGTTCTGCTCCCAAAGTCCAGCTGAAGAGTGGAGGAGTGAGAATATGAGCAAAATGGTCAAGACCATGATGGGTTCACCCACTGAAACAGTCTTACCTGAGCTAATGGGAGCTCACCAAGTCCAGCTGGACAGGGAAGAAACCAACATAGGACCAAACTAGACCCTCTGAATGTGGGTGACAGTTGCATGGCTGGGGCAGACTGGGGCCACTGGCAGTGGCACCAGAATTTATCCCTACTGCTTGTAGTGGCTTTTAGGGAACCTATTCTCTTTGGATGGCTACCTTGTTCAGCCTAGACATAGTGGGGAGGAAACTGGACCTTCTCCAAAGCAATGTGCCTTACCCTCTCTGAGAAACGGATGGGGAGTTGGGGGATAGGTGGTAGGAATGGGAGGAGGGGAAGGGAGGGAACTGGGATTGGTATGTAAAATGAAAAAAGACCATTTGTTTTCTTTTTTAAAAAAGAAAAATAAATTTAAAAAAAGAGTCAGAGGTGGTAGATGACTCCAAGGAAACGGACACAGTAGAGCTGATGTACACATGAGCTCTCAGAGATGGTGGCAGCACTGCACAGGTTCAAATGGGTCCCCGCACTGAGACAGGGTAGCCAACAACATACCCTCACACAGAGCTAGGTACAGCTACTTCTGTCTTTAATATCAGAAATTAGGCTTCATGGGTATGCATTTAGTAATATATATTTATATAGTATATGTAATATTAAAAATAAGTAGGTATATTCCAGGTCACTCCTTTCCCTTATGATGGCTCACCAGTAACTATATTCTTGAAAGAACTCTAAATAAATTCCTAGAGTAATCTTGTTCTAGAAGGAAAAATATTCGGAACAAAATTCAACAGCATCTATCTCTAGAACTTAAGTTCTTATAATATAGTTCTATGAATGTACCAAAAACAGTATGAAAAATTAAAAAAAATGATGTCTTAAAAACAAATACAAAAACTTTAACTCATGGACTTTGCTGAAACTTCATCTAGCACACAGTGCTGCTATTTAACAATTAAAATGAAAAGAATTACCACTGAAATATGCAAATACTAGATAATACTGACCCCGATCTATATCCACCTCACCTGGCAAAAAGTAGACTATGTGCACTGTGCAATACACATATTAACCTGTCATTCTTATTTGAAACCTGATCGCTCTCTTGATGCTCCTCTCCGGTATTTTTTTTTCTGTCCAAGTATGACAGAGGGTAGGTACTTCAGCAGCTGCTATCTCTCCCTTACTCTCCCTTCTTACACTGCCTACTTCACAGGCCTCAACATTCCTAGCTCCACCCCCAAACACTGGAGATCACAGCCTCTTGGAGGCAGAAGGGTCACAGATTTAAGGCATGCCTGCACAGCTTAGTGACAACCTGCTAAAATAAACCATTTCTACAGAACTGAAGCTCAGTGGAGGTGTGCTTGCTTAGCAGCGAGAGGTCCTGGGCTCTCTCCAGTAGTCAGGGAAGGGCAAGGGGGAGCAGGATCAGCAAGTACTTCTGAGATCATCTTTTATATACATGCACGTTTTGCTTTGTGGGACACGGGGACATCTTCACCCTGTTACACTGTCTTCTCTTTATGTCAGTATGTTCTGTCTTCACCAGGTCCCACTGGCTGCACCCGAGTCCCCTAGGTGCCCAGGATGAGCTCCCTCTGCAGTAGCTCCAGTTGTGCTGGGATTGAACCTCACGTCCAATGCCTCCCTATCGCTACTCCTTGTACTTTTATCTTCATTAATCAATTTCCTGTTTCAGTTATCCATTCTTATAAAATATCATAGAAGCTTATCACCTGGAGACAAGAGGCAACACAAGCACACATTATGTTGTCTCTGAGTGAACAGCCAATCACAGAGAACATGAAGAAGTGTCAAGACTGACATCACTCAGTTATCAAGACTAAAGACCCAGTGGTACAAACTGTATGCCATGTAACAGTCACAGTTCAAGTAGAAGTTAGGAAAATGTGAGCTGTGTTGTTGGGCAACCGGCGCAATTTAAGTCACAGTAACAAAGTGTGCACTGATGGCAAAGCGAAATCTACATCATACCTTTAAAAAGTTAACTTACTGACAGAAACATGAAGTTTCAAAGTTTACACACCACTCAAACTGACAACACATTTCAGCTAAAGCCTGGCATCCAATTAGAGCTAAAGACATTATTAGTTTACACTAAGGCTTGGGGTTAACTGATGGGGACTGTGTCCGGTGACAGGAAATACTCTGAAACTGCTATGGAACGAGGATTTGGATCCCTTCACACTACATGTGGAAACCCTGCTCCCCAAGGTGACAGCATCTGGAAACAGGGCTTCAGGGAAGAAATCAGGGCAGAGGGCAGCTCTGCTGGTGGCACTGGTAACCCCAGAAGTCAGGACCAAGCTGGGAGCCCCTCCCTCCAAGAGGAAAGAGATTAGGCTGGCTGGGACTTCTCAGTCACTGGAACTGTGAGGACTAAATCTTGCTAAAGACACACAATTCTGGATATTTATTATGATAAATGAACAGAAAAATAAACTTCTAATAAATAAGCACCGACTAATTATTATTTCTTCTACATAACTAACAAAAATTTGGAATTCACTCTTCAAAACAAAAGTTAGGAATGTACTTGTGACACATACTTGTAACCCTGGCACTTCAAATTACAAGTTGGAGGCCAGCGGCCTTGGTTGTCACAGTCTGTCGTTTCGCCCCTCCCCTCCCCCTGCCCCATGCTTCCCAAACTTAACACAAACTAGAGTTACGGACCCACAATTGAGAAAATGTCTCCATTAGACTGACCTGTGGGTAAGTATGTGGAGCATTTTTTTAATTACTGATTATTGTGGGAGGGCACTGCCTATGGTGGTTGGTGTCACCCCTGGGCACCTGTGCTATAAAAAAGTAGACTGAAATACCAGCACTTGGGAGGCAGAAGCAGGTGGATCTCTGTGAGTTCAAGGCCAGCCTCATAGTGAGTTCCAGGATGGGCAAGGCTACATAGTGAGACACAGGCGAAGAAAGGGAGGGAGGGAGGGAGGGAGGGAGGGAGGGAGGGAGGGAGGGATATATTCTCTGGGGCTGGAGTGATTGCTAAGTAGTTAAGAGCACTAGCTTAATTCTCAGCACCCATATGGCAGCACAACTGTCTGTAACTCCAGCTCCAGGAGCTCCAGTGCCCTCATACATGCAGGCAAAATACCAATGCACAGAAGAAAAAACAAGGTAAACCGAGTAAGCCACGGGCCTCTGCTTCAGCTCCTAACTTCCCTCACTTTCCCTCAGTGATAGAATGTGATGTACGTTCAAATAAACCCTTTCTTTCTCAGGCTGTTTTTGGTCATGGGGCTTTATCATGCAACAAAAACTTTTATAACTAAAACACCAACTTGGCTGGGTGGTGGTGGCGCACACCTTTAATCCCAGCACTGGGAGGTAGAGGCAGGCAGATCTCTACGAGTTCGAGGCCAGCCTGGTCTACAAGAGCTAGTTCCAGGACAGGCTCCAAAGCTGCAGAAAAACTCTGTCTCGAAAAAACAAACAAACAAGCAAAAACAAATAAAACACCAGCTTGGGCAATATAGTGAATTCTGAGCTAGTCCTATATACGGCAAAACCCTATCTGAAAGCAAATAAAGCCAACCAACAAAAACCAAGACACAAATAATTTTTTGAAGTATAAAACCAAAATTATGCCCATTGATTTCCATTTATCTAATTTCTCTATTTCTACTTATTACTATATATTAGCTCAAAGTGGTTGATAAGTTTCTCAGATCAAATTAAACCATGCAACTACAGAGTACACAGAGTAGACACTACACAATTATCACTTTCAAAGTGTGGGTAACTTTCTTCCCAAAATTGAAGGCTTAGTGCTAATTTGTTCAACCTGGCTTAGTTCCTAGAAGCCAGGGCTCTGACTACATGCAAAGTAAATACCCTACAAATTTTCAGAGTGTGCCACTAGAGTATATATACTAGATAATAGTCAACTCACACAAGAATTAATGACATTTGTCCTTTTAAAAGTGGTCAAAGGCATTAACTATCTCAAACGGTTATTTAGTAAGAATACGTTACATAGCTTTGACATTTTAAACCTCTCTCAGAAGAAAATAGTAACAGGTTCTAAGACATTCAGATCTGAGCTTCCAGGCTATGGTCCTCTAGAAATCCTTTCCTATAATCTGGCCAGGGTCTCCAGTACCATTCCTCTATTCCACTCGCACTGATTTTGCGACATTTTAGTAATTACAATGCAAAGGCCATCTTTCCCCATGACTGAAAGTGGAATGATGGCACAAAGTGAGTTAATTTCACTAAGGCGTGTGCTGCCGCCACCCCACTTAAGCTAAATTCTTTTTTTTTTTTTTTTTTGGTTTTTCGAGACAGGGTTTCTCTGTGGTTTTGGAGCCTGTCCTGGAACTAGCTCTGTAGACCAGGCTGGTCTCGAACTCACAGAGATCCGCCTGCCTCTGCCTCCCGAGTGCTGGGATTAAAGGCGTGCGCCATTAAGCTAAATTCTTAACTGCTAGCAAAAAAGAAGAGACAAGTCTAAGTAGAATACTAAATTTACATAAATACTCTTATGCCAACACAGTACATATTTGAAGCATAAAATTTACTGCTTGTAAATCATACTTAATTCTTCATAATATTACTACTAATAATACAAGGTAGTACAGTAAAGCTCAATATAGTTCTAATATGACAGAGAATAAATGAGTACTAGTTGGTTTAACTTCATAAAAGACTAAATCTTTAATGTTACAACATACGATGATTTCCCTAGTTCAGCTCGAGGGACAGCTGTACAAACCACTTCTCATCGTCAGCACAGATGTTCTAACACTCCACACGTGTCTGCTGATGTAGTCGGCACACTCTACTACCAGCGTCACACAGCTAGTCTATGGCAGTCAGGATCCTGGCACAGGTGGCTTCCAGAGCAACAGAATTTAGCACCACACTGCCTAAAGTTTTTTAAAACTGATACAGCAATCACTTGCCTTTTTCAAGTTATTTTTAATTTTAAGGCTTATAATTTTTTAATTCAGAAACCCTGTCTCGAAAATAAAAAAAAAAAAAAATTTAAGTCAGAACCCCCAAATTACATTAAGGAACATTACACCAGAAGGCACTTACCCAATAAAGGCACTACAATCAATAACCCCAGCACCTTATTGGCGTTTTACTAATAACCCTGGGTGTTCTATTATGAAAAAGATATGGATGCTTCAAAACATCAACCTTTAAAAAACCTGGTATATTTTTAAATTACAACATAATATAAGATACAGAGCTGAGAGAAGATGATAAATTTAGAGATGGTCCTGCTTGTGTTTTCAGATGGGTAACCTAGCAAACTTTGAGGTCATCCTGGGATTGTCCTCATGTACCTAGACAGAAGACAATTCTCAATGCTAAATCCGCCACAGGGTGTGGCCCTAACATCTGTAAACCCAACACTCAAAGAGCCAAGGTGGGAGGATTTCCATGAATCCAAAGTCAACCTGGGCTACATAGTGAGCGCCAGTTCCAGGTCAACCTGGGTGACATAGTGAGCGCCAAGCACCAACACCAGGCCAACCTGGGCTACATAGTGAGCGCCAAGCGCCAACACCAGGCCAACCTGGGCTACATAGTGAGCGCCAAGCGCCAACACCAGGCCAACCTGGGCTATATAGTGAGCACCAACGTCAAGCCAATCTGGGAGATGAGTGAAACACTGATGTAAAATAGTCTCACGTAAGGAGGCTGCAGAGATGGCTCAGAGTTTAAAAGCAACAGTTGCTCTTCCAGAGGTACAGGGTTTGATTTTCAGCATCCAGATGGTAGCTCTTGCAGAGGACTCAAGAGCCATTCCCAGTACCCATGCCAAGTGGCCCACAACTGCCTACAAGCCAGACATCCTCTGCAGGCGCCTGTCTCTAACCATCTCCTACATAACACACACACACACACCTCACACACACTACAGTACACATCCATTCCACAATAAAAACTATTGGCATGTTCAAATTCAAAGGGCCCAAACTGTATCAAAAAACCAGGTTCAATGAGATACATCAGTATGTTCCATTTACAGGGCTCCCCAGAAAAGGCAACCCAGCAATGGTTTAAGGACCTCAGATTGGGGAGTAGGCTGACTATGGAGGAATACCTATTTCTATTTACTGATTATGGTAGCTGAACATGACTATGAATTTGTTAAACACAGAACATTACATTCAAGGACTATTTTTGCTTTATGTAAATTATACCCGACAAAGCTTGCATGTTAAGAAACATGGTAGGGCTAGAAATGTAACTTAGTTGGTAAAGTGATTGTCTCCCACGCAGAAGACCTGCATCTGATCGCTAGTACTACATTAGCTGGGTACCCAGACTTGGAAGGAAGTAGGAACGAATGTCCAAGGTCATCCTCAGCTACCCAAGAGCTCTAGGCCACTCTGCTGCAGGAGACACTATCAAGAACAAACAAAACCAGCAGGAGTATGAAAAAGTGCTGGTATGCAGTGATTACAGTCTAACACAGTAACTCTGATAACAAACTATGTGTTTCAAGATGAATTACAATCTAAGAAGGAAATGCTGGAGAGATGGCTCAGCAGCTGATCAGGGTTCAGTTCCCAACCATCCCTAACTCCAGCTCCAGGAGATCCAGGCATGCACATGGTGCACACACAAAGCTAAAACACTTATATGCAATAAATTTAAAAAAACTTAAAAAGATAAAAGGAGCCGGGCGATGGTGGCGCACGCCTTTAATCCCAGCACTCGGGAGGCAGAGGCAGGCGGATCTCTGGGAGTTCAAGGCCAGCCTGGTCTACAAGAGCTAGTTCCGGGACAGGCACCAAAGCTACAGAGAAACCCTGTCTCGAAAACCCAAAAAAAAAAAAAAAAAAGATAAAAGGATTATTTAAAAACAACTTGCAGACGATTTACTTCAGGTAAGGCATTAATATACTTGGATATTAATATTTTCATAATATTATTAAATAAAAATCCTGTATCCATGACTGAAGGTCTGGCCCAGGGGCAGAGTGGTTGCTTAGTTAGCATCTGTGAGGCCTTGGTTTTGAGTCTCAGCATCAAAATAAACAAGGAATCTGAATACATTAGCTTTTTTCCTCAAAGTACTTTCATGAGTTCTGAATAGGCTGTTTTCATGTGCCAAGAAATAATTTTACTTCATTCCTTTATTATAAATGAATATAAAGCACCACTCTTATAAAACAGATTAAGTAGGGAATTAATTTACCGCTGCCTATAAATTTTTCAAATCCCTGAAATACCATCATCCACTTATTGTTCAATTACATTTTCAGAAATCTTGGGAAAATGGTGGTTAAATAGCTCTTTGTTACATTACAGAGGCAGGTGTGTTTCAAAGTGCAGGGAAGAGCAGAATGGTAGTTATTTTTCTTGTAGCTTAGGAGATGAGAACACACAGTAATCCCAAACTAAACTTCTTTTGAGGTATTTTACAACGTACTTTAGATACCCTTCCTCCACCAACAGCATATACCCAGAGAATTTCAATGCGGACAAAATATACTCACTGTATTTTTATAATAGTAGTAGCTTTTATAAAGTACTTCAATGTTTAATAACCTAGTTAAGTCTCAACAAAATCTATGAGAATTTGTCTTTTCAATTTTCTATTACATCTATTCTTGAGCATGTACATGTATGTATGCTCCCTAAGTGTGTATGTGTGTGTGTGTGTAGGTCAGAGAACAGCTTTTAAAAGCCAGTTTTCTCCTACCATCTAAGTCCCGAGAACTAAACTCAGATCAGCGGGCTAGGCAGCAGGTCTTTACCTGCTGAGGTGTGTCACTGGCCCTGTTTACTTTTTTGAGACAGGGTCTCGTGGAGCCCAAACTGGCTTGCAGCTCTTTATGTAGCCAACTCTGGACTGCATCTCCTGGGCTTACAGGCATGGACCACCATGCCTGGTTTAAGAACTTTGGTTTTTCCATTTTAAAGAAGTCAAGACCCACACAGAAGGTTGGATTGGTTACTCACAGATCACACAAATCGGGAAGTGGCAAGGTCAGATGTTGAAATCAGATCTTCTGGCAAACAGACAGCACATTCTTTTCCTACTGATCTGTGCATTGATTAGCATCTAAAACAATCTGAGGACAGCTGGTATTCGGGGTAATCGATAGCCAATGATGTCTGCGAATTTTATTAACACTGCCGGGCGCAGGGTGCCACTCATGATAACCCCTACAGTTGGGAATTCAAGGCAAAGCGATCATTTAAACCCAGGAATTGCAGGTCAGGCTGAGCATAAATAAGGAGAACCCATCACAAAAAGAATATTAAGATTAAAACCTCCCCAACTGCCTAATAATAATCTGAGACTTAAACTGAATGTAAAGACACAGTCTGTGAAAGGGAACTTACAAAAATACCGAGTCCCACATGAAGCCTTTGCTCTGGAAGGTAAAGAGGTGTCTTAACACAGGCCGACGTCCAGAAACACTGTTCTTCTATGTGCATCTCAACTGCACATGCTCTTTCAACTCTGCACTTCGTCATTTGGTGTATTAAAGAATAAGAGGCCAATTTGGCTACAATCAATGCTACTGGAACAAGTAAAATCCTGAATGTATTTGAATATGGATTTATAACAGATGACAGTCTTAAATCAATATTATATTTCCTGAATTTGATAAAATGTACTCTAATGAATTAAGAGCGAAGCCTTCATTTTTAAACAGCATGTGCTTGAGTATTTAAAAGACCAGAGGCTATAAGGGCAACAACGGGCTCCACCAGCCCTAGAGCTGTGTTTTCCAGCAATGAAATCAAATGACAAGGGGACAGAGCTGAAGATCTAAAGTCCTCACTGAGCCCTTGAAGTTTTTTTCTTTTTTTTTTTTTTTGGTTTTTCGAGACAGGGTTTCTCTGTGGCTTTGGAGCCTGTCCTGGAACTAGCTCTGTAGACCAGGCTGGTCTCGAACTCACAGAGATCCACCTGTCTCTGCCTCCCGAGTGCTGGGATTAAAGGCGTGCGCCACCATCGCCCGGCTTCCCTTGAAGTTTTTTAAAGATGAGCCAAAGACTAAAGTCAAAAGTTGCATTGTTTTCTTTTAAGTGACAAAGACTTTTCTAACAAGGTCTTTTGTAAATAACTGAAGAAAACCAAGTCCAGCCTTTGCCCCTACCTGGACTCTAATAGACTGTTTAACTTTGTAGAAAACTGGGGCATAAACCACGGCAGAGGGAAAGAAAACCTCGGTGAAGGCACCACCTTTAATCCCAGCACTTGGGAAGGCAAAGGCTGGGTCGACCTAGATCCTGTACTTATTTATTTTTTTTTTTTTTTAAGGAAACAAATACCACGGAATACACCCAACAAAATAGCTCATACTTTATTGAGGTTTGTACAGAGTATAATAAAATTTATACTGTCCTCTATTCTTAAGGAGCTTAAAATTAAAAAAAAAATTCTTAATATCTTGTTTTGGGGTACATGCATGCCACAGTACAAGTGCGAAATTCAAAGGACAATTTGTAGGAGTCAGTTATCACCTGAGTTCCAGAAAGTGACCTCAGGCTGTAGCTGTCACACTTGGCAGCAGGCAGGTCCTTTACCTACTGTGAATCATTTCTCTTGCCCAAAGAACTTGCAAGTTTTCAAAGAAACATAAAATCCAATACTGAATTCCTACGGATCAGTCATGGTACAGAAACACTGAGTATAGGGGCTATCAGAGATATATCTAGGGTTCAGTTTACTTTATTGATATCCCAACTGCTCCTCCCACCCATCCAAAGACTTAAAACATGCCTTAGATCTGGGCGGTGGTAGTGCACGCCTTTACTGCCAGCACTTGTGGAGGCAGAGGCAGGCAGATCTCTGTGAGTTCTAGGTCATCCTGGTCTACAAGAGCTAGTTCCAGGACAGGCTCCAAAAGCTACAGAGAAACCCTGTCTCGGAAAATGAAAACAAACAACAACAACAACAACCACGCCTTAGAACCATAACTGGGCTGCCACGTCTGCATTATGCAGACATTAACATTTCCTGCTTCAAAGGGAAAATGGGACTTTCCAGCATGGACACCATTCTACAGAGTAAGCTTTCCTTCCTCAGGGAGCCATATGCATGAGGATGGGAAGAGAGCGGTCCAGGCATGTGGTCTCTCTCCCTGTGGACACCCCCAACCTCTCACTTTAGTAGAAAGTACTTTTATAGTAAAGTCCCTAAGGTGAGCTAGCACTTTCATCTGGAACTCAACAAAACTTACTTTTAGAGTTTCTGGAGAAAAACTAGCTATTTGCATTTCTGGGAGGTGCAATAAATGCACACTTAGAAATCACTTTGAAGCTGGGCGGTGGGGGTTCATACCTTTAATCCCAGCACTCAGGAGGCAGAGGCGGCGCACACCTTTAATCCCAACATTTAGGAGGCACAGACAGGTGGATCTCTGTGAGTTCGAGGCCAGCCTGGTCTACAAGAGTTAGTTCCAGGACAGGCTCTAAAGCTACAGAGAAACCCTGTAAAAAATAAGGTTTTGTAAAAACAAAACAAAACAAAATAAAAAAAAAAAAAGAAAAAGAAATCACTTTGAGTAATTCATAAATAACTTTACTAATGACTTTATTTTAGATCATGCAAGCTAATTTCACAACTTAATTGGATAATGGGACTCTCCCTACACCCCTCTTTTTGAGACCAAGTCCTAACCTTAGCTGGCTTGGAAATCACTGTGTAGACCAGGCTGGATTCAAACTCAGAGATCTACCCACTTGCCTCTGCCTCCCAAGTGCTGGGATTAAGGGCGTGCGACAGACAACCAGGCCCAGCAATCTTCAAAATTTTTGCAATCTTCAAAATTTTTTTAAGTCAACTCCATTCATTTCTTCTTTGTTATACCTGAATCCTGAAACTTGAGTTTTTGATTTATATCTGATGTGACTTAACTTCAGACTCAGAAGAAATTAGTCTTGTAAGTCAGTTCCTTCTTTCCAGCTCACAAGCTGGCTGTTGGGCCATCCATCCAGTAGCTCCACAATATTATAAAACTCCTTACTCACCACTGAAAAAGCACTTTTAGAATCATCTAAAAAGATTGTTGTTGTTTTTGTTTTTCAAGACAGGTTTTCCCTGTGTAACCCTGGCTGTCCTGGAATTCGCTTTGTAGACCAGGCTGGCTTCAAACTCACTGAAATACTCCTGTCTCTTCTTCCGAAGTTCTAGGACCAAAGGCATGTGCCAGCCACCACTGCCTGGCTCTAAAAAGACTTTTGTAAAGTAACCCTAATATTCAGTGAACAAAAACTCAGGCAACCGTTAGCTCAGAGTACCCGGAAAAAAAGGAAGACACCAACCCAGTTAAGCATCCCTTCGGTCCTCAGAACCCAGCTGACGGGATTGCTGACTCCCACAGGTCTGGGTTTGTCACTGTTTTCCAGGGATCTCCAGAGGAATCCCATCCAATTAAGCCTCCTTTCAGAATTTATTTTTAGATATAATTATTAAATTGTATCCTCTTTTATCTTATTTTCATAATCCTTATTTTTGATAATTGTTTTTTCTTAAAAAAAAAAAAAAAAAGAGCCAGGCATGGTAGTACACGCCTTTAATCCCAGCACAGGCGAGGAAAAGGTAGGCAAAGCTTGAGAGTTTGAGGTCAGCCTGGTCTACAGAGTAAGTTCCAAGACAACCAGGGCTACACAGAGAAACCCTGTCTCAAAAAAAGCAAACCAAAACAAAAAACCCCACCCTATACATGCCAGTCTCTTGAAAAAAACAAAACAAAAGAAAAAAAAAAACCCATACTATACATGACAGTCACAGCAGCGTTTACATGGATCCTAGTACTTTGGTGGCTAAATTCAAGGTCAGCCGTGGTTGGCTACACAGTGATTACATGAGATGCTGCTTCAAAACAAACCAACATTCGCTCAACACATGTCATATACCTGCATGAAAATGTCCTCATACAACACAGTACAATTTATAACATACACAATGAAAAGGATTTAAACTATGCACATCTAAAATGCTAATTTTAATAACAACTGTAGTAATAGTTAAAGCATTCATTATGGCTTTTTAAAGGGATGAAGAAAACAATTTTTCACATACACTGAGGTGTACAATGTGACAGCATCATGATAAAAGTCTTTTTTTATTTTTGGTTTTTCGAGACAGGGTTTCTCTGTGGTTTTGGTGCCTGTCCTGGAACTAGCTCTGTAGACCAGGCTGGCCTCGAACTCACAGAGATCCGCCTGCCTCTGCCTCCCAAGTGCTGGGATTAAAGGCGTGCGCCACCACCGCCCGGCTCATGATAAAAGTCATAAGTCCCTACAGCCCACATCCTATCACAGCATACTCCTTGTTTTCTCTTAAATGTCTAAAGCAGAATGACAAATGTCCTCTATACTAAGATGTGAGAGACTTTTCAGATATTTGAATTAAAGAGTCAGGTTTCAATAACATTCTCTGAAATGCAAATGTTCTTTTTTTATTAATATTAACAATATGAGCTTTACTGGCCAAACACATAATCGGTGATTAAAAAAACAGAAATCTCCTGATGTGTCTGAAACTGCCACCCTAGATGAATGAAAAGATATAAAAAGAGCCCTAGTTTTATTGAATGCAAATGTTCTTTAAGAAACACTGAAACCCAATACAAAGGTATCACTAAGGGAGCATCATTTACCCTTTTGTCTCGGTCTGTTCTCAGAGGAACACTGTAGCTGCACAATAAAACCTACTGTATGGTTGCTCCCTTTTTTGTACACATGCATTCTTGAGGACCCAATAACAGCCAAGTACCCTCTTCCCAGAGTTCCCACACTGAGCGCATCAAATGGAGGGTTCATCCTGGGATCTATTGACTCCAGGGAATAAGGGGTACCGTGAATACCGTATGGGGGAGATAGCTTTGAATCATAAAACCTTTGGTAATCATATACTCTCCAATGAGCATGAAAAGACTATCAGATAGGCAGTGCAAGCCTGAAGATACAGGTTAAGGCTACCTGCAGTATATTGCCATTAACTAGTCCATGGCCACATAGTCTGCTTTTGCTGCAGGCCCAGTACTGCAGTGCAATCTGAAGACACCAAATGCTGTCCCCTCTCATCGCTACAATGACCTCCATCTCTTATCTAGACTCTGTAGGCTGCTTTGATCTACTCAGCCACTGAGTCTGCCCATTAATACCTCAGTGATAACAATGCAGGACTTCAGATGGCAGCCCATTCCCACTTTAAGACAAACCTGATAAGCCACAAATTCTTTTCTAATTTGCCTGGCCCGATTTGTGGACACTTTAAATTGGCCCTACTCTATGTACCTTTCAAAAGTTTGCTGAAAAATATCTCCTATTTGGAACTTGAAACACAGAGGAATCAGTCCTGGTTCAGCTGAAGAAAGGAAAAAAGTTTCCAGCTGCTGCTCCTTTTAGGTTTTTCTCTATGTAATTAATCGTCGTCAGCATTATTTATTAAGATTATAGTTACTCAAAAATAACCTCAATCCTGTCTACAAACAGCGCATCTCCTACAATTCTATTTATAATTGTGATATCATAACAGTCAAAGTGATGTAAATATAGTAGAAATCATTATTTATTCATTAAAGCCTGTTTTTTTTTTTTGAGAACTTCAACTCATCTAAGTCACCTTTAACAGATCCTTTATTGCATGATTTTTAAAAATCACAATGTAGAGCTGGGCTCTGAGCATGGGTAGGGAACCCTTTTAATCTCAAAACTCAGAGGCCAGCCTGGTCTACACTGCAAGTTCCAGGCCAGTCTGAGCTACATAGTGAGACTCTGTCTCCAATAACAAGAACAAAAATTAACTAAATTTAAAAGTACAATGTATTAATAAGGTCTGTCTGTCACACATAAGGAAACCTGATAGAAATGACTGCTTCCTTGTCAAAATGTAACCATATTGGATAGTTTTCATCCTCAAGTGGAGCTGGGCAAAAAATGTTAGGAAATATTTTGCCAACAGTGATTGATTTACTTGAATCAAATAAAAACTGTAAGCTGACAGTTACTTGGTTAAACCAGCAAAATCGAATTCTCAAAAGGCTCCTTGGGGGCTCTTTCTTGGGCTGTCCCTAGAGTCAAACAATGGACTTTGTAGAGGAGAAGGCCCCCCTGCAATGAGTTCTTCTTTGGTCCTTCAATAATTAAATTCCCTGCAGGGGCATAACACAGGTTCACCTAAATGAACTCGGTCTAACTTCCGAAAGTGTATCAGACTATTTCATTTAAGTTTATATGGTAAAAATACAGCCCCCTCCCCCTTGATAAATACATTTCCTGAGAAACGAATATCCCTTACATTTCCAGGATGACCCGAAGCATGAATGCTGATTAAAACTAACCAAGCCTGCCTAAAATGCCACTACACAACAACTTAGCACAACTTCATTAGACACAGCAGCAAGCACCACAGCCCAGGAAGGCAGTCCTTTGATAAAAGCTCTCCTGATAAAATCACCCATCTTATCTAGTCAGTTGATTTGGCCCGGTGAAAATGGTCTGACTGGTCACGAAATGCGTAGGGCCAAGTTTTCTCAAATATCCTGTGTGGTCGCCCTTCCAAGCCGAGTCAGAATCAATCGACTATTATGTGTACTAAAATTCTGTCAACCTCAAATTAGTTTAATAAAGTCTTATTTTTTAAAAACGAAGTTCTTTCACGGGCTTAATATAAAACTAAATGCTCGAAATAGCTTACTTCCAACTCAATATAGATATCAAGTTTGTCAAGCACTGCCCCACCCCTCGCAAGAACGGATGAGTGGAACATTTCAGGACACTCCATCACGTAGTCCGGCTACAGAAACTTCATGACCGACGCAATTCGCACAGTCTCCCCCTAAGCACCGTTATCAAGCCAGGTTCAAGGAGGGTAGGACGTGGTGACACAGCCTAATATCACAGTCGCAGCTTTCACCTGCATACTCTCCTCATAGCTTTCAACAAGTCGTCCCGGGAATCCGCAGTTAAGTACGTGGTAGGCTCGAATCACTATTTTACGCAGACTCGAAATAACAAAACAGGACGCAAAGCGGAGCAGGTCTATGCGCCCTAATACTAACAAATTTCGCATTTTAAGCACAGCACACGCCGGGTGCTAGGAACTCCCAATTCCACCCCTCCCCCCGCCGCCTTTCCTCCCCACCCCCTCCTCCCGTGCTGGGAAGTCTTTATTGGAGGCATCTGGGGTGCAACTCACCGAGTTTCTCCACCAACTTCAGCATCACCCCTCCGATGTGCACCTCTCCGGTCACTCTCAGGGTGACATCACGGTTCAAGTCCGTGACATGGACGCTCAGTTCCCACGTTCCGTCCGCGTAGCAGCCATCTGGCATCCTTATCCCGTCCAGAGCCATGGCTCCTTCCTGCGAGCGCGGAGGAAATGGCTCTCGTCAGCGTCACTCCCCCAAAGGAAGACAAACCCCACTGACTCCGCTGCGCCGGCCGCGGCGAGGGAGAAGGCGGAGGAGCCGCGTCTACGCGCGCACACCCGAAGGCATCGGGGCGCGGGCGAGGCAGCACCCAAAGTCCCCGGCCTCCGCCCGCAGCGCCCGCCTAGCGGACTCGGACGCCTTCACCTGCCGCCGCTGCGCCCGGGCCCGCCCGTCCGCGCCCCGGCCCGGGTGACCGCGCCGCGCCCTCCGCGCCCCGCTTCTCCCGCCGCGCCCCTCACCGTGCTCCTCTCGCCCGGCACCCGCGGCAACAGACGAGGCCGGCGGCGCCCGCGTCGCTGCTCTGAGGGAAGCGAAGCCTCCCGCCGCCGCTAATGGAGTCCCGGCCCCAGCCGCGGCCCCCGCCCCACCCCCTCTCCCCGCCCCGGCCCCCGCCCCGCAGCACCGCCCGCAGCCGGCCGGCCTCCGCCCCCTCCTCTCTGTTCTCCGCCGGCCGCGCTCCCGCGGGGGCGGCGCGCGCTCTGGCGGGGCCGGGACGGCGCGCGCCTCGGGGGAGCGCCGCGGGGGGAGGCGGCGGCCTCAATCTCGGCCCTTCTGAGCGCTGCCCTTTTATGGAAATGAAGGACCAGGCACAGGGATGGAATCCAACATCCGGGCTCTCGGGCTGCGGAGCTGGGGAGGGGGGCAGGGGCGCGCGCGGGGCCCAGGCGGCGCCTGCAGCGGGGTCTGGGCTGCGTGCGTGAGAAGCTGCCGCGGGAAGTTCCCAGGCCCGGGACGTGTGCGGGGTCATCGCGCCGTGGAGCTGGGGAGAGGAGTTGGGGTGCAGAAACTTTACGATGTCTGTCTTGAACATCCCATCCCACAAAAGCAGGAGAAAGGCCAGAGGGGCGAATGAGTCACAAAAGTTGCCTGGCAAGCAGGGTCCCGCCAGTCCTCGGCTCCGCTGGACCCCCGGGCGTGGGCGAGCATTCCTACCCCTCGGACCCAAGTGCCCGCCAGATGCCAGAGCCGGCCCCTGCGCTCCCGCGGGAAAAGCGGGAAAACATCCCCTCCGGCAGCGGTTTGCCCGAGACCGCGTCTCTACCCTCGCCAACTGTTTGCGCGCACTTGCGACTTTTCATCCTCAACTTAGAATATTCAGTGGTTTGGGTCCACGCACATTGTCTTCCTCACCCTCTGCCATACCTCGAAGAGATCTAAGGAGCTTTGAACCGGTGCTCACAAAGGGAAGACCTTTACCTGTTGAAGACTGAGTGAAGATGGAGAGGCCCACTCCCACCTTCCCCACTAACTGTTGCAGCAAGCCAGGGAAATTGCAAATCCAGGGCTCAAAATTATTTAGGTCAGGAAGACTCAGATAAGACACACTGTAAAAAAAAAAAAAAAAAAAAGAGAGAGAGAGAGAGAGAGCGTGGTTTTAAGTCTCTTGGACTTCTCGAAGTGCCTCAGGCACTTCAAAGGGGAATCTACTGGGCAGATAACCCTTTGTTCATCGACAATACCTCCAGAAAGGGGTGGGCACCCCTAAGGGAGTGAAAGTGGGGAAACTTAGTCAGATGCCAGAGGTTTGGGGGTGGAAACAAGGGAAACCACCCTCCTTACATCTAGCTGTGCATCATGGAGGAACTGGTGCCTCTCGCCAGGCTTGCCACTCTTGTTCCAGCTACCATGCAAGGAGTTGACTTGGAATCAGGGTTCAGGCGGGAGAAGTGTGATGAAAGCATAGTGTTGGGAAAAACAGGAGAATAATTTTAATGATGTGGAGAATTACTTGCTAGAGTAAAAAAATCTGTACAAGCCAGGAATGGTGGCACAGCACTCTAGAGGGACAGGCAGGTGAATCTCTAAATTCATGGCCAGTCTGGTCTGTCTAGTGAGTTCCAAGACAGCCAGGGCTATTACAGAAATTCTTCCTCAAAACAAACTACAAACAAAAAATCTGTAGAAAACTGTATGTACATGAAGCTGTAAAATAAAAAACTCACTTATTTTTATTCTATATTTATTTATTTGTTTGTTTGTTTGTTTTTGTTTTTCGAGACAGGGTTTCTCTGTGGCTTTGGAGCCTGTCCTGGAACTAGCTCTTGTAGACCAGGCTGGTCTCGAACTCACAGAGATCCGCCTGCCTCTGCCTCCCGAGTGCTGGGATTAAAGGCGTGCGCCACCATTGCCCGGCTAAAAACTCACTTATTTTAAAATAGATTTTAGAAAAAGACTAGAAGGAAATCCCACAAATGTTAATTTGTGTTGGAGTTATGAGGAGTTTTGTTTGGTTTGGTTTTAGTCTTTCTACCAACTCAAAACCTGCCACATCATGGACTTGTCTGTCACCGCTAAGAACTGCATTCAGTGTCATATCCTCTGTGGGATGGACAGAGTGGCTAGGGCAGTTACTAGATTCTAGGGCAGAATTTTCAGATTTTTTTCCTTGTGTGTGAATTTTAGCAACTTCAAATAAGAGTTATGTTTTGTGTACATTTACAGATAGATGAGTCAAAGGATATAGAAAACCTACTGGTACCAATATCAGAGAATATAGCCTATAGAGAAACCTCATATTAAGGAATCCTATGTGAACATTTCATAAGTCTGTTTGTTTCCTCACCTTATCACCAAAAGATCTGTGGCCTGGGCTGGAGAGATGACTCAGCAATTAAGAGCACTCTCTGCTCTTCCAGGGGATCGAGGTCCAGTTCTCAGCATCCACCTCACAACTGTCTGTAACTCCAGAGTCCAGCACTCACGCAGACATACATGCAGGCAAAGCACCAATGGAATGCAATGTAAAGGACGAATACTCTAGATGCCAGTGGACGTTAGAAGTGGTGCAAAAGAAAAAGAAGATGCGTATGGGTTAGAGGCTTAGAAGGTTCGGGCAGAAAATTAAAATGGAATCAGGAACGAGGCCCAGATTTATTCCTAATGACCTGTGTGTGTTCCGGTAAGCCTGGAGTGACTAGTTTCTCTAACATGTCTTTAGAACCAAAAATATCCTTGTCCTTTCTGAATATTCCTTTTCCTCAAACTTGCTGAAGCCAAGTGAGGTGGTTCATTGCCCTCTAATGCCTCAGCTTCCACATTCTAACTATTTCCCAGTAAGCTATTTTCTGAACAACCTTCACTATAGAATGTGCCACTTGGACGGACGACCATGTTTCCTAAACCTACCTCAGTAAGTGTTCCCTACAATTAGTGATGGGGGGAATATTGTAAATAACTGCCCCATTTAAATTATAGTTTTGAAAGAGACTTTATGCTACCTTAAAAAGCCAAACTGTTTGAATGGTATAAAGCACCGGGAGGCAGAGACCCTTGGTCAAATACATTTGGAAGAAGAATTAGGGTGGGTGCAGCCCGTTCTTTCAGGCCTTCACTTTGAGTATTTCAAGCTGTTGCTGCTTTGAAGATTAAAGAGGAGCCAAAACTCAAACCTTTGAAGCTAGGACATTCCCCTTCTAGTTCATCAAGTGAGGTCTTCAAGTGCGTTTCTTAAATATTTCCTTCTACCTAATGTTTTCTAACATATTTAAATGTAGTCTGTTATCTGAACACCCCCCCTCCCAAGTCTCTAAGACAATGCAATACTTGTGGTACTTACATCATGCTGAAAAGTAGCCGAGAACTCCAGTGTTTGGAAGAACAGCTCAGGCTTTGAAAGCAGCAATATCCAAATAAGGTACCAAGCACTGGACTTAGATTTAGACCAAATGATACCTCGCAGATCTGTCCTCGGATGCAGCCCTGGACTTGGTAATCCTCAGGTTGACTTCGGCTTTTTATCTGGACCTTCCCGGTGGTGTACTTTCAAAGTTATTTGAGTATTGATACAAAACATAATGATGGGGTTGAAAGGAGGGGGTTTCAAGCATGAACATATAAGATGGGGCTTGAAATTTAATTGGAAACATAATGGATTATTCCTTTCGAATACCAGGTAAGCAGATTGCCAGGGATGAGAAGCTACCAAGGAGACAGAAACCAGGGAATGCAGGGTAGGAAGGAAGGTTACACAGCCACTGTTTTCATCTAAGCGGTTAGGCCTTGTGGAGGGGGATCAGAGGTGGGGGAGGGGAACGTGAAAAAACCGGTAAGCTATGAAGCAATGAAAAATGTGTGAGCAAAAGCATAGTTCTGGTTCCCACAGCAACCGAAGGAGACCTCTGAGATAACAACGCAACCTCTGCTCCACAGGAAAAGAAATATGTATTCCTTGCATTTGCTATTCTCAGTTCAGTTTATTTTATTTGTTTATTATTTATTTCTAGAAAATCATGTGGGGTTTTACCTTCTCTTGCTCTCTCTCTCTGATTCAGTTTGAGTGTTTGAGCATCAGGATAGGTTATGAACTTTGTAAAAATAAATACCCGAGGTTCATATGTGCTCATAATAGCGTGGTCGTAGTTGTGTGGTTAGCAGTGTGGGGCACTGAAACAAGCAGGCAGGTGTGGAGCGCAGCACACCCTCTTCAGGCAGCAGGCTTGTACCGAAAACGCCAGAAAGATTATCCACCCAGGAGCAAAGTTAGACCCACGCCTCACACTATACACAAAAAAGGGGGCTGAAATGGATTGTAGACTTGAAATTTAAGTTCTAAAACTACAGCATTCTTAGAGGAAACCCAACACTAGCCCTCCAAAGCCGTGGGTAAGGCAGTGGCTTGTTGGGTTAGACATAAAAACATAACACAAAGGAAATTAGGTGAATTTGGATTCATCACAATATGAGAGGCAGGTTCATGTAAGTCTGTGTCAGAATACTGGTTTAGCATGTGCTCCAACATAGGTTCAGCACCAGCACCCACATGGCAGCTCACAAGTGTCTGCAGCTCTGGTTCCAGGGAATCTAACGCCCTCTTCTGGCCTTTGTGGCATCAGGCACACACACGGTGCCCATGTGCAGGCAAAACACCCACCACACATATAAAATATTCTTTGTTGTTGTTTTTTTGAAACAGGGTTTCTCTGTGTAACAGACCTGGCTGACTGTCCTGGAACTCGTTTTGTAGACCAGGCTGAGCTAGAACTCAGAGAGGTTCACTTGCCTCTGCCTCCTGATTAAAGGTGTGTGCCACTGCTGCACAGCCATAAAATAATTTTTTAAAATATAGGGAACAAACTCTACAAAATAAGAAAAATATTTGAAAATAATCTCTAAGAAATTTGTATTTAGAATATAAAAAAGCCTGTTATAATTTGAGATAAATAGATTTGTTATTATTATTATTACCATTATTATTGTTTTCTTCTTTAGACAAGGTCTCACCATGTAGCCTTGGCTGGTCTGGAGCTCTCTATATAGGCCAGGCTTGCCTTGAACTCACAGAGATCCACCGGCTTCTGCCTACTGAGTGTTGGAATTAAAGGCATGTACCTCCATGCCTGGAAAGAGATAAATAAATTTGGTGGGCAAAGGATATTAATAGACAGGAGATGAATGACCATAAATATCTAAGGCGATGCTTAGTGTCATTCATCATCAGGGAAATGCAAACCAAAGCTATAGGGAGTTAACACTTCATACCTACTACAATAGCTACAATTTAAAAATGTGGTGTGGGCCTGGAAAGATAGCTCAGCGGTTAAGAGTACTGACTGCTCTTCCAGAGAACACAGGTTCAATTCCCAGCACCCACATGGCAGCTCACAACTGTCTGTAACTCCAGTTGCAGAGTACCACACACTCTGATACAGACATGCATGCAAGCAAAACACCAATGCACAGAAATAAAAAAATTTAAAAAATAGTATGGTGGTTTGAATAGCAATGGCCCCCATAGACTCATGTGTTTGAATGCTTGGCCCATAAGGAGTGGCACTATTAGGAGGTGTGATCTTGCTGGAGTAGACATGGCCTTGTTGGAGGAAGTGTGTAACTGTGGAGGCAGGTTTTGAGGTCTCATATGCTCAAGCTACACCCCATGTGGGACACAAGTCTCTTCTTCTGTCTATTGATCAAGATGTAGAACTCTCAGCTCCTTCTCCAGTACGTCTGCCTGCGTGGCCACCATGTTCCCACCGTAATGATAATGGACTAAACCTTTTTTTTTCTCTTTTTTTAAAAATATTTATTTATTAATTATGTATACAATATTCTGTCTGTGTGCATGTCTGCAGGCCAGAAGAGGGCACCAGACCTCCTTACAGATGGTTGTGAGCCACCATGTGGTTGCCGGGAATTGAACTCAGGACCTTTGGAAGAGCAAGCAGTGCTCTTAACTACTGAGCCATCTCTCCAGCCCCTGGACTAAACCTTTGAAACTATGCCAGGCCTGATGAAATGTTTTCCTTTATAAGAGTTGCCGTGGTAATGGTGTCTCATCACAGCAATAAAGACAGACGACAGTAGGAGGTGTGGTCTAGGGTCTGGAGAAACCATAGTGTCTTCGTTTGTTTACTTGTCTGACAATTGTTACTTATTCTTTGACAATGTGTATACAACATTCTTTCATTATCTTCACCTCCATCTTCTTCTCTTGCCTCCCCCAGCTCCCTCTGAAATTCCCCCTTTCCAACACATTCCTCCTCCTACTCTCAAGTTTTTTTAAAACCTAAACCTATTGAATTTAATTAGGGTTGCTTGTGTACGCATGAATATGGGATTGTTTATTGGATCATAGGCAATTTACCAGTAGCTACACCCTGGAGAAAAATTAATCTCTCTCCTTAGCAGTCTTTACCTGCCAATGGTTCCTCAGCTCGGGGTAGGGCCTAATGTTCTTTCCTCCAACGGATGATGGGATATTGAAGGCTCCATCTTACGCAGTTCTTTGCAGGTAACCACAGCTACTGGGATTCCGTGAAAGCAATAGACGAATCGCGTCCGGAAGAGTGTTTCAAAGCTTTCCACTCCACCCTCTGATTTCTATAGAAACTGCAGTTTGCATAGATTGCCGAAAAGAATGCACAGTGGCCAGTTGCTTTGTAACAACTTGGCAGTTCCTTTAAAAAGCTAAACACAGGTTTATTGTGAGATACCCACCAAATTCCTAAGTTGAAACCTTACCTCCAAAGTAATAGTACTAAAATACGGCACGTCTGATTAGACCACAAGTTCTAATTAGACTTTAATTAGCTCATTATCTCTTATACATGGACATAGCTAGAATACACCGTTTATGAAACAAAGGGGTTCTGACCAGACACAAATGGACTTCTTAGCATCCAAAACTTGAAAGATAATTTTTTTTTATTTTTAAGCTGCCTCTTTATAGTATTTTGTAGTCCAAATAGGCGAAGACAGCATATAAGCCTGAAAGTCTATTCCTGGGTATATAGCAAACATGTTTACTACATAGAAAGTTGCAGTCCCCATCTGAGAGTGAGTAGCTCATTGTCAGAGTGCTTGCCTTTGCCTTTCCTAAGCTCACACTGTGAAACAAAACAAAACAAAATTCCTGAAAACCCTAAAAACCAGCCGGGCGGTGGTGGCGCACGCCTTTAATCCCAGCACTCTGGAGGCAGAGGCAGGCAGACCTTTGTGAGTTCAAAGCCAGCCTGGTATAGAGAGTGAATTCTAGAATATCTAGGCCAACACAGAGAAACCCTGTATCGAAAAAAAAAAAAAACAGAAATAATAAAATAAACCTCTAAAATCCTTGTATGTGAATATTCATAATGTTTAAAAGATAAAAATAATATGAATGTCTTTCAAGTAATAAAATATGGTATATCCATACAATGGAATACTTTTAGTGTTTTTATTAGCATACATTAATTATATATGAGAATGGGTTGTGTTGTGACATTTTCATACATGTACACAACATATTTCGATCATATTCACAGACATGTTACTGTGTTACTCTCTCTTGTCCCTTCTACTCCTGTCAATCTTTCCTCTTCCCACTCCCCACCTCTCTTTTCATGTTTTCATGTCTGCGTGACCTAAGAGTTTGGAGGGTAATTTACAGGAGCATGGGTGAGGGTTTGTTTACAGAACTGTGGGCAACTCACCAGCGACTACTCCACAGAAGAAACTCTCTCTCTGTCTCTGTCTGCCTGTCTCTCTCTCTCCTATCTACCCATTAGCTTGTATTATAATTCTTCAGGAATGGGTAGAGCCCATGAATGCTGCCCTCTTCCATGAAGGGATATTGCTGCAAAGGAATACGGTGCAGTCCTGGGGTGGGGGGGGGGGAGACACAACAAACAAACAAAAGAACTTTGTCTGCCATGTTTAAGGTCTTGGCTTTGATTCCTGCAACGGTTTAAATTTGAGATGTCTCCAGTGGGCTCACATGTTTGAATACTTGATTCCTGATGGTAGCGTTGTTTGGGGAAGGTTGTGGGAGTTGAGGGATATAGTGCCTGGCTGGTTGATGTAAGCCTCTGGGGTGGACCTCCAAACACACAGCCCTACCTGTCTCCATCATGCTCTCCGCTCTCTGGTCCACAGACACGCGAGGAGTCCCAGTTGGTTCAAACACCGTTCCGTTCCCTGCTGCAGGAGCCGCACAGAGCCTTCCCGGCGCTCTCCAACTCTGAGTCACTGTATCCTTCCTGGGGCTGGAGAGATGGCTCAGCAGTTAAGAGCATAGGCTGGCCCTCCAGAGGACCCCAGTTTTTTTGTTTGTTTTATTTTGGTTTTTCGAAACTGGGTTTCTCTGTGCAGCTTTAGTGCCTGACCTGGAACTAGTTCATGTAGACCAGGCTGACCTCGAACTCACAAAGATCCGCCTGCCTCTGCCTCCTGAGTGCTGGGATTAAAGGTGTGCATCACCACCGCCTGGCAAGGACCAAGGTTTAATTCCTAGTGCCTACAACAATCTTTAACTCCAGTTCCAGAGGATCCAATGCCCTCTTCTGACCCCCTCCAGCACCAGGTACATGTGTGGTGCACAGACACACAAGCAGGCAAAACACCTGCTGTAGAACAATTCTTTTATATTTTTTATATAACATTATAAATATGTGTTACTCTCACTGGCTAATAAAAAGCTGATTGGCTAATGGTCAGGCAAAAGTATAGGCAGAGTGATCAAACGGAGGAGAAAGAAGGATGGAGTCAGAGAGTAGAGGAGATTCGGAGAAACAAGATAAATGTGCTATGATAATAAAGTACTGCCATGTGGCAGAGTGTTAGTTTACAATGTAGGAGCTAGTTAGTAATAAGCCTTAACTATTGGCCAAGCTTTTATAAAATACTAAGCCTTTGTGTGGTAATATGGAAGTGGTTCCCATGACAGAAAAACTCCACCTACAAACACCCATTCACATAAAATTAAAAAAATAATAACAATAAAAGATTTTGAAAATGAATCCTTCCTACCTGAGTTGTTTCTGCCAGGCTCTTTGGTCTCAGTGACATAAAAGTAACTCATGGTCCTGGCTGTTACACACACGCACACACACGCACACACACACACACACACACACAGAACACTGATGCATACTAAGTTGGAATCATGCCAAATGAATGAAGTCAGATACCCACAAAAGATGATTCCTTGATTCCATTTGCATGAAGTATCCAGAACAGGGACAGAGCACAGAGGGAGAATTCTCAGTGACTATCAGAATTAGACTGGGGTGTACAGAGAGAGAAGGATGCACTGGTGGGCACAGTTCTTTATTTACTTAAGTTTATTTTTAGGGCTTTTTTTTTTCTTTAGACAGGCTCTTTCTTTGTAGACCTGGTTGTACTGGAACTCACTATCTAAACCAAGCTGGCCTTGAACTCTCCATAATCCTTTGCCTCCTGAGGGCTGGAACTAAAGATGTGTGTCACTACACCTGACTGCAGTTCATATTTAATGACTGAAAGTTAATTGTGAGGTCTGCACACTTTTGTGATTATGCTATGTCCTACTGAATTGTACTCTTCAAAAGAGTAAAATTTAGAACTTGAGTTATCTCTTACTAAAGCTATTGTTTTCAAAATGAGGAAGGAGGAAAAAAAACCCTGAAAGGCTAAATTGTGAGGCCCGGGCACAATCTGAGTGAGGGCAGTGACAGCGAGACCTGGAATGAAGGCCAGTCCGCGACAGATGATCTTTTGGAGACCTGAAGCACTCACTTCACAGAGCTAGGTCTGTCCTGGGGAGGAGTGGGCCCCAGTATAGCAGAGGGAGCAGTGAACCAGGAGGAGGCTGGAAGAGAAGCCTGGTGAATTCTGGAGGAGAATTAGTGGAGTAAAGTCATCTGACTATGGAGGACAGAAAACTAAGCTCTTAGGTAGAGACCCAGAGCTATTTGAAGGTCAATGCATGTCTCAAAATCATGAAAGCAACGCTGAAATAAAATCGACCTAGTAAGAGCATGCACGAGGGATGGAAAAAGGTAGGTACTGGAATCCAAAGCTGATTACATCTGTTCGTAGCTTAGGTGTGGGAAGGGGCAACAAAACAAAACTGAAAATGTATCTTTGACTTTGGCTGCTAAGTGGCACGGCAGGTGAATGGTGAATGCAGAGGATTTAAGAAGAATTGTTGCTAAGGCCCGTCCCCAGTAGTTGAAGCATTTCCAATGACCTAAGGCGCTGTGTTACGCCATTTGAAATGTTCCTCCCAATAACCCGATTGCTTTTCCTTGTACTGAGGATTGAACGCAGGGCTTTGAACATACTAGACAAGCACTTTACCACTGAGTTACATCCCCAGCTCTCATTTAGTTGTGGCTGTTGTTTTGTAACTTAGAGTCAGAATCCCACTAAATTGCTCAGGCTGGCCTTGAACTTGCTCTGTAGCCCTGGTAGGACTGGAGCTCATGATTTTCCTAGTAGCTAGGATGAGAAGACCATTCCCATACCCACTGTGTGAGACTGCGCTTCTCTCTTGCTCTCTTTTTCTCTTACACACACACACACACACACACACACACACACACACAGTTTATAACCATTAAGGTTATAAGACCAGATAGGTTACCCGGTTACACAACTCATGCAGAACCACACAGCTAGCATAGCAGGTGGCTTTAGGTCTACATACAGATGGTGGGAAGAGCGATGGAGTCCCGGGGGGGGGGGGGAGAGATACTGAGGGAAGACTTCAAGGTGCTGGGGAAACCTGAAAAGATTTTGTTAAAAAGGGTGGGGGGAGTGTGCTCAAGCAATGACCCAGCAAGTAAGAGCTGTTCTTGAAGAGAACTTGGGCTCGATTCTCAACACTTTAGACCTCCGCAGGCACGAGGCACATGTTTGGTGTGTGTTTATACACGCGAGCAACACACACACACAAAATCATATATATATATATGAGATGTTGAACTTGGGGGTGAAAGTTTTATATCCAGTGGGAAAATCTACAGGGCAATCAGAAAACTATGCCTGGCGATCGTGAGAGAGATCGGCTGACACAGGAATTCATTAAGGTAGAGGTGAACCTTGACGGTCGGCCCAACCTTCCCACATGACACTGCTCCATAAGGACAGTTTGAGTACAAGAGTCATCCAAGGTGACTGAGGACAGAGAAGAAAGGACACAAAGGGTAGGGGAAATGAGGTCAGTCTAATGCCAGGCATGGGGGTGGGCAGAAGCAGAAAGCATCCATTTCAAGAAAGACAAGGTCATCAGCAGTATCAATTGATGCTACAAGGCTTGGAAGAAGTGGTACACTGTACAAGACAACTCTAGAGATGAAGGGAAAGTTTTTTTTTTTTTTTTTTTTTTTTTTTGAGACAGGGTTTTTTAGTGTAACAGGCTGGCCCGAAACTCGCTTTGTAGACCAGGGCTGGCCTCGAACTCACAGAGATCAAAAGGAGATTTGTTTGGAAAAGTTGAGCAAGAAATAAATGGGGATTTGTGGGGAGAGTGGGAATAAAGATTCTTTTTCAAAACAAATGAAGCCTGGGTGTGAGACAAGGGAGGTCCTGGCAAGCCAGAGGTTAACACAAACCTTTACCAGTCAGACAGGGTGGCCTGAGGGCCCCGAGCAATTTATACCGGTGGAAAGGTGCTGCCGGACAGAGCAAACCAGAGTCTGAACATATTGGAACGGATACTGTGGAAACTGGCCAATGAGGGTGGGGCTGCTTGGGTTATTGTGTGGCTCTGGTGGACTCCCTCCAGGAGGTCAGAGCTGGGCGGGGACGTAAGAGGGGAAGGATGTGATTGAAAGATTATTTCAGTACAACTAGGACAGAGGCCCCTAAAAGAAAGCCAGCAGTGACCTCACACATGCAAATGTGCCTGGCCTACGGAAGCTGGCCTGGGGACAGTGAGGAGGGCTCTATTTGTGAATGATTAGGAGCTTAGGGATCTGCCTTCCCACCACAGGAACTCCACCTCAGTCCCGCAACGCTTGTTAATTGCTGTGCTAGGCTCCTCCCTGATTTCCAGTGCTATTCATTGTCTAGTCGTTTTCTCCTATTTGGAGTGGCAGGGCCAACCTTCCATTCTGAGAAAATGTTCTCTAGCCTTGTCCTTTGTATCACAGCAAACACATACACCCTTTGTTGGTTCTGAGGCAGGATTTTCAGGGCCACTGAGAGCCAAGCCAGAAAGTCACCTCGATTCCAATATGCCCTGAGGCCAATTTACAAGGACAAAAGTATTTTGTTTTGTTTTTATCTGCTAGGTCAAAAGGAGGTGCTCTCAGGTGACAGAGAATGACCCAGCAGCTGAACAGCGCCATCTGGTGCCCGGGAGGTGTCACTTCGCCGCTTCTCTCCTTTTTTTTTTTATTAATTAATTTATTTATTAAAGATTTCTGCCTCCTCCCCACCACCGCCTCCCGTTTCCCTCCCCCTCCCCCATCAAGTCCCCCTCCCTCGTCAGCCCTAAGAGCAATCAGGGTTCCCTGCCCTGTGGGAAGTCCAAGGACCACCCACCTCCATCCAGGTCTAGTAAGGTGAGCATCCAAACTGCCTAGGCTCCCACAAAGCCAGTACGTGCAGTAGGATCAGGATTCTGACTGCACTTCTCTCCTTTTTTTTTTTTTTTTTTTTTTTTTTTTTTTTTTTTGGTTTTTTGAGACAGGGTTTCTCTGTGGTTTTGGAGCCTGTCCTGGAACTAGCTCTTGTAGACCAGGCTGGTCTCGAACTCACAAAGATCCGCCTGCCTCTGCCTCCCAAGTGCTGGGATTAAAGGCGTGCGCCACCACCGCCCGGCATGCACTTCTCTCCTTTGAACTAAACAAAACATTAAGGTTTATACTAACTGTAACACAGTTCTAGGGCATCCGACGCTTTCTTCTGGCCTCTGTGGGTATCAGGTATGCACGTGGTGCACAGACATACACGCAGAAAAAAACACCCATACACAAAAAATTAAAATAAAAAACAACCCAACAAATATTAGCCAGAGCTGGGGTATAGTGACACTAGACTTGAACCCCAGCACTTGGGAGGCAGAGAAAGGCAGATCTCTATGAGTTTAAGGCCAGCCAGGGCTATTTCTCAACATTTTTTTTTTCAGTCAGGAACTGGTGAGATGACTCAGTCTGATGACCTGAGTTCCATGTACAGAATCCACAAGATGGACCTGATTACCACAAGTTGTTCCCTGGCCTCCATGTGCTTGCCATGGTATGTGTGCACACCCCCCATACATATATATGATAAAAAAGCAGATAAGATGGAAGTTCTCATGTTACATGGATTTCATCATAATAATGATTGGGAACCGATGAGCTTCTGCTGAGACGTGATCCTCTTCAAGACTCCCCGCCACCACATGACTGGCATTTTCTGCTTCAGAGCCTCGCCATTGCTACGCAGCAGGCTCCATTATCTGTACCTCAGAAGCAGAGAGCCGGTAGTGGTGGCGCACGCCGGTAGGATTTGCTGAAGGAGGCAGAGGCAGGAGGATCACGAGTTCGAGGCCAGCCTGGGCTACACATTTTTTCCTTTAATCCCAGCACTTGGGAGGCAGAGGCAGGCGGATCTCTGTGAGTTCGAGACCAGCCTGGTCTACAGAGCTAGTTCCAGGACAGGCTCCAAAGCCACAGAGAAACCCTGTCTCGAAAAAACCAAAACCAAAAAAAAAAAAAAAAAAAAAAAAAAAAAAAGAAGCAGAGAGAAAAGTACGTCTTATCAGATGCGTGCTTCTAGTACCATTCACAGATAACGGTCCCTTAAGCTTGAAACCCTCTGAGCCCCGTGCTTGAATGCTATGTCTCTACTTTCTCAATTCTTTCAAAAATATTTATATTACATTTTATCCCCCCCTCCCGCCCCTGTGTGTGTATGCACATGTCCTCTGTACTTTAGTCGAGAAGGACAATTGGAACTTGGTTCTCTCGTTCACCTATGTGAGACCCAGGGATGGAACTGGGGTTGCCAGGTTTGGCAAAAAGTGCCTTTACCTGCTGGGCCATGTCAAGGGCTCTCCACTTCAATTCTAGGTTACTTTTTACTTTAAGTCCCAAATTGGCTCAGAAGAAACCAAAATGTATCATCTTTGATCTGAAGTTTGCTCTTGAACGAAAGGAAATGGAGAAGCAGTAAGCAGAAGAAAGGCTCAGTCTGTTCTCTGTTCTCCTGAGGCAGGATAGAAATTCTCCTTTCCAGGCGACAACACTGCGCTGGAAACAGAAGAATGTGCAAACACGTTTTATTCGTTCTGTCTGGGTTGGAAGTGTCACCCCAGCCCCTGGCAGTCATCCTTGGGGCGCCAATGTAGCGCCAATGGCGCAAAAAGCTCCATCGCAAGACCCCTCCCCCTGGGAGTTGGCTTGGGCCGACTCCACCTCTGGGAAAGCCCACCAAACACTGACCCCTCCCCAGGGAGGGTCAGGCTTGTGCTGGAAAAAGGAACACGTGATCTCGGGGTTTGTGTGTGGACTCCCTCCTCCCTGTCTCCCCGCCCCACCATGCTTCCGTGCCACCTGGGAGCGCTGCATTCGTTAAATGTGGGCATCTTTGATTTGGTCTAATCTGGTCTAATTGGAGTTATTTTGCATCGGCGGAGCGGCTCATCTTAAGGATTTTCCCTAACACATTCACCTTCTCTCCACCATTTCTGACACTTGGAAGCCTAAAATTGTTCTCCTTTGTCATTCCATTTCTTTATTCTTTCTTTTCTTTCTTTCTTTTAAGTTTTTCAAGACAGGTTTTTCTGTGTAGCTCTGGCTGTTCTGGAACTCTACCTCTTCCTCGTGAGTCCTGGGGTTAAAGATATATATATATATATATATATATATATATATATATATATATATATATATACCACTGCCAGGCATTATTTCTTTTTCCACTTGGCAGTGCTGGGGACTGATCTCCAGTGTTGTGAATAGTAGCAAGTGTTCTGCCACTGAGATTTACTCTCAGCTCTGTAATTTATTGTTGTTTACTTTCTTTTATATGTGTTAGTGCTTTGCCTACATGTATGTGTACCATGTGTGTGACTGGTGCCCATGAAAGCCAGAATAGGGCATGGGATCCCCCATGACTAGAGTTATAGGTAGTTATGAGACACTTCAAAGGCACTAGAATTCAAATGTGGGTCCTCCAGAAGATCAGCTAGAGCTCTTAACTGCTGGACCATCCCTGAAGCATTAGTTTAAACAATCTTAATAAAAACCAGGAGTCAGAGATCACGGTAAAAACCTGGAAGGTCAGAGAACCAGAGAAGAAGCCAGAAGATAATAGGGCTGGAGAGATGGCTCAGTGGTTAAGAGCATTGCCTGCTCTTCCAAAGGTCCTGAGTTCAATTTCTGGCAACCACATGGTGGCTCACAACCATCTGTAATGAGGTCTGGTGCCCTCTTCTGGCCTGCAGACATACACACAGATAGAATATTGTATACATAATAAATAAATATTTAAAAAAAAAAAAGAAGCCAGAAGATGCTTCCTTCCCCTCTTATCTGTTATAATTTAAGTAAAATGCTGAGGTTCTCTGAGGGAAGCAGCATCAGAAATGCTGCAGGTCCCTGAGTAGTGGCAGTGGGCAGTGGGTCCCGAGACCATGGTGGGCCACAAAGGCAGCCAGTTCCAGGCAGGGAACTGCATGGCAGGTGAGAGACCAAGAGGGATAGGCACACCATGCAGAATGAGGTTGGATATTTATTTAGTGGGTTATGGAAGGGAAAGGGGGAGGGAGGGAGAAGGGGGACGAGGAAACAGAGAGAGGGGGGAGGGGAGGAGCAGCCATCTCTTTGGGAGAGAGATGGAAAGGGAGAGGCTCAGGCTGCAGGCAGGAAGGAAGATCTGCCTGCCTCTGCAGTGGAG
This sequence comes from Chionomys nivalis, assembly GCF_950005125.1. NCBI lineage: Eukaryota > Metazoa > Chordata > Mammalia > Rodentia > Cricetidae > Chionomys > Chionomys nivalis. The sequence goes on along the minus strand of NC_080097.1, from coordinate 66,907,974 downwards.
GGGGGAGGGAGTGGGTGTGGCTTGTCTCTTAAAGGGACAGGAAGACCATTACCTTCCCATCTCTTTTTTATAATAAAAAGGTGGGAGGTTAGGCACAACAGGTTAAGGGAATTGGGATGACAGATTCTCAAGACTGCTTCCTGCTTATTTGTGGGTATTGTCTTGGAGGGGGGGTACCTGAGAAAGTTGGGTGCTGGTTACATCCTGGTGTAGCTGGTCTCTTTGCTCCTATCCGGTGTCTATGGTGTGGAACTGTTTGGTGTCTCTTACACCTGTTTAAGGTATTGGCAGAACAGAGGACAAAGTTAAGTTTAGGAAAACAAATTTAGGACCAGGGAATTGAGAGGGATGTATCTGACCTGTTTAATTCAGCTCTCTGGAACTTACAAGAATTTTTTTTTTTTGGATTTGTGAAAACATAAGTTCATATCAGAATGACAGAGTGACAGATATTTTTTGCACAATGAAAAGTATTTTTAAGACTATGGAAGGCAGCATGAGGGAGAAATTTGATTAACTTGTATTTGTCCTCACACCTTTATAACTTGCAAGTACACACCTTAATAACTTGTATTTTTTATTTTACTGAAATTTGTTTGGGGAGGCTGTCCTTTTAAACTGATAAAACCTCTCAGCTGTCAAACTGCACCATAGATCTTTGAGAAGGACAAAATTTCACTTGAGTTATTGATTAAAAAACGACAGAGAACTTACTTGGTTGGCACCTAGAGCTACTCCTCAGGGTCCTCCAGGGTTGCTGAAGGTCGTATTTGCCTTTTGCTGTTTAGCACAGGGCCTGTCAGACTCCAGAAGATCCTGTGGGCTAAGAAGTCTATAGGAAGACAGGCCTACCTTGACCTGAGCAGCTAGACTGTCGATTCCTATGATTCGATCCACTGTCTGGTAATCTTCAGTTTAGATGAAAGGCAGTTTTGTCCAGTGGTCAGAGCTTGGCAGTTGAAGCAAATCGCAGATGGACGTTGTTCTGTGCCCATTTGTCTTCTGTCTTCTCTGGAGGAAATAGAATGCTGCTGCCAGGAGTCAACCTGTCTCTTTTTGTTATGAAAATTCTTTTATCAATTAAATATTTAATGCCATATTCCCCATATCTCTGAGCAGTTGAGGGCTGTTTATCAGATATAACTATAGTATAAAATCTGCTTGGAGAGCTGGGTCTGAGCTTGACTGTACTGGCTTTCAACTTAACAGGTAAGATTTACACTTGTAAAAAGACAGAAAGAAAAAACTGCTTGTAATAGAAGGTTAATGGCAGAACTGACAATAGTAATATATTTTAAATCAGGGTTGGGTTAAATATACTGTATTTTTGTAGGAGACTTAAAAGTACATACCAATTTAAAACATGAAACTTAATTGCTTTGTAGTCTAGAATGAGATACAATAAACAGACAATTATAACATTTAACAGTAAACATAGGTGCCCCCACACACAGCGTGAACAGGAATTGGGTGAAGAGAACACTCTTGGTGGGCCCTACCAAAGGCATGCCACTGCACAAAACACACAGGTAACACCAGGGAACCAGGCAGGGAATACCTCAGTAAAGATGGTGGAACTTGGTTACCTGACTTGGCTTTCAGTTAAGATGGTGGTAAAGTTACCTGACCTCAGTTAAGATGGTGGTAAGGTCACCTGACCTCAGTTAAAATGGCAGCAGTCACATGTTGTATGGAAGGGAGACCTAAAGGCATGATCTGCCCTGTTGCCGAGCCGGCAGCAGGGAGCAAAGTCTGGAATTGAAAACAGCTGCCTCGTGGATCCGACCAATCTTATCGGCAGCAGGGACAGTTTGAGGAAAAGCAGAGCTGGCGGGACACCAGCGGAGCATAGTTTGCGGGTTTATACCACAGCTGAAAATGTGAAATCCCACGAGAAACACCATAGGGCCTATAGAAGGGTGTCCTCTCTCTACAGTGGGGTGTTGAAGTCTGACTGGACTGACTCCGATCCAGGCGACTCAGAAGCCAGAGAGACTAAAGGCCGCTGTGAATGGTCTCTCACAGCTGGGACCACTTATGGGTGGTCCAAAAGAAAGGAAAAGAAAGGAGAAAGAAAAATCCAAGGGACCCTGGGCCCCCAAATCGAATGCACCACACAGTGTGTGCAGTGCTAGCACTGGAGGACCAACCCTGGGTCGTCTGGTCACGTTTTTAGCTATGGAAAGTAACCAGAGGTGACAGGGATGAATGTCAGCAAAGGGCTGATCCATAGCCGAGAAGGCTGTGGTTGGAGGCTGGAAGGAGAAAACTCACCACTGAAGCTGCTGATGTGTGTAGAGGTAGGCGTTCAGGCAAATAGAACGCAGAGCTGTTGTAAAGAAACCTGGTTCCCCAGCCCAGGGTTCCATGTGTCCTCAGTCAGCCTGCCCGCAGGCGGGAGGGAACTTGGAGAGCCTTGCCGAGTCACAAACACCAAATGTTATGGTTTAAGTAAAATGGCACTGTTTCCCCGAGGGGTGCAGTGGCAGAAACGCTGCAGGTCCCTGAGTGACGGCAGTGGGCACCAGGCAGGAGACCACGGCCAGCCACGAAGGCAGCTGGGTCCCAGGCTAGGAGCCTCCAAGTGGCCTGTGAGAGACCTCAGCAGAGCAGCAAGTCCCACGAGGAGCTGCATCCACTGCGGGTGAGAGACAGATGGATAGGTACGCCATGCAGAGTGAGGTTGGATATTTAGTTAGTGGGTTATGGAAGGGAAAGGGGGAAGGGGAAAAGGGAGAAGAGCAGAGAGAGAGGCAGAGAGGAGAGAGAGAGAGAGAGAGAGAGAGAGAGAGAGAGAGAGAGAGAGAGAGAGAGAGATAGGAAGGGGAGGGGGGAGAGGAGAGGAGCCATGGTAGCAGCTACCTCTTTGGGAGAGAGAAGCAAAGAAAAGGCTCCAGGCTGCAGGTAGGAAGGAAGATATGCCTGCCTCAGTGGTGGAGGGGGAAGGGAGTGGGCGGGGCTTGTCTCTTAAAAGGACAGTATAGACCATTACATCATCCCTCAGTCAGAAAGGCATGTACCACCACTGCGCAGCTTCTATGGTTAACTAGTGGCTAGCTCTGCCCTCTGATCTCCAGGCAAGTTTTATTTGTCAGAACACAAACTATCACACAACACATCCCTTCAGCCCTTATTGTTTTTGTTGTTAGTTTTTTTTTTTTTTCAGAAAAGGTCTGGCTATATAGCCCCAGACTGGTCTCTAACTCACAGTCTTCCCACCTCTGTCTTTTGAATGACATGATCTCTCCCTAACCTCCCCCAAGTGCATACAGGCTGGGATTACAAGTATGTGCTACCACCTGGCTCTAACTTCTTCTTTTTGCTTGACAATGCTGTGTTAGCCAGAGCGCTGGACCTCTGCTTTGAGTTGTTTTATACAAGGCTTCTCCTGTGTGATGCTCATGAAATCTGTTAATAATCCTGCTTTTTGCTTCCTGATCATCTTTATTATTTGTGTCTCGGCTAAGAGCTACAAGGGGTTATAAGAGAACTATTTTGCCTCTGACAACTGTTTTGATCATCTAGCTCAGACTGTTTTAACATCCCAATGACCTCCATGTCAGTAGGCAAATGATTTTCCTCAGCCTTCTTCAGTCGTTCTTAGACATTTGTCTTTTCTCTCTTCTGGAACTCTCATTCCTCTGGGAACCTGGACAGTGCCATGTTCTCATTTTGCTGCCCTCCTCACAGGCTCTCCTGTGGCCGACTATAGCTCAGCCTGCTATGGCACGGGACCCTTTTTCGTCGTTTTCTCCTTTTTTCACAAATTCTCTCTCTGACTTCTCTAGTTTTGAGATGCCCATGCTGATGAGCCCCAAGTCTCTTGCCTAGACCTGGTCTTGGGGCTCTAGAATCGTGGGACCACGTGAAACATTGCAGAGCACTACGGTTGGGGCGAGACTCCCGACTTTCTCTCCGATGTCTGCGTCATTCATATCTTCAAACGGTGCCCTACACTCACTTGTGCAATTTAGAAAGGAGGGGCCACGCTTACTCTTCTACTTCCGTTTACCGCCCTTTCTCCAGTGACTAATTTGACACCAAACTCCTCCAGTCTGCCTCTGGAGGAGACCCCGATTGATCCTCCTCTTCCCATCTCCGCCATCCCCCTAGGGTCTAAACTATGGCGCTCTCACTGGGACTGTGTATTGAGTAGCGTCCTGTGCGCTCACTCTAATAACTCACATGTGCTGCCTTCTATCAGACTTCAAATGAAAGCCAGAGCTGAAGAGGACTCACGTGACCAGGCCTGAACTGACCTCCTGACCTCTTGTTCTCTGTGTCCTCTCCCACAGCATTCTTGTTTTTCTGTCTTGCCACACACCATTCCCCCTGCCTGCCGGCTTCCCTGGATCCTTTGTGGCTCTGTGTGTCTCAGCTCGGAAAGGCTCTCCTGACAGCACACACTTCCTTTCTGATCGCCTTTTATTTCCCCATCTGCTTCTGCTGCCTTAGAAGGCACACACAACAAAAGATGCAAGTATCATACAATTGCATATTTGCTCGCTCATCTCCGCGCCACTCGGGTTCCCTTTGACTGCAGAGCGTGCGCTCTTTAAGGGGAGGAATCTCCTGGCCCCATCCAACAGGCACCATTCTTGCCTTGTTCATAGCCACACCCCAGTCGAGTGCCTGGCACATGGCTAGTGCTCAATAAATATTTCCTGCATGAATAAAAGATGGGAAGAGAGTAAGTAAAGAAACCCGCTCTATGCCTTGCCTTGCTATGCTTCCAAGAAACTTAAACTCTCTTGGAAGGCCATTAGAACCAGGACATACACGTGACAAACAAATATTGATGGTTTCTCCACATGAATATTCAATAGCGTGGTGCTTCTGATGGTTGTGCTGTAAACAAGCCTATCTGTGAACACAGATACTGCCCCCATCTCCCCATACACTGTGCTGCAATCCCTCACATTGCCCTTCAATAATCTACCTCGGCCCCTACCAACCCAGCCTTATTGTTCCCCCTCGCATGACCTGTGTGCCTCGCTGAAACTGAAGCCTTCAGGGAGCAACCCTTTGCCTTCTCTACCACCTCTCTTTCAAGCCCCTTGGCAGGGATGCAGCAAAGAGGAGCCCACATCGTCATCAAAGGCGCACGCACCTGTCACTGTGTCCTGCTCCTTCTTAGTTTCTATTCATGAATTCTGGACTGTTCCTCAGATTCTCCCAGTAACCTAGAGAAGCCTCGCAGCATTTAAAACTCCCAAATCTTCCCTCTTATGCTGGGTGGAGGAAAGGTCAGGACGCCCCGCCCCTTCCCATTTCCCTGGCAGCTGTCCTTCAGAGTCAAATTTCTCAAAGAAATTTCAGGCCAGGCACTGCCTACGCACTCTACTTATCATTGTTTCAGAGTTATCGAATCAGTTTTGTTCCTTACTCCACAGACAGAGCTCGTGAGGGGATCATGAATTGCTCAAGAGCCATTTTAATTGATATTTAAAAAAAGAAAAAAAAAAAAAGGAGGAAAGGCGGCACAGGTTTGAGCTTGTGAAGCAACGTTTACGGCAGGCCATTGTTTGGACTGACCAAGCCAGAATGGGGCTGCCGGAACCGGTGCCATACAATCAACTTGAGAAGGACCAGCTTTCTCAAAGCAGGCACTAACAGCAGTAATCACCCGATATGAGCTGGCATGAAAATTCCCTGTGAGCTAACCTAACCCCATAACCCCTAACTGTGGGGCTGGGCATTGGGTTCAAGCATCAGCAATGATAATAATTAAATACTAGTGATAATAATTGTTGAAGTATAACATTAAAAGTTTTTAAATGCTGCTAGAAAAAAAAGATTAGATCTTTGTGATGTCCTTTTTGTTTTGTTTGTTTTGTTTTTCGAGACAGGGTTTCTCTGTAGCTTTGGAGCCTGTCCTGGAACTCACTCTGTAGACCAGGCTGCAAACTCACATAGATCTGCCTGCCTCTGCCTCCCAAGTGCTGGGTTTAAAGGCATGTGCCACCACTGCCCAGCGTCAATGTGATGTCTATTTTTGGTTGTTAATTTGACTTCATCTGCAATGAACAGCACTCTAGAAATGGAGGGCATGTCTGTGAGAGATACTCTGCTTGGTTTGAAGTGGGTGAATCCACTTCGAGTCTGGACCTTTGGGGTAGGAAGACACACCTTTCCCCCGGCCTCCCCTTCTGCTGGAAGCCTATATGGACATGGAAGAAGGAAAATTTGCTCTTTATTTGCTTGTTCTCGCCTGTCTAGCATGTCCATTCCTCGGCAGGCATGACCCTACTTCCTCAGCATTCCAGTGTCTTCTGCAGACCAACCGAGACAGCCAGCCTCGCCGGCTGAACAACTTCTGGATTCTTGGACTTTCCAGGCATAGCCAACCACAGTCTAAGTCATTCTAATAAACCCCCATGTGTATAGATGGAGATTTATTCTGTAAGTTTTTCACTCTAGAGAACCCCGACTAATACAATCTTTAAGCACTTTTTCCGAGTGGTGTCATAGTTCTTTAATAGGCTTCAAATGAGTAAGAGTTATGGGAATGAGCGAATAAAAGACGCTAAGGATTGTGTTCCTCGTACATATCTTGGTGCACTCTTGTCTCCGTGGCAAAGGGGTCCAGTTTCCTGACAGCTAACAGAAGCACAGACTTCCTCCTGCAGCTGCTGGGCCTCGGTTGCCATTATTTCAAGCAGTCCTGATGCCAACAGCACATTTTGGGGTGGCATATTCTGTCCCCCAGAATTCAGACTTATTATAGCAGCAGTGAGCCCCAAGCAAACAGCCAGCAAGTTAAATAATATTAAAGTTTAATGAATGTCGTCCTGTAATCTCCCCCACTGCCCCTCAATAGTCAGCCTTGGCCCCTGCCCAGCCAGCGTCATTGCTCTGTCTGCAATTCGCTCCCATACTCTCCGTGAAGATTTATTGCCAGTGTCAGCATCCACCTCACGGTTGCTTTTCCTGGAAGATGTCAAGGGGAATTTTCAACGTACATTTTTCTGCATCTTTTGGTAACTTTTGGTACCGAAAACCAGTTTCCCCTCACAGCAGTCCTGTTGGCGCCAGCATCGCTGTGTTCCCCGGGTCTCAAGCACAGACTCTAGACGCACCCCTCAGTCCTGTCAGAGGCCAGGCCGCACACGGCACAATCTGCACCTCTTTTCAGTTCACCTCTAAAGCCTGTTCGTTTCTGGCTTTCTTCTACATTCTTATCAAACCCACCCACCTCTCTTCCTCTACCAGCCTTTGATTTGCCAAGGAAGCTTGATGGGTCCCCACACTTGCCATTGTGCTTTCTGGTGCCCTTAGTACTGTAGCCCAATGAACAGGTAAATAATGAATTTCAAGTCTTTCAGGAAAAGATCAGAACTTAGCATGTGTCCCAACACCCCCTTCCCTTAGCTGACTCTACCAGCTACATCCTGCTCTCAGCTCCCCCCTTCTTCAAACATCCTCTAGCTCCTCTAAGCAGACCCCTTCCTCCCTCAGGACCCCAGGGGTTTTCACTGTCTGAAATCTTTCTCTTCTAACCCTTTCTATTTAACCCTCCGTTTCCTCCTCCTTCCTTAGGCTTATTTATTAGTTTATGTGTGAGTATTCTGCATTTATCTATCTGTGTGCACTATGTATGTTCCAGGTGCCCATTGAAGCCAGGAGAGGTCTTAGATCCCCTGGAACTGGAGTTACAGATGGTTTTGAACTGTCATACGGGTTCTGGGCACCAAAACAGGTCCCCCTGAAGAGCGGAAAGTGCTCTTAACCTCTGAGCCATCGCTCCAGTTCCATGCAGAATTATCTTTTAAAATATCTCCTCTCCAATCCAAATATTTGCCTTATTAATTTAATCATAGAAAAGTTTCAAATCAGGGCTCAGGATGTAGAGGCAGGAGGATTGCTACAAGTTCAAGGCTGGCCTGTCTAAAAAGGCGACTCCAGGCCAGCAGGGCTATATAGATCCTGTCTTTTAAAAATAAAGTCTTTCTCTGAAAAAGAATATATGTTCTATGTGTGTATATATGTATATATGTGCTGTGTGTATATGTATACACGTGCTGTGTATGTATATATATGTATATATGTGCTGTGTGTATATGTATACATGTGCTATGTGCGTATATGTATATATACATGTGCTGTGTGTATATGTATACATGTGCGGTGTATTTATGTATACATGTGCTGTGTATGTATATATGTATATATGTGCTGTGTGTATATATATGCTGTGTGTATATGTATACATGTGCTATGTGTGTATATATATGTATATGTGTGCTGAGTGTATATGTATATATGTGCTGTGTGTATATGTATACATGTGCTGTGTATGTATATATGTATACATGTGCTATGTGTGTATATATATGTATATGTGTGCTGAGTGTATATGTATATATGTGCTGTGTTTATATGTATACAAGTGCTGTGTGTATATGTATATATGTGCTGTGTATGTATATATATGTATACATGTGCTGTGTATGTATATATATATGTATACATGTGCTGTGTGTATATGTATACATGTGCTGTGGGACAATGGTGTTGTACCCTGTAAAGGCTTGTCAGTTGTATTGATTTAATAAAAGGCTGATTGACCAGTAGCCAGGCAGGAGATATAGATGGGGCAACAAGAACAGGAGAATTCTGGGAAGAGGAAAGGCTGAACCTGCAGTCCAAACCCAGATGCAGAGGAAGCAAGATGAGAATGTCTCGCTGATAAAAGGTACCAAGCCACATGGCTGACACAGACAAGAATTATGGGTTAATATAGAATGTAAGAGTTAATAAGAAGCCTGAGCTAATAGACCAGTTTATAATTAATGTAGATTTCTGTGTGTTTCTTTGGGACTGAACAGCTGTTGGGCCGGGCAGGACAGAAACCTCTGACAACATGTGTGTATTTGTGGTTATACCTGTATGAATTGATGTGCACCACGTGAATGCAGGAGCCAGCAGGAGTTGGATCTCCTGGACGTGGAGTCACACATGGTTGAGAGCCACCAGGTGAGTGCTGGAACCAAACCCCCAGGTCCTTTACAGAGCACTCACTGAGCACCCCAAACCTCTGAGCCATCTCTCTAGCCACTTATTCCTTTTTTAATTTTCAAATACATCTCAGGGTTTTTTTTTTTTTGTTGTTGTTTGTTTTTTTGTTTTTGTTTTTTGTGACAGGGTTCTCTGCATAGCTCTGACTGCCCTAGAACTTACTCTGTAGACCAGGCTGGCCTCGAACTCACAGAAATCTGCCTGCCTCTGCCTCCCTGAGTGCTGGGATTAAAGGACTGGGTCACTACTGGTGACATTTTTATTTTAAAACCCTAATATTCCTTTATGTCCATCCTCAAAGCACTAGGAGTACCTTTGTTCAGTCTGCTCACCCCTGAAGGAAGTGATTCTGAGAAGTAACAGGTGCTGTGTGTGTCTGAGAGGAACCGGAAGGAAGCTCAGTCAGGGAGCTGAGCTTTCTGGGGCTCTAGTTCAACACAATAAGAACACAGCCCAGAGTGTGCTCGGAACCTCTCGGAACCTGGCTCTTCAGGAGTTTCTGCTGTGTGGGTTTTGCTTCTTGGCAAAATCTTTAAAATAAATAATAGAAAAGCCCCAAAAGGTTTTTCAGCCTCTCTTCCCCAAACCAGAACAGAATCATTTCCTACATTAGGCCCAGCTAATGTTTTATCTGATTTAATTTTTAATATTTTGGATAGTGACTCTTGCGATTTTCCCGAGGAGGCCATTTCATAATTCAATATTTCTCTTCCAGATAGGGAGTGTTTCCAGTAATCAACCCAAATGTTTAAATTTATTTTGTTCTCTCAGAGATGAAGTGCTTCCTCTCTGTGAAAGGTAGAATCTTCCAAATATGGTATTAGAATACAATAGCTCCCCAAGGGGTAACCTATTTCCTTAGCCTGCTCAAAGAAATTAATATCCCCAACCAACCATTCTGCAAACCTATAATTTTCTCTAGTCTCTTATTATCTTCATGAACTTATTATTTACTTAAAAAAGAAAGATGGCCATGAACAGAAAGATGGTTTAGCAGGTAAAGATGACTGCTCCCTCTGAATTTAAAAAAATAAAAACAAAAACCAAAAACAAAACAAAGCAAAACAAAACAAAACAAAAAAACAAGAAAAAGGAAAAGTTACACTAAAAAAGTTGCCTAATTTTTTTGTAGTGGATTGGGACACACAAATGTGAAAGCATGAAAGAAAGCTAAAAGGGGGAGGAAAGCATGTGGGGGTGCAGAGCTGGGGGTGCACAGTGGCCCCGCTCATTCACGTGACCCTTGAGGTTGCCGAGGGAGCTGGGTAAGCATTGCTAGGGCCACAGCTTTAGCAATAGACTCTAGAAAACACAGATGGAGTCATGTGCACAGGAAACAAGATGGCGTCAAGGGCATAGGACATGGCTGAAGGACGGAAATCAAGGGCACATTAGAGGACCTGTACTAGGCACACGTGTCAAAGCCGGGTGATATAACTGACAGGGACCATAAGAAATGTGGGAATAGCACAAAACACCCCAACTTTCAGCATAAAGAGCTGGGTGTGTGGGAAGATCCGTTAGTGGTATCAGGGCCTATACTAGATTTTGAGAAAGAAATGACTTGAATACAGTTTTGACATATCGGACCCTGGGGTGGTGACTTCAAAATACCCAGATCTCCCTGGGTTAAGATGGCAGAGGCTTATTCGCCTAACTGCTGAGTCAACCAACCTTTCTGAGTTCTAACTCAAAAGGCCTAACTTTTTCCTTCCCACCTTTCAGTAACGTCTTAAAACACTGGCCCACATCCTAAGTACCCTTGCTCTGACGCTTGAGGCTGAGACATTCTCACTGACCTCCTGTCTCATGCAGCTGCTCACTGACCTTCACTGTCCACCTGCCAGCCCTCCTTAGATCCCTCACTGATAGGCACAGGTCTCGGGTCTCGTCTTCACCTTGTAGCTGTTGTAGGAGCTGCGGGCTGCATTTCCAGCACCCAGTCGCCTGCATGGTTAGCTTTACCAGAAATAATTACACGGAAACTGTATTCTTTTAAACACTGCCTGGCCCATTAGTTATAACCTCTTATTGGCTAGCTCTTACATATTGTTCTAACCCATTTTTAATATCTGTGTAGCCCCACCAGGTGTGGCTTACCAGGAAAGATCTTAACCTGCGTCTGTGTCGGGTGGGAGAATCATGGCGACTGCCTGACTTGGCTTCTTTCTCCCAGCATTCTGGTCTGTTTACTCCGCCTACCTAATTTTCTGTCCTATTAAAGGGCCAAGGCAGTCTCTTTATTTAACCAATGAAATTAACACAAAACAGAAGACCCTCCCCCATCATGTAGCCATTCCTTCCTCTCAGCAGCGTGCCTGCCGCATTGTTAGTTTTTTCTCAAACCAACATAAAATGACCCTCAAGTTTCAGAAGAAAAGGAGGCATCGTCTTTGAGGTCTGGAGTTTGAGGGCATAGAAGAGACAACTGTGCACTTGTGAGTCACACACGCACGCGTATACACAACCATATGATAAAGACATAGTAACTTGCAAGATATTAATATCAGCTACATGAGTAAAAGGCAAGAAAGTTTGAGATCACCCCGGGCAGAATGACCAGCTGCGTAAAGAGCCCTGGGGCTCTGCACCAAGTAAAGGTCAGATTAGGGGCTCCAGTCATGAAACGGATCAAGGAACAGGGAGATGTGGGGAGAGATGGAGAAAACAGAAACACACGCAGTCCGAGGAGCAAGGTTTCAGTGTGTGCGGGCCTGACGATTCCACAAACTGGTCGGCACCATTCATTCTGCTTCTTAGCCTGTTTAATCCAGTCCTCAGGGGCTGCCCTAAGTTCTGCTTGTTCTCTGTGTTAGTGAATTCTGGGTGCACTACCAAAGCACCTTCTACTGAATGATTTTTAAGTACAGGAGTTTATTACTCACGCTTTGGGAAGCTGGAACTCCAGACCAATGTGCCAGCAGAACTGGTCCCTTTTCTCACAGATGTGACAGCGACCTGGCAAGGTGGCTTCACTTGCAAGGCTCTAGAAGGCTGTAGGAAGATGGAGCTCTTATGGTGTCTGCGCTTCCTAAGGGCACTTTCGACACCGTGATACTGTGATGGAGCTTTCATGGTGTGAACGCTTCCCAAGGGCACTTTCGACACCGTCATACAGTGATGGAGCTCTCGTGGCATCAGCGCTTCCTAAGGGCACATTTGACACTGTCATACTGTGGATGAAATCTCAACACAGAGGTCAAAACTGTATCTGGAATGTCTGGGATAAGACATTATGAAAATATTTGTTCCTCCCCCTCATTCCTCCCTCCTTTCCTTCCTCTCCCTTCTTCCTGTCCCCCCTCTCCCCTCTCTTCCTTTTCCTCCACCTCTACCCCCTTTCTTTAGATTTTGGGATATTTGCTTACAAGTTGAGCACCCCCCCTCACTCCTAGTAAGATCTAGAATATTTGGTTTGGGACTGAAATTGAAGGTTTCAGAATACTTTCTGTTCCATATTTTTAGATTGGGGACGCTAAGCCTGTGTGAATGGAGTCTGTACAGACATCCAGGCCACAGCATTACCTGTGCTGGAAAATATTTTGCTTCATACCGCGTGTTCTCAGTGCTCTCATGGACGCCAAATTTAGGTAAAGGTCCTGGTGTTTATTTAGCACAGCCTCCCCCTCGGTTGGAAAGAGGTCCTAGTGAGCTTTTCTGTCTCTATGATAAAACATTAACCGAAACAGCCTGCGGAGGAAGGTTTATTTTAGTTAACAGGTTAGTCTATCATTGAGAGTAGCCAGGGCAGGAACTTGGGCAGGAACCTGGAGGCAGCAGCCGAAGATGAACGCTGCTGACTGCCTTGTTCTCCATGGCTTTCTCAGCTTGCTTTCTTTCATGGTGCAGGACTACTTACCTGGGGGTGGCACCGCCCAAAGTGGGCTGGGCCTTCCCACTTAGATTTTCATTAAAAAAATAAATAAATTGATGACCTACAGTGTAAGCAGAAGCTGCTCTTGCATTTCCTGGCTGCCCAAACCCAAATAGTCACACAAAATCTATATTAATTACAACACTGTTTGGTCAATGACTCAGGTATATTCCTAGCTAGCTCTTACATCTTAACCCATTTATATTAATCTGTGTATCACCACAAGGCTGTGACCTACTGGTAAAGTTCCAGCATCTGTCTCCTTCGGCAGCTACATGGTGTCTCCCTGACTCTGCCCACTCTCTCTCTTTATTTCTTCCAGTCTGGCTATATTCTGCCCTGCCATAGGCCAAATCAGCTTCTTTATTAACCAATGGTAATAAAACATATTCACAGCATACAGAGGGGAATCGTATATGGCTACAGCATTTGTTCTCAACCTGTGGGTCACGACATATCAGATACTTACATTTCAATTCATAACAGTGGCAAGATTACAGCTATGCCGTAGTAATGAAATAAACAAAAGGTGTCACAGCATCAGGAAGTTTGAGAACCACAGCCTTACAGACATGTCTCACAGGCTAATCTGATGGAGGCAACTTTTCAAACTAGGTTCCTGCTTCCCAGCAGACTCTAGTTTGTGATAGGTTGACAAGTCAGCACAGGGAGGAGCTGAGGCTTCCAGGGGGAGCTGAGGCTTCCAGGAGGAGCTGAGGCTTCCAGGGGGAGCTGAGGCTTCCAGGAGGAGCTGAGGCTTCTTCCAGGGGGCACTGAGGCTTCCAGGCAGAGCTGAGGCTTCTTCCAGGGGGAGCTGAGGCTTCTTCCAGGTGGAGCTGAGGCTTCCAGGGGGAGCTGCTCTGGTAAATAATAGGCAGCAAACGAACGAGCTGTACCAATCTAACTGCATGCTAACGGTGGAGGAGAACAATTTGGGAATGTCTTGTTTTGCCTTTGGTAGCTTGCATCATGTGTGGTGATTAGGTCATGTTATGCTTTAATTACCGCCCTGATTGGTAATAACAGTCCATGACTTGACAGGCAGAGGGAGCCAACTGGGGGTAGGCCTTGGTCATGAGTACCGGTGATGGAAGTGAGAGGGCAAATGGGTGTCAGGGAAGCCAATCACCCTTTCTTAGTATGTCCGGGTAATGTGTTCCAGGAATAGGAATAAGAATTGGTCCAGCCTGCTCCGTCTCCTTAGCTACTTCCTTTGTTGTTCAAAGTCTCACATAGCCAGGTTGGCCTCACAGTTGCTGTGTAGCAGAGAATGACCTTGAATTCTGGATCCTCCTGCCTCCCTCTCCTAAGGGTTGGGATTTCAGGTGTGAGCCACCACCCCTCATTTATGTGGTGCTAGGGATGGATCCGGGGCCTTGTATGAGCTAGGACTGCACTCACTGACTGAGCCACATCTGCCATTTCTTGCTCCTTTTTTAAAAGGTCTTTTGTTTGTTGAGATAGGGTCCTGTTAGGTAGCCCAGGCTGCCTCAGAATTCTTGATCCTCCTGCCTCTACCTCCCTGGGATTACAGGGATTGAAAGATCAGCACCAATATTCTTATTGTATTTGCTTCCGGCTATTAAAGCTGGAATTATAAAAACAAGATGTCTAATCAGCTGCAGAGATCCTGAAAGCCGGGACTTAGTTTTGTTCACAGTGCCTGGCGCCAGGTGTTCAGCTTCTTAGGGACACGTCCAGTGGATGAGTGGCTGCACTCTACAATCTCCATCCGGTCCATAAGCAGGGGAAGATGCTGTCCTCTGAAAAGGACCGCCGAAATTACCCTCCCAGTCAGGACACGAAAGTGCAATCAAACAAAGAGCCTGTAAAGGCCTGTTGGCCCCTCCCCCTCCCTCCTGTTTGCCAGATACACACTAAATGCCAGTGAGAAGGCGAGGCTCAGGCTGGAGAGCTCCTGCCGCACCAGCTGCTCTGGGGGCCCAGGAAGTGCTTCCTCCTCACAGATCCGAGGACCAACGAAGCACTTGATGCCCAATGTGCTTCATCATTGTCCCAGGTGAGGAAGCTGTCCTGCTGGGCTGCTCCCAGTCTGCCTCTGAGGAGGAGTCCCCATCAGTCTGAAGGAAGGACATGTGCATTCCTGGGCTTGCAGAAATACCTGGAAGAGCAGCGCTATGAGTCAGCAAGCACATAGAGCACCAGGCAGGACTCCGGCATCAAGGCTCCCTGTCTGACTTTTCTAATCTTCTCTGAGCAGATGCAGAAGCCTTCACCCAGGAAAAGGGATGATAAATAAAACATTTACTAAAAACCTATCTCAAACTCCCATTTTATCTCATACTATAGTTTAAGACAAGAGGAACATAGTGCAGGCCGATACATTGGCAGGATTAAGTTCTAAGAGAAATCAGTGCCAACCACGTGATAAACACTTCAAAGTTCAAGCACAGAGGCGTCTATCAGAAGCACCTTCACTGAGGGAGCACTTTTACCCAGGGAGCACCTTCCCTCAGAAGCACCTTCCCCCAGGGAGCACCTTCCCTCAGGGAGCACGTTTCTTCATGAATGTTCTCACCGGGAACATCTTTGTGGGACAGTTCTAAGCACTTACGATACAACGATACAACCCTAAGCAAAGTAACTAAAATCCTTATGCATGTAGACTAAGTCTTCCCTGGAAGCTTACCTCTAGAGCAGCGGTTCTCAGCTTTCCTAACACTGCGACCCTTTACTATAATTCTTCAAGTTGTGGTGACCCCAACCATAAAGTTATTTTTGTTGCTACTTCATAACTGTAATTTTGCTACTGTTATGAATCGTAATGTAAATAGCTGTGTTTTTTAATGGTTTTTGGTGACCCCTGTGAAAGGGTCACTCAACCCCCCCCCCCAAGATGACCAAAGGTTGAAAACCACTGCTCTAGAGAGAGAGAGAAAATACATCATAAGAAACATTAGATAAAGGTAAGTATGGAGAAGGAAAAAAGAAGGTGGATGCAGGGGGTACTGTAAAACTTGGGATGGAGGATTATGATTCAGACAGAGTGTAATAGATTAAATAAAATGCTGCGGATCCCCGAGTGGATGCAGTGGCAGAAACGCTGCAGGTCTCCAAGCAGCGGCAGTGGGCCATGTGGTGGCAGGCAGTGAACAACAGGTCTCAAGAGCAGTCAGGCCCAGGCAGGGACGGCAGTTCCCCAAGTGGCTGCAGCAGGCCACAAGGAGAGACAGACAGATGGGCATGCCATGAAACCACGCCACAGGTCTCTGAAGGAGGCTGGTCCTGGGCAGGGAGCCACACAGTGGCCGGCAAGAGACAGAGACATGGATAGGCACGCCATGCAGAGTGAAAGAGTGAAGTTGTATATTTATTTAGTGGGTTATGGAAGGGGAGGGGGAGAGAGAGAGAGAGAGAGAGAGAGAGAGAGAGAGAGAGAGAGAGGAGAGATCTTCCTGCCTCAGCAGACAGGGGAGGGAGTGGGCATGACTTCTCTCTTAAAGAGACAGGACAGACCATTACATTTCCAACTCTTCCTTCCTGCTTGCAGCCTGAGTTCCTTCCTTTTCCATTTCTAACACACTGTCTCTCAAGAAACTGGTAGAGGTGTCCAGTAAAGTCTCTCAATTGCTCATTCTAGTGTTTATTTATATTTGTAATACAACTTAATTCAGATTTTATTCTTTTCTGAACAAGAATGGAAAATGATGGTTTAAGGAAAACTGCACACATAAAGGTATGTGTAAAAGTCTGTGGGGGTCCTATCAGTATATAAATGAAGCTTCTCCTTACTAAGCAGGATGAGTATCACACACTGATACAAGTCTTTTTAATCTTTATGAAAGGCAGGGTAACATACAGAACTGTCTTCATTCTGATCTTTACCTGGAAAGCCACAGTTTATAGTAGACATCATTAAATCTGTACAGAATACAAATTGAGTAGAAACCTAACTATTTAAAACATGCTTTAACATATTTGATTATTCAGTTACTCTGCAGCCAACACTACTTCTACCTATTAAAGATGTTGTTCAATACAGTAACATAAAGTTTACTCAAGACAATTGAGATTAAGTAACATTACAAGTCACAAAGTTTTTAAGTGACAACTTATAGCTATGATTCCATACATGAGATGAGTAAACCAATGTCTGCTTTACAAATAAAATATAAAATTCCTGTCATGAATACTTAATAGTATATAGGAATGTAATGGTCTGTCCTGTCTCTTTAAGACAAGCCATGCCCACTCCTTCCCTGTCCTCTGAGGCAGGCAGATCTTCCTTCCTACTTGCAGCCTGAGTTCCTTCCTTTTCTATCTCCCTCTATCCCCACTTCTCCCCTTCTCTCTCTCTCTTCTCTCTGCTCTTCTCTCCTTCTCCCCCTTCCCTTCCATAACCCACTAAATAAATATCCAGCCTCACTCTGCATGGTGTGCCTATCCACATCTCTGTCTCTCACCGGCCACTGTGTGGTTCCCTGGCCAGGACCAGCCGCCTTTGGAAATCTGAGGTGTGGGAACTGCACCATCCCTGCCTGGGACTGGCTGCTCTGGGGCCTGTGGCCTGTCCCTGCTTGAGGACCTGCGGCGTGGTCTCATGACCTGCTGCCCACTGCAGTGTTTCTGCAGGGGATCCTGCCGCATTTTACTTTTACCATTACCTAGAGTGGTTAAGAAAGCTCCGTGAGAAGGTAAGAAAGAGAGACATGCAGATATTTGAAAAGAGCATTTCTGTACCAGGTTTTGGTCCATCAGCCAGCTCCCAAATCATGTCATGGAGACTTAATATTAGTTTTGAATGCTTGGCCTAGCATAGGCTTATCTCTGGCTTGTTCTTTTAACTCAAATTAACCTGTTTTTCTTTATCTATCCTTTGCCTTGGGCCCTTTTGCTTTTCTTTCCATCTGTACATCTTCTCTCACTGCTTCTTGTGTGTATGGACTGGTGGCTGCCCTGTTGGCCCCAGCCATCTTCTCGTTCTCTCTTCTCGTTCCGTTCCTATTTATTTTCTCTCTGTGACAGTCCTGCCTATCCATTTCCTGCCCAGCTATTGGCCATTCAGCTCTTTATTAGACCAATCAGGTGCCTTAGGCAGGCAGGGTGAAACAAATGCAACACATCTTTACATAATTAAACACATCCTTACATCATTAAACAAATATGGCATAAACCAATGAAACGCATTTCGCACAGTTAAAATAATATTCCACAGCACATGTTAGACAGTAAAATGGTACATGCAAATGCCCTAAGGGTTGAACACATTTGGTGTTTTGCATAGATCCTGAAGCTGAGTGGACAGGAGTTGAGGTCAGAGGTGAGGTAAGGGCCTGATGGTGACAATTATCTGGTTGGGACACTGGCTGTGGCCTGCTCAGTACTGGCTAGCTCTTTATATCTGGATGAAGACACACACATTCAATACACACACACACACACACACACACACACACACATTCAATACCCCCCTCCTCACACACAGGCAGAAAGAGGGAAAGGGGGAGGGAAGGAGAGAGAGAGAGAGAGAGAGAGAGAGAGAGAGAGAGAGAGAGAGAGAGAGAGGTATACCTACCTGCTAAGGCCTTAATGTGTATCAGACATACACTTCTCCAGCACGGGATTCACTAGAGCTAGAAGCTCACTAAACCAACCTGTATTCAACTATTGGTTACTGGAAGCTGCTCTTCCATGTTCCATCCTTCCATTTGGAAATTGGTAGAACCATAATTTTTTGGTTTTGCTTGAGCTTCTGCCCCCACATAAGTGGTACTGGGTCTGCCTCTTGTGTTAATCCTAAAATTCACCAGAAAAACCAGTTCCATCATTTTTCGCTGAATTTAAGCAAGCTTTGATTAAAAATATTAAATACTGACCAAGATGTAAAATGGCCAGGACCATCACTTGGAAACTTTCCAGGTAAAGGGCGCTGAGACACATGTTAGCAGAGCTTATATGGGCAAAACCCATAGGTCACCTTACTTTCCCATGTGGTTTTGTTGTTAGTTTCCAAGAATTCCAACTCCCAGAATCCCAGGAGGTTACCTACCTGGTCCTTGGGCAGGTGTCATGTCTTAGGAACTACAATTCCCAGAATCCCAGGAAGTTACCTGCTCTTTGACTTCCAGTCTAACATTTGAAAGAGGCTCGTGGGTCACAGAACACGAAGAAGCACACGTGGGAATGGCAGTGCCATTACCATCACAAACGTTCATTCACTTTGGAGTTTCTAAACTAATGGTAAAGTGGGAAGAAGTCACATGAGGGATTCAGAGAGCCTTCTGGAAGGCTATAAAACACATAAAACGCAAGTACTAGAAATTGAAAACGGGTCGGAGAGGCTGAAGCTCAAATCAGCCCTTTTCTTCCCTTTCTTCTCTTCCCCTTCCTTTTCCTCCCTCCTCTCCTTCTTGCCTTTCTTCCCTCTCTTCCTCCTCACTGAGCATGCTCAGTTAGGTCCACCTCTTAGGGGATGAAGTCTAATCTTTTTATTGCAGATCCTTTGTGTCTTACAGGTTCTGTTTTGAGTCTGGTCCCTGGCCAGGCTGCAAAACTTCATGAAGAATCTTCCATCTGCATTTGAATGTGTTCTTGCAAATTCTTTTTTTTTTTTTAAAGGTTTATTTATTAAGCATACAATGTACTGCTGGCAAGGAAGGCACCAGGTCTCATTACAGATGGTTGTGAGCTACCATGTGGTTGCTGGGAATCGAATTCGGGACCTCTGGAAGAGCAGCTAGTGCCCTTACCCTCTGAGCCATCTCTCCAGCCCCCTTGCAAATTCTTTAGTTCCAGTGTGTTAAAACGGCCCCATCCAGCCTGTTGCTCTGTCCTCTGGCAAAGGTAGCATGTGCCATGCCTGAGAGCTCTCCTTACTAGGCACCCTGCCAACCAAGCTTCCTGGAAGGGGACAGCTGGGTGGAATTTCCCCTTGGGTCAGACGGAACAGCAACCACCCCAGCAGCAGACACATACAAGATAAACTCAAAGGATCCCACGCACTTTCTTCTTGGTAGGAGACCTCAGTTTGTTTTGTTTTGTTGTTGGTGTTTGGGGGGTAGTATTTTGAAACAAGGTCTCCTGCAGGCCAGGCTGGCCTTGAAATTATTGTATGGCTCAGTTTGGCCTTGAACTCTGGATCCTCCTATCTTCACCTTCCAAGGGCTGAGATTACACTTCCAGTTTAACTCAGAACATCCTTAGTATTCTGGTGACCAAGAGTACTCTGCTGAGCCCATGCCCCTTTTGCAAACTATGCTGCATTAGCATTTAGGTAAATTAAAATAATTCTTGATGCTCAGGAGAACCAGAATGCTTGAGTGTCTTCCCTGTGGGGAGCTCCAGATGCCTGCCCAAATGACCTTGGTGAACCCTGCAGCATTTACACTTATGCTGCCTGCTCAGTTGAAATGAAATCATACTTTGCTATATCAGCCAATATTCTTATGGATTCATGCCCAGAAATGAACTCATAAAGTTGAATAATTCTTTTAGGCCACTGATCAACAGTCGAACATTAATTTATCCTTTATCAAATGCTACGTGGTGGTTGGCTTAGAGATTAAAACTTTTTTGAAATTAAGTATTGAAACCCAGAAGTTAAAAGAAGTATATGTTGAATCATATAATAACACCATAGGAAGCTAAATGGACATCACTAAAGAATTATTTTTAAAACATTAAAAACCTCGTATGACTTTCAATAATTTTGATTGCATATATTATGTTATATCCCCTTGCTGGGATATTATGTGGCTGTACAAAGGAATGAGAAAGCAACAGGAAAGAACTTGAGCAGCTGAGAAAAGATTTCTAAAATGTCTTAATAAAAAAGCAAAGTTCAGAACAATATTCTGTGCATCGACAGAGAAGGAAGAAGAGGGAGAATGTTATTTGCAGTTGTTCACACATCCACTAATTCTGGAAGTAGGGCTATTGAAAAAGCAGAAAACAGTGGGGACCACGGAATGTGGGAATTGGGAAAGCTGGAGATGAATTCGGTGCTGGTGTTGTCATGTTTTTATACACGTCAGTTTTAACCCAAGAGAATGCACTGCCTTTTTAAAAATCTAAATTAAAAAAGCTTACCTGTATCTGAGAGCCAGGTCCAAATCAGACCTTCAAGGCACCTTTGCACCCAGAATTACCTCCTTTAGTCAGAAATATTTATTGCAAGCCCTGTTAGGTGCAGCAGTCAGTAGGCATGGTTATCATTGTTGACACTACAGGGAAGACGTATAATGAGCTAAGCAAATGGACCATGGTCAGTCTGCCCAGATGGTTCTTCCCCTAAGCTCTTCAAATGACCAGCTCCATCTCACCATGCTCATCAGTGCCAGTTATAGCCTCTCTAGACATGTCTTTTGACCATTCCATGTAAAAGCCATTTGTAGCAAGTCTTTCTCTGTCCTGCCTTTCAGTTCCCAAATAACCACACAGAGACTCATTATGAAAGCTTGGCCAATAGCTTAGGCTTTTTTTCCTAACTAGTTCTTATAACAACCCATTTCTATCCATCTATGGTCTAGCACATAGCATCACCCCTCTTTCATCTTGTACCTCCTATTCCTTCACATTTCTTGACTTCTTCCTTCTTCATCTCAGTGTCCTCTCTGCCCTGAAAATCCTGCCTAGCTATTGGCTGTTGAACTTTTTATTAAACTAATCTGAGTGACACATCTTCCGAGTGTACAAAAAGATTATTCCACAACAGCCATGGGCAGTTATGCTACTTGTCAACTCTTTTTTATAGCATGCACTGTTATTAGATAATATCTTTAAAATTTTAAATAAAATTTTAATTAATTAACATTTTAAGTTAAAATATAATTGCAGCATACCTCCCCTTTTCTTTCTTTCCTCTAGGGGCTCCAGTGTTCTTCTCTTTGACCCATACCATGTCTCTCTACCTACTCTCAAATTGATGACTTTTCTTTTATTATTATTGTTACACACAAACACATGCACACACACACATACACACACACACACACCACAACCTACCCAGTCAATTTTTTGTATATTTGGTTCTGGGGCTGACCACCTTGTACTAAATAATAAGGGCTCATTTGTGGGAGAGGTTAATTCTCCCTCTCTCATTAGCTGCCTGTAGTATTTCCCCTTCCTTCTTAGCATATGACTTGATATTGTCATTGTTTCCCTTCTTGTTGACGCAGCTCTTTCTAAGACAGGCAGTCTCACAGCAGACTTCTTCATACACTGTCTCTTACAGTCTTTCTGCCCTCTTCTTCTCTGTTCCCAGAGCCATAGATTCAGGAGCTGGAGTACTGGAAAACATGACAGTTTTCTTGAGGCAGATGAACAAACAGATGAAACACACATGCAGCAAAGATTGGCAACCACAGCAGAAGCCCATGAGACACAGCTTGGGCAACCAGGAAAGGAGTTTAGAGAATCCAGATAGAACTCACTTCTGATGGCCTGGTCATCAGAGAATAATTGTAAGAGCTTGAACTTTTTTTTTTTTTTGAAACAAGATTTCTGTGTGTAACAGCTCTGACTGTCCTGAAACTAGCTCTGTAGACCAGGCTGGCCTCAAACTCACAGAAAGCCACCTGCCTCTGCCTCCCAAGTGCTGGGATTAAAGGTGTGCACCACCACTGCCTAGCAGTTCTTGAACATTTAATAAAATTATAAAATATTTTAAATGACTGTGGTGATTAAAATAAGAACAGCACCCATAGGTTCACATATTTGAATGCTCAGTCAACCAAGGAGTGGCACTACTTGAAAAGATTAGAAGGATCATGAGTTGTGGCCTTGTAGGAGGGCAGAGGTATGTCTGGGGGTGGGGCTTGAAGTTTCAAAAGTCTCTCTGTCTCTCTCTCTATCTCTACCTATGGATCAGGATGGAGAACTCTCAGCTACTTCTCCAGTACCATGTTTGCCTTCATATGACATACTTCCTACTGTTTCATGCTGCCCACCATGATGATAAAGATCTACACCTCTTGCTAGGCAGTGGTGGCACACGCCTTTTAATCCCAGCACTCAGGAGGCAGAGGCAGACGAATCTCTGTGAGTTTGAGGCTAGCCTGGTCCACAAGAGCTAGTTCCAAGACACAAACCTACACAGAGAAACCCTGTCTCAGAAAACCAAAAAAGAAAAAAAAAAGCCCCACAATTAAATGCTTTCTTTTATAAGAGTTGTCATGGTCCTGGTGTTTCCTTACAGGAATATAATGCTGACAACAACAATGACCAACCCAGAAGGTGTGATTAGCCTGACGAACTAAATTAATAACTGATCTTCAGTGAAGACCATCATGTATATGCAAACAAATACTGTTGAAAGTATTCTAAATAAACAGCTTACATCCTAATGCCGGTATGAAGGGTCCAGCACTGTTCTAGATACTTTCTGCATGCTGAGTTGATCCCCACACAATCCTGTGTGATACATGCTGTTTTTCCCTTTAGGGATGCTAACAGAGAGAGAACCATCCAAGTTCTGCTATGAATAAGCTGTGGAGCATCAGTTAACATGGGATGCCGTGCTATGGAGACACGAATGCCAGAGTCTTTAAAGCAGTCTTGGACTTGGACTCATTTATTCTCTGTTTCAAATTGTGGACCAACATTTCTAAGGACTCATTGAACTCTGTTTTGTGAAATATTATCTGTTAGTCATGGAAATGTACTTATGAAAATGTTACTAGTAATACAAGCAAAGCACAATAATTTAAATAAGATTTTATGAATAGTATAAACTTGGGTTATCCAGGTCCTACTCACGGGGAGTTTTTGGTGGGTTGTGCATAACAAGGCGGGAGCTTCATTTATTCTATGGGGAGAGTAGGGGTCCTGGAAGAGAAGAAGCAGACTTCTTCTCCCACATCCCTGGCTCTTTAGGAATGAGAATGAAGAGCGCTGATATCTGTCCTTGTCTCTTCTTTATCTTCATTCCTGTGGGAATGGTAGGGCATTCATGAGATTTCAATAAAAACCTGGAACCAGTGGAGACTGCATTCAACAAATGTTTACAAAGTACCTGGAATGAGACTGTCAATGCTGATATGGTACGGGAGAATTGTCTGTATTCTGTCAATCATGTTATTAATAAACGCTGATTGGCTAGGCAGGAAATATAGATGGGAAAACCAGACAGGAAGTAGAAATGATGTAATGAGAACAGGAGAATTCTGGGAAGGAGGAAGTTGGTTCCCCCCACTCCTGCTCAGACCACCGGAGCAGCAGGATGTGATCTACTCCACTGAAAAAAGGTACTGAGCCACATGGCTAACACAGATCCGAAAAATGGGCTAATCACGATGTGAGAGTTAGCCAGTGAGAGGCTAGAGCTAATGGGACAATCAGCTTATAATTTATGGAGACGTATGTGTGATTTTCTTTGTGGCCAAACAGTTGTGGGGTATTGGGCAGGACAGAAAACCCCAACAACAAACAAGCCAGCCTGCTCATGTTACACTGATAGTCATCGATCCCAGCCTTGGTGTGGTGGTGCATGCCTGCAATCCCAACCCCTGACATCATAGTGCATGTTTGTAATATCAGCCCTGGCCTCATGGTGCACACCTGTAATTCCAACCCTGGTCTTATGGTGCATGCTTGTGATCCCAGCCCTGGATGGGGTGCATGCCTGTAATCCCAGCATTTGGGAGAAACATCTTCCTGGTAAGACATGAACCAATGACAGGCCAAAGAAATAATTGTTCCTAAATCCATCTTGGTGAACCAATGACTTCAATTAGAGTTACAGGAGCATTGGTGAGAGATGCTTACCGGAGCGTGAGCAATTTAGAGGTGGCTATACCACTGAAGAGGACACTCCCTCCTAGCAATTGTCAACCACGTACGTATCCTCAAGGAGTGGATTGACCTGGTGTGAGCCATGCTGGAGCCCCTCATGTTCCCTGTGAGCCACTGCTTGTCAGCCCCTTGTGAACCTTGCAAACTCTCTCTTCCACGAGGCAATATTATGGGTCCAATCTTGTGGAAGCCTTGTGTGACTCACACAAATAATCACAGTTGATTGCTTTCAAGGCACCGATGGCTATGCCATACCTGGAAGACAGTGTTCCACAACCAGGAGGCAGAAGGATCCTACAGATAAGCCTGAGCTACACAGTGAGACCCTGTTTCTAAATAACTAAATAAAAGGCAATCTCAGATACCCAGAAAACTACAGGCCAGAAGTCAAGAGCAGAACAGCGGGCTAGGGAGCAGAGTGGGTGCAACACCCCCTGTGGGTACAGAAACTGATGCCGGCCTGGGGAGGTGGACACCATACAGGTGGTGAGGGGTCTGCGTTGAGGGTAGATGTCAAAGAATGGGTCAAGTTTTGGAAGGCTCCATTGCAGGAGAAAGGAGCACAGAGTCCCTCTGTCATGTGACGTAGATGAGGAGAAAAAGAAGAAAGCTATGGATTGGCTGTGATGGTGTGGGAGAGCAACAGAGGGCTCTGAACACTGGGCTGAGGACCTGAGCCTGATGGAAGGCGGAGGGATGCTAAGTCTGGGTGGTGGATAGGTGAAGTTGGAACTGCTGAGAACTTCCAGGTACCATTAGAGGGAGATTATTACTTGGCCTTGACCGATGGCTAGTGAATGCTATTGATTGCTCTAAATGTACAGCTCATAGGGGTGTGGAAATAGCAGCGTTTGCTGTCATGGTCTGTGAGCACAATGATTAAACAATATTGTACTCTCCAGACTGCTAACAGGAAACAGAGGGTGCTCTCAAAGGACAACAGCTCCAGGAGCGTTCACTTGAGGACAGTACCAAGATGTGGGTCTGGAGTCTTTGCCAGGTATGCTGTGCTAACCTGGGTCTGGCAGTGGCAACTGATGCCACATTCCAGGTGTCTCGGACAACGGCAGGGGATGGAGGTAGGAGTCCAGAGTAGAGGGGGCCACGTTAGCCAAGTCCTGAGGGGAAGAGTGGGAACAAACAGCAGGAAACCACCAGACAGTGCGGTGGCTCACACCCGTAATCACAGTTCTCAGGAGGCAGAGGCAGGAGGATCATGAGTGTGAGGCCAGCCTGGGCTACGTAGCAAGGCCTGTGTCAACCAACCAACCAAAGGAGAGATTGCACCTCACTGTTTCCCTCCTAATGCCTCGGGCAGCCCCAAAGTTGAGAAGTCTATGGCGTATGTCAGTTTTCAGGGTGCAGAGGTGTGAGGGTGAGCTTCGAAGGGCAAATAAAAGCTCTCTGGCACACGTGTTATCGTTAATGTTCCTTTAAGAATCCTCCCCAAAAAAGCCCAGGAGAAAGAGCTTACGAGGAGACGATTGACCTCACAGTGTGTAACGGCTCAGATATCATATGCTTCCCTTCTGATACACACAGCAGCTCAAGGCAAGCCACAGACCAATGGGGGGATGGTGGGTGTGGCTACGGTGACACCCTTCCTCCTAACAGTGCCACTCCCTATGGGGGCCGGTTTCTTCCGAACCACCACAGTGTCTTTTTTAGCCCAGTTGGTTTGTATTAAGAAAGAAACTTAAAGTTTTAGAATTATTTATTTATTTATTTAAATTGACAATTTCTTTCTTTCTTTTCTTTTCTTTTCTTTTCTTTTCTTTCTTTCTTTCTTTCTTTTTTTTGCATGTGAGTTAGTGCATTCATGTAGGGGGAGGGGGCAGAAGAGAGCATTGGATTCCCCTGGAACTGGGGTGACAGGCAGCGGTCAGCTGCCAGACTCAGTGCTGGGAACTCAGTGTGGTGGCTTTCCAAGAACAAGACTGCTCAAAGGCATTCCGTTTGCTCAGCTGAGCCATCTCTCCAGCCCCAACCAGGCTCCTGAGCAGACCGAGTGCCTTTGAGCAGTCTCGTGAACTTTGTGTGCAATTCCTAACAGTGATGATTGCTGAGTGTACTGAAATGCCCGGGGCACATCCCTGAAGGTGTGTGTTAGCTGTGAGTGTGCGTGGGAGCCCGTGGAAGAAGCTGTGAACGGACTGGGAACTGTGGACGGGGCAGCGTGAAGAAGGCTCTCATCTACAAGGTGGTCTTCTAGGAAGAACTGCACCAAGTATGGTAGGTGGATGCACATGAAAGCAGGGACATGCAGGGAATACCCCGGCATATGCGTGTTATCTCTGTGGGAAAAGCAAAGGCCTGGGAGGAAAATTCTTGGCTCTTTTCACATGACTAAAGATGATGAGACATAACACCAGGTG
Organism: Chionomys nivalis; assembly: GCF_950005125.1. Taxonomy (NCBI): domain Eukaryota; kingdom Metazoa; phylum Chordata; class Mammalia; order Rodentia; family Cricetidae; genus Chionomys; species Chionomys nivalis. The sequence continues at coordinate 66,880,956 of NC_080097.1, read as the reverse complement.
TATTCCCTCGCTGTTCTTGTCTTTACTTAAGCTAACTGCAAACGTCACTGCAGGCTTTGCTCACTTTAGTAATAAAAATGAGAAGTGCTTTGTTTGCACTACTCGAGCTCAAATGTCTGGGGACCGTGGCACTCCACGCAGGTCTCAAATGCCCAGGAACCCGTGGCACTCCATGCTTGTCTCAAATGCCCGGGGACCCGTGGCACTCCATGCTTGTCTCAAATGCCCGGGGACCCGTGGCACTGCACACGGGTCTCAAATGCCTGGGGACCGTGGCACTCCATGCTTGTCTTAAATGCCCGGGGACCCGTGGCACTCCATGCAGGTCTTTGGAATATTCGTCAGTCATGGAGCTTTGCTGCCCATGAGATAGGTGGACAAGTGTACAATTCTATTTTTTAAGCATTGTAAGAATTAAGAATTTTGGGGCTGGAGCGATGTCTCAATGGTTAAGAGCACTGACTGCTCTTCAATTTCCCAAGTACAATTCCCAGCAACCACATGGTGGCTCACAACCATCTATAATGAGATCTGATGCCCTCTTCTGGCCTACAGGCAACATGCAGGCAGAATAATATACATAATAAATAAATCTAAAAAAAAGAAGAAATTCTCATAAAAAATTAAGAATTCTTAATCGTACAGTTAAGGATTGTATGATTCTCAAACTTATAGCGCCTTTCTCGTTCTTTACACTGGAAACTCTGCTTCCAGCTGCACCTCTCTGCATGGCTGCCATCTTCTGTAAGATGTGGGATAAGCCCAGTCAGGTCTCTGGAAGTGACTAAGAGCCCAACAGGAATAGATGCTGACAGTAGCCAGAAGAACGTGACAAGGCAGGAGGAAAGACCAGACTGCTTAGAAGACCTGGAGCCGCAGACAGAGATCTGAAACGAGGCCATCAGCATCCTCTGGCGGAATCAATCATCCATATGGCTTTTCCTCCATTAGCGTCTCTGCTCCCTCCTCCTCAGCTCCAGACACACAGTTCCTTTCCTGTGGGCCCTGTGGTCTGTTCTTGTGGCCATCAGAGTGACTCATACAAGCACACGCCCACGCAATTCTGACCCCATCACGACAGTAACTTCCCTGCATTATGGACTTTTTCCACAGCCTCTAACAGATTATAAAGCACATGCAGCAAGAATTTGGATGAAAGAAAGAATGAGCCCTTGTGTATGTAGCTTTAGCATGAGCCTCTCAAATTACTTCCTGGCAAGTATAATAATCATTATCTTGAAACCGGCATTCATATGTAAGTCAACTTCAGATTTTGTATCTAGGCAAAGACCCAAACAAGTCCTTTTTCAGTTACTCATGCTGTTGCTGTGGCAAAAATAATGGAAGACAACTTAGGGGAAGATGGGCTTGTTTTGGATTAGAGTCTGAGGGGTACAGTCCATCATGGTGAGGAAGGTGGCCCAATAAATAGGTTGTGGGGGCAGTGGGAGGGTGAGGCAGCTGGTGAGGTTGCAGATGCAATCAAGAGATGGTGGCTGGAACTAGGGCCCAGAGGTTCCTCCCCCTCTGGCCCTTCACTGGTCATCTAGGCTCCAAATGCCTTAAAGGTTCTGTAGCCTCCAAACATGGTGCGATAGCTGGGGGCCAACTGTTTAAACGCAGTGCCTGTGAGAGACATTTCACATCCAAACTGTAACCATCCCCAGATGCCTGTGTCCTGGGGTTGCTGTCTGCCCCACTTCTTTTTAAAAGAATGTACCTGTAGCACTAATAGTGTGTCTTCTTCTCAGTGCTGGGAACCACTCTGAGGGCCTTGTGCCTGCTGCTCAGGCAGTGTGCCGCCGCGGGACACCTTCAGCCTTGCCAAGCACTCGCTTTGTACCAGGCTGGCCTTGAACTCACAGAGACCCACCAGCCTCTGCCTCTGAGTGCTGGGATTAAGCATCTATGCTGCCATGCCCGGTGCCTGTCTTATTTTCCTTCACTTGTATTAAAGAAGAACTCTGTGGGCCAAAGTTATTTAATAAAATTAAACATGTGGAGACTGAGGAATTGGATTTGTATCCAAACTCCCTGCAGTAGCAATGTAACAAAACTCTAAAACCTCACAGACGTTTGTTTATCAAATGTATCCACAAACCCTTGTTTCGTCTTCATTATGTGACTGCTGGTTAGAAGGCAACTGTCCAGTAACTGTGGACGTAATTTCAACTTTGACAGAGTTCTAGGGATGTCATTCAGTGTTTTCCCCTTGACTCTGTTTTAGAAAGGAACGGCACAAGCTAAAAGTTCACTCCAGGGCTGGCGAGAGGACTCGGCAGGTGACGATGCTTGCCACTAAGTCTGACGGATACCTGAGCTCAAGCCTCAGGACTCAAGCCTAAGTTCTTAAAATATTCTAAATGCCATATTCTGAAGGTCTCTGAAAGATTTGAAGAACACCTGCCTAGCTGAAATATATCTCTATATAGCTAGAAAACCTAACTAACATGACTATACGCTTGACTATTTTAGAAGATTATCTATTAACCTATATTTCTTAATTATACATTATATTTTTAAATGAGCTGCACAAACACAATACTTTAATCAAGAGCAGAAATAGACATATAACAAAATTGACCTTAAATTTATATCAATCAATCAAGATCCATACCAATGCAAATCTCTATAGCACCTGTCACCAGAGACCTCAAATGATATTTTCTTGGATATTTTGAACATAGAGTTCTAAGCATGTAGAAATAAGTTGTTTTAAAAACCCTACCTATATAATTAGCAATATGACCTGCAGGGCTTTTCTCTACTGTATGGGATCACATCTTCGTGATCCAGAATACTGAGCCACTTACACTAGGAGGTGAAGGTCCCGCGTCAGCGCCAGGCTCAGTCCCTAAGCTAGAGTGAGAGCCATAGCTGTGAACAGCACTAAGTTTTTTTGTCTGTCCTGCTCCCAGAGCTCAGGCATCTGAAGTCCCAGGGTTGTTAGGGACACGTTCTCTGGGGAGGCTGGAGACCGGGCTCCCCTCCATTGCCTCTTGCATGTCTGCCACTGTCCTCCTGGGCTACCTTCTCTTTGTGTGACTCGGTTTCAAAGTTCTCTTTTCTGACAAAGTCATAGGCTTTCGTCCTCACTGTCCTCTCTTCTCGGGGCCAGGAACCCAGTGAAAGCATTCCATTCAGTAACCAGCCTCTCCCATCTCCTAGTACCCACTTGAACCAATCCGCCATGCCTGGCCCGAGGTACAAGTCCCCTCTGCGTCTCAGCAGAAGAAGCAGAATAGTGAGCAAGGGTCCTTGAGATACTTAGGAACAACTAGCATGCAAGAAATTGAGCACACACAATGTAACCAGAAACCAAGGCAGAAGCCACCCTGCTGTGGCGTTTCCTTTTGCCCTCTATCCTAGCGATGGGTTTCAAAATTTTAGTCTTTACTTCACCCAGCCTGTCACTTATTTACCCAGAATGCCTCTTTGATCTCAGTGTGTCCAAGGGCCTTTGGGAGTCATGATACGATTTGGAAATGAACTTCATGCGTGTTGACCTAGGGCTTGTTTGCGCCCCCCACTTCCACCTCTCCCCATAGTAAACACTTATGGCAAGGAGCTCAGGGTGGCCCACGGAGAGAGCTGTCGAGGAGCTGAGACCCTCAGTCTGGCAATCTACAATGAATGAATGAATCCCGCTGATAGCCATGTGAGCTAGAAGCAAATCCTTCTCCCATGGAGCTCCTGTTGCACTCCTCCCCCCAAAGCCCTGCCTGGCACATTAATAACAGCTTCATATAAAATAAAAGATCCCGAAGATACCTAATTCTTAGATTTCCAGCCCAGCCACGGGGTCATGACTGCCAGCTGGGTTTACATACTGTACTTAAAATAATCTTCAAGCAGAGAATGTTAGGGAATATTTTCACACTTTCAGGAAACGTGTTACCTAAATGCCAGACTTCCCAGAAGCCCGTGTTGGCACTCAAAGACTGGTGCCCCAAGCATGGTGCCTTCAGGTGTAGCTACAGTCTAACCGAGGCTCCGCTGCCCTTCTGTCCTGTAAGATCTTGTCCTTCCTTCTCCTTTGCACGTGGGGAAGGCTTGCTGCCAGTTTCCCCGCCTTCAGAAGGATCCTCCATGATGAAGCCTGCACACTGTTCCCGGGAATCTCATCTTCTCGGGAGACTGCTTCCTCTTGTGTGGAAGACCAAAGACGACCCAGACAGTAGTCGCAGGATGCCCCTTGGGATCAAACCCCACTGTCCCCAGCATCATTAGCAAAGGCAAACTTGCATTTCTTAGGTTATTGGACACTTGCTGTTCCGCCCTGTGTGGTCCTCTGCACAGAAGCACAGGAGGCTTTTCTGCTGTTTGCACTCAGGTTACTTCATAGAGTCAATTTCACCGAGCTCTAGAGAGTGACCGAACAGTTTCTTTTGCCCCGTGCTAAGAATGAAAAGACACACTCAATGGCATTAGACTAAAAAAGACTTCTGTATGAACTTAATGGAGAGAGTAGGATGTAAGAAAAAAGCTGGAAAATTTCCAATATTGTCATCGACAAAGGGCAATTTCCCTGACAGTGTCCAACAGCTCAAAACAGCAAAATAAGTAGGTAAAACCATGTCCTACAGGAGAGAGGATGCAAATAGTTCTCAGATATAGGCAAGTCTGTTCAGTCTCATAAAATACCAAATCAAAATTGCAATGAAATATACCTTAACATTAAAAAAATTACATTTCTTCACTCATTTTGTGGTTTCTGTGTGCTGTGAGTACACACTCTTGAAAGTGTGCATGCCACAGCCCCCTCATGGAGGGCAGAACAGCTTGTGGGAATAGGCGCTGTCCTCCTGCGTGTTGCCCAGTGGATGGAACACAGCTCACACTGAAGCTTGGCAGCCAGTGTCTTTCTTTAGGCACAGAGCCAACTCCTGGCCTCTGGATACCATTTTGAATCTATCAGCTGGCAAATGTGAAAGCCTTAGTTCATCCCGCACTACAGGGGAAGCTCCTCCCCTGCATGTGGGTGTAATTTGGCCTAAGCTCAGTGTAGGGTGATGTGACAGGAGAGCAATGGAAATACCAGCGTTGAAAGTCGGGTGTGGCGGTGCACACCTGCAGTCCCAGCACTAGGGAGGATGAGGCAGAACGGTTGTCACACTTCTGAGACCAGCCTGTCCTACAAGGCAGACATGAGGTCGTCTGGGGGAGTATTACAAGATCTCACCGCAAAAAAACAAAGTTAACATCTGCATAACAACCTCCCCCCCAGAGTACACCCGTACAAAATATACATTCAAAGGTACTTATGGCTCAGCCAGTGAAGTCACACATCGTCAAGTCTGATGACCCGAGTTCTACTGAACCCTACTCCCCAACCGCATGCGCCAAAGCTCAGTTTTTAAAGGGAAAGACTGAAAATAGACAAGGCGTGTAAACAAGGTCCTGCTTAATTCTCTGGCTAAAACGAACAACCAAGGCAGTTCTATTTGCACGGATGGGATGTTTTCAAAGCTTGTGTGTGTATACGTGTGTGTGTGTGTTTCCAGAAGGCAACACATATAATATTTTTGATGTTTACACAAAAACTTGCACACTGTAGGCATACTTAGATAACTAGATAATATTTCTGTAAAAATAGATAAGAAACTAAGAGGTAACATGTTTGCTTCCAGATCGGGGAACTAGATGCCTGGAGTCGGTAGGCACACACTGGGAGCTTATTTCTTATTTTATAGTGTTTTGACTATTTTGGGTGAATGTTATGAATCAATCCCCCCGTTCATAATTGTTAATGAAAAAGAGTAATGTTTTGGCACCCAAATTCTCTCTAGAACTTCAAAGGAGGGGCGCACTTTCGGGGAAACACAGGCGGTGAATGCCCCTCTGTCGGCAGAAAAGCAGAGAATTGCTCCCTGTCGTTTTAAAGTGCAGCTTAAAATAGAGTGTCGCAGGGCTCCCGGCTTAGCCTGCTGATTACTGGTTACAAGACTGTCCGGGATCATTTTCCAAAAGCCAGTTTGAAATTTGCAGTTCCCTATAACCCAGAAGTTTGTGTTTCCTGTGCAGATACTTAAGTTCTAGGGAAAGCGCCAGGCTACTGGGTTGACACAAAGAGCTGGTGGGAAGCTCAGAGCCCTGGTCCCCAGACAGCTGTTTCCTCACTGTCCTCGGCTGGATCCCACTGCCCACCCTCCTCTTTCTGAGTACAGCCTGTGAGGGTTCTGCAGCTGTGCGCGCCGACAACCCCGCCCCTTCCCTGTAAGTCTGGAGCAACCCTCGCCGGCCACTCTGCAGCTGTGACTCATTGCAAATGCTTTGCGTTCCGGGACGCTCTGCTGTTTTGAGTCTCCTCTGTGGCTGGAAATACTAAGCAAATTGAAAGGGAGGAGAAATAGAGGCCCTAAAACATTGCGGGGACGAGGGAGAAACTGTTAAGAAAACTGCAAAGAGTTCGTGCAGAAAGAGACCCAGTCTGTCGGGCCTTCTCCCTTCCTCAACTGGTTTTCTGGTGGCTGGAGCCAGGAGCTGAGCCCAGTAAAGCTCCATTCACAGACCAGAACCCCACCCTGGAGACCATCTCCTGGTCGTAGCTAGTCTAGCAGGCAGAAATGTGAGCTTCCTTTATACTCAATAGATGTGGTGTTTGCATCCTCCACCACTTTGGTGGTGGGAAGGGACCCAGGCTCTGGGGCAAGCAAAGCCTGCGCTCTATTGTTGAGCTTATGCCTCCACCGCCTTCTGGGTACCTCTTACAGCTCTCAAGAAGACTGTCAAGCGTTATCAAGAAGCTTCGTAAAAAAGGAAGTCATGAGTCGGGCGGTGGTGGCGCACGCCTTTAATCCCAGCACTTGGGAGGCAGAGGCAGGTGAATCTCTGTGAGTTCGAGACCAGCCTGGTCTACAAGAGCTAGTTCCAGGACAGGCTCCAAAGCCACAGAGAAACCCTGTCTCAAAAAACCAAAAAGGAAAAAAAAAAAAAAAAAAAAAAGGAAGTCATGGGTGTCTTGTGATATGTGTATCCCCACTCTTTTCGTGTTTGGTGTCAGGTTTCTGTTACTGTGACAGAAACAAATTCCTGGGGAAGAAACTATTTGCTCCGATCAGGGTTCAGCATCGGCAGGAACTCAGACAGGAACTTGGAGGCAGGAACTGAAGCAGAAACACGGAGGAATGCAGTTTACAGCGTGTCCTCTAGGATTATGTTCAACTACCTTTCTTGTGTGTACGTGTGTTTTGCCTGCCTATTTTTTTGTATTACATAGGTGCAGTCCCCTCAGCAGCCAGAAGAGGGCATTAGATCTCTCTGTGCTGGGAGTTACAGAGGGTTGGGAGCTGCCTTGTGGATGGAAATGGAACTCAGGTTCTCTGGAAGGGCAGGCAGTGAACTTCTGTCAACTACCTTCCTTATACCTCCCAGGGCTACCTTCAGGGATGGCACCACCCACAGTGGCTGGCCCCCCTACATCAATCATCAATCAACAAAATACCCCAGAAACCTGCCTACAGGCTAATACATGGCAGCATTTTCTCAGCTGTGGTTCCCTCTTCCCAGATGACTCTAGCTTGTGTCAAGTTGCAGTTTGAGGTCTGTTATGCATGTCCCTCAAACCTTAACTTCATAAACTACCCCAGGGTGGTCCCACCGGCTCTCTCCACTGTCTTCTGCCATTGAACTCTGACAATTTGATCCTCCCGAGAGTCTGAATTCTTTTCCTTCTTTTGAATTCCAGCAGCTATACCAAGATATGTCCCAACATTGAATGTACCTCAGTGACTTTAAAAATTGTTACTTATTGTGTGTGTGTGTGCGTGAGCACATATGTATATGTATGAGCATGTGTGTCTTGGCATGCATGAGGCGATCAGGACAGCATCTGTATATTTATCAGTTCTCTCTTACCTTTTATGTGAGTCCAGAATTTGAACTCACATCACCAGGGTGGCGTGGTCGGCTCCTTTACCCACTGAACCATTTTGTCTGCCCTTAACATTTTTTTTTTTTTGAGACAAGGTCTCATTATGAGGTCTAGGTTGGGTCTTAAATTCATAATCTTCCTGCTTCTAGCTCATAGTGAGCATGCTACTTTTGGGGGGTACTCTTTAGATACGGTCTTGCTTGTAAAGCTCAGGCTGGTCTGACTTCACGCTGTTCTTGTCCCGGCAGCACCTTGAGTGCTGGGGTTACAGATGTGCACCACAGCTGTCAGCCAGTGTGATCTTTATTTCTGCGGCTTCTCCTGCCTCTGTTCCGGGGATGAAGTTGGTCTGTTTTCATTGCCACAATAAAAACCAAAGCACCCAAGGGTGAGTAGTAAGCTAGGGAAACGGGTTTATATTAGCTCAAGGTTCTGGAAGGTCAGGGGTGTGGTGGCGGCCTTGACTCAGGGCAGAGAGTCACTAAGCTGGGGACACAGGTGGGGAGAGGTTGCTAGGCAACACAGGAGGCTAGAGCGAGAGGAGGGACCGCCAGCGCAACCACCTGTGATGGCTGATCATGGTTGTCAACTTGAGCACTTCTGGAGTCAACTAAAACCCAAACAGCTGGATACACCTGTGTGGGATCTTCTTGATCGGATCATGTGGGATGGAAATGCCTCCCCTAAATCCGGGCCACACCGTCTGGGTCATCTATCCCGTTGCCGAGGCATTCCTTTCCAAGCAGTAGCTTCCCACTTCTTCAGGACTCCATCTTAGACTGAAGACCGGTGGCTCTCCAGGAATCCTCCGAACCCAGCACAAGACGGGCTGCTGAATCATGCTCTCTCGTGGACCGAGGAACTACAGCATTTTTGGCCATTCTGCAGGAGACAGCCATTGTTGGACTACCCAGACCACAGCCTGCGAGCCACTAATAAATCTCTCTCTCTCTCTCTTTGGCCCCTCCCCCCCAGTTCTAACCCTTTAGACAAGCTTGACTTGACTAACACAGCACTTTATTCTCAGAACAAGCTGAGTGGTCCCATAAGAATTATCTTAACTATTTCTGAGGGCAGGTCATTCATGAAGGACCCCTCCACAAGCGCCTTCTTTTAAAAAAAATTTTAAAGATTTATTTGTTTTATGTATGAGTGCTTTATCTGCATGTATGATTTTATGCCAGAGGAGCACACCAGGTCTTATTATAGATAGTTGTGAGCCACCATGTGGTTGCTGGGAATTGAACTCAGGACCTCTGGAAGAGTACCCAATGCTCTTAACCTCTGAGCCACCTCTCCTGCCCCACCCTCCAGCACCTTCTTAAAGGTCCTACTCAACACTGTAGTATAGACCAGATTTCCCTCGCATGACTTGCTAGGGGACAGACTATATCCCCTTGTAGCACAATATCTGCCAGAATGTTTTCCAAGCCTTCACAGTTCTTAGCTGGGACAGGCACTTACTTGAACAGAAGACAGATGAATAAGGGTGAAACAACCCAGGTTCAGAACCTGTGTGCCTTACATAGGAGGCACTCAGAAGAATGAGCAACTTGGGAAACAAGGTTTTGATTCCAGGGTTAAATAAAAACCGGCTAGTTTAGCAGAGTGGAATGTGGAAAAAGCTGGCCGTGGGTTGGGCAACACAGTAAACAAGAGTGAGGTTTGTCTCATACATTTTAGTTGGTAAGTTTTCTTTTTAAAAAAGAGTTATTTGTGTTACTTTTTAAAGTGTGTGTGTGTTTATTTGCAGGTGTGCATGTGTGATTGCAGGTGCCACAGAAGCCCTAAGATCCCCTGGAGCCTCCTGACATGGGTGCTGAGATGGAACTGGGGTTCTCTGCAAGAGCAAATGCGCTCTTAGCCTCTGAGTCCTCTCTCCAGCCTCAGTTGGTGACATTTTATTCATGAGATTTTCGGAGATTTGCGTCTGTTCTTCTCTTTCTGCCGTGGGAGGACACAGATAGAAAGTCCCCATGCACAGGTGTGTTCTGCTGGGTTTGCACTTTTGCTCTTCCTCAAATTCATCAGCTCAGAACATACTGACACCAGAAAGGCATAGTTTGCTTTCCTCTACACTTTCTCTAATCTGTCAGCTTTTTTTTTTTTCCTTTTAAGTTAACTTTTACTGGGGTTGCTTTAAGATTTCACTCTGTTAGGAAATAAAGTTTCTATCATTTCTACTCTGACCCTTAGTTTACTTACTAGCTTTGTGATTATGTGGTTTTCTTTTCATCTTCTTTCAGGTGATTACACTGCTAATTTATAAAAGAGCACTGGGAGTGGTGGTGCATTCTTCTAATCTCAGCACTTGAAAGGCAGAAGTAGGCAGATCTCTTGAGTTCGAGGCCAACCTGGTCTACAAAGCGAGTTCCAGGACAGCCCGAGATACACAGAGAAACCCTGTCTGAAATACCAAAAGAAGAAGAAGAAAAAAGCAAGGTCAATCACTTGCTACTCAGCCTCTCTGAGCTAGCATTTTTTACCCCATCCTTTGACCTTCAAGTCTTATTGATAAATAGAATAATAGGGACTTCATTTAAAGCTACACAACTTGGCCGTAGCAGAGCCGGGGCCTCGGGACTGGAAGCCCTGCCAGGACGAGGCCTGAGCGGCCAGGGGAGCACTGACTGAGTCAGAGCACTGACTGAGGAAGTCATGGGGCAGCAGATGATACCGAAAATGCCGGTAGATTCATGTGCGGTCACTAAGATGGCAGAGAAACATCAGAGACCCTGTGTCCCCAAACCAAAAAAGTCTCTCTTTTCCCCTTTCTAAATTTAGACTTTGTTTAATCATTTAAAACGTGCACATGCATGCGTGTGTGTGTCTGTGTGTGTGTGTGTGCGTGCACATGAATGTGAGCACTACAGAACCCAGATCCCCTGGAGCTGGAGTTACAGGCAGTCTTGAGCCACCTAATATGGTGGTGGGAAACAAACGGGTCCTCTGAGGGGCAGTACTAGCTCTAAACTGCTGAGCCATCTCTCCAGCCCCTCTAAGTTTAGTTTGCCAGGAGGAAACCTTGATGGGGTGCAGCAACTCTGCTGGCAGAGGGGAGGTCTTGCCATCCTGTCTCCTGAGTTGACTCACAGCCTGGGAAAGGCATGGTTCTCAATAGGGTGGTCCTCTTAGTCTGCCAACAGAGCAAAATGAAGCGAAATTCTCCCTCCTTCCTGTTCTATGTTCAGAAGCTTGGCTACATAATCAGAGAGCACACTTTCTCTGATGCTCCCTATCAAGAGGGCGCAAGTGTCAGGTGTTAGGTGGCAAGCCACAGTGGCCTGTGCACCCACAGAAAAGGGTTGAGGGAGGTAGAACTGTCAGCTGTGAGGTCACAGTTCTTGCCACTTGCAGCAGCCTATGGTGTTCTCCCAGAGTCTTTAAAGATTTAGCTCATATATATGTGTTGCCTGAGTTTTCTGTCCTGCCCAGTTCTTGCAATCGTTAAGTCCTAAAGAAATCACACAGAGGTCTACATTAGTTACAAAACTGATTGCCCCGTTAGCTCAGGCTTCTTATTAACTCTTAAAACATATATTAGCGCATTATTCTTATCTATGCTAACCATGTGGCTTGGTACCTTTTTCAGTGAGGCAGTCACATCTTGTTTCTTCTGGGGCTGGGTCAGAACTGCAGAGGAATGGGCTTTCTTCTTCCCAGAATTCTGTTCTCATTGACCTGCCTCTACTTCCTGACTGGCTACTGGCCAATCAGCACTTATTTAAAATATAATTGACAGAATACAGACCATTCTCCACATATATGAATACTCTTATCTGCTTGTATACCTTTATGCAAGAAAATGGCATCAGATTCCATTCTAGATGGTTATGAACCACTGTGTAGTTTCTGGGAATTGAACTCAGGACCTCTGGAAGCACAGTCAGTACTTCTAACCACTGAGCCATCTCTCCAGCCCCTCTCCCAGAGTTTTGGGGATCTAGACTGATGTGAAATCAAGGTCCACTGTTTTGATGCTGAAAACAACGTGAGGATTAGTCAGTTTACAAAGAGGAGTTGGAGATTTTATTAAAGATATTTTAATATAGGCTTAAGCATGAAGGTTAGGAGAAAGAGGCACCCAGAAGAGAGTGGGGAGATGGACACACTTGAGCAATATGTTTGGGGATTGCTATAGAGAGTTGGATTGTCTTTACAAAGCCCTGTATGGCTTTGTGGGTTATTATCTCATTACCGGGTGGTTCCTGAAGGGCGCCTGGTAGGATTTCCACCCACAGGGAAAGGCACAGGAAGGCAGAGGATCTCCCCTGTGAAGACGTTAAGTTTTGTTTGAGATTCTCAGACCAAGTCTGAGAAAAGGATTGATGCTCAACCCAAGGCTACATACACTGAGGCCTTAAGCTCTTTCTCAACCTGGAGCTGACATTGTTTTGGCTCAGTTGGCAGACAGCAAGCCCCACTAGTTTCCCATATCTGCCCATTCAGTGCTGGGTTCTAGGCATGTTTGATACCACATCTAGCTTTTCTTTTCTTTCTTTTTTTTTTTTTCTCCTTGTATTTCTAAAAGCTTGTTATTTAAGTTTGGAGTGTTGGCATTTTCTTATGGTTTTTTTTTTTGTTTTTTTTTGTTTTTTGAGACAGGATTTCTCTGTAGCTTTGGAGCCTGCCCTGGAACTCCCTTTGTAGACCAGGCTGGCCTCGAACTCACAGAGATCCGCCTGCCTCTGCCTCCCAAGTGCTGGGATTAAAGGTGTGCGCCACCACCGCCCGGCAACATCTAGCTTTTCTATGGATGCTGGAATACCAACTCTTAGCCTTGAGCCATTCTTTTTGAGACAGGGCTTCACTGTGTATCCCTGGTTGTCCTGGAACTGTCCTGGCCCTAGACCATCTGGCCTCAAACTCACAGAGACCCACCCAGCCTTTGCCTCCTGAGTGCTGGGACTACTGCACGCTTAGTCAGTTTATTGCAATCCAAGCCTTTCAACAGTGTAGGGCAAATTCCTTTTGCTCCCACAAAGGGTGCCTTCAATTGAAGAAACAGATAGCCAGGGCATCTAGCTCCCCCATCTAGAAAGCCATATCCAGTATATGAAGGAGTGAGGGCAGAGCTCTTTGTCCCATGGTGAATTGACTCACATTTAGCTCCTGCCTTAAGGGACACCCTAATAACCATGTGGAGTGTTTCCTATAACTTCTCAGTGTTATAGGAGGCCCCGGGTGGAGAAAATGTGAAATGTCTCTCCTGATTGTAAATCTTCTGATATAAAGAGGAAAATCTAAAATAGCAGCCAGCTTTGTGAGCCAGACTTCTGGCACTATTCCGGAGAAGCAGCTACGGAATTCTTTGAAGACAAGAAGAAAAGAATGAAAATCAATAACCCTTGTCTAGCAAATTGAGCATTTGCAGACAGACACAAAAGCATGACCCTAAAAGTAACTTGAAAGCTGTCATTTGATACTGCTGTCTGCAGAGCCTCCTCTGCTGGTTTCCGTTTATCTGCAGAGATAATACTCCAGGACACTAGGCAACTGGAACATTATAAGGAGATCCTCACTCCCACAGACTCCAACATCCTCCAACCTCTGTGGGACAGTGTCTCCTTAACTGATGGGGTCGGTTGATCTCATTTCACCTTAGAACCCCTCATTTGTACATCAGTCAGAGGATCTTCAACAGGCATAGCTACGCAGAGGACTCCTCTGTGACTCTGTCAGGCCACCTCAGCATCCTCATCCCTCTTCTCCCCCATCCTGCCTTTCTAGTTCCCGAACCCTTACCTGCATATCTTTCAGTCAAAAGCTGTACTGTGTCTGTCGCATACCCTGTGACGGGAAGGGGCTTTCGTTTCTCTGCTCTGAGAACAAACCTGAAAACGTTCTGTTGCCTGAGGCAGACTAACTTGACTTGAAACTTGCCCAAGACAGTGTAATCTTGAAAGATGTCTTTCTTGTCCCTGTGTCTCACATGCACATGGGGTTGGATTGCCATTGAGTGTAGAGCTGTGCCCATCACTGGGGAGGAGCAAGTCTTTTCCCAGCAGTAGCTGGGTCCCTCCCTCATGCCAGAGTGGAGGTCTGGTCTTCACCTCCTCTCCCTCCAGCACGATAAGCAGGTTGCTAAGGAGAGGAGAGAGACTCGATTCAGAGGGAAACCAAATCTGTCAGTTTGCACCGATCTGAGAGCCATAAATCCATTTGTGATTCCTTGCCATTCCACAGACTCTAGTCCAGCAACACCTTGACTCCCAGTGACACAGCAGGCTTACAGCAATTGACTTCTGCGGTTTTACTGATTGAGACAGAGTTTCACGAAACCTAGGCTTGCCTCAGACTTCCTAGGTAACCAAGGAAGAACTTGAGCTTCTGATCCTCCTGCTTCGGCCTCCTGAGTGGTGGGATTACAGGCATGCACTACTATGCCATTCTGTCTGTGAAGTGCTGGTGAGTCACACCAGGGTCCCCTGAGTGCTAGGCCAGCACTCTAATGACAGGTGCACTCCCAGATTGCTTTCTCTTCGACTCCACTGGACCCTGACTCACTCACAATACTTGTCTGCATTCACATTTAAAGGGAGTCAACATGTACTCAATGTGCTTCAGAAGTAGGGTGGGTTTCCTTCAATATTTGCTAAGGTGTCTACATCTCACTTAGATTCTTTGGGCTCTTTCTCAGTATGATCTTTCACTTTGAGGAAACTAGAGAGGCAGAAGAGGCAACCAGAGGCCTGGGGACGTCTGGGAGGCTGACGACAGGAGCAAACTGAGAGCCAGATCTCTGAGTGGATGATGGAGAAGGGACATCGACATCAGTGAGGAAATGCCATCACCCATCCTCTACTGATGGGTTCTGAGGGGTGACTATCCAAGGTGTGCTTACAGGCTCTTCCATCTCTCTGAACACCGTCTCTCTGTCTAAATTTCTTTTTTGAGTTTGTATTGAGATAGACTTTCACACAGGGTAGTGTGGAGCTCAAAATGTAGCCCAGGATGGTTGTGAACTTCTGTTGGTCTTTGAGCCTTAGCCCCTTGAGCACTGAGATTGCAGGTGTGAGCAATACCCAGGCTCCTTACTTGCACAGTGGCAAAGGAAAATGTACGTCATTTCCACTGATTCCAGAATGCCTCTGGGTCTGTCGTTCTGTTGGGCACAATCTGAAAGTCCTTTAGATTCTTCATTTCAGCTAGCACTCCTATGGACTATGAATATCACCTATTCACCTCCACACTAAAACTGGTATCGCTCACTGTTCAGGACTTACTACATAGATGGCTGCTGCATCTCTAGAGGACAACAGATGTCAAACACCCCAAATGAACAGCCCATCTCTAGAGGACAACAGATGTCAAACACCCCAAATGAACAGCCCAAACTAGATTTCTTTGACCTTTTCCTACCATTTATAAGCTTGCCTGCAGTGTTTTGTATGTGGCTCATCTCCCCAGGGCTCAGCATTGGATGGTTGGTTCTTAGTGTAATATTTACAAGTGGTGGGACCTTTAAAAAAGTAAGTTCTAGGCTGGGCGATGGTGGCGCACGCCTTTAATCCCAGCACTTGGGAGGCAAGGGCAGGTGGATCTCTGTGAGTCTGAGGCCAGCCTGGTTCACAGAGTAAGGACAATCAGGGCTACACTGAGAAACCCTGTCTCAAAAGCAAAGCAAAAAACAAACAAAAAAGTCTAGTAGGAGGTGATTAAATTATTAGGGACATTTGCTGTAGGAACTCCTTCAGCCAGTAGCCTTTAAGATACCAGCCCACTTGGTATCTATGCTGTAAATGCCAATGTAAAACATGTGCTTTCTCTCTCTTCCAGCTGCTGGATTCAGTTCCTGTTCCCTGTTCATGCAGAGGACTGTGATCTGTGAGTCTACCCCTAAATAAATAACCCTTTATTATATGCAATTCTGAGCTGGTGTGGGATCTTTTTAGTGTCCACCTTCAGGACAGGAGCCCCCAGAAGAGACACATATAGTTCCTTTGAAAGAAGTCCTGGTTAGGTCCCCCAAGAGTGATCTGCGCAAACCAGGCCTCTCCGTACCCTGGCCCAAATTTTGTATTCAATCTCCCCATGCTGCTGTCTACAGTGTGAACATCCCAGGAGATCATCACCAGAGCTGGGCGGGTCTTGGCACCATACTCTTGAACTTTCAAAATTATGAATTAGATAAACTTGTTTCTTTATGTATTATCTCAGCTCAGACATTTAGTTACCGCAGCAAAAAGTGGGTGAATCCATTACTGTTACCCCTAACTGATGTCACAGCAGTGGTGGGGAGTTTAATAATTTGGGCTTTTCTTCCTCATGGTATTCACTCATGAATTGGGTCTGACCACGGAACTCATTTTATTTTTGGCTTGCAAACACTTTGAAGACACTCATTGAAATGTTGTACTTTATACTATCCTCAGGGCAAGTGGGATATACAAATTCTAGACATAAAAAGGACTTTAGCAGGGGCTGGAAAGATGGCTCAGACACTAAGAGCACTGGCTGCTCTTCCAGAGGTCCTGAGTTCAATTCCCAGCAACCATATGGTGGCTCACAACCATCTATAGTGAGATCTGGTGCCCTCTTCTGGGGTGCAGGCAACAGACAGAACACTGTATATGTAATAAATAAATAAATCTTAAAATAAAAAGGACTTTAGGGGAAGAAGCAATTGAAAGACTGGGTTGTTCCCAAAGCCAGAGTGAGTGAGAACTTGTGTGCAGGAACAAAGAAAGCACACAAGCTCAGATGGCCTGAGCTGATTGGCAGTGAATTTGTCAGGGTTCTCTAGAGGAACGGAATCACCGGCGCACGTGTGCAGACACATATTTCAAAGAATTTATTTTTTAACTTTTTGCCTATATTTTTACTTCATGTGTATAGTGTTTGGTCTGCATGTGTGCGTGTGTTTCGTGCACTTGCCTGGAGCTGCAGAGGCAAGAGTGTCGGAGCTGCTGGGCTGAGTTACAGATGGATAGGAGCCACCACAGTTTCTGGAAACCAAACCTGGGTCCTTTGGAAGATCAGTCAGTGCCCTTAACCTGGGGGCCATCTCTGAAGCCCCCTTCAATACTGCAAGTTAGCTTACTTTAAAATAGCCACGGCAGCCGAGTCCTGTCTGAGACTCAGAACCCCGTAGTTGCTTGACTCTCAAGGCTGGGTGCCTCAGCAGTCAGTGTAGTCCCACAGAAGCTGTCTCTCATCGGACAGAATGACTATCCTGTGGTTGCTCAGTCTACAAGGCCATCCCAGTCTGGTGACTAAAACCTGCAAAGCTCCTGGGGAGCTGCTGGTCCTTGGCCCATGATGGAAACCCAGAAATGCTGGATCTGATACCAGCAAAGGAATCAAGTCTTCAACAAGAGGGAGGTGGAGTGAGCCACAAGCAAGCAAGCCTTCTGTGGCCATGCCCTTTCATCTGAACTGTAACTAGAAGATGCTGCTTACTCATAGAGTAGGTCTTCACTAGGCAGTTCTCCCAGTGTGGATCTCTACTCAGGTGACTCTAACTTGTGGCAAGTTCACTTTAAAACCAACCACAATAGGGAGCACAGGGTTCCAGACCATATGTCCCAGAGGAAGCAGATGAAGTAGAAGGCTCAGCAAGGTTCATCTTTTTATTTTTATTTTATTGGTGTTTTGCCTGTATGTATGTCTATGATGAGAGGGTGTTGGAGCAGACAGTTGTGAGCTGCCATGTAGGTGCTGGGAATTGAACCCGAGTCCTCTGGAAGAGCAGTTGGTGCTCTCAACTGCTGAGTCATCTCTCCAGCCCCCATGAGGTGCATCTTCAAGCAACAGCTTTACTTCTATCTGGAGACAAGGGGTGTTGAGTGGCCCTCTAAACCCTTCCTTGCTGATTCCTTGATTAACGGGAGATTCCAGGAAAACACCTAGATGTGTGGTGCCACCAAGAGGAGGATGTACTGGCTGCTGCAGAAGAGATTCTTGAGAATTAAATGTTATAAGCCTAGAGGGTTAAGGTTATAAACCCACTTATTACATATCAACTAACATTATGGGTTATATGGTACTGGCTAGATCATAAAAGGATATTATAAAAAAATCTATCAAGAAAGTTCAGTGCAACTCACTGAACATGGAGAGGTCAAGTTGGCTTCTACCTAGAGCCTTCACCCCTATGGACTGATTAGTGTTCATAGTACTGGAAAGGTAAGCACCGACCTAGCTTCAAACCATTTTATCTCCATGGTGATCTACCTGCAAGATGTGCCGGGCAACAGTGGCACAATCTTGTGGAGCTAACCAACCGCTATCTGATTGGATTTAAGGCCCACTCCATGAGATCCATACTTGATACTGCTTAAGTGGCCAAAAACCTGAGACTCAATAGGCTATGGACCTATGGGAAAGCCAAATACAACTGAACTGCTAAAGGAACATGGCAACACAATTACTTGTAATGACATCTGATGGGGAAGCCTTGTTAACCAATTATCTTTGAGAGGTGGGACCAAGTTAGGGCATGGCTTTCTGGGACCCAGAGAAAAAATGGGTGCACGGCCCAGATGTGCTCTCTCTGTGGTTCCCTCGCTGCACAGCTGAGCTTGGACTTCTCATTCCGGTTTTGTGACTTTTTCCTTATAATAAATAAAAATATAATTGTTTACCTTTAAGCTAGTCTGGTTATGTCCGAATCGAGTTAGCTTCTACAGTTGGCACCAGATTTGTGGGGCTTGGGTCTCCAGTGGCTCTAGCCAGCCGCTGTCAGGCTCCACACCATTCATTTGGGTATAGAATTCCTATGCAGTGGCCCTGAGTAGCCAGTAGACATGGTCCTTCATATTTTCTCATTAAACATCTCAGCAGGCTTCTGGGTCCAGTTTTTTGGCACTCATGGATGCTCAGGTGGGATGCAAGCTTCCATGGTTGTCTCTGTTTGACATTTGTGCTTGTGTGGCCGCCGACCCATCAGGGACCTCCACAGAGCACACAGTCTGTGATTTACACTAAATACCTGTTTTTAATCTGAGCGTATCTTTCAGCATTTAATCCTATAATTCAGATTCAAACTGGCCATGTGACTACAAGTGTGCCACGACACCTACTGGCAGGTAATGGTTATTGCACCCACGACTCCAGCTCAAACTCAACAACAGATAAGATTTCTAATTTAAAATAAAAATTATAAATTTATAATTTAAAAAGGCAAGATTACAGACAATTTAACCATCCAAGATTTCAACAGCCTTTTTACTTATACCCTGTATGATGTTATGCAAGATTTATATGATTTCCCTCCTACATCCCTCTATTTGATTCTGGGGATTAGCTTTGCCCTTCATATTTTCTCCTTAAAAACATGATTTGATAATAGGGCCAAGAATGAGACATTTTTAGAAATGATACAGTCTTAACAGATGGATAATTATCAACTAAAATGGAAATTCAGCACTCTGGAGAAGGATACAGCCAATTTGACAAACAAAACCCAGTCAATGACAGAGGGTGCTGAGACACTGTTTGAGAGAATTCACACTGTTGAATGTATTAATTGGACTCTGTTGAGGGTTATAATAGATTGATTGATTGATAGAATGTCTCTCCAGGAAGGTAATATGTATGCTATGAAGATTATGTCCAAGGATGAGACATTATCTCTACTGGACAGACTTCACACCTTGCAATCCTCAGTGAGGGCATTAGAGCAGAACAGTGGACAGAAGATCTAGACTCTGCAAAAGGCAGTGGTAAAAAGATTTGAAAAGATTGAGGAATTTATCAAATTTGATGACCAGGGACAAAAGGTACAAAGACAAAATGTAGCCTCATCAGTACGTACCAAACTCTGGGATAACTTACCCAGAGTTATACCTGCTTTTCCAGTGATATCATCAGAAAGAGCATCTGGCACCCAATACCCTAAGGTAGTCAAAGAATATACATGGGGCCCATACGTATGACTGATCTAAAGGAAATTAAACAAGCAATTGTAGCTTATGGAGTACATTTGTCTTTCATTAGGAAAATGGTTAAAACATGGGCTTCAAGTAACAAAGCAATGCCACAAGACTGAATTCAGTTAATCTCAACAGTCCTAGAAAATGGACCGCAGTTGCTTTGGAGGTGTTTTTGGAGAGAAGAGAAAATTTTAGAGCAACAGGGAAAAGCAAAAGAACTTGAGATTTCCAAGATCAAATTCTGGGTGAGGAACTTTACTTTGATCCTCAGGATCAAACTCTTTATGATGACCACACCTTGTCCCTATGTAGCACAGCAGCTTTAAAGGCTTGGGACAGGATTCAGGAACTAGGAAAGAGAGTTGAATCATATCTTAGGGTTAAACAGGGTCAGAGAGAACCTTTTAGTGACTTTTTACAAAGATTAACTAAGGCTGTACAAATAGGGTAACAGACCCTGAAGCCAGATGTGTACTAATTGAATTTTTGGCTTTTGAGAATGCCAACTCAGAAGGCAAAAAGATCCTTGGGTCTTTAAAGGTCAGATCAGCACCAATGAATGAATGGATCTTGCATACAATGAATGTTGAGACACTTGACTATTTGAAGTGTGGAAAGGAGAAGCAATTTCCAATTGTATGAGGAGACATCAAAATACCAAATGTTTTAATTGTGCTAGAATAGGACTCTGAGAAGGAATTGTAGACAAGGAATTCCTAGGAATAATGTCTTCTCTGAGAATGGCAGGAATAGGAGGAGTCAGGCTTCAGGTACATGAAGAAGGTGTGGCAAAGGCTAACACTGAACCAATGAATGCAGATCAACAAAAGACAGAGAAGGCAACTTGATACCATTGGGAAACTCCTTGGGGGGGGGACTCTCTCAGGTCCCCATGAGGAATGTGGTTCAATCATTCCTAGTTACTGTGGAGAATGTTTCTCTCCAGGAAAATTAAAAAATCCAATGCCTACTGTAAAAAAAACCATACTGGTCTGGATGATGGAATAAATGTGGAGGATAGATCAAGCACTCCAGTAGGACATAGGAAACGTATATTCTGGCAGACTTCTATAAATGATCAAAGACCAAAGCTAAGAGTGTGTATAAATGGCATCTTTATTGAAGGCTTATTAGACATGGGTGTGGATGTAAGCATAATTACCCCAGAATCTTGGCATAAAATTGGCCTCTTCAAGAGGTAGATGTTCAGTTCCTAGGAATTGGAACCCTATCTCAAGTGAAACAAAGCACAAGATGGCTCGATTACATAGAGCCAAAAGGACAGAGAGGGAGGCTGAGGCCATATGTAGCTAATATTGTAGTGAATTTGTGGTGTTGGACCTATTGCAGCAAAGGAATACCCAGATTAACATTCCGGCAGTCCCAAAAACTTATGTTTCTGGGGAAGATATTAGAAGATATTATAGTCAAAAGTCACCAGCCAGTCAGGCTGTATAAGAACACAAAACAATTGACAAACTTTTTAGAGGTACTAACAACCCTGCCTTTAAAAATGGTTAACTGAGAAACCATTAAACAATGGCCTCTAACAGAAAAAAAGCTGCAGGCTTTAGAACAGCTGGTACAAGAACAACTAGATGTTCACCATAGAAAAATCTACCAGCCCTTGGAATTCTCATGTATTTGTTGTTAAAAAGAAATCTAGAAAATGGAAAATTGTGACAGATCTTAGAGCTATCAGCAAGGTTATTTGTTGGGAGCCATTTTCCAGGGATGATGGCGGGGACCATTGTCCTGGGGATGTTTGCGGAGAGCCCCACACCCCAACTGTATTGAGAACTGTTTGTTAGCAGAGCCCACCCCACACCCAATTGTCTTGAGAGCTATCTGTTAGTGGAACCCGCCCCACATTCCAACTATCTAGAGAATTGTTTGTGGTTGGAATCACAAAAGGAACGATTCTCCTTGCATAGAGAACACTAGGTGTGTCAACCTGTGACCGTGTGTCAACTCGTGACCATTGCTGCCCTGGCAAGATCCCTTCCTGTCCTTGCCATGCCCCTGCCCCCATCCCAAGCCAAATTCCTCATTCAAGGGCTATATAAGCCACAACCATTTCACTAATAAAGAGAGACCTTGACAAATCGAGAACAGAACCTTGCCTGGCTCCTGCTTGGTCTCCGTTTCTCCCTCCCACCCATGTCTTTTTCAGATAGTGCCTACAGTTATTCAACCTATGGGCCCTCTACAATCTGGAATTCCTCTGCCTTCTCTGTTACCAAAGGAATGGCCTCTCATAGTTATTGATTTAAAGGATTGTTTCTTCACTATACTTTTACAAGAAAAGGATAGAGAAAAATTTGCCTTCACAGTGTCTACTTATAATAATTCTTAGCCTACTAGGAGGTATCAATGGGCCATCCTCCCACAGGGAATGCTCAATAGTCCCACTCTGTGACAATACTTTGTAAATCAGTCATTGGAAATAATATGTAAGCAATTTCCTAAGTCTATAATCTACCATTACATGGATGACATTTTGTTATCTGATTCAAATGCAGATACTTTAGAAAGAATGTTTAAAGAATAAAGAAAGTTTTGCCTAAATTGGGATTATAAATTGCTCCTAAAAATATTAAAAGAGGAGATTCGGTTTATTACCTAGGTTACAGAATAGGTTTACAAAAAAATTAGAACACAAAAGGCACAAATTAGGAGAGACTGGTTACAAACTCTTAATGACTTTCATAGTGTGTTAGGAAATATTTCCAGTCTATGACCAGCTGTTGGGATAACACCTGATCTAATAATTCATTTAAACAAAACCTTAGATGGTGATACTTGAATAGTCCCAAAAAATTAACAGCTGAAGCAAAAAAGAAATTGACAATTGTTGAGGAAAAATTACAGGAGGCACATGTGGATAGGGTAAATCCAAATCTTAATTGTATTCTAGTCATATTGCCTTCCAAAATTTCTCCCACATGAATTTTAATGCAGAGGGATGATATTATCTTAAAATGGATCTTTATAGCACATAAATCAAATAAAAAATTAAAAACTTATGTAAAAAAGTCTCTAAATTAGTTATAAAAGGTAAATTGAGACTTCATCAATTAGCAGGTATAGACCCAGCAGAGATTATAGTGCCTTTCACTACTGATGAAATAAAAAAGTTATGGGAAGACAATAAACCATGGCAAAGAGCTTGTGATAATTTTTGGGAGAAATTAATAGCAATTATCCCAAAAGCGATAGACTTAACCTTATAAAGAGAACTTCTTGGAACACTCAACCCTAAATGGGATGTATATCAAATCTAATCTTCAAGGGATCAGGGAATCCTGTGGAAGCAGCATAAACTGGGCAAGGAGCAGGAGGGGATGGAGGACATCAAGGAAACAAGGCCTTTCAAACATAGTACAACTGATGCACATATGAACGCACAGGACCTGCATAGGTCTGCACCAGATGGGGCTCCAGTGCTGAGAGAAGTGGACACAAGTCCCATCCCTATATCCCTAACCCAGAAGCTCTTTCCAGCTGATAGCCACCTGCTTAGTTTTCTTCAATGGAGTCTCACTGGGGATATGAATCAGCCTTGAGGGAAAGCCCCATGCCCAACACAATATGAACTCAATGGCATCTTTGTAGGTACTTTGTCATGGAATATTTTTTTTCTGCAACTTTGTTTTTATTTTTTAAAATTTATTTATTTATTAAAGATTTCTGCCTTCTCCCCGCCACCACCTCCCATTTCCCTCCCCCTTCCCCATCAAGTCCCCCTCCCTCATCATCCCTAAGAGTAATCCGGGTTCCCTGCCCTGTGGGAAGTCCAAGGACCACCCACCTCCATCCAGGTCTAGTAAGGTGAGCATCCAAACTGCCTAGGCTCCCACAAAGCCAGTACGTGCAGTAGGATCAAAAACCCATTGCCATTGTTCTTGAGTTCTCAGTAGTCCTCATTGTCCATTATGTTCAGCAAGTCCGGTTTTATCCCATGCTTTTTCAGACCCAGGCCAGCTGGCCTTGGTGAGTTCCTGATAGAACACCCCCATTGTCTCAGTGTGTGGGTGCACCCCTCGCGGTCCTGAGTTCCTTTCTCGTGCTCTGTCTCCTGCTCTTGATTTGGACCTTGAGATTTCAGTCCAGTGCTCCAATGTGGGTCTTTGTCTCTGTCTCCTTTCATTGCCTAAATGTTTTTCTTTGGGTTCACCTTCTTAATTAGCTTCTCTAGGATCCCGCATAATAGGCTCAACGTCCCCTATTCATGGCTAGAAACCAAATATGAGTGAGTACATCCCATGTTCCTCTTTTTGGGTCTGGCTCACCTCACTCGGGATAGTGTTTTCTATTTCCGACCATTTGCCTGCAAAATTCAGGAAGTCATTGTTTTTTACTGCTGAGTAGTACTTAATGTATATATTCCATACTTTCTTCATCCATTCTTCCATTGAAGGGAATCTAGGTTGTTTCCAGGTTCTGGCTATTACAAACAATGCTGCTATGAACATAGTTGAGCATATACTTTTGTTGTATGATAGGGCATTTCTTGGGTATATTCCCAAGAGTGGTATTGCTGGGTCCAGGGGTAGGTGGATCCCGAAATTCCTGAGAAACCGCCACACTGTTTTCCAAAGTGGTTGCACGTCATGGAATATTTTAACCAGGCAATAGCAATATTCTACAGAATAAACAAATGTAACATGTCTTCAGAGGTATGTTACATTTGTTTATGCTGTGTTTATTTAATGATGTAAGGATGTGTAATGTTTCACCTTGCCTGCTTAAGGCCCTTGGTCTAATAAAAAGGCGAATGGCCAATAGCTAGGCAGGAGAAGGAATAGGTGGGGCTGGTGAGCAGAGAGAATAAATAGGAGAAATCTAGGCTAGAGAAAAAAAAAACAAATGGGGGTCAGAAGCCAAGCAGCCCCAGCCAGCTAGACATGAGAAGCAGTGAGGGTAAGATATATAGAAGAAAAGTAGTAAGCCCTGAGGCAAAAGGTAAACAGAAACAGGTTAATTTAAAATACTAGCCAGAAATGAGCCTAGGTAAGGCTGAGCATTCAAAAAACAAGTCTCTGTGTCCTGATTTGGGAGCTGTTGGTGGCTCAAAAGAAAAAGCCTGGTACATTTGTCTTATGTTTTGGCAGGGTTTTTTTTTTTTTTTCTCTTTTGTATTTTTGAGACAGGGTTTCTCTGTGTAGCTCTGGTTATCCTGGAACTTGCTTTGTAGACCAGCCTGTCCTCAAACTCAGAGATCTGCCTGCCTCTGCTTCCTGAGTGATGAGACCTAAGGCATGTACCACCACATGAAGTTTTTTTTTCTTTTAACCTAACAGGCCCTTTGTGTGTATATTCTGGCATCTGGTTTCACAATTTTTTTTTTTTTTTTTTTTTGGTTTTTCGAGACAGGGTTTCTCTGTGATTTTTTTTTTTTGGAGCCTGTCCTGGAACTAGCTCTTGTAGACCAGGCTGGTCTCGAACTCACAGAGATCCACCTGCCTCTGCCTCCCGAGTGCTGGGATTAAAGGCATGCGCCACCACCGCCCGGCCTGGTTTCACAATTTGATAAGATTCCTGAACACAGGTATCTCTGTGTCTTTGAGATAGATTCCGGGAACATGTGTGTCTCTGTGTCTATGAGATTCCTAGAACACGTGTGTCTCTGTGTCTATGAGATTCTGGGAACATGTGTGTCTCTGTGGTTATTGTACTTTCTCTTTGGCTCTTTTTCTTCAGTATTTTTTGTCCTATACCAGTTTTTTTTGTTTGTTTGTTTTAGATGCCTATTTTTTTTCTAATGAGAGAGAAAGCGTGCAGATTTTGATAGGAAAGGAGTTGGAAAGGAGCTGAGTTGGAGGGGAAACTCTAATCAGGATATACTGGATGAAAAAAATTTTAATTAAAAAAAGGCAATGAAGTGGTTTGGGTCTCATGGGACAATCCAGCTATGATGAAGGGCACAGAAAGCGGCGAGGCTGTCTCAAAATGAAACAAAATGTTAGAGGGAAAAGATTGGGGATGTGGCTCAGTAGAGTAGCACTCACCTAGTCTGTGTATAAAGTCCTGGGTTCAATCCCACATATGTCAACTGTTGGCTGAAAAGGTGAGAGGTGTTTCCTCTGCCTAGTGGGAAGACCTGGGTTTTGCTTTGTTTTCCCTTTTTCTTCTATGGTGCTGAAGACTGAACCCAAAGCTACACACGCGCCAGGAACGTGCTCCACCCATCACAGATGACAACATGTCTTTTGGACAGTTTGCATACATGTCACCTATGACTCTTTCCTCTCTCTTCTATGTGGAATGTGACCAGAAATGAAGAATATCTTAAATTCATAAGAAACCAAACTCTCTAAGGTAATTAAACCCTTTTGCTACAACTCTGAGAGTCCACCAGCATCAAGAACTAGGGAATGCTGTAGGGAAAGGGAGGCCTCTAACATTTAACATTCCTTGGCAGTGCACCAATAACCAAGACACTCCCTGGGAAATCCAATCTGGGGTTGAGTCCTGGCAGAATTTGGACTTAAACAAGAGCATCTATTCAAGCTAATGAGGGCAGAACAGTAACACTGCAGTGAGGGTCTGACTACTGAGTGAGTATTAACCAGTAACTCTGCAGCCAGGGCTGACTACTGAGTGTGTATTAACCAATAACTCTGCAGCCAGGGTCTGACTACTGAGTGAGTATTAACCAGTAACTCTGCAGCCAGGGTCTGACTACTGAGTGTGCGTATTAACCAGTAACTCTACAGCCAGGGTCTGACTACTGAGTGTGCGTATTAACCAGTAACTCTGCAGCCAGGGTCTGACGACTGAGTGGCATATTAACCAGATCAACTTTTGTCTCTTGTTTTTGTTGTGGCAAGTGAATGGGTTTAAACCATTCTCCTGTGACATGTATCTGCAGTCTGAGGCTAGAGGAGCTGTGGGCTGTGAAGGTGGGGTTCGCATGGACAGAGGAAGGAAGCTCGGCTTTCTCAGAACTTTTCCCTCTCCATCATCTAGGAGGGCAACGGAACTGGTTCAACAAAGGATGGAATTGACTGCTTTGCAACATCAAGGCCATCAAGGTGGCTAGGAACATGGGGACACTGAGGAAACAGGATATTGTAGTAAGATCTGTTGATACCTATTCCTTTGGTGATGCTTCCAGTGTTCCAAAGTATCTTCTTGGTACAGAGAACTAGGCTAGCTTCCCATTGTGTTACCTCTATAGGGGACACTATAATCTATGCCTGACTTTTGGTGACCCAAAGGCTGGTCAATAAAACCAAGGTTTGACCAGCAACAGAATGATCAAAATAAGCATCTCTTTCATTCTCTATCCCAACAAAAAGAACACAGACCAAGAGATGGAGAGGTAAACAAAGCGATTCATAGATGAGCTAAACAAAAGCATTGGAAGAGTATAATGAGTAAATGCTAATAACGTTCGTTAGGAAAAGAACTTAGGAAGGCCTTCGATGGAGGTAGACTGCGTGCAGGTTTTACATTAAGTGCGGGGCAAGTGCTGTGATGTTTAGATGCTTGGGAGGTTAGAGGACTGCCAGAGTCCAGGCACTGAAGGGCTGGAGATGTCACCCCACTAATAATGAAAGAGAAATGACAAAGCCTAATTTACCGATGAAGACTTGGTGACTGGGTTAGCTTAAACCTCTGGCTGTCTGTGTGTGTGGGGCCTTGAGTGCAGGAAGATACAACACAGATGCCAGCTAGATCACCTACTCCTTTCAAATTCTCTGAAGGAATCAAGTTGAGCCTTTGTAGTTCTCCCTCAGAGAAGCTTAGCTGGTGCTTATTTCTGGCTATCACCTCACAATTTGGAGAATTAATTTCACCTTTAATCAATCTAGGGTATATTTTACTACCTCCCCTCTTTTCAACAAATGGCATATATTCTAAAAATGTTATGAAATCTGTATATGTTCTTGCATATTTTAGTTTTCTGTATAAACACGTGGCTTAGTGATTATCCTTCGGGGTATGGAGAGGACTGGCCCTCCTTTTTAAGTGGAACACTATAATTATCCAACTTAATGAATTAAGTACCATCACTTTTTTTTTGTTGTTGTTGTTGTTTTTTTGGAGAAAGGGTTTCTCTGAAGCCTTGACTGTTCTGAAACTTGTTCTGTAGACCTGGCTGGCCTCGAACTCAGAGATCTGTCTGCCTCTGCCTACTGAGTGCTAGGATTATTACTGATTGCCCACTTATCTAATCCTAATAGATATTTACATTGGTTTAAATTGTGAGCACCAAAAATTTTACTTTCTACACTGGTCACTTTGCATGGAGGAGAATATCTGAAGGATCTGAGAATATCTGAACTTTATAGAAAATAGAATTTCTGGGTCAGAGGGCAAAGACACCCTGGTTTTGTAGATGGAACGGTGGGCTGTGTCCCGCCACCCTGCTAGCTTTACACCCAAAATAATTACATGGAAACTGTATTCTTTTAAACACTGCTTGGCCCATTAGCTCTAGCCTCTTACTGGCTAACTCTCACATTTTGATTAATCTATTTCTAAGAATCTATGTAGCACCACGAGGTGGTGGCTTACCAGGAAGGATCTTAACCTGTGTCCATCTCGGAGAGGAGAGCTATAGCGTCTGCCTTACTTCCTTTCTTCCAAGCATTCTGTTCTGTCTACTCCACCTACCTATGTTCTGACCTATCAGGCCAAGCAGTTTATTATGAAAGCAACAGATAGACAGATAACTTTCCTCCATCATGATTTCCTGACTTTTCTTATTTTGTTTGGTCATTTTCCTGCATGTATGCCTGTGTACCACTTGAGTGCCTTGTACCCCTAGGAGCCAAAAGAGGGAACTGGATCCTCTGGGACTGGAGTTATACATGGTTGTAAGCAACCATGTGGGTGCTGGGAATCAAACCTAGGACCTCTGGAGGTAGAATCAATGTTCTTAACTGCTGAGTAATCTCTCCAGCTTCTTGTTTATCTTTATAAAACTATGATTTGAAGAGCTTGAGTTCAAACCAATCTGTCTATTTTTATTGGGACAGCATCCCACTAATAATTCAGGCAGATAATCACTGGCTAATACTTAGCAACAAAAGCTTCCAGTTTCTTCTTTGTATCTTTTGAGTCACATCTTTATGATTATAATAATGCTTTATTATTCAGTATCTTCTAGGAACTAATCACGGCAGAGAGGGCTAATGTTAACTTAAAACACCATAGAAAATCCTAGTTCAGTTTTATGCCTATTTGGTAATACTATAAAAGTAGATTTTATGCAAATTAAAAAATCCACCAAGGGTTAAAACTTCCTATTGAAAGAAAAAGCTAGTCACACACAAGCAATCTGCAGTCATTTCATACGTGATGGGTTGTAGCCCCATTATGAGTTCAGTCAATACTCCAGAGTTCTTGTCAGCTGGCCTCAACATTGCACAATGGCATCCAAGGTTTTGGCTCTCTTCCCGGATATTCTGTTCTTGGTTTTGCAGCCTGGAAATTTGCTGACCACAGTGCTTGGGTTAGTGACTTCTTGAATGTGACACTGCTTCCACTGTGTATCCAAAGGCTTTGGGATGGTAATCTTCAGACATACTGCAGCTGTCAGCTCTCTACTGGGTTGGAGGTTTTGGCAAGAGAGTAGTAGGAGGAAGAGGACCTCGGGGGGGGTGGTGGTGAGGGGAGTGTCCAGTTGTATACCTGGACATGCTGGAGTTCCTGCCGGGGATCTTTAACAAGCCAATGGACTGAAAAGTTTTCTCTGGCAAATGGCCACTGCATAAAATTCAGACAAAACTTTGTAAACTGGGTACCTTCCTCCATGACCTGGTTCAGTTACCATGGAAGAGCTGAGAGCCTGCCTTAGTTACTGGACTTCTTAGGACTCAAGTATGTGCTGGCACACTAATGAGGGTTTTTTTGGATGACAATTTAAAAAATTTCAAAACAATTACTGTATTCATCTTCTTGCTTCAACAATAGTTTCTCAGGGACACATACACCGAAGGGCTAATTGAAAGTTTTTAAAAACTTTCTGCAGCAATGTGGTAGACATTTCCAGGTAGACATGCTTAAGAACATTCTTTAGCTCATTTCCCTGCCTCTGCAACAAAAGGCCCTATGTTCTAAACTTGAACGCTACACAAGAATATGGACAGTGTGGAGTGATGAATGCTTCCCTTGTTTAGTGCAACCAAAAAGGAGGACAAAGGCCAAAAGTAAAAACCCAGGAGCAAGTTCTAAGTAAATCAAAGGCATATGAAATATTTAACCATTGAAGCAAAGACAAGACCGCCCAATCTGGCTAGTAAAATGGTAAAGATGAGCTGCGAAGAAAAGAGCTGTTCAACCTGACGGCTCACGGGTTTGCTCAAGATGGAGAATGTTGCCAAAGTCATGCTGGGGTTGCTTATTGCGCTCCTGTTATTCCCACTATGATGGAGATACTATGGGCTCTACTAGGTACCCAAACATGAGAGTTAAAGACAGGTGAGGCAAGACCATGAGCAAAAAGAAACTATTAAAACAGACTAGACAAAGGTATGTGCGTCCTGACAGCATCTTCAATTTCAGGAAAACAGCAGCATAGATTTCATGATTTTCCAACCCATCTCAACCAATCAGATAGAGGCCATTTTCTCAACTGAGGTCCCCTCTTCCCAATGACTTTAGCCTGTGTCAAGTGGACAAAAATCAACCAGCACAATGGAGAATACTTTTTGCAAACATGACTGTACTGTGTCTTTGAATCTTGGGAGCTGCCTTCTGTACTCGTAGATAATATGTTGCAAACTCAACAAATCTCAGATAAATTTCAATCTAAATGTATAGAGCTTCTC
Organism: Chionomys nivalis; assembly: GCF_950005125.1. NCBI lineage: Eukaryota > Metazoa > Chordata > Mammalia > Rodentia > Cricetidae > Chionomys > Chionomys nivalis. Next base: position 66,850,423 of record NC_080097.1, on the reverse strand, counting down.
AGAGGAAAGTAAAACATGATCTAAATAAAAAGAATTCTGGTCCTTTTCCCGTCACATTTTTAAACTTGGTGCATGAGTGTGTGGGGATGCGTTCATACACGTGACACGCTATAGCTCAAGCATGGAAATCAAAGGACTACTTGCAGGAGTCCTTCTTGTGTGTTCTGGGCAGTACAACTCAGGTAGTCAGGGTGGCAGAAAAGGCCTTTACCCACAGTCATCAAGCCTGCCAAGGTTCCTCTTGACAACTTCTAATTTAAAATTTGTAGAGTCCTTACAGGCTTCTATGTAACTTGAGAAACTGAGTGTATTAGCAATGTACACACATATACAAAGAACATTATATGTAGAAAATGCATGTTAGAGGACTGAACCATTGTAGGATCTAAGTTCTGGAAAGATTTCATACTGAACACAGTGTGCTTAGGCTGAGGTAGCACAGCTGGCTCTTCCATGAGCCGTTACCTCCTAGGTAATGCTGTGTAGAAGCTGCTCACAGTGACAGGATCACAAACAACAACGGGGGCGGAGACGTGAACTCAGAAGCAAAGCCAAGGCAAGCCGAGCCAGTGCAACTACCTAACACACTGTCAATGTAGCTTCAAGCTTAGGTTTTGCTTTTGAAACAGGCAGACTGGTACAAAATAGGACAGGACAGGAGGTTCTACTCCTTGCGCAGGATGGAAACACTGCCTGTAAGATAAAGGTTCCAGGGAGGGTGAAGCTGTAGGATGAAGGAATCACTTGTGATCAGTACTTCCCTAGATACAGAAGCAAGGGTGTCAGCCATGTTTGCAGCCTCCACCTGCCTCTGCTTTCCTAGAGCTCTGACGAAAGGCAGCTGTCACCATCCAGGCTTGAAGAAACTTTTAAATTTGCCACTTCTCACTTATTTTCTGGTATGACACTCACAGCCCACGCTTTGGAAAACTGATCTTTGTAACTGCTCTGGCTTCAGCACTCGATGACTCTTTCCTTGGAGACCCCACCACTTCCCTGGCTCGCTGGGCACTGCACTGCCTCCTGTCGTGCTTGCAGTCTCTGCTCTTCATGACTGTGAAGCTGACAGGTTGGACCGGATCTCAAAGCTAACAGTCTGGGGGTGGGGATGCTGCAGAGAAGGCAGAGTGGTTAACGGAGCACCTGGCTTCAGGTTCCAGCACTTACCTGGTGGCTCACAACCATCCAGCCCAGTTCCAGGGGACTCAGCACCCTCTTTTCATCTCTGCTGGCACCAGGCACACACATGGTGGTTTTGCACATGCAGGCAAAACACTTGTAGACATAAAACAAATCCAAAGTAATCTTTACAAATTGTAGGCAAACTGTGAAACTTGAGGGTTCTTTGAAAATCTCCACTGAGAATCAAGACAACATGTACACACTCAGGTCGCCGCCGTCACAATACCAAGGTTTTTCTTAGGGGCTGTGTTCTCTCATGTGAGTTTTGTGGTTCAAGTTCAGCCTGAGTCCCACCGGTTCCTGGCAGAAGCCAGGGGTCAGAATGGCAACAGAGCAGGGATGTGAGATACAAAACAGGAACAAGCAAATCACAACTAATCCGTACTCAGTTTGGTTTTTTTTTTTCAGTTGCTATTAGTATATTACCTTTCTTAGCCTTGACTACTAACATCTCATCATTCTTTGGCCTGTTTCCATAAATATGGTTAAGATTCAAAAATATTTTAAAGATCTTTTGGTCAGTTTTTCAAATTTTGAAATGTCTTATTCATTAAAACTGGTGAGGAGGGCCAACTACTTATCTTCAACAGGTGGCTTGGTCTGACGCCACTGCAGGGGGCTTAGGTGTCATTGCTGTAGTGACAGTGTCGTAGCAGCTGACGCGGCACTCATTTTAAACATTTCAAGTGTGTATGCATGTGTGAGGGCATGTACAGACTAGGACATTAGTGTCCTCTGGGAGTCAGACCTCCCACCATGTGGGTTCTGGGAACTGAACTCAGGCCATTAGGCTTGGCAGCCATCCCACTGGCTCAAGATTTCTTTGCCACGGCACTGGTTTGTGTAGAGCAGCTCAGGCTTGCTTCAGACTCCCCATGCAGCAGAGGACGACCGAAACAGAATCGTCCTCACCTCTACCTCCCAGGTGTGCTCTGGGTTTGTGTGCCGATGGGGTGAAATCCAATACACCTCTACCCCGCCTTAGCCCAGGCTAACCTCAAACTCATAGCAACCACTCTGCCTCAGCTTCCCATGTGTTAGGATTACAGAGGCACACTACCACACCCTGTTTGGCGGTGGTGTTAAATGCTTTACAGAAAAGGGTGGTTTTGTCAATGAGGATACAGCACAGAGAAAGAGACTGATGAGGGTTTCTGGGTCTGAGGCCTTTGAAGCAAGCACAAAAGCTAACCTTTTTTAAATTAAAAAAACCTATTCATTTTTACTTTGTGTACACTGGTGTTTGCCTGCACGTATGTCTGTGTGATGTTGCTGGATCCCTGCAACTGGAGTTACAGACAGCTGGGAGCTGCCATATGCATGCTCCGAGTTGGACTAAGTTCTCCGGGGCAGTAGCCAGTGCTCTTACCCACTGAGCCGTCTCTTCAGCCCCAAAGCTAACTTTCTGATAGAGAGTAAAGTCAAGATTCTCAAGGCTTGGAAAGCCAGCATTATTTTGTAATTATATTCTAAAATGCAGTTAAAATTGGATTATAAGAAAAGTGCAATTACTGCTAAAGCTATGACTAAAAAGCCTTAGAAAGGCCAATTTTAAAGGAAAAATAGGATTTAACTCCAAATAGTCTCCTTATTCAACCTAATTGAGTTAAAGTTGGTGTGATCAATACTCAAGAGACTCAGCATGAACACAGGGTAGAGAATAGAATTTTAATTAGTATCAAAATCAGGACTTTTAGGGGCCAGTTTAGTACTTGCTAGAGTAAAACTGTGAACTGTTACTTGATAATTGACTTAGCTTCTAAATCAAGTCAGAATTACACATACTTTGTATATTTCTTTAGTATACATCAACATATCCCATGATTACATGCAGACATGGAAAGACAAGAACTATAAAACCAAAATCGGCATCAATATTGATGAAATGATGAACCGGAAACAGCTGTCCAGAGATGCAGAACATCTGCTTTGAACCCTCCTGCTCTTTCCCGGGGTTGACATAAACTCCAGCAGTAAAATCCAACAGCTCTGAGATGTGAGGAAAAGCAGACTTACTCCTTTCAGTTGACATTCCATGCAGTCACCCACCTTTAACAGCGGTCAGAAGACACGGGTTCAGTATCCTGAGAATTAGATGAGACCTGCTAAATAAATAGGCAATGAAAATGACCTGAGTTCATAGCAATCTCCAAACTCGAAAGACGACACCCCAGCTCTCCTGACAGTCATCAAAAGCCTCCTGGTCACGTGGCCCTGACACCCTTAAACACCAGAAATAAGTGCTGCATGCTGAGCAGTGAGCCGACGGCACTAAGGGCGAGGAGTAACAGCCACAGAAAGTCGCAGAAAGAGCAGGGCAGATGTGGGCTGACTGGCTCTGCTCCCTGCAGCTAAAAATCCCTTCCTTACACAGGAGGAAGACAGCACCTTGTGTGGAGCCCAGGGAGAGCTACCCAGAGGCAAGTGTTGGCCATAGCGAGAACAGCTGCCGCCGCCTAAGTGAGTCCAGAACCTATCTGTAGGTGGCGCTGGGCTGTTATTCTCCAGCTCACTCACATCTGCACTGTTCAGGGTCACGCGAGCACAGAAAAGGAGATGGTCTGTCTGCCTTTCATCCAAACTCTCTCAATTTGCTGTGCAACCTAATGCAAGGCACTTCAAACACTGGTGCCTCAGTATGTAAACATGCGACTTGGTAACATGTGTTACTTACCTCAGGGAGCATCTATACAGAGCACAGAACACACACCAGATGAAAAGCACTGTGGAAACCTGTCGCTTCCTGTGCCCAAGTCTCCATGTTTTCTTTAGAGCGCTAAATATTAATGATGGTGGCATTACATCCCTTCACGTGTTAGCTGTTTGGCACACAGGTTTTATATATTTCAAGTCATCATACGCTCTAGCCCAAAGGTGTTTTTTCTAACAGAGCCATTGCAGTATACCCAATGTGGAGTCCCTGTGTTCAAACTCTCAGCTTTCTCTGAGGTACATGTGGCATCATAAAAAAAAAAAAAAAAGAAAAAAATTGAACTAGTACTGTGTAAAACCATGTTTTTAATGAAAAACAAAACAAAACAAAAACAAACAAAAGCCCCCAAAACCTGGAAGTATGCCACAGCATCATCTGGTCATCTAAAGGGACAAAGGTGGATTGAGAAGAAACAGCCTCAACATGATACAAAATAAATGTGGCTCAAAAGAAACATTAAAAATGTAATGTTTCATATGCTGAAATATCTACAGGTAATAAATTATAAGTGCAGTAGTTCAAATATTGCTTTTTAGCATTAGTTGTTTTTTTAAAAAACAAGTTAAATTTAGAACATTTTAAATTTGTTATATTCTTCTTTCAAAGTAACTGTGGACATGGAAGCCTTCACAAAATCAACCCCATGATGCTACCCTGTAGTCTTCACACAGAATGTACTCAACTCTGACCACCTTAGAGTCACAACATCTTTAGGTCAATACATTGTATCAGACTCCTTCTGGAGAGCTGGGCTGCGAAGTCCACTTTCCCGCAGCTCACCTGAGCCCTCCACACTTCCACGCCTGCTGATTCTCTGCAGGGGCTTTGCTAGACTCACAAAATTACAGAAACAGTAAATAATTTCTTTAGAACTGAAAATGTGTTTTTGTTCTCTTTTGAAAATAAAGTGCTTTTAAATTAAAGTATTTCTTGCCCTAAAAAAAAACTGGAACCTTGAACTCTCCATATCTTGACACATTTTAACAGAAAAAAAAAAGTATTGGGCCATTCATATCCTTCAAGAGTTCAGATTGGATCCAGGCTGGGCTTTGTGTCGTTACCACGCTCGTGCTTGTACATGAATGTTAAAAGAAAAAGAGCGACGTCCAAGGATGACCAGTAGGCAGTGTGCGACGTGACGGCTGACCAGTAGCGGCTCTCCACAAGGCCTTCTCGGAGTTCAAAGTCAATCCTGTGCTCCAGCTCCACTGAAAAGACAAGTTAGATAAGATTACCAGTGTCTGAGGAAGGCTGGGGACGGCTGGGTGGAAACAATGTCTAAATTGTCACCCTCTTTATTCTAAATCATGAGGCAGTCAGAGTCAAAGCGGTCAGGGTTCTATGGGGTTCTGCTCCACTGCCCAGGTCAGCAAAGAATAATGAGGAAACTAACACACCCACTTGCTATCATGGCATACTTCTGGAGTTGGAGTTTCTATTTCTACCTCCCTTCCTTGAAGACCTTCTTGCATCCCCGGAGAAACGGGGAGGCCCCACAGAACACACGTTTCTATGGGGAAATGCTCCACAGCAACCACTGAAATGTCTTCTAAAGTTAACTATTATTTCACAGCTCCACAGTGTCCTGCCCCTGTAGGCTGGATTCCTTAGAGGCAGCTGCCACACAGTTCAGACTACAGCATTTAGTGGGTCTAGCCTGTGCTGTGACATTCAAGTACTCAAATGAACTCACTGTGGCGGGAAAAGTTAAACTGCCCTCGCAAAACTGGAAAACAACCGAAGAGCCCCAGGCTCTCCTAACGGGCTGACATAATGGACCTCTGAGGTGGAATGCCTTACAGGCTATAAACACTTGCAGGAAATACCCACACAGAACTTTCACAAAGTTCTTTTAACCCAAATTTTTCACTTAATTAAAATAAAATTAATCCATAATAAGTCAGAAATAGCTGAAATCCATATGGATTTGGTTAAGAATGCCCCAATCCTTTATTTTTGTACTCCATGGGCCTTCACGAGATTTGTAAGCACAGTCACCCACACCAGACCAGAATATGAAGATGAGAAAACTGAATTCTCAAACGTGATACGAGGAGTCAAGATGAAGTGGGTCACAAAGAAAGAAAAGAGGCAAGTGTGTGATCCGGGAGGACTCAATCTCAAATGCTGCTGCATTCTCCTGCTTAGTTCAAAACTCTGCATAATGTTTTCAAATCAAAGGGTCATTTTTCTTGCTTTAGGAATTACTTGGTTCCACTTTGATTTTAAGGTCCTGAAATTAATTCTTTTTTGTGTTTGTTTTTGAGACAAGATTTCTCTGTATAGCCCTGGCTGTCCTGAACCTTGCTCTGTAGACCAGGTTGGTGTCGAACTCACAGAGATCCGCCTGCCTCTGCCTCCTGAGTGCTGGGATTAAAGGTGTGCGCCACCACCACCCGGCCTGAAAATAATTCTTAATGTGCTACCACTGTCCTAAACGAAGTGTTATCTATTTATTATGGCCCTTGTCATCCTTGTCACCTCTGCAAACATCAGCTATGCTGTTACCTAGACTGGCTCCATCAGTGCTTTTTTCTGCTTATCTCTGGGCTTGGGTTAGAGCAATCAAAAGGCAAATTAGGCAGCCAGCTTTCCTTCACAAATGTGCTGTCTCAAACTTCCTTTGGTCCTCAGTGCAGTTCCTGCACACCTTGCTGGCGTTGTGGAAAGACCAAGGAAGATCAGGGATGAAATGGAGTGGGTCTGGCTTGTTTTCCTCTCTTCGTTTTATATAGAATCTCCAAGGGAAAGAGGAGCTACATGGCAGTACCACTTTGTAATGCTGTACAATATGCTCTTGGCCAAAACAGGTTCGGACGTGCAGGTGGCCCTGCTGTCTCAATTCTGTCACACCGAGACTTGTTAGGACAACACAGTAGATGGACTCTCCTAGTTTTTCTAACTTTCTGGGATCATGGGGAAAGGAAAAAGGAAAATTACCTTTTTTTCTTTTTCTATACTTCAAATACCTAAATGTAAAATCTGTTCAAAACAAACAGAACCTTGTTCCTGAGCAGGTGGAGAGAATAAAGCCGAGAAAGCAGCTGCGGTTGAATGTAGGTGTGTGTGTGTGTGTGTGTACATCCAGGCCGAGGGACATCTTTGGGAGTCCTTCCTTAAGTGCTGGCCTTTTCTGTTTGCTTCTTCAGACAGCATCTCTCATCGGTTTGGAGCGTGTTCACTAGGCCAGGCTGGCAGGCCAGTGAGGGCCAGGGATCCAGCCATCTCTGCCCACTCAGAACTGCAGTTACAAACATATACCACCATGCCCGGCTTTTAAAGAGTGGGCTTTGAGGCTTGAACTCAGTTTCTCTTGCAAGAATTTTTCTGACTGAGCTATTTCTCCAGCCCAATTAAGTTATTTATTTATTTATTTATTTTTGGGGAGGTGTTAGGCTATATGACTAGTGGGGATATTAGGTGACTTCCTCAGGGAGTTCACTGAGTTAGGTCAATATAAACTTCTGCTCTGGAGGCCAAAAAGGACCCAGTATGTTATACTCTTTGACTATCAAGTAATATGGATTTTGATCATTGAAAAAGATGCATGAAAAATTAAAGGTGGATAAAATAACAAAAGAAAACCCTGAACACATTTTTTAACATCAAAGATAAAAATTCACTATTAGTAAGAAAAAGATGAAAGAGAGAGAAACTACAGAAGAGCGAGAAATTGGTCAGCGAAGGAACGGCAAGCTGTAAGACCAGTCCTTAGTGGCAGATCGGGAGTGCTGGAAAGGAAGACTGAGAACGCGTCTGCATCAGTATTGCTGTGTTTAAGACGATCCAGCCTGGCAGAGGCCATCTGTGCTTGTGTTAGGATGAGCTGTGGGGACAACTAGGAGCGATGCGGTTCTTTGTACCAGGGAACCTTTTTATATCGACATGAAAAGAAGAGTGGAATGTCTGCGGTCTCGAGGACAATAAAGAAGACAGACAGGGGCCTAATGCCGTACTCCTGTCTCTGAAGTCCTCTTTTGTAGGCGTACTGTATTTCTTAACACTGAAGATGAGAAAATGCACATATAGTCTGCAGTGAGAGTACTGCGGCTGCTCTCCCAGAGGCTATCCCAGTTCTCACTGAGCCGATCTCTAAAGCAGACCATTTTCATAGTGTGCGGTGCACCACCCCTGACATATACCATACCGAGGCTATCATCTTTACTCTGCATTACATTTTCCGGAAAAAGAAGTTGTGGGAGATAAAAGAACGATTCTTGAAGTCTGAAATCTGTGAAAAAAAACAAACAAGATTCTGTAAAGGCGAGGCTGATGGTTAAAAATGGCCTTCAGTGTTGCAATGGCCAAAATGTTAGAGCTGATGAGCCTAGCACACACACACACACAAAGCAGCACACCCTAGGTCTCTGGGAGGAGCTCCTTCATGGAATGCATAAGCACAGCTTAATCTCCAGTCAAAGTCAGATCTGCTGATAGCTCCATACTCCTCAAACTAAGTGCTAATTCAGGTTGTAACCCGGAGGGGGGCAAAACAAACAAAAAACCCTACAAGTACAGATCCTTTCCTTTAACGCGCTATAAACACAGGGACACAAGAAACGAAACCACAAGACGCTTTAAAATGAGCTGGTCTTTTCAGAAGTGAATGCTCGCTAGTAAGATGTGTCAACTTGATGAGAAAATAAAGACGGTCAATTGACACACTTACTCTTCAAAGAGAAAACTTGGTCACGAGTTCAGTCTGTGTCCTCCTCACCTTCAGAAAACGAGACTCAAAGACAGTGGCGTCAGAACAGAAGTTATCCTGAAGAGCTGATCATTGTGAGGAGGAGGAAGGGAGGAAGGAAACTCAGTCACCTAATCACAACAGCCAAATTCCAGAAAGATTTAAGGGACAGAAGTTTCAGGATTGCAAGATAGCAATTATAAAAGTCAGGACTACACAGAAGGATACACTACTGAGGCAAGTCAAAGAATTACTGAGACAAATTCCAAGTGACTTGAGACAGGATCGTATCGCCATAGGTCTGATTTTAATTATTTTAATAGTCCTATCTCTATTGAGAGATGACTACAGAAGACTCAAGATGATCTCAGATCTAGTACAGACTAGGTTGGAATTGAACATGAGGACTGGTAAGCATTTACATGGAAGCATGACAACATGGCATGGGTGTAGCTCAGCAGGGCTGCAGGTTGCATGCACAGCACACACTAGGGCCTAGGTCTGAGGGAATGTGTGCAGTGAGTCTGTCCAGCTGAGCACCTAGCGACTGCTGGGTAGGAAGAGCTGTCGCTCTGCTACCATGAGACATGTTCGTTAGTATGTACACAAAATGAAAACATCTTCTTTGCTCAGATCTCTATGTGCTCACTCCTTTTTCTGGGGTCTCCAGTGTCGCTTGGAGAGTCTGGCCCCAGTATGCCCACTCTTGTTCATCAGCATCACTGGTAGCTTGCGGTAGCAAGACTATGGAGAACTGCAGCTTCTTAATACTACCTCACAGAATTCCTTCAGAAGCTAGCAGTTTTGATTTCTGCATGTCCCTAACGCTTACATATTTATAGTCATGTTTCCGGGTCAAAATGAATGAACTCAGTGTAAGAAATCAGGAAAATGAGTTTTATACAGATATCAAAGTCTAAAAAGAATAGTCTATACATGGTTCCAACAACTCACAAACATAAATTTAGCACTCGAAAGGAATGAAAAATGCCATTGGCCCAATTAGGAATGCTCAGACCTAATGCTAATCCACCCTGGGGAGGCTGAGTATGGAGAAACCATGCAGTCTCTAGGATGCCACCTTGACTTGTTCTGGTTGCTGGTCACTTCAAAATTCAGGGAGGTAGACACAGCAAGAATACAATGCTATCAGTAACTGCAATGGAGTCTGTACCGATGACCGAAGCAGTCATTTTCTCTTGCTAGCTGCAGAAAGGGAGCGGCTATGTAAGAACTTGTCTGTCCTTATCACCAGTGGGAATACCCGAAGTGCTAGTACTACTACTGGACACTTAAAAATAACGTTCACTGATGGACTAGTGTTTCACAGCTATGTAAGATTAAAAAAAATAAAGTTCATCTTACTGCTACATGTATCTACTCATAGAAATCCCTTAGTATACCAGGTAACCAGGGCAGGAACAAAAGACATAGTGACATGCCTCTGCTTTGGAGGTCTCATAAAATTGGATGTTTGTGTGTTTAGCTGCAGGACAGCAGTGTTTCAGAACTCTCAAGGCCAGATACAGGACACGTCTATAGCAATAATGGGAAATTTAAACCTTGGTGATTGTAGTAAAAATATACATTGTAAAAGCTAGGGGCACTTACCCCACAGACTGTCTTGTGCTGGACAGCCCTGGTTAAAATGATCTAGTAACTTGTCACTGCAGACACTAAAACTACACTTGCCTAAAAAGTATTCTTTTCAGACCTGAATGCAGACTGCAGGTATTCCTGCCCTCCCGCCCCTCCTAAGCTACAGTGGTAAGCACACATGCTGGAGGAGAACTGTAGGAACTAACATGCAGAGTCGAGGAAGCCGGAGCTGCTGTGTGGCAGGGTCTGTGTCGCCACGGTGGTAGTAGCAGGTGAAGCAACAGGCTTCTTCTCATCTTCCACTGTGTCTTTAGATGTCTCAGATGGCTGTGATGTTGAAGAACGTCCGAATCTCGAGAACAACATTCCTCCAAGCCCCTTTCCAATGCTAGCAGCCCCTGTATGTCACAGAATAAGGCAGTCACTCTGCTGACTCATCCCACAGTGCACTGAAGGGCACCACCCATAATTATAGCCGACTGGCATTTTTCTCCATGGTGGTGACCTAAAAAATATTCCAATTTATACCATAGGCTTTTAAGTAAGAATGATGGTTAAAAGAAGAAAAGCTGTATAAATTCTAGGAATACAGATATACAAACACACAACCAAGATGATATTTTATCCAGATGTTCATTGCTATGGAAGTATTTGGCAAAATTAAAGCTTCTAACAAAAGACCCATGTTGTTGACATGGGGCATATACCTTACTATTAAGAGGTATATGCCTTACTAAATTTATGCTATAAAAAGCCATTAATAACCTTTGAGCATGAAGTCAAATAGTAAGCAAATTTGGTGGGTAAGGCCTCCTTATACTGCCATCTTGTGGCATTTACACAAAGGACCCTGGTCCAGAAACAAAGGACAAATCAAGGGGCACGCTATTGGCATGCCCAATTTCTGTGCTGGCACAAGCAGTTACTCAAAGGGACACGAAATACCCCTATTGGTCTAGGAAGTTAAAGCACTAATTGACTTGACTTTCAGAAGACATAAGCATCCTGATGGGGAGATTCCACCAGAACGCAGAAGAGGAAGTGAAGCAATAGAAACATTTCTCAGGACCCCTCAGTAAGTCACAGGGTCAAGACTACAACGAGTGACAGAATGCTGTTTCTTGTTCTTAATGTCACTGGGGGACACCACAGCTTCTGCTTCAGTCAGCAGGGAAGCCTGGACAGTTGGAAATTTTCTTTTTTTTTTTTTTTTTTTTGGGTTTTTCGAGACAGGGTTTCTCTGTGGTTTTGGAGCCTGTCCTGGAACTAGCTCTTGTAGACCAGGCTGGTCTCGAAAGTTGGAAATTTTCTAACAGCAGATTTCCAACCACCCCCAACTTAAGTGCTTACACTCATAGATAAGAAGCAAAAGAAATTACCCAATATGCTTGCTTTGCCAATGTTAGTTATAGATTCTCCATAGTGGCGCCGTGACAGGACCGGGGAGGTCACGGGGCTCGGGATATTTGTAATGCTTTCACTCTCTGAGACTGAGGTAGGTTCTTTTGCTGGGTTGAGAAAGTTTGGCTTCATGTGTTCATAAGGTAGAGGATTTGAAGTGTTGTACCAGTGGATCTGGACCGGGGAAATGTTGCTGTAGTGCTTCAGAATTAACGGCTCCAACCTGTAGGCCTAGACATTTCAAAATGCAGAGAAATACAACATTAATGCAAAATGTCTGGATTTTAGTAAAATACTTATTCTTAAAGCTCGGTTGAGTAAGTAAATCTTAGAGCAAGAATTTAAAAAGTGGCTTTAAAATATACTTCCATATTTCTCACTGCTAATATATGTGGTTGTCTAATTACATATTCCTACTGATGAGACTACAAAAAAACTGGAGTTAGTTTTGACTAACAGTATCTATTAAATCATTTTCAGTGAAAAGGACTAAGTTTTTTTTTTTAAACCACATTCTAATATAATCTAACAAGATTTATGTCAAACTCACAAAGCTGAAGTGGTGGATGATAGCCCAAAATGTAGTAAGAAAGATTAGTCTTTAATATTTAGATCTTTTGTTATGCTTGATTGCAAACACCTGACTCCAATAAGACAGAGCCTAACTTGAAAGCCAACCGAAGGCTGCCTTCTATAGCAACGAGTCAGTCACCAGCTGTAGGTGCAGCACAGACGCCCACCTCCATCACTAACTGTCATTAACGGTCTGTCATCCATTTGGTCTCAGAGCCATCTCACAGGAGGAAAAGAGGATGCCTGCAAAACCTGCCTAGCAAAGGTCCACCCGAAGCATTAAAGAAAGTATTAGGGAAAACAATGCAGCTTGTATGCACGCTTAGGACATGAGAAGCTCTAGATTCAAATCCCAGAACCAAACACAGAAAAGGCAAATTTGAGATGTACAAAGAAAACAGAATTCATGTGTGCAGAAAAACACCTGAACATACAGACATGCTGGTCTCAGTGACCGCCTCGACTGTGCTCTGTACCCAAGCCTCTAACAGACTTAGGCTGCCGTCCTAGCGGAAGCTTATTTTCAGCTCTTCCGTTTCAGTTGGGAGTTTTCTCTTAGACATGGCAGTTAGAAGTTTAAACACATGGGTCTTTCTAAAATTCAATAGTCCATCAGCCAATGTTTATTTGGCGCTAGCTAATCAGTTTTCAAAAGAGTTCACACAATTATAATAAAAGCTAATTTCAGATAATTGTTTAAAATAGTGTTTCTGTGTGTGTTATACTGACTGTTTTCCCTAACGAGATGTAAGGAAATTTCTGCACTGTGTAGTGGGAAATCGAACCAGGTCGTGTGTCGTGCCCCCCCCCACTGCAAACTAAGTGAGCACTTTAATGCAGAGCTACTCCAGTCTGAAAATACTTGTCTATTTACAACAGCATGGAAGATCTCAGAGCGTTTACCTTTAAAAACATTTAAAAGAACAAATATAGTAAGAAATTGAAAAAAAAATGAGCATTTTATACTTCGACTCAACTAATGCATGATATTACCTTTCATGCTTTGAAGAGGATCTGTCAGACTCATCTCAATTTATACGATGTCTCAGAAAAACAGCACTTAAAGCAGAAAAGTATTTTTTATATTTACTTACTTACTTAAGAGTTATGTGTATGTGTACCATAAGGAAGTGTGTAGTGCCCATGGAGGCCAGAAGGGGGCTCCGCTGAAGCTGGATTTACAGAAGGTAGTGAGTCACCTGAAGTGGGTACTGGGAATCAAACCCAGGTCCTAGGCAAGAGCACCAAGTGCTCCTGACAACTGAGCCATCTTTCCAGTCCCTGATAGGTGTTATAAGAGGAGATCCTCTCTAACACTTTATTTCGTGAACTCTGAATGAACCAACACAGTGTTAAAAACACAACCTTTTTGAGTCAGAAATGAATCTCCTGTTAGCTCACGGCCCCTGCCAAGGTTGCTCACAGAGAACAGTTAGGGATCTAGGAAGCTCACAGTGAAACTCACCACTGGGTCTGTAGGATGAAAAATATTTAGTAAGCGGTTACAAATCTCTCGAGGTAAAATGTGATCTTGACTTCCAGTATTTCCTGGTCTGATGCCACGCAATGCCAAAAAAACTGCTAGTGGGGATCCCATACAGAAGAAATTCTCAACCTAAAATGAAAAGAGCCATCCTGAATTGAAACAACGATGAAGTGTTATTTTCAACAGAATAATAAAATACAAACAATAAAATTAAATCTAAGTATATATGTTTTAAGTAAGCTTTGTTTACATTACTTGTTAATTACATACCAGCCATTAATGATTTTATAATAATTTACTTCCAGTGGGGTTTTCATTATTTTAAAATATAGTAGAAGTTAAAGCTGAGACAAGGAGGGAGGTGAGCGGAAGCGTGTCGTTGTACTTCTAGTTCCTGGTCAGGGTGACATGAGGCTACGCCTCTACGCCAGGTGCTGTGATGGTTGGGACCAGCAGTGGGGTAGAGCTACTGCTCCCAAGCTGATAGAGTGTGGGGGAATGCCATGGAAGAATGGAGCCCCCAACTCTGAGGCCTTTGCAGGGGGCAGGGCGTGCAGTGGCCAGTCCAAGAGAGTAAGGATCTCCAGTTGAGACTGGGGTATCCAGGCTGGAAGAATGACCCACGAGACTGTGACTCATTTGGACTAAGTAGAGAGGAAAAGGCACTGGAAGATTTTTGAGAAAAGACATAGGTTAAGACTGAAACAAAAGTGTGCATGTGCGTGCATGTGTGTGAATCTACTTGGGATGATAACACTCAGATCTCTGACTATCCAAGGAAGACAGGCTTCATTTATATTTTAGGCTGTGAGGAACAGCACTTAGCCCATATTCTGGGAAGTGTAACCTGGTAGCAGTGTGTGTGTGGATGCACCAGGAAACTGAGAAACTACTGATTTGGGAAAAAAAAAAATTCTTGAAGGAACGAGGCAAGAGATAATCTCAAGCAGGGCAGGCCCAGCTGTCATTCATAATGGGAACATTCGAGGATTGAGTGGGGTGCTTGCATGGAGACGATAAAGAATAGGTCAGAGACACAACAATGCAGTTCCACTGTCAGAGGAAGTTTGAGATGTCTGTAATGTGTGGCTGAAAAGTTAGAGCAGAGGTATAGAAATGTATCTTCCGCCATCAATCGACATCACTGTAGTGATGGCGCGTAAGGCCAAGACAGTCACCCTGCTTGTCAAGGATGTGCTTAGAACACGGAGAGCTGGACACAGACCTACATTTAGTCAGCAGGAGGAAAGGGAACTCTACAAGGGAGAGGGAAAGAACCAGAATCCAGAGCAGCAGGAAAGTCAAGATTCTGGTCCTCAAACCCTCATCCGGCCATCCTGCAACAGGGTTTCAGCCTCTAATTCTATGCGCCTGCAACTCTTTCCAAGAAGATGACAGTGGGATTTCTATTCTATTTTTAGAGAAAAGAAAAACACAACTGAAGATTTATTTTGAAGGAATATTCTGAAATGGCGCCTTCATGCTTCTGAACCTGGAGCCTCACACATGCTATCGCCATGCTGCCCAGCCCAAGGAAAAGCAGTGCAAACAGCTGATGCAAACCAGTTCTCCTACAGATAGAGAGAGAAAAGAGGTCTCAAAGACACAGAAAATGAAGCTGCACTTGCGGCTCCTGTCTGTAGACCCAGGACTCGGACAGGGAGTTTGAGGTCAGCCTGGGCTACAGGGTAATTTTGAGATTAGCCTGGGCTACTAGATGAGTTTCTGTCTCAAAAAGCAAAATCAAGGATTGTAGGGGAGGCTCAGGGGGTAAGAGCACTTACTCTTCAAGCATGAGGACCTAAGTTTGACTTCCTAACATTCATGTAAAGAAGCTGAGTGCGGCTATGTATCCTGTCACCCCAAGATTGTGGGGCAGATATAAGGATTCTGAAACCCTGCAAGCCAGCCACCTCGTCAGAATGGAAAGTTTCTCATTCAGCGAGAGATTCTATCCCAAGGCAAAAAGACAGAGTGATAGAGAAAAACTTTGTACTCTGACCCCCATGTATACAGGGCAGGCACCTGCTTTGCATAGTCAAGTATACCACACACACACACACACACACACACACACACACACACACACACACACACACACACTAACCCTGCAGAGTCAAGTGCACGAACCAGCCACATATATATTGGCATGAGCACACACTCATACCAGCCACCCAATATTAAAAACAGGTGACAAGAGGAAGCTATGACATTCTGTGCAAAATGCCCGGTCACTTCCTAGCCATCTGGTAAGTCATCTCTTCCATATTATTTTGTTCATGATGGCTGCAGTCTGACAAATACAAAGGTACTGTTCTCTCAGTCTGTTATGACTTTCAAATAATGAACAGTTATAAAAAAACACTAAAATAACATGTGTGGACATGTATGATGTTTATGTGGGGGCATGTATGTACCATGGCACACATGGAGGTCAGAGGACAATTCTGTAAAGCTGATTCTTTCCTTCTACCTTAATGAGGGTTACAGGGATTGAACTCAGGTCACCAGGCTTGCATGCAGAGCAAGCCTCTTTCCCTGCTGAGTCATCTCACCAACCCCCATCAAAGAATTCTGAAGACAAAAAGGAACTTCCTTGTTCAGAGATGAGTAACCAGCTGAGTTCAGAAAGATCACATGCCTTGGCTAATAGTACTAACTAGATACAAAAATCACAGCCAGAGCAAGGCTTCATTGTCCACACTGTACACCAATGCTTGTCACTGCTCTTCTTCTCCTGGTTTTGAAGGTCAATGGTCAAGTGCAACAGGATGGACATCAGCATCCTCAAGGTCAATCTATCTATTCGTTATCCATGTAGAAAAATGCCTGTTTCCTCCTGACCCCTTAAGTCCCAAGTAAAACTCGCCAGGTTTGATACTCTTCTTAAATTCTCAATTTCTATGTTTCCCTCTAAATAACGATGAGGAGTCTTTATTAAGCTATGCATGACTTGCCTCAGAAGAAACCCAATTATATGCACAGGTTCTACTCATGTGGTACTGAATCTAAGATCATAATATACTTAATGTGTTCTACCCAATTCTTTAGTAAAAAATAGTTTTATCTACCAGATACATTTATAAATTTAGCATTAATTATGTATGGCAGTGCTGGTATTTAAATTCTAGATTAAGATAATTCCAGAGACCATATTCTTTAAATGGATGTTTCAACTTTACCATTTCACCACCTCCCACCCCGTGCCCCCACAGGGCTAGGGATTGAACCTAGTGCCTTGTTCACGCCGGCCAAGTACTCCGCCACCCAGCTCAACAACCTGGTTTTGAAATGGTGTATGTTAACAGAGAAACAGTGTGGGGGATCCAGTGCAGGGACCTGGCATCCTCTTACGGCATCTTCAGGCACCAGACATACACGTGGTTTATACATATTCATATAGGCATTCACCCACATTCACAAAAATACCAGCTAAAGAACTGTGCCAGTCACAGAGTCACCCCACACTGGAGGATGCACGCTAAGCTCCTGTGTGAGCCGCGCACACAGGGGTCACGCAGAGGCCCACACACCTTCTCTTTACTACTTCAGGAGAGAGCACTTCCCAGAGCAGGGGCAGCACTGACGTCTTAGGCTTCACTAGGGCACCGTTTTAACTCATCTAAAACCTAGCTTCACTCTGCCCTCTCAAGCAGATGGCAGTTCCTCTTCCCACAGCCCTTTGCCAAGTCCCGACAATGCCAGTCAAATGGACCCTGGCAGCCTTGTCTTGGGCTTTGTTCTAGACTTCATAAACCCCCAGCTTCCTACCTTGAACTCCTGCCTGCCCACTTCCTTTTATTTCCTTCTTGCTGTGGACCATACATTTTGTTCCTTCTAAATAGTAAATGTCACCACACATCTGTCTCAACCTTTCCTCTCCTTGCTTTTATTTTCTCTTTCGACTTGGCCAAATGTAAACCGAGCTAAAGAACAAGTGGTCATCCTCCTAAAGCCTTCCAGACAGAAGGAAAGCCCCTTCCCCAGTGCACTGCTGCTCTGAACATTGCTAAGGACACCTAGGTACTGCCAGGTCCCAGGGAGAACCATCTCGCCCATGCTGTTCTTTGGAGCAAGTGTCCAAGCACACAGTATATAACCAACCACGACGAAGCCTTCATTTGACTAAATTTTCATGATACCATACTCAAATGTCCAAAAAGTATCAAGACGATGAGAGGCTGATCTCTTCCCTTACCTTAAATTTTAAGGCAGGTGTTTGTGTTATGGATGACGCCTTCAGTCCATGTAGCCGTTCTTCTATTTCCCTCAGCCTAGGAGGCAGCATGAGACCACACATACATTTACAGTTCCACAACAAACCATCATTACTACTTTATGATGCACCGATGGCTCTCACACTCGCCCCTTCTATGACAATGTTTAATCAATTCCTGCTGTACTGCTCAGGGCCTGCAAAGGCACTTCTTACCACACTTGTACACACATAACTATCCACCTACCTATCCCTGCTTCTCTCTCTCTACCTGCCTGCCTGCCTTGCTTTAAAAATTATATTTTATACTCTCTTCAATCTTTTTTAAAAAATGTCTTTTCCTTATCTATATTTAGTAATAAATTTTATAGGTGTTTTCACTGTATTGCCCCCACCTACTTTAATTTCTAAAACAGCCATTATTTGTTGAGCACCCGAGAAGCCACGTTTGACGACTCAGTTTCTCAGACAGACTTACTCATTTACATATGTAAGTATTTTCTTAGTTATCCTGGACAGTCTCATGTTGCCTGGGCGAACTTTGAAATCTTGATCCTCCTAGCTCTACTTCCTAACTGCTAGGATTACAAGCTTGTGCCACCATGATTACATTTTTTAAAAAAGGTTTAAGTGTTCTGTGATTCATTTTGCATCACGAGTGTGTACATGCTGATAAATGTGAATGGAGCGCCTGCACTCCAGAAGAGGGTGCTGGGTCTCCTGGAGCTGGTGCAGCAGGTGACTGTGTGCTCTGACAACGGGGCTGAGGACTCAAAGTTTCACTGGATTTACACATCACGAACACTGCTCTGAGGATTGCCAAACTTATTTTCTTTTATGTTTATTTGAGATAGGGTTTCTCTGTGTAAACCTGGATGTCCTGGAGCTAGCTTTAAAGGGCAGTCTGGCTTCAAACTCAGAAATCTACCTGCCTCTGCTTCTTGAGGCTGGAATTGAAGGTGTGTGCCACCACACCTGCTAAACGTCATTTTCTTCCGACACTAACAATCATTTTGTTATCATAATATTTATGTCTTCGGCACCTAATAAGTCAAATCCTGAGACAACTACTCTAAAAGTAAAACAAAGCCAATGTTTTCTGAGTAAAAATTTTGTCAGTTAATCCAGTTGTTTGTATAAAATGCTAAACTATCAGAATCAGTGTCTTCCATTGTAAACTTGTATCAGTTAGAGGAGGAAGATGGTGAACGCAAGTGTCACCTAAGATAATAATGCAGTAAAGAGTTAAAGGATGCTAAGAGGGTCATTAAATCTGCTTATAATTATATACTATATAATTGTTAAGAGATAACATGTAAAATAATTGGCCAAGAGTAACAAAATTTTAATACTATTTTCAGAATAAAGGTACAGACCAGCAAAACAAACGATTACACACTGCAGACAGTGGGAAAAAACTGTGAGCAAAGATGGAGGAAGATGAAATTATTCTGTGGAAAAATGCATGTAATAAAAGTATAAAAATTAATAACCTATAGGTCGGTTAGGTATGTTATCTAATAATCTATATCTTGAACAAAGCATAAAGCTTTTTTTTTATTACTATATTTGTGTTTGTTCTGTGCATGCGTGTGAGCATAGGAGAGGCACTGGATTTCCTGGAGGAGTTACAGGAGTTGTGAGCAGCCCGATGTGGGTGCTGGGAACTCAACTCTGGTCCTCTGAGAGATCAGCCTGTGTTCTTAATCACAGAGCCATTTCTCCAGACCCAAGGCATTTTCTTTCTTTCTTTTTTTTTTTAAATATTTATTTATTATGAATACAATATTCTGTCTGTGTATGCCTACATGACAGAAGAGGGCACCAAACCTCATTACAGATGGTTGTGAGCCACCATGTGGTTGCTGGGGATTGAACTCAGGACCCTTGGAAGAGCAGGCAAAGCTCTTAACCTCTGAGCCATCTCTCCAGCCCCCCAAGGCATTTTCTTAAGAACATCAGCAATTCTGGTAGGGCGTTTTCAATGCTTTCAAAAATCTAGGGATGTTTACCGTCGCTTCGTTATATAGAGTTCATCAAGAAGATGCCGCTCTTCGTAGCTCATCCACCGTTCATCAGGCAGCTCTTCTTCTTTCTGTAGCAGCTGCTCATAGAGTCGAACTGGATTCCAGCCCGTCATGATATCATAAGTAATTACACACCCCAAGGAATGGGATACTATTGAGACTTTACCCCCTTTTTCTTCAAAGTCTGGATTCCGAGAACAGAAAAGGGAATATAATCGATTCAGCTCTTGCTGAAGGCCTTTAACTAGCTGTATGAAATAAGAAAATACAATCTTATTAGATTTTCCATTGAGGGCTATAAACTTTATTTCTAAATGCAAACACATTAAGAAAAACAAACATGATTGCTGAAATATAAACAGGTTATTAAATTACTCAGGTGCTTTAAAAAGATACAGGAATGCATGTCTGTATACATGCTACAAACTGTCTCATCACCAGAGTCTCACCACCCCAGGCGGAGATTCTCATCAAGATCCATCCTTTTGTAGGCGTTCAGTAAGTTACACTAGCCAGCTGTCCCACAGATAGGAAAAATCTCCTTTTGGATTCTAATAAGATCTCCAAAGACCCCTGGAAATTTCTACTTCAAAGCAACTTACTGTCTATCAATTCTAAATTTTCAGTGAGTGGGCTTTAGTCGTAGCAACACTTTTAGAGGAATATAAGTTTCCAACAGATATACTAAAGATAGACTACAGAGACCTCCACAGTTTACATCTCATCGTGCTGTTGACAGAGAAAAGTGAAGATGACTTCAGTAACTGAACTCAACTACTAAGCCCACTGACGTGAAGCAGCTCAGAACTTCATCTTTGGGAAGCTGAAATAACCACCTTCCCCAAACCCACAAAGGAGGCTACTTTATCTCTCAAACCGTCCCCAACCCTGACGTTTAGCACACTTCTCTCTCCTTACTGTTTCTTCTACTTGATTATAAATTTTCAGTTTTTATTCATTTTACCTCACTAGTTAACAAGCTGGCGGTTTCTCTGACATATTTGTTTTTACAGAGCTTCTATTTTAAAATCATGTTCTATCAAGAGACAACCAAACTCCATCAGCTGCTACTGAATATCCTACACCTGATGGCAGAAACTAGCACTCACTCTTGTACTTTGACTGGTGGGCTCAGTGATGTATGCATGAAGCCCTGGCATCTTCTGTTGACATCTTAGAGTTCACTAAAACAGAGGCTAATCTGAGCTACTGAAACCATGTGATCTGTCTGATACAATACATTCTGGCCATGGACAGAGAGAGGAAAAGAGCCCCGTGCTCCAGGGCAACTGTCCTCCAGCTCTCACACGGATCAGATCTCTTGGGTGACTGCTACAAGTGGACTGGTGGGCTCTGGCTCTGAGTTCTCAACTCAGAGGCACCGGAGACCCTGGGAATCTGAATTTGTAACATTCCTGGAAAATGTTGGTGGTGCTAGCCTGAGAATACTACTTTAGGAACTACTAGTTCAAGGAAAAATGAATATAAAAGCCTTTTAAGACCAGGACTAAAGAGTACGCCATGCAATGTCACTCTGTGTGCTGTTCATTAAGGGAGCTGTAATCTCTGGAGTGAGCTCTTACAGTATCAAAAATCCGTAAGATAAAAAAAATAAAAATAAAAAAAAAATTCCTTCCTTACAAGCCAAGCCGCAGCTACAGAGAAAGGCACAGGAGTGTTTTGCTGCTTGGGATTGAATCCAGGATGAAGTGTGTGCTCGGGCAGTAAGACACTGACTCATCTCTACTACTATTTACTTGTGAAGGTCTTGATTCTAAGGCTTATACTAGGTAAACACAGAAGTACTTCAGTACACTGGCAAAAAAGCACCCAATTTCACGTATTTTAAAAACGCAATCCTCAGGAGGTGGGACCTGAGAAGAAGAGCTGACACACAGCCTTGCCCCTCTAACCCTGGCTGGTAAGGCTTAGCGCCCACTCTTGTTTCCACGCAAAGGGAGTGTCCACTCTTTTGAGGCAGCTCTGCTACTGCAAAGGTCTTCACCACAGGGCACGACCATGCCCTCCTCCTAGTCACCGACTATTTTACTGTCTTTGTGAGGGATCGCAGCTTATTCTGATCATTTTATTTTTTATGAATGATTTGTCTGCATACATGTCTGTGCATCAAATGTGCCTGGAGGATGTCAGAAGAGGGGGTTAGGATTCCCAGGAACTGAAGTCACAATGGTTGTGAACCACCATGTGGGTGCTGGGAACCGAACCAGGGTCCAGTGAGGAGCAACAAGTGCTCTTAACTGCTGCACCACATCTGGCTCCAATGAGGGACTTTTAATTTACAGACTTTAAACAAGCGAGCGAGTGAGCAGGAAACGCCGCTTACAATGCACTCCTTTTTTCTTCATAATGCTTTAAGAAGCACTACCCAGAATTCCCTGATGGTAGTATCTAGGAGAACTGCTAATTTAAAATATAAACACAGGCTTCATTTCAGACCAAGTGAATTACAACCTCTAGGGGATGGTCTAGAAAAATGTTTTTCCCCTTAACTTGAATATTTTGTTTCCTCAACTTTTTATTTGAAAATATAAAATGTTACAAAGTAAAATTAGTACAAAAAAATCAAATGTCTGTGGTGGAGCTGGTCTGAGGGCACACTGCTCTTAGGGACACCTGAGGTCAGCTCTCAGCACTCACGTAGGGTGCTCACAGCCCTTAATGCTCGCTCCGAGGGAGCCAATGCCCTTGCAAAAGCCACAGGCACTTGCACTCAGAAGCACATTCCCCTCCTCAGATTCTCCTTTTGTTAGCGTTGATTACACTTGTGTTAGTTACTCTCTCTGCTTCTGTAAGTATGCAGTCACACACCTTCCCAACATCTCTAGCAGTTACTTGAGGGATACAGTATACACACTGTCATCTTTTATCATCACATTTCCTAATACTAGGAACATTTCTAGTGTGATTATTCGTGCCCTATGGCATTACCTGGATATATTTTATCTAATCTACTACCAAAACCCAACTCTGTCATCCATTCCTGCAGCTTCCTCATTACTGCGGGACAACAGGAAGTGGGATAGAGTATCAGATCTCTTCACCCCTGTAGTCGGCAATAGTTCCTGTAATTACTGTCTTCTCTGACACTGACAATAGAAAAGAATACAGCCCAGCCCCACACCTTGTCTGCGTTTCTCAGGTATTTCCTCAATATTAGGATGCTGCACAGGGGATGCTGCACCCTCCACTGGGTACCATATTCAAAGCTCACACTGTCCACCTGTCCCTTGGGAAAACCCAGGATAGATGCTGCCTGATTTCTCCTGTGTGTAATTACTGTTCCTCTTTTGTGGACCAGGGAACAGTCTGCGGGGATGCACACAATTAGCCTGCTCCTAAGCAACACTGCCCTCAATTTCACATTCACTGATAAATATGTCCAGCCCCCTACACTCAGCACCGCCACGCCTAATGTAAAATGACCGTGCAGCTCCAGTCAGCTTTACTGTTCTACTAAAAGCAAGAGACCTAGCCACTATCCAGTAATTTTTCATCAATACAAATGGAAGTTTTAAAAATGATTTACAATCCTAAAGTAAACTGCATTGCCATTACTGTATCCCATGTTGAAGTACTAACAATTCCTGTGGTGAAGCACTCTGGTCCCAGACAGGCTCAGGTTCAGCCGACTGCAATGGTTCTCTAGCTCCTATACTTGGGACCTGCCATTATTCTTTTGAACATTTCTTCAGTTTCTGTCACAAATTGTTTGGGCCTCTGAATCAGCTATATCCACAAGGAATTGTAATTTTTCTTTATGGGGAATAAGGCACTACAAACATCTGGGTGTTGTTGGCTCAGTGTGATAAGGGGAATCCTTGGTTTCTGGCTATTTTAGTGAACACTGCTGGGAAATATATGCATGTAAACACAGACATCTGCATATACATACATATATAAAATACCTATAAGCATATTTTATAAATCATGAGGTCAGAATACCTTCATTCCTATACACTTTATAATTATGCTATTTTTATTATTCTACCTTTTTTGTAGATAGGGCTTCACTGTGTGGTTCACAGGAGTCTTGAACTCATGGCCATCTTTCTGTCTTAGGCTTGCAGTGTGAACCACCACGTACCTCTCTCCTTGTTTTGAGACAAGGTCTCTCTTTGTAGCTCTGCTTCCTCTGTGTTTTTAAGGAGCACCGAGCAGTTGCTCTTACGAAGCCCCTCTCTGGGAAACGCTGGGAAGACTTGGCCTAAGCTGAGCACATTCACTATTAAAAGGTCGATGTTACTATACAGCACACCTAACATGCCAAAACAGTCCTGGTACTTACCTCGTCCCTATAGAGTGGGCTAGTATAGTACATTATGTCCATCGCGCTACTGTTCAGCATGTCCCTCAGGCCTCGCACTTTGTCGGGAGTAATGGAATCAACAGTGTCTACAAACAAAACAAAACCTAAATCAAACTTACAGAAGGTTCCAGGGAAAAATCACATTTCCGAAAGTAACTTAATATTTAAGAAATAAACATTAGTGGGGAATCTTTCTTCCTTGCAAAATATCCAAGATGAGACAAAACAAAAAGTAAAAGACAACAACAACAACAAAAAAGGAATGTTAGAGGAGGAAGGCTATTAGCAAATTTTTGGCCCTATTTACTCTGGCCCAAATTATGCCCATCTGGCACACCTGGGCACGGCTAACAACAAACCAGGAATAAATAAGACTTTTCCCACGCTTCATATTTATCTGTCCTACTGGAACTACTGGAGAAGCATCTGCATTGCTTACAGAAGCAATGACAATGCTAAACCACAGGAGGGCAGAGCCTTAGGACTTCTTCATTCAAGGACAAGCCACTGCACTGGCTCGCGTTATTTAATTCGTACTTAGTCTGCACTTTAGTACAGTGTAGTAAGGACTGAAAGGCACCATGATAAAGACTAGGATTCCCTCTCTACTCTGAACTAGTCTCCCAAATATTTCCTAAGCATTGGCTTTCATGTTAAGCCTCTGGTTCACTGATACACAAAGCAGACATCATTTTAACCAATTCCCCCAGGATCACCAGTTTCCAAGCACACTCAGCGTGCGACCCTTTCATGACTGGGCTGTGATACTGCTTTGTCGTGGCTTAGGTTCCAAACCAGCACAGATGGGTGGGGCACGCACATGCCGGGCTGCACCGGTTTATCGGTCCAGCTTCGTCCCAACATTAAAGTGTTTAAATCACAGAAGTTAAATGGCTCCAGCAGCTGAGGAAGACATGACTCTCTGTCTCGGTTCTTGGCTACTCTGGGCCCTCTGTTCTACAACCATTTTACAGTCTGTGAATATCCACAGATCGGTTTGGGAGTTAGCATCTCTAGTATATTCATTCAATCATTTAATCGGAATCATCTTTGCATTTAAGTTTTCCTATATTTTAATAGTTCTTATATTTTAAAATCTAAATATACTAGTTACACATTTTTTTATAAAGTTGTATATTTGAGCTATTTCTTGGGGTCTTGTATTTTTTATGTTGTCTGTTGCTGGTCTATAAAAAAGCAATTATTTTGCACATAAATCCTCTACATCATGACCTTGAGAAGATGATCAGTACTATTTTTCTGTGTAGTTTTATGCATTCTGGGCAGACAGCACGGGACCTGTAAATTAGAACTGGTGCTTTACATTTCTTATGCCTAGCATTCCCTTTTCATGTTACTGTACTGCAAAGACAGTTCGTCCACGGACATCTTAGTTTCTTTTTACTCTTTCACTACCAGTGACTACACTGACATTTGCTATCCCATGCTTTTACTCTGAACTTTATAGAGTAATGCTGATGGTGAATATTAATACTTGCAGTTTTATGTAACAAAGGCTGTGATGAGGACACAGAGCTGTTCTGACTTAAACAGTTCTCTCCCCTCCCTTAAATTCTGACTGTCACTGGTTTGTTCTTTGTGACTGTAGTTTTGCTTTTTCTAGTTAAATGAACGGAAGCATAAAACATGAGATCTTTCTGGTTGGCTTCTTTCAGTTATCTTAATACCTTCAAAACTATCAAAACCTCTGTCTGTTTATTTGGAACTGAATCATCAGTAGGTGATTCCCAGAATCCTAGGGCTCAGGAAGCTAAGGCAGGTCTGTGAGTTCAAGGCCATCTAGGCTACAAAGGTGAGACGGTTTCAAAAACAAACAAGTATCACGACAATGTGAACTTAGCCAGAACTACAGGCTCAGGGGTTTAGGAGATTTTAATTCATCCTGTTGTCTACGTTCCTGACATTTACCTGGGTGAGCCAGAAAAACCCATAGTGTCACTATATGTGTAGACGGAAATTCCTGTTCCTCCCAGTCCTACAGCCATTCAATCCCAACTAAACACACAGAGGCTGATATTTAAACTGTTTGGCCTACTGCTCAGGCTTATTATTAACTAGCTCTTATGACTTAAATTCACCCATAATTCTTGTCTATGTTTAGCCATGTGGCTTGGTACCTTTTCTCAGTAAGGCATTCACATCTTGCTTCTTCTGCATCTGGTTGGTGACCGACTCTGCCTTTTCTCTTCCCAGAATTCTCCTAGTCTGGTCACCCCCACCTATACTTTCTGCCTGGCTACTGGCCAACCACCGTTTTATTAAACTAATAGGAGTGACAAATCTCTATAATGTACATTCTCTCACAGCAAATATGGAACTTTACATATGTACCATAACTGCTGAGACATTTTCCTTGGTCACTAGCATTTAGCTACTTTGTGGTTTGAAAGAAAATGTCCCCCAAAGGGAGGTGTGGTCTTGCTGGAGAAGAGTGTCACTGTTCGGGTGGGCTTTGAGGTCTCCTATATGCTCAAGATACCACCCAGTCTTGGATTTCACCTTCTGTTGCCTGCAAGTCAAGATGTAGGACACTCTGCCACTTCTCCAGAAGACATATGTAACAAAGGCACAACACCGACAGCAGGAACATTAGAACAGCGAGTGAGGAAGGGAAGGACCATCTCTCTGGACCTCACATTTACCATGTCTCACCACGATGATAATGAATTAACCTCTGGAACTGTAAGATACCCCAAATAAATGTTTTTCCTTTATAAGAGTTGCTGTGGCCGTGGTGTCTCTTCACAGCAATATAAACCCTAACTATGACGTATTTATTCTGTAAAAGCGCATTACGATTCCTGATGCCACTTTGGAGTGCAGTGCTCTAGTTGACGTTGCTAACCAGGAGACAATAACACAGACATGGAAGACTCTGTGGCTGCACCCGGGGCAGTGTGCCACTGTAACTGTATTACTGTTACACAGACCTAGATCTCCTTCTTCTACCTCCAGATCACAAAGGACACACACAAACATGCTATCTGTGAAGTCCACATGGCAGTCCAGACACAAGATAATTTTGTTAATTTTTAAAAAATCAGTTTTTCCCCTCAAGTATGTTCTTGAATAATCAGGAACAAAAAGTGAATATACTCAGACAATTTTAAAACGGATTTCATGTGTGTGTGTCCTCCTGGTCTGGAACTTGCTATATCAGCCAGAGATCCACCTGCTTTATTTCCCCCCCCCCGCCCCCGCCAAGGGCTGGGATTAAAGACATGCTGCTGAACACGACCAAGATTTTGTTCTTAATAAAAATATTTCTAAAACCATGTATTTACTCTAGTAAAGGTTTATCATTGGCTAAAATCATTCCATTTCCAAACAGAATATACCTCCATCAAGAGTAAGCTTTGACCGCCACTCAACAGGCAGGAACTCAACATGTGTCGCATGGTTGGAAAAATGCCTTTCTTCTATTTTTCTTGCAGCCTCTCTCATCCTAAAAAGTAAATAAATGTAAGAAAAACTTTTGAGAATAACTTCATGAATGTCTTTACATGGTGTAAGTGTCTCTCATTGTAACGCCTCCATTTCCTGGCAGCTCTGTCCAGCTGTATCCCCCGGCGGTGACACTATGCTGGTTATCCTCAGTTACTTTCCTATTGCCACTCAGGACTTCAGATGCTCCCACTTACATTACATTCTAAATGACACAGTTCTTCAGGTATGCAAGAACATAACGGACACATCCGTGCTTTTGTTCATCTCCACATATCATGCGTCCAGCCATGAATTATCTCATTTCATCTCCTTTTAAAAAGTTTTATTTTTAATTAATATATAATTGCATCATTTTCTTCCCCCTTCTTCTTCTCCCTCCAGCTCCTCTCATATCCCTGTACTCACCTCTTCTACTCCCTCTCAATTCATGGCCTCTTTTTTGCCAATTATTATTGTTACACACATACATACAGATGAATAAATATATAAATACAACCTGCTGAGTCTGTTTATAGTGTTGCTTACATGTATGTAATTTCAGGTATAACCACATGGTACTGGATAAGCTAATTGGGGGCTCATCCTGAGGGTTACTAATTTTTTCTCTCTCTGAGTAGTGCCTGTAGCTCTTCATCTAGTGATGGCCCCATGGGTTCTCCTCACCCACGCCGGCATGGCTAGTGGTGGTCCCACTGTTCAGGTCCTGTTCAGGTCATCACACTGTTGAGGCTTCATGTGCACAGCTGCCCTGTCATAGCTAGAAGACACCGCCCTGGTCCTCTGGCTCTTGCAATCTTTCTGCCTCCTTTACCTCTTCTTTCAATGCAATTTTCAATCTTTTACTTTGAAAATTAAGGTGTTAATGCACTTACAGCTTTCCTTTAGCCAGTTACATGAATTCTGCCACCCCAATAGGATTCTGATGAGCACAACCTAATGAAGACACTCAGAGTTCACTGTGCACGCTCCCCTCCTGCTGTCCCTCTCCAGGCGGGCCTTCCTTTCACGGTCTAAAGCAAATCCCAGACACCACACCATTTTATTTCTCATATAAACCCTCAACCCAGGCTTCCACATGCTTGAGTTACACCTTGCACACATGAAGTAAATGCTCTACCACTGAGCTATATCCTCAGCCATCTTATCTCCGAACAGCATAATTTCTAAAATAACATCTACTCAATAATAAAGTATTACAATCAAGTAATTTTTAAATTTTAGCAAATATGTAGTTCATTGGCCTCATTTTCCCAACTGACTATAAAAACTATTTCATAATAACATTAAAACATTTTGTATTTATGCTCCAAATACTGTATGCTCCATTATGCTCCATTCACTGCAGACATTAGGTCCCTCTTTCTTGTAGAGTCTCCTACAGTCTGTTCACTAATTGTGTCCGGCCTTTCTACTACACAGCTCCTGTAAGGTGTCAGCGAGTCTGGAAAGACTCCACAGGATTCCAGCTTTTTGTAATAAGTTTTGCCTTACTTGTACCTGAAGAAATTAAACGTCTGTTTACAAAAGATCTCACAGAGGATATGCCACACAAACCAATTCTCATGGTCCTTGATATCTAAGAAAGGATGCATCAGGACATAATTATCATGCCAAGTCATATGACTCATCATAAAACAAAGTCAGAACTAGAGCAATGAGATACCTAGAGGAGAAACAAAGGGACTGGGAGAATGAAGGCGGCCTGCCAGTCTCCAGCAACAATACAACTTGGGTTGCACTTTTACTTTTCCCTCTGTGGGCATGATGACCTTACAGTGTAGCAAGCTCAACAACGGCATGTGCAGGTCATGGAGGATCAAATTCCTAGAGCTAAACGTTTATTTCATGGATGGCAAATCTTACTGGCAGACTGTGCTTTCCACAGTAACGGACTTGTTGTTACTGCATCAGCATCCTGGGCCTCATGAGCTCTGCTGGACCTTGAACACAGCACTCAACTGTTGAAACACACAGCTCGCCATACACATATCCCAAGAAGTTCCTAAAGAGGTTTTAGAATAGAGCTGAGTATCTAACAATAAGGAGATAAATAACCTATCTTATATGTTAAGTATCCACTGACTTCTGTATACAATCTAGAGTTGTTTCCTCTGGGAGCAATTAGCGGGCAGATTATATTGAAAACTGTCAGTTTAAACAATTCTTAATTTTCTCAAAGTTGGACAACTTTGAAAATTCTCAATTTCTGAGGCTCAGAGAGCAAGGAACAAACTTAAAAACTAGCTTGTTTCCTGCTGTCAACTCTAAACTGATTATGTCAATTAAGGAGGGAAAGTCACGTGCCATCAGGATACAGTGACTGTTTTGGTTTCATCCAGAAACATCACTGGTATGAGAAGAGTCGGCACCTCTGTAGATCTGCTTATGCTTTGGGTAGAAGCGAGGACTGTCTGCAAAGAACTCACATGGCTGTGTTTTTTATAATTCTCCCTTGGTCCATCTTCTGTCCGATGCCATGCACGACAAACACGATATGAGAGGTCTGCGAGGGCTTGTCTTCCAGCGTGGCTTCTTCTACGTAACCTCTATGAAGTCTGGTCCCACTACTGGAGGCTGCAGCAAGATTATGGCCTTAAGTTTAGGACTTGGGAAATTGTATTTGCAAAACACGTTTTAAAAAAGAAAGTAGTAATGGTAAGAATGTAAGAAAATATTTCATTGGGTGGAAAGAGAAAATAAAGTTTGTAAGATAATATACATTGACTGATGACATAAAAAGAAGTGAACACAATACAAAAGCTAGAAATCATTAGGAAAACAAAAGGATAAACAACGTAGAAAAATAAAGAACATCTATATTAAAAACGCACACCAGGTATGGTGGCACATGCCTTTAATTCTAGCACTCAGGAGGCACGAGGATCTCTGCGAGTATAAGGCCAGCCTGGTCTACAGAGTGAGTTCAAGAATAGCCAAGGATACACCCTAAGAAAAAATAGAGAGCTTACTAGTCAAAAAGTACACATATTCAATTAGATATAAAAAGGTACCCCACAAAATACAGCTAACTATAAACAAAAATATTCAGATATGTTTAGAGCAAATAAAAGAATGACATAACAACATCTTCTTAGCCTTAAAAATGAATTTTCAAACTTATTGAGAATGCTCTATCTTCTCTTAACACTCTTTTCAGAAAAAATATTTGTGCATGTGTGTGTGTGTGTGCACGCCGTGTCCATGATAGACAAGAAAAGGGGGCAATATGTGGGAGGCATGTGCAAGGTTAAGGGGACAGCCTCAGGTGTTCAGTGCTCTCTTTCCACAAAGTAGCCTCTTGCTCTCAGCTTCCCAGGATTCAGCCTGGGCCCTGCCTCCCTGGAGCAGTGTTGGGATTTTATATGCGCACTAAGCGTCTAGGATTGCAGCTGCGCACTAAGCGTCTAGGACTGCAGCTGTGCACTAAGCGTCTAGGATTGCAGCTGTGCACTAAGCGTCTAGGATTGCAGCTGCGCACTATGTATTGAGCTTTTATGGCTTCTGAGAATTTGAACTCAGGTCATCACACTTAGGTGGCAAATGCCTTTTCTCTACAGAGCCATGTAGCTAACCCTTCTATTTTATTTTAGTAAAACTACTTTAGCCTGGCAGTGCTGGCACACCTTTAATCCTAGCACTTGGGAGGTAGAGGCAGACAGATCTCTTTGTGTTCGAGGCCAGCCTGGTCTACAGGAGTTCCAGGTCAGCCAGGGCTGGTTACACAGAGAGAAACTCCGTCTTGAAAAAAATACAAAACAAATAAACAAACAAAACAACCGAAAAAACCCAAACCAAAACAACAACCAAAAAAAAAAAAAATTAAAAACTACTTTAAACTGTAAAAGGCCAAGAAACAATTCCTTCAGCAAGACTACACAAAGAGTTGTATTGTTTTTCTCACAGCCACCATTCCCTCCTCCACTGAAACTGAATCCATGACAACATGGCTTCTGCCCAACAATTCCAGTCACAGCCCCACTGGTTCCAGCCTCCTCTTCCTTTATGCTATGTACCGACTGTCATGTTCAAGTTTCACTGTCTCAAGGCAGACGGCTTGCACACGCAGGAAGGCATTTACTGTCCTTATTAGGATTCTAATTGATAATTATGAGCTGAGGCGTGAATAATACACCTTAATAAAAGTTTCATTTAACAGGGTTCTTGTCACTGAATTTAATTTCTACTTAAAACATGTAAAAAGAATATGAATTATCTACTTTTGACTCCCAAAATTTTGATAAGCCACAGTAGCACGTAACAATTACCTTTAGAGAATCCCAGTTTTTGGGTAACGGTTCTTGCAATTTTGGATGTTGTTGCGTCGCTATAGAGATACACTTCATCCATGCTGTGCCAATCCACATGATTCCGACTCAGTTTGAAACTATGAACAGCTGCCGCACAAAAGAGCAATTTCAAGTTCTTCAAGACAGGTTTCCTTTGTGTGAATACTCTAATACTCAGTTTCTGAACCAATAGTAGCTAACTCAGACACCATATACTTTTAGTTCAGTAGAGAAAAGTTCATTAAAAGCATTTATGTCACATGAGCAATGCATAGAATTTATAAATGTTCAACAATGCTATGAGGAACAGCAGAAGGACTGGCGTCACTTTATACTATTAACCTCTTGTATGAAGGTGATATGATTCTTGATCATCAAGCTGTATCCCCAGGAGTATGGCTCCTCTTTCTAGGGGTATACGCCTATTTAAACGTTTTCAATAGCTCAGGCACAGAAACTTAAGTTCTATCCCTTTTGTTAATTTTACTAAAAACATCAAGATATTCACTCAATGCAGAACAAAAAAAAAGAGGTTGATTTGCTCAAAAGGTACTGATTGGCAGGGTGCCCCTGTCCTACCTAAAGATAAGCTGTATATGACCCCAAATTAAGAATACAATTCTAGCCGGGAGGTGGTGGTGCATGCCTTTAATCCCAGCACTTGGGAGGCAGAGGCAGGCGGATCCTGGTCAAGACTGTAAGACATGCTGAAGTAGCATGTTCCCCATGGGAAGACATGGCATACTATAAGAAAATCCACTTCTTACATTACAAATAACTTAAAATTTTATGAAAACCAATTCTACTTTACTAGCTCTCAGAATATGTTATTGACCTGTGTGTGTGTTGTGTGAGTGTGTCTCTCACAGGACTAAGATTCAATTAACACAACTCACGCCAACAACTTTAGTTACACAGAACGCAATCACAGGTGAAGACTTTTAAATAAAAAGCTTTTCATGAATTAAAAGGGTTTAATAACTTTTGCAAGGGCTTACTAACCATTTACAAAACAAATTATTCTTAATATAGTTTTGAGCTACATGTTAAAAAGATTGAAACTTTATGATCAAATATTTAGAGAAAAGTATAAATCTAGCCAAACTGTCCCTCTGCAAATTGTTTATATGTTTTTTTAAAGTGGAACATCTTAATATTCAAACATCTTAATGGAATGCAGTTTTCATACAGATGTATAATAATGTAAAACTATGGCAAATAGCACAAGAGACACATTGAAAAACAAAAACTAGTACTTCTAAGCTTTAAGCCAACTGAGCTAGAGCTGGGCGTAAGCTACAGAGAGCAGAACTGCGGTTACTGTACCTTGGGAACGCTTTCGCTTAAGACCTGTGGCGTCTGTGCTCTCCTTATATCCTCTCCATTTGAACAGAGAAGGGAGGGAGAAGGGAGGGAGGTGGTAGACAACTAAGAAAGCAAAAACACTGAGCTTCAAAGTACATTTAAGTGAGTTTTTCTATTGCCTTCTCCTTTTAGTTTTAACTTTTAAAAACTACATTTGACAAATATTTTTTCTAAACGTTTTTAAAAATATAATTTCTAGTTAAAAAATCGGTAAAACAAAAATTAGCTTAATGTCTGTCAAATATATGCTCTACTTTTATTGAAAGGAACAAAGGCAAATATTTATCAGTGACAGACAATCACACGATCATCGTTTAATTCTTTTGCATAGCTACAAGAAATGCATGGTATTTTTGAATGCTAAGAGATTTATAAGCTCTATATTTCTGATACTAAGGTTATTTACTTCACCAAATTTGTGATTGACATAGTCAAGAGGTGATACACAGTTTGAGGATACAACCATATTTTAAAGAGCTCATTAGCTCGCCTGAGGCACCACAGCATGCACTCCACTGAATGCTCTCCAGACTCAGGCATGATGGCTTCAAGATCTTTCAGAGCAAGACCTCCTTTCACAACTGAGAAAGTTCTTACAAAGACAGTGAAAATTTTTTGAAGAAAATCATACTGGAGGCTCCACTTTCAACTATTCCTTTTGGAAAGATTAATAAAATAAAAATAATCTCATTAGAAAAACATATGCTGTGACAGGCATTAAGCAGACAACACAGAAAAGTCAGGCACAGACTTGGTATTTGACAAATCAGAAGATGACCTTAAAGCCAACATGCTCCTTGTTGAATTTTGTTAGCTATATATTGCAGATAACACTCCTTATAAGTTAAAAGTAACTGAATCTTATAAATCAGTTGACTACTTCAGTTAATTACAAAATTTTTATGATTTAGCTAAAATTTATATTTTAATAAATTCAATTTTCAACTTACTGCCTGCTGCATGAATTTGACATTCAAAGGTTAAATACTGCTCAAATTAAAAAAAAATCTTTAATTTCTCTCATATATACAATTGAAGTATATGCAAATATTTATGCAGTAAGGGTTTCTGGGAAATTTTTACAAGGTATTAACAACTACACCTACACATTAAATTACTACATCTACACACAAGTAGATGGTTTTAAGACTATAAGCTAGCAGGGGCTGGAGAGATGGCTCAGTGGTTAAGGGCACTGACTGCTCTTCCAGAGGACCAGGGTTCAATTCCTAGCACCCACATGGCAGCTCACAACTGTCTGTAACTCCAAGATCTGGCACCCTCACATAGGCATACATGAGGCAAAACACCAATGCACATACAATACAAATAAATAATTTTAAAAAACCTAGGGCTGAAAGCTGGGTGACAGCAGACCTATAAATGCCTCTGACATAGAAGAAACAGACATGGAAGCTGGCTTCTTCCTGTCTGCTGTTCTCTCCTGTGCCTTCTGGTCAGTCACTCAGGAGCAGAGAGGTACAACTAGGCCAGCAAAGATGTTAAACCACATAAAAAGCAGCTAGCACTGCTAAGGGGGCAGACAAACAGAAACTTCTAAGAAACAACGACTAGATTTTTTAAGTCCAGTGGTGAAATGAACCTGCACCAAATCCCACATTCGGGACACACTGGGACACTATAAAATCAAGTGAGCACTTTCAGAAAGCTGGTCAGACCCAACGATGAATTCTCAACGCTATAAAGATAAACACATTACAAAGCTCTTCACTCCCAACAGAAAATTGTGCTTATGGAAACATTTCATGTAATTAAATGGCTGTGGCTCTTTACCATTACAACACCGTATTTTCACTTCAAAATCACTGGCCAGGGAGCTTAACTCTTTTAACCGCAGACACAGAATTATAGGCATGACTTCTTGTTAGCATTCAGTTAGTGACTCCTGTGCACTATTACAAAAGTGTGTGCACACAGTGTAGCTGATGGTGTGGCTGTAGAAGCTGATAGCATTAGTAAGACGTCCACATATCAAAGTCTTGTTCAGTAATGAAAAAAGACCAAAGTTTTAAATTATTTAGAATCATTTTCTTACTAATTAATCTCTCAAAGAACCTTTCTTCATCATATAACTCTATTCATGTTATTTTATTCAAATACAGTAAGTTTATTAAAAAAAGTGGACAGGATAATAATTCCTACAAGAGAGACACACAACTCTTCCCTCTATGAAAACTAACTGTCTGGAAAATTAGTATTTACTCTTTCCTAGATAGCACTTGCCCAGGCTGCCTCAAATGATCCTTTGCTGAGTTTCCTTTCCAAGCAATCAGGGTCCCAGATGCCTAGTACTGATCTGGAAAATTCTTTCTCTCAGGGAAAGCAGGTAGCCCTGCGCATCTCAAACTTGATAACTACAAGTAAACTCTAGTATTCTTTCTTGGACCTCAGGTAAATTAAACAAATTGATAAAAAAAAAGTTAAATCAAAAAATCATAACCCCAAACTAGAAGATGGGAATCCTCAGTCACCAAAGGCAGAGGAGAAAGCTGGTTAACGGGCCAGAAGGCTCCCCTTCACCCTTCTCTTTTGAGAGAGGGTCTCACTATGTAGCCCTGGATGTCCTGGCACATTCTATGTAGACCAGGCTATTCTCAAACTCATGGACCCCCATCTAGAACACCAGATTATACTGTGCTGTGGGGTCTCCTCAGTCTCCCCTGCCTGTGACGGTCTGAACAAAGCAGGGCCATCTTATTTGTTGTGTGGGAAAACAGCCCTCAGTTTCAGTTTGTCTTATGTCTTTTTACTGCAAAATTTGAGGTTGTGCACTTTGTGGCCACAATATTAATGCATTTAGGTTAACTTCTAAGAACGACTGCATATGCTTGGATAAACTATAAGGGAACGCAACAACTATTCAGCACTAAATGTGTTTACTCAATTTCTTTCCTCTCTTCTCTCTTCTCCCCCCCTCCCCCCTTCCCTTCTTTTTTTTCTTCCTGAGACAGAGTAGCCTGTCTCAGTAGCTTCTCTGTGCAGCCCTAGAACTCGCCCTGCAGACCAGGCTCGCCTCAAACTCACAGAGATCCACCTGCCTGTGCCTCCTAAATGCTGGGATTAAAGGCGTGTACCACCACCCCCTGGCAAGAATTACTAATTTTAAGGCACAACTGTATTATATTCGTCATCTTAAGTAAATGGATAGGCTCAAATGTATCACTGTACTAGATACAATTTTCCTAGCCTTGGGATTGGACAGAGGGCATAGTGGTCAATAGTACTTACTGCTCTTGCAGAGGACCTGGGTTTGGTTCCCAGCACCCAAATGGCAACCTTTTCTGTCCCTGCTGGGTTCCTGCACACAGGTGGTACACACATACAGATAATTTTACTCCCCTAGCTATTAGATGAAGTAGGAGAGCTTTTCATTTTAGTTCTTAGAGAATTAAGTTTCAAGGATCTAAGTTACAAAGTGGGTTATCTTTATTTGGATAGTTACATCAGACTTCCATCAATCTAGTTCAATGTTCATTTTGAAATTAGTATGAAAAATCTAAAGAAGGTAAAAACTTAAACACACATAATTCATTTGTGGCAAGAGCTACACTAAACAGACATGGTCAGAATAGTGAGGAGCAGTCTATTACTTAGTTTAGAGCTCCTGAGGGTGAGAACTTGGTTTCCTTGGAAGTCCCTAGAATACGAACGAGTTCCGGCTTCTAGAATTTTTAAACATTTGTATTGGATGAGACTTGACAGCCTGCTAATAACTCCATGAACTTTATTCCACTGGGCTGCCTTGCACTCAGTCTGGTAACTATCCTGCTGGCTCTCTCTTCTCTAAGATATCCTGGGAACTCCCACAAAAGTGCCCAGCAGAACTGGGAGGCATTAACAACAATCTTGACAAAGGAAGAGCCAAAGCTTTATCACCACACATGAAAAGAGAGAAATAGAAAATTTCACAAGTTTATAAAGATGAAATAATCTGAAGGCATACATATTTTTTGTTAAATGTTTTAAGTTTGAAGTATTTTTTCCTAAATGGTGGCTTTCTGGAGGGTAAATGATGTTTTTATAATACCAGCTGTAAAATATACTATCAAATTTCCCATGAAGTTCAAAGTTGTGTCATCTTAACCTCGAGTATATATTTATTATAATACCAAATAACAGATGAAAATTATTGAACACTATGATAAATGTTTATATACCACAAGACAGCCAGCATCCTCAATACAAAGTTGAGTGGTGATGGATGCCTGTAATCTTAGCACACGGGGGGTGGAGGTTAAGAGGTTATTCTGTTATGCACTGGGACTACATGACACCATCTCAAAAAAATAAAAAATCAGTAAAAAAAATAAAAGCTTTGCAGAGCAGGGCAGTGGTGGCGCACACCTTTAATCCCACAGCACTCAGGAGGCAGAGGCAGGTGGTTCTCTCTGAGTTCGAGGCCAGCCTGGTCTACAGAGCTAGTTCAAGGAGAGCCAAGGCTATCTACCAAAGAAACCCTGTATCAAAAAACAAAAACATAACAACTTGTAACCTCGTGGTGGTGGCGCATGCCTTTAATCCCAGCACTTGGTGGGGAGGCAGAGGCTGGTGGACCTCTGAGTTCAAGGACAGCCCAGTCTACAAAGTGAGTTCCAGGACAGTCAGGGCTACACAGAGGCACCCTGTCTCAAAAAACAAGACAAAACAAAAAATCAAAAAAATTTAATACACATATACATAAAAATTTCTTCTAATGAACTTCAATAAATCATTTAAAAAATATGGCAATGCAATACATTTTTTTCTCCTCCCCCCTCCCTCTTTTGATGTAGCCCCGATTGACCTAGAATTTGCTATCAGGCTGGCTTTGAACTCATGAGGGCTGGGATTAAAGGTGTGAACTACCATGCCCAGCTAAACATGTTATTTCTAATTAGAACTTCATGTGGATGCTTAGATACATTAAACAGTATTGTTACACTAGTAGAGACTTACTGCCCCCACACCGAAAAACCTACTTCTACAAATACCCTTTTCTTCCCCCCCAGACAGGGTTTCTCTGTGTAGCCCCAGCTGTCCTGGAACTCCTCCCAAGTGCTGGGATTAAAGGCATGCACTACCACTGCCCAGCAAAAACTTGTTCTTAGGTATATTAAGTTTGGGCACTTGGCAGAAGACTGAAGTATTTGTTACATTTAATATTTAGGAAGAGAGCAGAATAGAGAATTCACATGAAAGTTAATTTCACTGTGAATATGATTCTAAACAGGTGAGATGTGGGTGACAGCTGCAGACTAATGGGCAGAAGGAGACAACTCCCTTCTAATGTGCATATCCCCCCATTCTTCCCAGCCCCGGGGCTTTTAGCACTAACAGTAAGGAAAGGGGGGACAAAAACTGTTTGTCATGCGGACTGCTACTTTTGAGGTAGAAGACTTAAGGAGGAAAATAGTCCCCAAGCTCCACTTCGTCCAACAGCAATGTAACTGTCATGACAACGGTTCCGCCATTCATACACTACGAGGTGGGCTTGTGATGATTCTGGCAGTAGTGGTGAGAGATTTCATTCCTTAACTCCAATCTCAGGTAAATTTTCAATTCTTGCTGCACTATTTCTAGTTACTGAAGTATTACCTGCAGGCATCGGCAGCCGCAGCTCTTAGAGAGACCTGCTTTGTCTACACTGATGGGTGAAAAATCTTTAGCCTAAATCTGACAGCAAAACAAGGATATACTTGAATCTACAGGTTAATAAAATGACTCAAATTGCAAAGTATCATATAAATGATGGATTTCACTGGTAATTTATGTGGAAATCACGTTTCTTTAGTTAGCCAGACTTAACTGAGTAGACACAAGAGCTAAGGCAGCGTTAGCTTCTTTCCTTGTGACCAATGTGTGTATCTCTGTGTGTTCAGCGAGATGACAGACAATAAAGAACAGAAGCAGAGAGGGAAACAATGGACCAAAAGAGAAGAAACTGGGATACAAGGTCTGCAGACAGCGAAGAGCTATATTCTGTGAATTACCTGATCAATACTGGGCTGCTTGGCTTTCGAGTTTACAGGGAAAGGGAAATGATCACTCCAGGTGCACTTCAATTCACTAGGTTCAGCAGGGCTTGCCAAAAACCTCCCAAACAAAGGCAAGCAAGAAAAAGACACACTCTGAGTATCTACGTATTCTAAGCTACCTGGGCGTTGTACTCACCAGAATAGTTGATCCCACTGCCTGCATTAAATGGAATAATAGAAGGATTTTTAACTTTACCACATATTTTGAGGTTTATTCAAGATTCAGACACATACTGAAAACATGGCAATCTTGGCTATTCTATAACATCTAACTGTTGAAACATATTTACTTTCTGAGTAAGGAAATGTAAGGAGAATACTGTTTTAAATTAAAAACTGTTAAAATACACACAAAAGCAAGGCTGACTTAAAATCCAGGAAAAGAATCAACACTAAAATTCTAATGAAAGTGCTTTTTTATATAACAGAAGAATTTTTTTATAAGTTCTATTTTCAGCCATAACTCAAACGTCCCAAATGACTACCTTGGAGTATAATATGAACATTTTGTGCCAATATTAAAATGTTTGTTAGTATCATGCAATTAAAACATATGCACTAAGTAAAATAACCCAAATATTCACAGAAACTTTAAATTCCAGAATAGTAATGTTTTCAAAACCAAATTTTAGACGCAGGGTAGAACTTTTGTCTAGCACGTATAAGGCCTGGTCCCCCAGCACCTCAAAAACTGTCAAATTTAGTAAATTCTAACCCCTCCTAAGTTTCTATTACCAAACTTACCAACTACTGTAAGATTTATCAATTACTTACTTCTACAGAACACATTAAATCGGTCATCTTACCGTCTTTTCCATCTAGGGGTTTTGATACTTCTATATCAAAGTTTTCTTGCATCTGCTGACCTCTAAAACAAC
This sequence comes from Chionomys nivalis, assembly GCF_950005125.1. Taxonomy (NCBI): domain Eukaryota; kingdom Metazoa; phylum Chordata; class Mammalia; order Rodentia; family Cricetidae; genus Chionomys; species Chionomys nivalis. The sequence goes on along the minus strand of NC_080097.1, from coordinate 66,810,180 downwards.
TGAGATGTTCTTGCTCAATTAAATTACTTTCTTCTTCTTCTAGAGGCTGCCAAGTTCCATCAATAAACCATTGTCCACGCATTACTGGTATTTTATCAGCTTCTGAAAAGAGACATCACAAGATCAACCTCCCGAAAGGAGACTTAGCTACAATTTTATTATGTTTTACTATTGTTATTCTCCGGGCTTTAATGACCAATACAATCATTTCAAGTAAAAATAAATCCAAATTTCAAGTCAGGGTGTAATTTTTCTGTTTGTTTCAGGCAGGGTCTCACTCTGGAGCTTTGGCTGGCCTCGAACTCACTGAGTAGACCAGGCTGGCTTCATGCCTGCAGCCACTCTCTGGCCTCTGCTCCAAGAGCTAGGTATGGTAAGTGTGAAACACCACATCTGGTTGGAGTCTTTTCTTGCAGATATTAAGACTAAATTATTCTACACATTACCTAAGCTGCTTTACCATTTGGAAGATAGATGAGCAACTATCTATATATTTGAGGCCCTAAACAACCCAAATTTGGAGGTTAAAGGCCTTACTGTAAGACTTTGTTGGTAGCTCAGAAGCCTTTGAGGTAGTCTGAATGTAACTGGCCCCCATAATCTCATAGGGAACGGCACTATTAGGGGGTGTGAGTTTGGCTTTATTGAACTGGGTATGGCTTTGTTGGAGGCAGTGTGTCACTGTGGGGGTAGGCTCTGAGGTTTCCTTTGCTCAGGATACGGTGTCTCAGTTGACTTTCTGTTGCCTGCGTATCAAGATGCAGCCAGCACCATCTCTGCCTGGACTCCGGCCACCAGTGGATTGAACCTCTGAAACTGTAAGCCCTCCTAATTAGCAGTTTTCTTTATGAGAGTTGCAGTGGTCATGTGTCTCTTCACAATAGAAGCCTGACTGAGACAACCGTATATTAATATGATACCCTATGTGGTATTTAGAATCTGCATGCAATGCTGCACTTTAGGCCATGTTGGAATACACGTGTTTCCAGGTGGAACACATGGAAAATAATAAAGCAATTACAGTAAATTTCTCATCCATTTTAGAAGTTAGTGAATAACATTTTTCCAATTAAAAACCTTTATCAGAAGCCTAAGACCTTTCTTTATTTTAAATAAACCATACTAGTAGTCATCTTGAATTCTAAAAATTCTTATAAAAAAAAAAAGCAAAACAGGGCTGCAAGCATACACCAGGTCTTGATTCAACTCTCAGCACCACCAAAAAAGTAAAAACAAACAATAACTACTCCCCAAACAATAACAAACCAACCAGAATGAAAGTAACATTATTCTAAAAATAGAAGTGAGATGAAATGCACACACACACACACACACACACACACAGACACACACACACACACACACGGGAATAATCTATGGACAGAACAAAAACATACCTTAAACTTTCTACAACAGTCACACTTTTAGTCATAACAACCCAGCTAATCTGAAATTGGAGGCTTTGATGGATATATTAGTTTTGTCAATATCATTAGTGTATCAACTGACAAGGTTGGTAAGGTCTTTTCGTGCATAAAAGAGAGAAAATATTCATAAGAAAGAACAACTAGAGGCATCTGAAGAGTTCAGAGCAAGGGGGAGAGAAGTAGATAGGTTATCTGCAAGGGTGTGTGTGAGGGGAGGAATAGCAGGGGATAGAGGATGCACAGTGAGACGAGACAGCAAGGGCTGAGATGGTGGGAAGAGCTGGGTTATAAGGAGGCTGCAGGACACTGGTTTTTGGAGCTTTCAAAAGTAAACTTTGTGAGTAGAGACTAAGGGAGCCTGGAGGCAGCCACTGACCTTGATACTCTCATAGGCACAGCAGTAATGTTAACTGGACCTTGATAGAGCCACAGGTTAACTGGAGAGCTAAATGTCTCTGCTGCAGCAGTAAGGGGGTAAGGGACGCAGCTCCTTTTGGCAGACGAGAACTGGCTTCACAAGTTCCTGAGGAATGCTGGCTTATCTAACTGCCAGAAAGCCTTTCTGCCATAGTCCAGGCTGAGTTCATTTCTAGATATCTGGACTGCCTCTTAGAGTTTGGGGAATTGGAGTTTCCCTTGACCCTGAAAATCAGGACTTAGAACTTTGACATGAGCTCCAGATATAAAAGAAAAAAAAACTGTAATTACAAATTTCAATTAGGAATATCATTGTTAACTACAGAGGGCCTTCTCTCTTAAAAAAAAAAAAAGACACAAACCACTCAAGTGCATGTGAGAGGCAGTAACCCTGAGCTGAGAGGATCCCACAGCATCCTCTCTCCCAGGGATCAAAACACCTGAACAAAACATCTGTTTCTGGGCTGGGCAGGAAATATGTCAGATGATCTTATGTGTTTCGTTCTACCAGACTTGCACTATGATATATTTAAAGTTTCTGTTAGAAGATCTCCCAGTGTAGCCCTGGTTGGTCCAGGAAAGGCTTTGGAGTGTTGGAATCCCACTACCCTGGCTCCCATATGTGCGTCTTCTAACACTCTCTAGAGATTCCGCACAATGCGATACTGTGTTAGAGCACACACTGCGAACAGAGCTTCCCAAGCACTGCGTGTGTGCTGTTATGTTACTGGGGGGATGGGGTGGGAGGTTTGAATTGTACTTTTGCTACTGAGGCTGAAGCCAGACTTCTCTCCATCAGGATGTGGTAGCTGCACATCTTTTGAATCACTGTGTTCTACATATGCCTCAAATACAACACTGAACTGGGTTTTGCAAAAAAAGTCGTGTTAAGTTTTCTTTTGAATAAGACAATGTCCACCAATATGATTAATATATCCAAACTCAACTTTTTCTCTTCTATAATTAGCATCTTTATTCTTCAAACTTTCCTTGCGTAGTATTTCCACTCTCCGAATTAGGAAGACTAGGAAAGCATGTTTCTCATTCAAGTAGTTATCTGTGTGTATATTATTGTAAATCTTTTTTGCTTACTTAAAATTTTTACCACGAGGTCAGTCTATTTTAAATAGTATTTATGAGTCCCACTTACTACATAGGCAATAGGTTACTATTATTTTCTCTTTGTCTGGAATAAAAGTGTTGGGAACTTACGTTTTATTCATGGATATACATTAAAATAGAATTGTGTGCTATGCACCTTCCAATCTGTCCACCTGATGCTGGAAGGGCAGGTTAGCCAGCTCAGGCTCTGAAAGTGCTGCTGTACTGCATGTGTAATGGTCTGCTCTGTCCCTTTAAGAGACAAGCCATGCCCACTCCCTCCTCCATCCTCAAAGCCAAGCTGATCTTCAGCCTCCTGCCTGAGTCCCTTCCTTTTCCAACTCCTCTCCTCTTCTCCTCCCCTCCCCCGCCTCTCAGAGGCAGCTTCTGTCTTTCTCTTCTCTCCTTTTCCCCTCTGTTTCTCTCTCTCTGCCTCTCTCTCTCTGCTCCCTTTCCCCTCCATAACCCACCAAATAAATATCCAACTTCACTCTGCATGGCGTGCCTATCCATGTCTCTGTCTCTCGCCTGCTGGGTGGCTCCCTGCCCCGGACCAGCCACCTTTGGAGACCTGCAGCGTGGTCTCATGGCGTGCCCATCTGTCTGTCTCTCCTCATGGGACTGGCTGCCCCATCGAGGTCTCTCACCCACCATGCAGCTCCCTGCCTGGGACTCGCTGCCTTCGTGGCCCACTGCAGCCACTTGGGGAACTGCGCTGTCCCTGCCTGAGACTGGCTGCTCTGAGGACCCAATGCCTGCTGCCTGGGGAGGGGGGGGGGACTTGTGGTGTGGTCTCGGGACCTGTTGCCTGCTGCAGCCACTCAGGGACCCGCAGCATTTTACTTTATGGTTTAAACCATAACAGCAAGTATCTTGAACATGGCTCTAACTTTATTAGTGACTTCTGCCCCCCTTACAGGTCCAGACAGAAACAACTGATCTTTAAAGTCTAACATCATCCACCATGCTGACTCAGAGCCCTTCTGGCTCTTCCATGGTAGCCGAGCCGCTTCACCGCAAAGTTGGAGACTCTGTGCATCACCTTGGGAGACTCCAGTGACACATGTTGATGTTCCAGCCTATATTACGTTGGCCACTTTTAAAGTTCCCCTTCCTTGCGTTCGCACCCTACTTTCACACCCTTGATTATTTTCCTTTTCACCAAAGGCCCTTATTAAGTTTTGAATTTACTCTCCCTTGATAGCTTATATTATCTTTCCTTCAACTTTGTCTTAAGGTTCCTATGCTGTGATAAACACTATGATCAGAAGCAGCTTGGGGAAGAAAGGGTTTATTTCATCTTACAGTTTACAGTTCATTGTGAAAGGAACTCTGGGTAGGAATCCAAGGCAGGAACTGAAATAAACCATGGAGGAACAGTGCTTCCTGCCTTGCTCAGCTTGCTTTCTTAAACAAGCCAGGGGCACCTACCTGGTGCACTGACCACAGTGGACTGGTCTAACCACATCAATCATTAATAAAGAAAATGCCTTAGAGATTTGTCTACAACCTAGGCAGATGGAAGCATTTCCCCGACATGTATAAGGTTGTTCAAGCTGACAAAAATCGAAGAGCACAAAACTTCTTTCCCAAGTTCAATAAAATCTTGCTGCATTTCTTCTCATGTCTATTGTCTTAGCTTTGGAATGTATGCCTTAAGTGGCTCTCTTTGCCCTTTCCCTTTCCCAATGGTCTACCCCCACACCCCACCATCCTCAGCTTCCTCCTCCTCTTCCTTTGTTAAGCCCAGGCCTGCACTTGTATTTAGCAGCTGGTGCTCTGACATTTTCTCTACATGGATAATCTTCTTTGATGCTTTAAGTGGTCAAACTTATTTTTATTTATATTATCATCTGGCATTTTCATACCTGAGTATTACATTTTCATTTCAACCACATCCTCTCCCTGTTCAACTCCTCTCAGAATTATGACCCATTTATCACTGTTACACACAAACACACAAACCATTTGCGAGTTCATTTAGTGTTGCTCGTATGTACAGATGTTCAGGGCTGACCACTTGGGACTGGATAACCTCTCAGGGGTTTGGCTGGAGATGGATTCAACCCTCTCAGCAGTCAGTCACTGCCTATAGCTTTCCATTTAGAGCTGGCACCTTTTAAGGGTTTTCTACCCACACTGGGATCTGTGGATCATTCTGTCTGTGCTTTGTGCTAACCGCTTTACCCTCCCCTTTCTTCAGTGTCTTAGGCCTTTGTGTGCCCACTCTGTGCACTCACGGGTTTGCAGCAGTGATAGTAACTGCTGTAATTTGCTTCCTTTATATAAAAGTAATTAAAGATTCATATTACTGTCTATCTTGCTAAAGGTGTGAGCTGTGTGTGTGTGTGGCCCTTCCTGGCAATTTAGGTTTAGAGAGCTGTTACTACCTTCCAGATCAAGCAGTTTATCTCATTTAATCTTAACTGTAATCTTAATTGTTTCTCCTTCTTCCAAAGCACAGCTGAGTCTTAGAGAAAACACATCACCTGTCCCAACGCACAGAGTTGGTAACATGAGAACCAAGATTCCAACGGAAGTCTGTCTACTATCTTCACTTGAGCTATTTTCAACTATGGTGCAGCTTCCCAGAGAGGAAAGGCACCTGCTTAGCCCTCTCTCCCCAAAACACAGGTTCTTGAGTTGTGTTGAGTCATGAAATAACCACCCAACATATTGACTTCCGGGGAAAAACAAAACACTATACCACACAAATCTGTTCCTTCCACTTGTGTTGCTCAGCACAGTGAATGGAACAGTACCAGCTTTGGGTGGGTCACCCAAGACGCCTCTTCCTACATGCCTTTTACAACTACAGCTCAACGTTATGTGTGCTTCCTGTCTCTCAAAAATCATGCGCCAGTTGGGCTGAGGAGAAAGCTCCATGAACAAGCAACTATATAAAAGCCAGTGTGGTTCCAGGTGCAAGAAACCTACTCCAGGGGCTGGCTGGTCAGCTAGCCATCTCAGAGGAAGAGGAGAGTGACAGAGCCATTCCAGCCTCTGGATGTGTGCACATGGCTATCGACCCACTTAGCCACCACCAATGACCATAACAAAAACAAACCACATCTGACTTCAAATCATCTCTTACTCACCAGGATGTCTTGATTCTTCTTTTCAGAGGCCCCTACTGAAACCTAGAATGACTAGTGTCAAGTCTGTTAACAGTCTCACCACCTCTTATGCTTAGTTGTCAGCATGTGCGTGTGTTAAGTACATGTATTCCTGCACACATGGAATCCTCCAGCTACTCCTTTCTCTACAGAAACCCAATCCATCTTTTACAGTTGACCAAAATTGTTTTATTTCAATACTCAAATTCTCTTATGGCTCTGCACTGTTTCTCAGTTAAGTTCCTAATCACTTTCCCTTTGACTGCCTCTTCATATACTTCATGTATACTTCATGTATGTATTCATACAACTTCTGAGTAGGCTTTGGGATGCAGAAGAGGGCGCCTATGGTTCCTGTATTTTCTACATCATATGGGCACTTCCACATACATTGTGTGTGTGTGGGGTGTTGGGAGGGTGTATCTGAGTATAATTTATGTATGCTGTTCCTGGGATGTTACATATGGACATACAATGTTCTTATCTGTTTTCATCTAGTTAACGTCTAGCTTTTCCTCTTCATGAGCCCTTCCCTTCTCTATAACTCTACTGGATTAATGTTATACACACCTGTCACTGTTTATCTTGACTATATTCCTTTAAATTAATATTTAGAAGCCAGGTGTGGTAGTATACACGACTTTAATCCTAGCACTCGGGAGGTAGGAGAAAGTAGATAATTTCTGAGTTTGAGCTCAGTCTGGTCTACAGAACGAGTTTCAGGACAGCCAATACTATACAGAGAAACCCTGTCTCAAAAAAACAAAACAAAACAAACAAAAAAACCCCAAAACTATTCACACAAAGCAAATACAAAGTAAATGGTTTCTTTATGACATTTCATATATACTTTGCTTTTGTTCCAATAATTTTTTCATTTATTTTAAAATTTTTTTGGAGGGTGCTTTTTGAGACGGGGCTTCTACGATATTAGGTTGGGTGCTTTTTGAGACGGGGCTTCTACGATATTAGGTTGGTCTAAAATTCATTATGTAGCTGAATATGCCCTTGAATTTCTGATAGTCCTGCCTCTATCTTTTAAGTGCTGGGGTTACAGGTTTGTGCCAACACACCTGGTTCATCTTGTGTACAGTCTGAATTAGCCTTCCTTGCTTCTCTGGGATCTTGGGATATAAGTGCTATGCCCACCTGCATCCCAGACGTTTGAAAAACGAACTACCAAGAAGCCCTACTTCAATAGCACATGCTAAATGTTGCTGAAGGAGGCATTAGTGTTGTCCCAGTGACAGACTGGGTTCCTCTCAGTTCTGAGTCTGTCTGATTGGCTAGTGTGTGCTGCAGTGCCATTAATCACATTAGTTTCTGATACTCATTCTTTGACTCAGAAAACAAAACAAAACCCAAACACCTGAAAGACTACTTTCTAAGGATAAGAATGGGAGAATTTCAGAGGGTGAACTACTCATTGAAAAATATCATGCATGCAGAAAGATGCACCATCATACCATGCGCCCAAAAAGCTGCACCATCATAGCATGCATCCAGAAAGCTGCACCATCATAGCATTCATCCAGAAAGCTGCACCATCATATTTACAATTTAATGCCCAGACAGAGGAGTATTCTAGAAGGTTCCCTCCTACCATTCAGGTAGAAGCCTTCAGTCCTCACTGAGGGAAACACACCTCAATTTACAGTACTATAGATTAGTTTAGCCAAATACACACACACACACACACACACACACACACACACACACACACACGGTTTTCTCTCTCCTCCAACCAAGCAAGATGTCCAAAGGAAAGAAGGCTAAGGGGAAGAAGGTGGCCCCAGCCTGGTCATCATGAAGAAACGGGAAGACAAAAACAGTGGTGAACCCTTTAAGAAAACGCCTAAGAACTTCGGTACTGGGCAGGACATCTAGTCCAAAAGAGAACTCAAAACTGTAGCACAAATAATAAAAAGCCAGAGACAGATATTGGGGTTCAACCTGAAGATCAGAAAGGTAAAGCAGCCAACCACTGGCTCTTACCTCTACCTCAGATTGAAAATGGACAAGATTCTGTCTCCACGATTCCTGAAGATTCTATACCAACACTTCACACCCTACGATCTCAGAGTTCCTGTCTCCCCCCTGTATTCCTCCTTCTGCCTAGCCACAGTGCTCCAGTCGCCACCTCCCCAGGGCTGGGATCACCTTTGCCTGAGTTCTGTTTCTCTTTCAGACAGATTAAATCTTGTGTAGTCCAGGGTGGCTCGGATTAGTGTGTGCTACCACCCTCTGGCCTGTATGGCTGATTAGTATGGCTGCTTTGTTCTCTGCTCTTCAGGCACGTTTTATTTATTAAAACACAAATAATACACCACTATATCACACGTTTTGTCAAATGGCTCTGTAACATTAGGCTGCAGCAGCAAAGGGCCATCTTCTGTAAGCTGCTTAAAGTACCTCCTGCCATTAACCAGTACTCTCAGGCCCTAGATCAGCAAACAGCTACCCAGCTGCTTAATCTTGCTCACAAGTACAGGCCAAAGACAAAGCAAGAGAAGTAGCAAAGGTTGCTGGCCTGTGTTAAGAAAGCTGCTGGCAAAGGTGCCGTCCCAACTAAGAGACCACCTGTCCTTCGAGCAGTGTCAATACAATCACTCACTACCTTAGTGGAGAATAACAAGGTTCAGCTGATTGTGATTGCCGGTGATGTAGACCCCACTGAGCTGGTGATCGTCCTGCCTGTCCTGTTGGAAAAACGGAGGGCTCCTACTGCATTGTGGTAGTTTGAATGTAACTGGCCCCCATAACCTCATAGGAAGTGGCTTTGTTGGAGTGGGTATGGCCTTGTTAGAGGAAGTGTGTCACTGTGGGGGTGGGCTTTGACGTTTCCTGTGCTCAGGATACTGCCAGTGTCTCAGTTCACTTCCTGTTCCCTTTGGATCAGGATATAGATTCCTCCAGCACCAAGTCTGCCTGCATGCTGCCATGTCCCACCATGATAATAATGGACCGAACCTTTGAACTGTAAGCAAGTACCCCAACTAAATGTTTTCCTTTATAAGAAAACATGTGTGGTCATGGTGTCTCTTCACAGCAACAGAAGCCCTAACGAAGACATGGGTCATCAAGGGAAAGGCCAGGCTAGGGTGGCTGGTCCACGGGATGACATGTACCAATGTTGCCTTCACAAAGTTAACATGGAAGATGGGTGCTCTGGCTAAGCTGGTGGAAGCTATTGGGACCAATTACAGCGACAGATACAATGAGATCCACTGCCACTGGGGAGGTAACATCTTGGGTCCTAAATCTGTGGCTCACACTGCCAACCTGGAAAAGGCAAAGGCCAAAGAACTCACCACTAAACTGGGTTAAATGTACACTGCTAAGTTTTCTATACATAAATGCAATTGCAAAGTTAAAAAAATTATACAGTATATCACAATATAGTTTGTACTTTTTTGTTGTTTCTTTGGTTCAAAACATGGGACTATATTACCATCCTTCCATCCATCAATCCCCATAGGTCAAGGTCAGAGCCAGTTCTCCACTTCCACCATATGGGGCTCCAGGAACTGAACTTAAGTGTCAGGCATTTTTACCAGATGAGACACTAACCAGTCATAAATTGTAGCATGGGGGGCTGGTTTGTTTGTTGGGGTTTTTGTCTTGCTCGGTACCCCCAGCAGTTTAGCCCCAAAGAAAAATCACACATAGGTCTCCATAAATTATAAGCTGATTGGCCCATTAGCTCTAGCCTCCCACCGGCTAACTCTCACATCTAGATTAACCTATTTTTCTGATCTATGTTAGCCATGTGGCTCAGTACCTTTTTTCAGTGGGGCAGATCACATCCTGCTGCTTCGGTGGTCTGGGCAGGAGTGGGAGGAATCAACTTCCTCCTTCCCAGAATTCTCCTGTTCTCATTACATCATTTCTACTTCCTGTTTGGTTTTCCTGCCTGTCCAATCAGAGTTTATTTATAACATGATTGACAGAATACAGACAATTATCCTGCACCAATAAATAGGATTATTTTAATGCTTAAAGTATTGTCAGGGATTATCAAACATTAGACATCCATAGCTACATTCTTGGTCGAACTTTTATTTCTACCACAAAACTGGTTATGAATAATGTAGACACATCAGACAGTTACTCTCTAATTATATGCTGTGAGTTACCAAGTGAGGAATGGATCACTAGAAGAACTGCTGAAGCTTGGGATGGCTGTGTGTGCTCCAAGAATCCATTTGTTAATGACTTGGTTCCAGGATGTTCTACTAACGAATTTGGAGGGCAGAGCCAAAGATGTTTCTAAAAATCATATACAACCCAACTCCTTCCTTTCCATGCCCGCCAGCAAAGTATTGGGCTCAAAATGTCAACAGTACAGATACTAAGAACTCTCTTTGGAGCCAGTGACCTCTGCAAGAGCAGGTACAAGGGAGTGACTACTAAGGGAACAGGCCCAAGCCAGGGACATCTGTGGGAATAGGCCCAAACCAGCACCCTTCATGGGAGAAGGCCCACAACCCAGTAGCCTCACTAGGATCAGGTATGAGGGAGCAGGCCTGAGTCAGGGATCTCTAGGGGACTGGGCTCAAGCCAGTGACCTCCGCAGGAGCAGACCTGAGCTAGCCACCTTCACAGGACCATGCCCGAATGACCTCTGGGATTGTAGCAGTAACCTCTGGGAGCATGGGGTGACCTCTGGTAACGCCAAGTGACATCTGGGGTGACTGGAACCAAGACCCCAACTGCAACATGAGGAGCAACCATCAGAACCATGGATCCACTGGCACCTGGAAGATTGATCACCAGAGACAGACTGCACCAAATACAGCAAACAGAGGAAAAGATGGGTAGACAAGGTAAGAACATACTCAACACCCACAAAGAGCAACACAACACCAACAAAAACTAGTGGCTCTACAACAGCAAGACTTGAATACACCAATAAAATTAAATCAGAAGAAAATGACATAAAAAATAACTTTAGGAGACTGAGGCCCTTAAAGAGGAAAAAAAAAATTCCCTCAAAGAAATGGAGGAAAAGACCAAAAAAAAAAAAAAAAAAAAAAAAAAAGGAAAAAAAAATCAACAAATCCCTTAATGAAAACCAAGAAAAAGCAATCAAACAAATGAAAGAAACAATTCAAGACTTGAAAACCAAAGTAGAGACAATAAGGAAAACACAAACCAAGGGAATTCTGGAAATGGAAAATCAATCAGGAACCACAAATACAAGCATAAAGCAGAATACAAGAAACAGAAGATAGAATCTCAAGCTCTGAAAATACAAAAGAGGAAATAGACTCATCAACCAAAGAAACATTAAATTTAACAAAAGCTTAACACAAACTATCCAAGAAATATGGGACACCATGAAAAGACAAAAACCTAAGAATAATAGGAATTGAGGAAGGAGGAGAAAGAGAAGTTCAACTCAAAAGCACAGAAAATATATTTAACAAAATCATAGAAAACTTTCCCAAACTAAGAAAGATATGCCTAAGAAGATACAAGAAGCTTACAGAACACCAGACTGGACAAAAAAAAAAAAAAAAAAAAAAAAAGCCCCTCACCACATAATAATCAAAACACTAAACATACAGAATAAAAAAAATATTAAGAGCTGCAAAGGAAAAAGTCCAAGTAACATAAAAAGGCAGACCTATCATAATTACCCCTGATTTCTCAATGGAAATAATGAAAGCCAGAAGCTCCTAGTCAAGCATTATGCAGACAATAAGAAACCATGGATGCCAGGTAAAACTACTATATCCAGCAAAACTTTCAAACACCATAGAGAGACATAACAAGATATTCCATGACAGAATCAGATTTAACCAATACCTAGCCACAAACCCTGCCCTACACAAAATACTAGAAGGAAAACTCCAACCCAAGGAAGTTGGCTACATCAACAAAAACAGACAATTGACGGTCTCATAACGGCAAATCCCAAAGAAGGGAAAAACACACAAATTAACATCACCAACAATGAAAACTAAAATAACAGGAACTAGCAATCACTGGTCATTAATATCCTTTAATATAAATGGACTCACCTATAAAAAGTATCAGGCTAACAGCCTAGATGTGAAAATAGAATCCATCCTTCTGCTGTATACAAGAAACCTCAACTTCAAAGACAGACATCGCCTCAGAGTAAAGGATTGGGGGAAAAAATTGCAGTCAAATGGACCTAAAAAACAAGCTGGTGTAGCTATCTTAATATCTAACAAAACAGACTTCAAACTAAAACCAACTAAAGAGACAAAGAACATTTCATATTAGTCACAGGAACAATCCATCAAGAGGAAATCTCATACTGAACATCTATCCCCAAAATACAAGGGTACCACATATGTAAAAGAAATACTGATAAAGTTTAAATCACACAATAAACCCCACATTCTAATAGTGGAAGACTTCAACACCCCAATCTCACCACTGAACAGGTCTGCCAGACAGAAACTTAAGAGAGAAATAAGGGAACAGATGTTATGACTCAAATGGACTTGACAGACATCTATAGAACATTTCATCCAAACAGAAAAGAATATACCTTCTTCTCAGCACCTCACAGAACCTTCTCAAAACTGACCACATTCTTGGTAACAAAGCAAACCTCAATAGATACAAAAAAATTGGAAGAATTTCCTGTATCTTATCAGCTCACCATGACTTAAAATTAGAATTCAACGGCAACACCAATTCCATAAAACCCACAATCACAGGGAAATTAAACAAAGCTCACCTGAACCACCAATGGGCCAAGGAAAGGCTTCCTAAAATTCAATAAAAATGACCACGCAACATACCCAAATTTATGGGACACAATGAAAGCAGTGTTAAGAGGAAGTTCATAGCACTAAATGCCTACATAAAGAAGCTGGAAAAATTTCACACTAGTGATTTAACAGAACACCTGAAAACTGGATAAATATCACTTACCAAAATTAAATCAAGACCAGATAGTCAAACTGAATAGACCTACAACTGCTAAAGAAATAGACAGTCATCAAAAGTCTCCCAATCATAAAAAGCCCAGGACCAGATAGTTTCAGTGCAGAATTCTTCAAGATTTTCAAACTAATGCCAATACTCCTCAAATTGTTCCACTCAACCAAAACGTAAGAACATTGCCAAACTCTTTTTATGAGAGTTTATCAATTACCCTGATACCCAAACCACACAAAGACATTACTAAGAAAGAGAAATACTGACCAATCTCACTCATGAACACTAATGCAAAAATACTCAATAAAACCAAATCAAAGACCTGGATATCAATCCACAAGCCTAAGAACACCTGATTTTTGATAAAGAAGCAAAACATATCAAATGGAAAAAAGAAAGCATATTTAACAAATGGTGCAGGCATAACTGGATATCAACATGTAGAAGAATGAAAATAGACCTGATCCACCACCATGCACAAAACTCAAGTTCAAATGGATCAAAGACCTCAACATAAAACCAACCACACTGAACATCATAGAAGAGAAAGTGGGAAGTACACTTGAAAGCATTGGTACAGGAGACCACTTCCTAAATATAAGCCCAGTAGCACAGGCATTGAGAGAAACAATTAATAAATGGGACCTCCTGAAACTGAAAAGCTTCTGTAAAGCAAAGAACACAGTCAACAAGACAAAACAGCTGCCTACAGAATAGGAAAAGATCTTCACTAACCTCACATCAGACACAGGTCTGATCTCCAAAATATACAAAGAACTTAAGAAATTGGTCAGCAAAAGAACAAATAATCCAATAAAAAAAATGGGGTACAGACTTAAACAGAGAACTCTCAACAGAGGAATCTAAAATGGCTGAAAGATACTTAAGGAAATGCTCAATATCCTTAGCCACCAGAGAAATGCAAATCAAGACAACTCTGAGATTCCATCTTACACCTGTAAGAATGGCCAAGATCAAAAACACTGATGACAACTTAGGCTGGTGAGGATGTGGGGTAAGGGGAACATTCCTCCATTGTTGGTGGGAGTGCAAACTGGTACAACTGCTTTGGAAATTAGTATGGCAACTTCTCAGAAAATTAGGAAACAGCCTTCCTCAAGACCCAGCAATGCCACTTTTGGGAATATATCCAAAGGATGCTCAATCATACCACAAAGACATGTGCTCAACTCTGTTCATAGTAGCAGTTTGTCATAGATAGAACCTGGAAACAACCTAAATGCCCCTTGACCTATGAATGGATAAAGAATATGTGATACATTAACACAATGGAGTACTACACAGCAGAAAAAATAATGACATCATGAAATTTGCAGGCAAATGGATGTATCTAGAAAACATCATATTGAGTGAGGCAACCCAGACCCAGAAGACAAAATATCATATGTACTCACTCATGAGTGGCTTTTAGACGAAAAGCAAAGAAAAAACAGCCTATAATTCATAATCCCGGAGAACCTAGACAACAAAGAGGACCCCAAGAGAGACATACATGGATCTAATCTACATGGGAAGTAGAAAAAGACAAGATCTCCTGAGTAAATTGGGAGCGTGGGAAGGACAGAAGGCGAAGGAGGAAGAAGGGGAGTTGATAAAAATATATAGCCCAATAAAAACAATTACAAAAAAGAATTTTTTTTTAAAGACAGCATCTTACATAGTCGTCCAATATGGCCTCAAACTCGTTATCTAACTGAAGATAGGAGGCACTGAACTCCTGACACTCCTGCCTCCCCTCCCCAGTGCTGGGATTACATATAGGTGTGTTGCACCATATCTGCCTCAGGTATTTCTCAAAGACTAAAATACTGGTAATTTTCATGGAACTACTGTACTTCTACAATGTATTTACAGGAATGTGCTAAACAGTTGTAACAGAAAGGAAAGTATAGCAAAACACAGCCTGTCCCATAAAGAAAAACAAACACACATTGGTGAGGATATAGGGAAAGGAACTCTTACCATAGTGGGAACGTAAACTGGTTCAGCCATTATGGAAAGAGGTTTTCAAAAACTAAAAATAGGGCCACCATTTGATCTAGCTATACCACTCCTGGCATATTTCAAGAGGATTCTATGTCCTATTACAGAGATATCTGCATCGCCATGTTTATTGGTGCTCTGTTTATATTAGCAAGGAAATTTAATCAGCCTAGATATACATCAAGAGATAAATGGATAATGAAAATGTGGTACATACACACAGTTTCATCAGCTGTAAAGCAAATTATGAAATTGATAGGAAAATGGATGGAAGTGGAAAATATACAAAGTAGGTAAACCAGGCAAAGAAAGGCAGATTCTACATGTTCTCTCATAGGGGGTCCTGACTTCACAGTGTGGGGTGCGCATGGTTAGAGAGCAGGAACCTAGAAAGGGGCCATGGGCATAGAGTAAAAGGTTTAGAGGGATTGGTGGGAAGACAGTGAAACACATGTGATATCAAAGTGGAGAGAACATACCAGGTGTATAAGTGCATGCCTGGGGACGCAGGTCTAGGAGATGGAGTGAGTGAAGCCAGGAATGACCCACCCAAACTAAGTACGCACGAGACTGCTACGGGAAATCAGGTACTTTGCCTGTTGAGTAAAAACTAAAAAGCAAGCAAACAAACGAACACCACAGCCTATCAAGAAAGGACTGGATAAATACACGGGATAGCTACATGGTGTAGTGGGCAGAGGTGTGTGCTGCTGACCCCATGAGCCACACTGTAGGAGAGGCCTGAGTCCCACATACTCACTATAGCACATGCGTTTCATGGCACTTGCTTGTGCTTCCTCTGTATAAGAAAGCACCTCTGCCCCTGTCACAAGGTAACTGCCATATCACTGATTTTAGAGACCCACACACCCATGTGTTTAAGTGTGGCTTTCCAAACTAGGAGCTACGGCATCTGAGGTGGACAGACACACATTCTGCGTGTGCTGTTTGAAAATGTCCCCCCAGAAAAAAAAAAAAAAGAAAATGTCCCCCCAGTAAGTAGTTACTGTGGCAATCCTGGACACATCGGTCACATGATGGACTTTTAACAGGAGACCAAAGAACAGTAAGTTAGTAGATGTTATAGGATGCATCTGAACGACATTTCTGCTTCATTTGCGACAATGTGGCTAAGACTTATCATTGCTACCTGTCCATCAGAAAACTAAGTCATTATCTGAAATATAACACTTGCCTGTTGGGGAATAATATTTTAAGGTGTGTTGCTTTTGTTCATGTTGCATTTGTTTAGCTCTGTGAAGTTGTCTTACTCTGTCTGTCTAAACACCTGATGGTCTAATAAAGAGCTGAACGGCCAATAACGAAGCAGGAGCCAGGATAGATAGGGGCTAGCAGGCAGAGAGAATAAATAGAAGGAGAAATAAGAAAGAGGAGGAGCAAGAGAACAAGGAGAGGATGATTTCAGGGGCAGCCACCAGCTACACAGCAAGCCACAGAGAAAGAAGAAAGGTACACAGAAATAGAGAAAGATAAAAGCCCAGAGGCAAAAGGTGGCTGGAATAATTTAAGAAAAGCTGGCAAGAAACAAGCCAAGTTAAAGCTGGGCATTCATAACTAACAATAAGCCTCTGGGTGTGATTTATTTGGGAGCTGAGTGGTAGGCCCCTCAAAAGAGCCAAAAGAGTAAAACATCACACAACACTTGCCCAAATAATAGGCAGTGGTTCTCAACTTTCCTAACGCTGCGACCCTTTAATACAGTTCCTCATGTTGTGGTGACCCTCAGCCATAAAATTATTTTTGTTGCCTGGTGTGGTAGTGCATGCCTTTAATCCCAGCACTTGGGAGGCAGAGCCTGGCAGATCTCTGTGAGTTTGAAGCCAGCCTGGTCTACTGAGTAAGTTCTAGGACAGTCAATGATACACAGAGAAACGCTGTCTCAAAATACAAACAAGAAATGTATTTCTGTTGCTACTTCATAACTGCAATTTTTCTATTGGTACAAACAGTAATATAAATGTCTGATACTTCTGATGGGCTTAGGTGAACCCTGTGAAAGGGCATTGGACCCCTAAACGGGTCAGGACCCACCCACAGCTTGAGAACCGCTGGCTTGGAGAGAAGCCCTGATGTGTAACACACAAAAGTATGTGGGTTGTTCTTGAATGGAAAATCATTTCAAGGTCCGTTTTCTGCTGTATTCTATTTACGCAAATGTTGAGTGACTGTCGTGTGTGGGTATGGAAATGTAACAGAATATGATAAAGTGTGATAGAAAAGGTACACTCTTTAGTGTTTGGGGGAAATGTTCTGTGAATACTTGTTAGGTTCATTTGATTCATGAGTCTGTTAGCTCCAGTACTTCTCCGTTTAGTTGTTGTCTGGATGGCCCGTCTATTAGTGAGAGTGGGGTACTGACGTCTCCCACTATCAGTGTGTGAGGGTCAATGTGTGTTTTAAGCTTTAGTAATGTGTAGGGGGCAGCCTTGACAAAATTACCTTTCTTCTAGAGTGGAGGCCTGGGAATTTAGAAATACAGTAGAGAATACAAAAACACAAACAAAAATAATAAAACGCAGGAACACATAGGATAGTATCAGGAGGGAATTTTAGTGAGAACTGAAAAATTCCAACAGCTTAATACCCCCCTGATTTCAAATGGCAGGAGTAGAACAGAAGGACTCATTAACACACAAACTGAAAGTCATGGGGGACTTTCATGGCTCAGGCCCTGGACTCACCCTAGACTCACGCCCCAGACCAAACACTCAGTAGGCAAACCACTCCTGGGTGGAATCCCAAGTTATTTCCACAAAGGAAACTAGAACTTAGTTGGATCCTTAGACTTTTGTTTTAGATAGGAACCAACTACTTCTCTATTTCAGGAGCAGGTGGTCTGGCAACTAGCCACACTTGTTTACAGTAGCCTTGAGAGAGCAGAACTCTGATTTAAACTAGGTGAGACCTCCGTTTGAATTAGAAGCACAATAATCTAAGAAGTCCCAAAAATCTCTGACCTTTGGCCTCTTTGGGCCTCCACAGTAATGATGCTTTTACAAACATGGGTGCCCTTACATTTGAGGCACAGATGTTAAGAAGTGAAACGTCATCTTGGTTGATTTTTTTCTTTGATGACTATGAAGTGTCCTTCCCCCCGTCTCTTTTGATTAATTTTGGTTGGAAGTCTATTTTGTTAGATACTAGAATGACTATATTAGCTTGCTTCTTGGGTCCATTTGCTTGGAAAATCTTTTTCTTTTTTTCTTTTTTTTTTTTTTTTTGGTTTTTCGAGACAGGGTTTCTCTGTAGCTTTGGAGCCTGTCCTGGAACTCCCTTTGTAGACCAGGCTGGCCTCGAACTCACAGAGATCCGCCTGCCTCTGCCTCCCAAGTGCTGGGATTAAAGGCGTGCGCCACCACCGCCCGGCTCTGACCCTTTACTTCAAGACAATGTCTATCTTTGATTCTGAGGTTGTGGTGGTGGTGTGTCTCTTGTATGTAGCAGAAGCCTAGATCTAGTTTTTACATCCATTCTGTTACACTGTGTCTTAGAGTTTCTACTGTTGTGGAGAAACACCATGACCAAAAAGCAACTTGGGGAGGAAAGGGTTTATTTGGCTCACACTTTCAGATCATAGTTCATCACCAGAGGAAGTCAGAACAGGAACCCAAGCAGGTTTGGAACCTGGAGGCAGGAGCTAATGCAAAGGCCATGGACGAGAGTTGCTTACTGGCAAATCTTCATTAGAGTTACCACTAATAACCACGTCACAGAGTCTATACTAGGCTGTTTTGGGACTTCCTCTGCCAATAGAATTAATATAAATCTCTTCATTTTAGATGCAGGTAGGCCACATATTCATATTCTCCTCTGGAAGCTCTTGATCCAGGCATCCACAGTTCAGATCACAGCATCACTGCCTGCCATGTTCCTATTAGGAACCACTTAAAGTGGTCAACTAGTTTTCTAATCCACAGTCCTAAGGTCTACAGTACTTCAAACAAAAACATGGTCAGGCCTATCACAGCAATACCCTAGTCCCTGGGTAACAACTTCTGTCTTAGTTAGGGTTTCTAATGCTGTGAAGAGACACCATGAACAGAGCAACTCTTTTTTTTTTTTTTTTTTTTTTGAGACAGGGTTTCTCTGTAGCTTTGGAGCCTGCCCTGGAATTCGCTCTGTAGACCATGTTGGCCTCGAACTCACAGAGATCAGTCTGCCTCTGCCTGTTGAATGCTGGGATTAATCGCACGCATCACCACCGCCTGGCTTATAGCAACTCTTATAAAGAAAAAACTTTTAATTGGGGTGGCTTACATTTTCAGAGGTTTAGTCCCTTATCAAAATGGTGCTGGAGAAGTGGCAGAGTCCTAGTCTTGACTCTCGGGAAGTGGTCTGAGACACTGGATGTGACTTGAGTACATATGAGACCTCAAAGTCCGCCTCCAACAAGGCCAGATCTATGCCAACAAAGCCACACCTCGTAACAGTGCCACTCCCTTGGTGGCCATTTTCTTTCAAACCAGGATAGTCTGTATCTTTTAGCTGGAGAGTCGTGTCAATGAGATGATTCCTAATGATATTCTGCTATGCTCAGAGATGGATACCTAGCCCAATTGTCATCAGAAAGGCTTCATCCAGTTTCTTTATGGGAAGAGGTGCAGCAACCCACAGCCAAACATTAGGCAGAATGAAACTCGGGGTATCTCATGGGAGAGGGATAGTAAGAATTGTAGGAGTGAGAGGGGGTCAAGGACACCATGAAGACACTGCCCAAAGAATTAACTAAGCAGAGCTAATAGGGGCTCAGAGATTGAAGTAACAGTCATAGAGACTGCGCGGGTCTGTGATAGGTCCTCTGCATACACGTTATGGCTATTTAGCTTGGGGGTTTTGTGGGACTCCCAACAACGACAGTGAGGGATGTCTCTGACTCTTTCATCTGTTTTTAGATCCTTTTCCTTCCACTGGGCTGTCTCACCCAGCCTTGACATGAGGGTTTGTGGCTAGTCTTATGGTAACTTGTTATGCCATGCTAGGTTGATAACCCTGGGAGGCCTGATCTTTTTGGAAGGGAAATAGAGGAGCAGTGGATCTGGGGGAGAATGGAGGTGGAGGGGATCTGGGAGGGATGGAGGGAGGGAAACAGTAGTAGGGATGTAATATATGAGAGAATAGCTTTAAAAATGTGCTAGAAAAAAAATAACTGTATAAAAAGCTACATTAACCTCTTGTAGCTACTACTGGAGAATAGCAGTGACGGCCCTGCGCTGTCCCATGGCCGTGGGCCTCAACAAGGGCCAGGAGGTGACAAAGAATGTCAGCAAAGGCACTCAGCCAGCACCGTGTAAACCTCCCCAGACAGACCAAGTTCCTGCGGGACATGATGGGGAGGTGTGCAGCTTCGCGCCCTAAGAGCAGGGTCAAGGAGCTGCTCAAGGCGTCCAAGGACAAGTGTGTGCTTAGGTTCATCAAGAAGAGGGTGGATGTGCACAGCTACACCAAGAGGAAGCAGAAGGAGTTGAAGGACTGAAGAGGACTGAAGACGCCAAGGACTGAAGACGCTCTCCTGATAAATCTCTTTCCCCTCTCTCCCCTCCCTCCCTCTCTCTCTCTCTCTCTCTCTCTCTCTCTCTCTCTCTCTCTCTCTCTCTCTCTCACACACACACACACACACACACACACACATACACAGCTACATTAACCACAAGTCAGAGGAAAACATCTTTCTCCAGGTGTATTTCTGAGGGCAGTTTATGTCCCTGTCGCACTGTGTGTGTGTGTGAGGCAGGCAGAGAAGGTCTACCCTGATTAGCACCATGCTTTTACAGCTTTCTTAGGCCTAATGCATGCCAAGAAGTCTGGAGACAGGGTCTCACTGTGTAGCTCTGGATGGCCTTAACTCAAAAAATAGGCCTACTTCCATCTCCTGATTGCTGCACCACACCAGGGTATGATTCACTTCTATAGAAACTTCCAGGGCAAATCTGACCATATAGAAAGGGAAGAAGCCACTGCACAAGGGGAAACAGGAGTGGTGGGTTATTGTTACCCAAGGGAAGAAGAAAGCAGCAAGGATTAAAAGTGAGAGGAAGGAAATATAAAAGATCCAGAGGACAAAAAAATCAAGGTATAAACTGATGAAAGCAGTCCTTTATTTTGAAAGCTTATTGTAAATGCACACTAAGGATCTCAGACTGTAACTGACAGATTCGTTGCTTTAGAGGATGGCCAGACCCTTTCCACAGATGCCTCCTTCAGCTTTACATGCGTATTAATTAGCATACCAATTCCACAAAAACAGCTTTTATAATGTTTTATTAAAGAAAAATGCATTTGGGCTGGCAAGGTGGCTCAGTGTTACAGGTGTTAAGTCTGAGGACCTAAATTCGATCCCCAGCAGGCTGTCCTCTAACTTCTATATATGTGCCATGACTGACAAGACACACACACAAAAAGTCACAAGGAAAAAAGGAATCCTTTGTCACAATTTGGCCTCCAGATACATATTTTTCCATTATAGCAGAATTGTATCCCATGAATATTTTTATTTTCCTTCCTAACAATATGCAGGACTGGGTAGGCAATGGTGACAATTCTCCCTGGTGGCCATAGCATAGGCACCGCGCTCTACAACGCTGTGATTCTTTTGGGACCTGGGCAGTGCAGAGTCTGACTTTCGGTGTGGGTCACTGCAAGCTGTTCAGCATCAGTAAGACAGGAGAGGCGGGCTGGTACAAGGTAACTGAACTGTTACTAAAACAAATGACTTAAGCTCAGTCCAACAAAGAATGTCACCTCAGTATCTGCCATGTACCATGCCTTAATTCAAATTCATTCTGCAGAAATATAAAGTTTTAGTTATTCAGATATAATAATGTTGGCTGGCATCTTCCATTAAAATTGGTAAAATACAACAACATATTGGTTATTGAAATGTAGTATTCTGGCTAATTACAATGTCATAAAAGACAACTGTCTAAACATCAAGTTTGTGAAATTTTCTCAGTTACTTAACTTCCTCAGTAAACAGAATATACCTCATATAATTTTACATTTTCTAGCTAACACTTTCATTTATTATGAAAAGAAGCCAGCTGTGGTCCACACCAGTGCTGAGGGAGGTAGAACTGATGTGCTAGTCATCGTCTATGCCAGCACTCTCAGTATCACTTTGAGACAGGCTTTAGAAGCTATACTGGTCATTTTGTCTTGAATGAAATTGTGAAATTCATTGCTCCACTGAGGTTCCTGAAAGAGTTCTTTGCTCAGGTGACCCCATCTTCTAAGGCGATTATGCTCTTCACATGCTCTCAACACCCACGACGCCAGCACACCGCACCTGCTCTTCCACTGCCATGCTTGGCCGCCAACCTACTAACCCAAACCCAGCAGCCCCGGAGCTCTAACTTTACTTGTCAAGCAGTTGGGACCATCTTCGGGGCACCTACCATTTATATCAGCACAGTATGGAGCAAATGCACAGTCCTTGCTCTCACAGGACAGCGGCAGGCTCTTCACCCTGTCATTAGAGGTGCCGGACTTGTGCAATACAACCAAGCACTGGGAATCCGGAAGGTGACTGAACATAAAGATAAACTGGCGTTACCCGACAGAAATATGTAAAAATTGGGAGGTAACCCCCTGGTGTATTAAAAAACAAGTAAAAAATAATTTAGAATCAGGAGGAAGGTACTTTGAATTCACCTGACCATTCTGTTTGCGTTTTTAAGAGTACACTCTATAAAGAGAAAGTTAAAGTCAATTAAAAAATATAGGCAGAAGATGGGGCTGGTGAGAGGGTATAAAACACTTGCTGTGCAGTCTGACAACCTGAGTTTGAGTCTCAGAACCCACAGAAGAGAACTGAGCCCTGAAAGCAGTCCTCTGATTTCCATATGAGCTGTGATGCAAATGTGCTGCACACACACATTTCTCTCTCACACACCCACCTCACTATCACCCAGCTTGTTAGAGCTGCCTTAACAAATACAACAGTCCAGAGACATCAGTGGAAGTGTGTTTTGTTGTAACTGGAGTCAGGTGGTATGGGAGAATTGTCTGTATTCTGTCAATCATGTTTTAAATAAACGCTGATTGGCCAGGCAGGAAGTATAGGCGGGAAAACCAGACAGGAAGTAGAAATGATGTAATGAGAACAGAAGAATTCTGGGAAGGAGGAAGTTGATTCCTCCCACTCCTGCCCAGACCATCGAAGCAGCAGGATGTGATCTGCCTCACTGAAAAAAGGTACTGAGCCACATGGCTAACATAGATCAGAAAAATGGGTTAATCAAGATGTAAGAGTTAGCCAGTGAGAGGCTAGAGCTAATGAGCCAATCAGCTTATAATTTATGGAGACCTATGTGTTATTTTCTTTGGGGCTAAACAGTTGTGAGTTACTGGGCGGGACAAAAACAACAACAAACAAGCAGCCTGGCCCCCTCCATGTTACAGTCAGGTGCCCCAAATAAGGTGTTAGCATCTTGAGATGTCACAAAGCGTTCACTGGCCTTTCTGCTTGGCTTGTGGGTGCTCACGGTCTCATTGTCTACACAGTCTTTCCCTTGTATGTGCTGGTTACAACTGCCTGGGGCAGATTGAGTTTGCCCTATCAGCTCGATTCTCACTTCACCAGTCTCACTGATACATCCTGAAGACTGGATGGTGGGGTCGTAGGGGGACACAAGTCAACCCATAATAGTCCCTACAGTTTCTACTATGCCATCTTATCAGGCATTCATATACACACTGCACTCATAGTTCCCTGCGCTTTAATTAGTAGATGTCAGGCATTAGATGTTCTCAGCATCTCTTCCCCTTGAATCTGGAGAATAGATTTATATCATAACTCACTATATACTATGCCTCCTGAGCTCACTGTTTTGGTAGATTTATGTATGGAGAATTTTACATGCTTAAGGAAAATTCTATATCCAAGCACTTACATAACATAAAAAATAAGTTTGATATAATGTACATAGATATAGAAGAAAAAATTGTGCTAAAATATAGAATAAAAACATTCAAAGAGTCACCTGAGCTTTCAGTGTCAATTTTAAAGTAGTGGAGAATATCAATTCTATACTAACAACATGAATTCTACTTACAACACAGTTACTGTATATGCAGATAAAATGCTGACTAAAATAAGAAGAGTATGCGTTACCATAGCTGAACTTTTTAGAATGAGTAAAGTATCATTTGAACACGTGTTCTCTTTCTATTCAACCTGTTTTCTATAATATTTTTTTCCAAGACAGGGATTCTCTGTAGCTTTGGAGCCTGTCCCGGAACTTGTTCTGCAGACCAGAACTCACAGAGATCTACTTGTCTTTGTCTCCCAAGTGCTGGGATTAAAGGCGTGTATCACCACCACCCGGTTGTTTTCTGTAATTTTAACCAGTGGTTTCCAAATCTGTCCAAAATATCAGAAGTCACTTGAGTTGGAACTAAAAGACAGGTTTTTTCAGAACCCTTACTAAACAACAATCTCTGGAGATAGCATCCAGCAGTATATGTCTTTAAAGAAGATCTCGGGTTATAGGGCATGAAAGAAAATGCTCAGAAGTAAGCACTGGCTCACAACCAGTTTAAACCAGAAATTTCCACATTTGGTTACTCATCAAAGATTTTAAAAAAAGATTTTTAATATGCTTTCATACATACATATTTACAAATTATGCAAGTATACTAGTGTTATAAAATGCTTTATTAATTATAGGGTATAAAATCGGAAGGATGAAATAGAAATTAAATAAAATCTAATTATCTCCATTGTAAGACCCCCCCTCAAGCAGTGTTAACATACCCCATTTCAGAGGCCACTGGTTTACAGATCCTGGCACCCCAAATTCCAGCATGCTCTGGTACTGAACTCTAGACCTGTGTATTCTCAACTCCTTCTCTCGGCCACCACAGGCTGCGGCTGGGTTGAACATTTTGTACTCAAGTCTCATCAAGTGAAAACACCAGAGAGCCTAGGCTGGTCCACACGCCCTCCCACATGTGATGAACGCACCGCTGCACATTCTACCACCCTACAGCCCTGCCCCAACATTCCCAGTGCTGTCTCAGCGCTAACACCCGAGGGACTCCCCTCATTCTGAGCTCCTTCCCCATCTATGCTTTGCTTTCACATTCCTGCCAAAGTGGCAATCTATGCAAATTTCAGCTTCTCCATTTTACACCTGCCAAACGTTTTATTTTCAAAAGATAAAATTCAGCATGAAAAAAGCTCCCCCCAATCTAGTCTCTATCCAGTTGTCTTCCACCCTTCTGAATGCACCACCATCCCCAGGACTCCAAGTTTTAAGTCATTCCTGTCTTGAGGACCTTTAAGACTCAAGCCAAGCACCTAATTCTCTCTGGAGTTATTTGTCAGAGAGGGGTAATGAGTCCCTCCTTTTATCTGGAGACAACAGATAGTAAGTGTTGAACTGCAGTAATTTAGGCTTTTAGAAACCACAGAAAGAAAAGCCCCCAGTGCGAAGGAGAAACCACACTTGGGAGGAGGCAACAAATGCCACTGCTCAACTAACTGAGGTGCAAACGGATCTTAACTTGAGCTGTGAGCTGAAGAGAAACCAAGAGAAGCTAGTCTTTTTACAACAGAAGGAGCAGAAGAGGGAAAGAAAGAAAGGGGTTCTTATAGCTCAGATCCAGAGTACTGGGAGGTACCGCTGCAGAAGCTCAGTGCCCAGAAAGCAGGACACTAAAAACACTTGGCAGGGCTGAAGACAGATGCTGTATTGCAACAACACAGTGGCCAGGTATCAGAATGTCACTCTGCTTCACTCCAGACCCTCTCTACATTACTACATTGTTTTGATTCATAAGCTATCTTCTGAAGTTTCTAAAGCCATACGGAGAAGTTAATCAGACCATATCTTCCTGGAGTCTTCAGCCATCTGGCATAATTAAAACCCCATTCTTCTATCATTTCAAAATTCCAAAATGAATACCTCCTGCCAGGACAAGTGTGGAAGGCAGACCAGGAACCCAAAGTCGGATAAGACTTGAAGATGAGATAGTGTAGGCATACTGAGACTGGTGAGTTAATCTAATATTCTGGCTTATTTCTTGGTGATACCAATAAAAGGCGGGTCCTTCCCGCCTTTGTTATAATGGACTTGTAGGAAACAGATAAGAAAACTGGGGGAGGTAACAGAACTGTCTCAGTCATCTAGACTGCGGCAGTGGAATACTGTATACTATAGCTTATAGTGATGTAGTGGAATACCATCAACTGGGCAGCGTACACACGCCAATAGCCTTCAGTTCTGGAGACTGGGAAGCTGAAGGTGAAGACATTGGCAGACTCAGAGAGTCTGGTGAGGTCCAACTTTCTGCTTCACAGATATAGCTTGCTGCACTCACATACAGCAGATGGGGCAAGAAGCTCTCTCAGGCTCTTTTTATATAAACACAGATCTCATTGAGAAGGACTTTTTAACCTCACGACCTTATCTTCTCACCCCCCACTGCCATGTGCCAATACTACCGCCTAGGATAGGATTCCAGTATATGAATTCTTAGAGTGCTGTGAACACTTAGTCCACTGGAGGGCACAGGAAATTAAATGCAACTGATTAAATTAATCCACAGGTATTTTATCACAGTAAAAGGGCTACTACATACAGTTTTGATATAAAAAGTTAGTGAGCATTTATACTCTATGGCCCCTACAATGGCTACAGAGACATCCTAATGTGGCAGATACTTGATCTGTCCCCCACTTAAAGAGGTGCTGCTGCTCAATCTAATACTCACCCCTGCAGAAAGACGAAGTATTTAAGAGATGTCCATCCTATCACATAAATGTAGAAAAATAGAAAGAAGAATTAAAAAAAAAGTGGAAAGAGCAGATGCCTGTAAGATGGGTTAATAAGTAATGACATCTGCCACCATTTCTCAGGACCGGAGTTCAATCCCTGGGACCCACATGGTAGAAGCAAGAACTGGCTTCCTCAGATTGTCCTTTGGCCTCCATATGCACACCCCTTCACAAACATATTTGTGCACAAACACAAAATGGGAATTAAGTGTAACAAAAATTTAAACAGAAAGCTGGTGGAGCACACTTTTAACCCCAGCACTTGGAAGGCAGAGGCAGGTGGATCTCTGAGTTTAAGGCCAGCCTGCTCTACAGAGATATGCCAGGAAAGCCAGGCCTACACAAAAGAAACCTTGTCTCAAAAAGCCAAAAAGTAAAATTAAGTTTAAAAATTAAACAGGAAGGACAAAACAGTTTGTTAATCTGGAAGCAAGACCTCTGCTTCCAGCAATAATGGACAGATGAAGAGGACAGCAACCCGTGGGCCAAGTTCTACCATTGCCCACTGCTGGTTCTGGGGGAGTTTCCAGGTCGTGATGTGGGGAAGTCAATCCCAAAAGCCCCAGCAATTTTGCTGAGTTGTGGTTAAAATCTGTAGGGTGAAATCCCGGGGTGCAGAGGGAGGGCTACAGAGAAAAGCAGTGCTAGAGATCTCAAGAGGCCTCAGGAGAGAATACTGATTTATGCACACGTGGGAGAAAAGAGGCCTAGAAAATGCATAGGTGTGACAATTCCCATAGCTCATACCGGGGTGTGAGTGGCTTATGTTCCAAAATGCCAGGATATAAAGACCTAAAAGTTTAAAAGGGTTTTATTTTTTAATTTTAGTGTATGGGTGTTTTGCCTACACCTACACTTGTGTCTTCAGTACTGAGGCCAGATCCCTTGGAACTGGAGGTATAGGTGGGTGTGAGCTGCCATGTGGTGTTAGGAATTGAATGCAGGTCTTCTGGAAAAGCAGCTGGTGCTCTTAACAACTGAGCCACCTCTTCAGCTCTGCTCTGATGCTTGTGAAAGCGAGCTTTACAGCCAACATCCAGGTCTGAGTGTGATCCCCACAGACATCTTGAGCATGGGAAGCGTTTTCATAAGACAAGATGGCCCAGGAACGTGGGTCAAAAGGAATCTAAGTGCAAAGCTCCTGGGTTAGACCTGATACTCTGGGATCAGTAAGAGCCTGTTGTAGCTGGAGTGCAGTGCTGGCAGGAGAGAAACAAACAGTAGGCACTGGAGCTGGGATCACAGACAGGAGCTGAGACTGTGTGCCAAGTGTTCTTAACTACTGAGTCACCTCTCCAGCCCCAAATCCAAGGGATCTTGACAAATGTCCTCACAGGCATTGTCTCAGTAATGGGGACAAGTTATTCTTATATTACAAACTGCTCTGACCTAGAAAAGGTAGAAGGAAAGCCCTAGCAGGTCAACCTAACTGTGCAGTAACTTATCTGCGTGTGGTAGCAAAGCTGAGAGGTCCTATAGGACTCTACAGAATCTACAGAGTCCAACAGAATCCTAGAGTCCTACAGAGCCCTAATATAGTGGGCACTCTAAGCTCAAATACAACCCTGCCAGGGAGAAGATAGCCAGAAGACAGCTCCCCACACCCCACACAAGACGGTAAGGTTAGAAGAAAAAGATGTTAAAAGATATCCTTGATAAAAGAAGGTAGAAGAAAATATGAACACAACGAAGAAGGAAACAAGGTACAGAAAATGTCTAGACAACCTGTAGAAGTGAAAAATATATCATACATGAAAAACATCTAAAATGAAATCAATAGCTGATTAGAGATTACAGAAGCTCAGTGAAATTCTTCATGCTCAAAATAGGCACCCGACAATAGAAAGTAACCACAAGAAACATCTAGAATGAAACACATGGAAAAATGCCGAAAGGAGAAGTCACAGACCTTGTGAGGTAAATCAGAATGCAGAGTTTGGCGACACACAGAATACACTAGACTCCAAGCCAAGCTGTAAAAGAGAATAATTACAATCAAATGAATCTGGGGGAAAACCCCCAAATGTTTTACTAATTAGATTAACACTACAAACCCAGTCACCAGAATCTCAACAAATCCTATGCAAATGAAATATGAAGAAAGCCACATCAAGGTACAATAATAATCAAACTGCTAAAAGCCAGCAGTGGGAGGAGGACCAGGAGGACAGATATGACTGATGAACAATGCTAATAACAACTGCAAACTACTAGTCTAACAGAAGATGCCGTTCTGGAGCCAGAACCCAACATGCGCACTGCGTACTAACATCTCCGCCATCCTCATCTCACCTGGTTATGGGAAAGCGCTTGGTATCTGATACTTCAGTGAGATCCCTCAAACTTTCTGGTGATGAAAACAAGTTTACGACAGATGCGTGGAAAATATATTTACAGTATGTGTCCAAATATTGGTGAATGTCGCCCAGTTTAAGCCAAAGTGGCTTTGTAGACCAACAGCTTTCCACACCTCTTTCTCACAAAGAAAACAGGTCTAACACATCACTTTTAACTTCCAGGAGTTAAGGCTTCCAAGTCAAAACAGTTACACTAGTCTGGCTTAGCTATAGCAATTAACACTTGGCCATGCAAGAACGCTACATAAATTTCAGTTGAAATCTGAATGTAAATCAGGAATGACCCCCATTTACATAGAAGAAACTAGGCCACAGGCCATAACTTGTTCAAAGTCATGTAACTACAGTAAATCAGGATTTAACTAAAGAAATCTGACAACAAAGATCTGCTCTCTGTGATTTTTTTTTTGGGCGGGGGGTTATTGAGCTCTACATTTTTCTCTGCTCCCTCTGTGCCTCTCCCCTCCCCTTCAACCCTCTTCCAAGGTCCCCATGTTCCCAATTTACTCAGGAGATCTTGTCTTTTTCTACTTCCCATGTAGATTAGATCTATGTAAGTCTCTCTTAGTGTCCTCATTGTTGTCTAAGTTCTCTGGGATTGTGGTTTGTAGGCTGGCTTTCTTTGCTTTATGTTTAAAAACCACTTATGAGTGAGTACATGTAATAATTGTCTTTCTGTATCTGGGTTACCTCGCTCAAAATGATGTTTTCTAGCTCCATCCGCTTGCAAATTTCAAGATGTCGTTATTTTTTTCTGCTGTGTAGTACTCCATTGTGTAAATGTACCACATTTTCCTTATCCATTCTTCACTCAAGGGGCATTTAGGTTGTTTCCAGGTTCTGGCTATGACAAACAATAATGCTATGAACATAGCTCAGCACATGTCCTTGTGGCACGATTAAGCATCTTTGGGTATATACCCAAAAATGGTATTACTGGGTCATGAGGAAGGTTGTTTACTAATTTTCTGAGAAATCACCAAACTGACATCCAAAGGGGTTGTACCAGCTTGCATTCCCACCAGAAATGCAGAAGTGCTTCCTTTTCCCCACAACCTCTCCAGCATAAGTTGTCATCAGTGTTTTTGATCTTGGCCATTCTTACAGGTGTAAGGTGGAATCTCAGAGTTGTTTTGATTTGCATTTCTATGACGACTAAGGATGTTGAACATTTTCTTAAGTATATTTCAGCCATTTGAGATTCCTCTGTTGAGAGTTCTCTGTTTAGGTCTGTACCTCATTTTTTTTAATTGGATTATGTGTTCTTTTGCTGACCAATTTCTCAAGTTTCTTGTATATTTTGGAGATCAGACCTCTGTCTGATGTGGGGTTGGTGCAGATCTTTTCCCATTCTGTAGGCGGTTGTTTTGACCATGTCCTTTGCTTTAGAGAAGCTTCTCGGTTTCAGGAGGGCCCATTTATTGTTTCTCTCAGTGTCTGTGCTACTGGGGTTATATTTGGGAAGTGGTCTCCTGTGCCAGTGCGTTCAAGTGTACTTCCCACTTTCTCTTCTATGAGATTAGTGTGACTGGCTTTATGTTGAGGTCTTTGATCCATTTGGACTTAAGTTTTGTGCATGGTGATAAATATGGATCTATTTTCATTCTTCTACATGTTGATATCCAGTTATGCTAGAACCATTTGTTAAATATGCTTTCTTTTTTCCATTTGATATGTTTTGCTTCTTTGTCAAAAATCAGGTGTTCAAAGGTGTGCAGATTAATATCTGGGTCATCGATTTGATTCCATTGGTCCTCCTGTCTGTTTTTATGCCAATAACAGGCTGTTTTCCATACTATAGCTCTGTAGTAGAGTTTGAAGTCAGGGACTGAGATGCCTCCAGAAGTTTTTTTATTGTACAGGATTGTTTTGGCTATCCTGGGTTTTTTGCTTTTCCATATGAAGTTGAGTACTGTTCTTTCGAGGTCTGTGAAGAATTTTGCTGGACATTGCGTTGAATCTGTAGATTGCTTTTGGTAAGACTGCCATTTTTACTATTTTAATTCTACCTACCCAAGAGTATGGGAGATCTTTCAATTTTCTGGTGTCTTCTTCAATTTCTTTCTTCAAAGACTTAAAGTTCTTGTCATACAAGTCTTGTTTGGCTATAGTTACTCTGAGATATTTTATGCTATTTGTGGCTATTGTGAAGAGTGATGTTTCTCTGATTTCTTTCTCAGCCCATTCATCATCTGTGTACAGGAGGGCTACTGATTTTTTTTTTTTGAGTTAATCTTGTATCCTGCTACATTACTGAAAGTGTTTATGAGTTGAAGAAGTTCCTTGGTAGAATTTTTGGGATTGCTTTTGCAAACTATCATATCATCAACAAACAGTGAGAGTTTGACTTCTTTTCGAATTTGTATCCCCTTGATCTCCTTTTGGTGTCTTACTGCTCTAGCTAGGACCGCAAGAACTATATTGAATAGATATGGAGAGAGTGGACAACCTTGTCTTGTTCCTGATTTCAGTGGGATCACTGGGAGTTTCTCTCCATTTAGTTTGATGTTGGCTGTTGGCTTGCTGTATATTGCCTTTATTATGTTTAGTATCCCTGCCCTGCCCAAGGCCTTTATCATGAAGGGATGTCCAACCCCTTCTTAAGGGTAAGTCAAGGCTACTTCAAGTTAGATAGTCTGCTACAGGCTAGGTACTGCTGTCACTGCCTGCTGGCTTGGCTAGATGCCAACTGAAGGAATCGGCCGACGTTTCCAGGCTGAGGGCTCCACTGTGAGAGGGACCATCGTGAGCCATTTTTCTTTGCCAACATGGCAGAAAACCAGCACTACTACTGGCTCCCCCAAGCTGAAAACTGGGCAGATTTTTTTAAAGTTTTATGTTCTCTCAAAATCCCAGCAGGTGGTAGAGATGACATGCCGAGCTCTGGGGGCAGAGTCAGCTCTCCAGGTTTTGGAGTTATCTACCGCAAGAACTCCCTCCCCACCCGACACACAGGCAGCAAGGGACCGGCTGAAGCATTTCTCTGAGGCCCAAGAGGAAGAGAGTCGAGACAGCTCAGATTTTTCAGGGGTCTGGCAGTGAAGTGAAAACCACAGCTTCTTTCAGGTTTGGGCAACAATTACTGGGACTCTAGGGCTCTGTCTATTTGAGGGGTGATTATCAAAACAACTGGCCAAGAAAATGTCACATCAGGAAAGAGACTCTTAATCAAGAAAGCCAAGAATGTCAAGTAGTGCACAAATTTAGAGGGAGAGAATGGCAGGAAGATGGGGAATTTTCACTAGTCCACTGCAGTGCTAAGAGGCGGAAACACTGTCCTCATTCTATGGGAGAACAAAGGCAGAGATGAGCGGCTTACCTACAGTCACAGAGACTGACTCCAGGGGCTCTAGAGAAACAATGCTGTTTCTCTAGAAAAGGCAGTCAGAACTGAGGTGGAGATGGTAGAAATGAAACTCAAGAGTTGTAGTGCGATGGAGATTTGAAAACCAATGTTTTAAGCTAGGACCACTGGTATGTGTGACCTAGCATCTTCCTGGATTAAACTGGAGGTCTTTAAGACAGAATCCTGTCAGGTGATCAAACCTCCAAACAAGTTCATCCTGCCTTATGATGTTGGACATTCACTATACACAAGGCAGGGTTACACACCAAACAAGTTTAATACACAATACAGTTTACTGCTTTATTTACTTCGTTTTCATGGATCTTTGTGTGGAGTCAGGCAGATCCCTGCTCACTTGGCCAGCCAGCTCACCTCCATCTCAAAAAACAAGATAGGATACCGATCCTATCTCAAAAAACAAGGTGGACAGTGCCTGAGAAATGACACTAGACATCCTCTTGTCTCCACATGTATGAACACATGCGTGCATACACATGAACGAACAGAGCTGGGTGACGGGGCATGTATGAGGCCCTAGGGTTAATTCCCAGTCCATCAGACAACGACAGCAACAGGATGTCTCATTCTTTTCTCTAGTGAAAGGCAAAGAGCAAAACTAGAGCAACTTGTACTAATCTTAAGTAAGAAAATGTGTTAGTGGCTGGCTGTGAACCAAGAAAGTCAAGGAAAGGCAAATACCTGTTCATAGATTTATTAAGTCTTACTATTTTCTGCATATGAGTGCTTTGTACGTATGTATGTACACGTACCATGTGCATGCCTGGTGCCTACAGAAACCAAAAGAGGCCATCAGATTCCCTGGAAATGGAGTTAGAGATGGTTGTGAGCTGCCATGTGTACACTAGGAACTGAACCTGGGTCCTTTGCAAAAGCAGTAAATGCTTTTAACTGCTGAGCCATCTCTTCAGCCCCATTAATTGATGGACATTATGTTTGTCTTACTTAGAGCCAAATATACAACAAGGGCTCATTTCAACAGTGGATGGCCAGCTATCCAGGGGTCTAGCAGGTGCTGCTAAACATGCTTGAGAGGTCACATTTACTGTCTTTCACCGCGTGGTGCCCAACTGGTTTACTCTGAAGCTGACTCTTTCCAAGGGCTATCTTTTCAATCAAAACAAAGGCTTTGTTTTCCAAATCATAAACTTTGAGGAAAGTTAAACATACTGGATATTAAAATGTACATTTTGGGGGGCAGGATAGCTTAGTTGGTAAAATGCCTGCCTGAGTGCAAACACAAGGATTTAAGTTCAGATCCCTGCACCCACATACAAAGTGGAACACAGTAGCATATGCCTGTAATCCCAGCACTGGGGAGGAAGAGACAGGCAGATTCCTGGGTCTTACTGCCTCGCTTGTCTAGCCAGGAAGTACTGGACAAGTGAGAAACCTTGTCTCAAAAAGGAACAGTAATAGGTGGCTGCTAGGACAGTGGGTCCTCTTTCTTCTGGAGTGCGAGCACTAGCAGGGCCTTCGCCCATGTGCTTCGGGGAGGCACTAATAGGCTCCGAGGTTGGGAAAATGACACGCTGAGGGCATCTGGAAGGCCTTGGGATGTAGAGAAGTGAATATGACCAAAGTACAGTGTATATGTGAAACTCTCAAAGGATAAAATTATTATGTAAAAATTAGGTGTTATGGAATATTCCTTTAAACTGTGTGAATTTATGTCACTGTGACTGGTTAAAGAAGCTGACTGGCCAATAGCTGAAAAGAATGTTAGGCAGGAAAGCAAGACTAGGAGAGTGCCAGCCAGATGCAGAAGGAGCAAGAGATGGACATACTGCCATGCGGCAGAGTGTAAATAAGGAATATGGGTTAACTTAAAATGTAAGAGTTAGTAACAAGCCTGAGCTATTGGTCGAGCATTTATAATTTATATTAAGTCTCTGAGCCAGTTATTTGGGAAGTGGTGAGACAGAAACTTCTGCCTAAAATTAGGTATTGAGCAATTCAGGAAGATAACATGGGTGGCTGCTCTACATACACACACACACACACACACACACACCACATATACATCACACACATACACACACTCCACATACAAATGCAGGTTTTACTGAAGAAGTATGAAGGAAAACCAGGTGGACGCTGGGCCTAGCCGAAAGCAATTCTATGAGAATAATGGATTCTGTCAATACATGTGAAGTGAAAGTTGGCCACTTTTAATAGGTAAGACACAATGCTGGGACTCATCTAACTACCCCATCCTGAGACTGAGACCTGTTTCAGTTCTGCTGCCAGTGCACGGAAGTCACTGAGCAGCACATTCCACGGACAGGGCTCAGAAACCTCAGGCTTTAGCAGAGTTCATCTAATTCTCTGTCCTGTGTAATGTGCCAAGGGTGAGTCTGTATCAATATATGAAAAAATGGTCCATGAAACAGCAAAGGGAGAAGTGGAATTCAGATTCCTACTTGCACAGCAGAAAGAATGACATCAAGCACATAAGAGCTTGCTTACAAGTATTCAGAAATGTCGTCTGCCATTCCACTGCAATTTACATTTCTCTGGGGTTCTCAGGTATCTTTGGGATAAAGAAGTAACAATAAAATGTAATTTCCAAAGGTTGGCCTTTGGTCACTTAGCAGAGCTAATCTGAATATAGAAGAATAACAATGATAAAGATATCTCAATGCAGCTTAAGACTTTAGAATAAACATTAATGAATATGTAGTTCATTCTTCTTGACAATAGAAACGGAAAGTAGTGCATAAAAGAGAAATTTGCTGCTGCCATTGTATTGTTTCTTCTGTTTGTCCAAAGTTCTCTGACATAGTCAATATCAAATTTTTCCTATCTTAAATTTCACTTGTCTCCTAATGTTGTCATATTAGAAACATCTATATGTGTTTTTCATCTCAATAGACCATTCATTTATCAGTGATTTAACTTTTTTTCTGCGGGTACAATTTCCCTTTAAAGATGGAATACTAGAAGAGTACAAGTGGGGGCTAGAGCAATGGCTCAGGGGTTAAGAGCGCTGGTTGCTCTTCCAGAGAACTGGGTTTGATACCCAGCACCCACGTAGTGGGTCACCCCATCAGCAATTTCAGTTCTAGGGGGAATCTGATGCCCTCTTCTGACATCTATGGGCACCAAGCACGTACATGATTCAGAGACATACCTGCAGGCAAAATACTCACTCACACATGAAATGAGTAAATCTAATAAAAATATTTTTAAAGTAGAAATGCAGGTTACATATAATAATTACATTCTGTCCCCTCTTCTGCCTTTTTAGGAATGTACCAAAAAAAAAAAAAAAAAAAAAAAAAGCCAGGACTGTCTGGCTCTGCCTTTTATCAGTGCTGTTGCTTTTCCTTGATGACAGGTTTAAACTCTATCCTCTCATGGAAAGATAAAGGTCTTAGATCTGATTTCCCACCCCAGGCTTTTAGCACTACTTCCAACCTCTTCTGCCAGCAATCTCCGCCTCAGGATTCCTGCAGCCTTCCTCCCTCCCCTAGCCTCCACCTCCCCTCCCCTCCCCTTAATAACTATCACTTTCAGAGGATGCCTTGGCCGGCACATCCAGTCTTTTCTTGTTCTCTACAAAAAGGGATCAGCTGTAGGGTTCCAGACATAAAAGGCCTCAGCCAAACACAAAACACAGGCATTGATAGAGAAATAAAAGATCCAGGAAATCAACTCTGGAAGAGGAAGGAGCACAAAGTGTCTTTTATAATAAAGCAGGGCATTTAGAAAGAGGAAGGGCTTGGCGGAGGACGAAGATCCATCCTCAACATTTAGATAAAGCACTGGTATAACATGCACGGTTACATTCAAGCCATACAGAAACAAGGTGAATCCAGTAAATCCAATAAACGATAAAACAAGATTTTTTTTTTTTAAACTAATAGCAAAGACTAATAGAAGTCTTGAATGGGCTGTGATCAGGGAGTGCCAGGTCCAACCGCATCCTGCCTTGCTTCATTGACTTACAAAGCACTGGAAACAAACTCAGCCTGGGATGGGTCTATAAATGTGTGCCCATGGATTCTTTCTAATCTGAACTATTTGGGAAGGGTGACTGGGGAAAACTCCTCAGCACTTTCTCAGAAATAGGCATTTTAGTATTAATAATATTACTATTATAGGTGGTCTCTAAACCCCTTACAATCTTGTTTTGGAGATAGAAACTGAACAAGAAAAAGTGCCTGGAACCCCCGTGGACTCTTACATTCTCTCATGATACCGACTGCGCCACATAAAGGATTACTATTCATACTTGGATAGGTTACATTTATGCTAAATTAATAAATACATATTTGAGGGAAAGTCTCCAATTTTTAAAATCCTTTTTTGTCAGGAATCTGATGTCCCTTTCATTTTAACATTCCTGAAGATAGCAGACTAATTTCTAAAGTACTTGACAGTGTGAATGGCTGAGAACTCTAGCACGGTGACTAGGGCCAGAGGGGTGAGGGACCTGTGGCTAGCAGCTGTTTATGGAAACCACACAGTCACAGAAAAAAATGTGGCCAATTAAGCAATTTGCTCAGTGAATAAAAATTATACACTCTCCAGTGTATACTGTACACACATCAATGTCACGAAATAGCAGTTACACTATTTTAAGCTCATGGAACATCCTGGCTCCAGATGTCTTCCCACCTGCGTGTGACTAAATTCTTTGGTCACTTTCTTGCCAATATTCTTTACAAATATTTTGTCACCACTGATGAGGACAAGGCCAACAAGACACTTGGAGCACACAATTTTGCAGAGGTCACATTATTAATCTTGGTTGGGTGAACGGCTTCTTAAGATCCACGTACAGTCAGTTGGCAGCTACTATCTAGTCCTGTGTGTCCACGTACAGTGAGTTGGCAGTTACTATCTAGTCCTGTTAGATAATTCTCAAAACAAGTAGCTTAGAAGTGACTGTAGGAACAAGGGAGTTCACCTAGCCTTTACTCAGCGATGACCAGCTTTTATCTACAGTGTCCACATGCAGTTATGAAAACATCTGAAGACATGATAAACTGAAATAAGTGTCCTACGCTAGTCCCCCATCTATATAGACGTCCTATCTATACAAGACAAATGCTCTTTCCTGTTTGATTGACAGATGCCCAAGTGGTTCAAACATTGTCTGTGAATAAAGTTCAGAAGAACCTTTCTTTTGCTGGACAGAGCTAGCTCATTCTCTCTAATGCCAAGAAAAAGTGGGTTAAAATAGGCCACAGAAACGTTAATGGCCAACAGACAGACATTACTACCATACTAAAGAGGTCCTTGTTGAATTTTTTCTTTTAAAAAACCTCTCATTACCACCATTCATTTTCCCAAGGGTAAATAAGGGAACAAACAACGGCAATGGCCAAGAGCTGGACAGTATTGTTAAGCTCCATTATTGGAAGAAAGGATGAGGCCAACATACTGGGGGTGAACTCTCCAAAGGTGTGAAAATGATTATAACACACAGAAGCTCAGGAAACCATTCAAGTAAAGCTGCAGGGGACTTGCGACGTGGAAACTTGACAGGACACCGGGAAGACTGTTTTGTGTTTTCACCCCAGATTGTAAGATGAACACCCACAGGGCTGCATACTGTGAAGAGATGATCAGAAAATACTAAGATGAAAAGTAAAGAGTTGTTTTTCTATACTAATTACAACAAGTAATTTATAAGTTATAATTGGCCAAATAATAATTGCCTTAGGGAAGAAAACTGGAGAGGCCTAAGTCCACATGACCTCCAGGCTTTTGTCAGTCTTCACCACTGCCCAACTGATTAATAACATAACATACGATGAGCTGTTTTCTCTCCTCCAACCGGCACTACCCACACCTAACTGATACAGCACCTTTAGTGACTCTTAGGATAAAGTCCAAACTCAGTGTGCCACTCAGCCGCTCACACGCCTTCCACCTCTGGGGTGGTCAAATCCAAACCCATACTGGATGTCTGAGCCCCGGAGGTGTAGCCTACTTCTTCACCTGGTGTGCAGTTTCATGTCTGTGTGTCCTTGGGCCTCACGCTGGCCCCAAATGGGAGGAAGCCCTTTCCCTAACCACCCCTGCTTCCTCCACCTGACTAACGTCAACCTCTGGACTCAGATGAGGCTTTCCAGTCAGTGTTCCCTCCTGATTAGACAGATGCTTATGGCACCACTTTCTAGCTGAGTGACCTTGGTCAAGTTCATTAGCTACTTCCTCAAATGCCGAAAGTTGACGGCAACTTGCTTTCAGTGAAATGACAACTGTCACAATTGCTTTGTGAACAATAAGGCACGGAACCGTGTAAGCATAATCCAGGCTAAACTAAAGGTGAGATGGGGCTTCTAGTTTCCAGTTCCCCTTCGGAAGATGCTCTGTATTCTCATCCTTTCTGAGTCCACTAAGCTCTGTGCGTCTCTCTGCAGGGAAGAGCCACCGTGAATGTCTGGATCACTAAAAAGAGAGATGGGAAGCCTCTGAAAGATAGGTTTTCCTAATAATGTGCACAGGAACACTGCGTTCACTAAGTAAATATGCGAATGAATGAATGAATGAATGAATGAAAGCAAGGGCTCCTTATCCTCAGTGAGCTTATAATCAAGGGGTGACATAACAGTCTAGTACCCAATACTTTTATTGTCATCAAGAGTAGCAAGAAATTCTGCTATGCTACTCTTATCTGATTTGGCATGTGCTGAATTTGCCATCTTAGTAACTTGCACTTAAATGTATGCATGCTTTGGCATTATCAAAATCACTGGTGCCATTCAATACCAATAACAAATCATTGAATACCTATCACGCTAGGTTTTATGAATACAAAGATAAAGGTGGTGGACTCTGCCCAGAAGTCACTAAATACATTGAAAGGAAGCTAAGCCATCGATACACATTATTAATATGTCAGAATAAAGTAAAATATATGGAGGGCCTAAAGATCAGGAAGGACATTTGAATTAGGGCACTGAATCACATACAGTTAATACTGTATGTTACATTATTGATGGACAACAACCTCTATTATTATATATCATATGTGATCATATTATTAATAATACATTACATGAATATACACTGCATGCTAAGGCAGATATTTCTGGATTGCCTTTCTCCTTACTCTGATTTTAAACCTACCCGTTTTGTCTAAACACTGTTCAGACCTTTACAACAGTCCCATTTAACGGATGAGAAAACAACCGAGGCATAGGTCTTGCAATGTGTCCAGGTTTAGAAGCAGAAGTAAAAATATATAAACAGGACCTAACAGATACACAAGCATTCCACATGGAAGGCATGGACCCACATCCCAAAGCCATTTCCTGGCCTTCTTTCCTCTTCTGCCAACAAATCCAGGGGAATAACACACCCTTGCTCTCCTTTCCCGCCAGGGCTTTTTTCTTCCCGGGTCTCTGAACTGTTGATTCTCAAGTAGACACTCTCAACCTTCCCACTCACTCCAGGACATGCTGTTTAAATCACGAGCGCTTCAGGAGACATGAAACCGACTCAGATATCCAGGTGGACACTGGTAGGGTCAAGAAACTAAAGCTACCGGATTGGGGATCCGCTCCTGGATCCCCTCCAGAGGATGGCAGCAGCACTCGGCTCACCCAAGAGGCGCCATCCCCGGCGGGATCCTCGCCTCCTGACCCCCCCACCCTCTTGGCAGCTTGGGCGCTGCCATCTGCTCTTTTACCCTTCACCTGCCGACGCACCCCGCACAATCTGCATCTTCACCCGACCAGAGGGAGGCAGACATCGCGGGGCAACGGAGCCCCTAACCCGGTCCATCGCGCGCAGTAGCCGGCCCGCCCCTAGCCAGCCACTTACGGTTCCAGTACACCGGGTAGCACTCTCCTTGAGTGACGTCCACCTCGTAGAGGCCTCCGCGCACGCACACCGGCTCGATGGTCACCAGCTCCTCCATCTCGGGCTCGGGCCCCGCTGCGCGCGGGCAGAAGCCGCAGGCGCGGTCCTCGTCGTCTTCCTCCCCGGAGCTGGAGGCCGGGCCGCACACCGGGTCTCCATCGCGGCCCTCCGCCCGGGCACGGGCGCCCGTGGTCTGCAGCAGAGTCCGGAAGGCGAGCTCGATGCGCAGAGAGTCGTAGCCGATGAAGGGCTTCCAGGTCTTCTTGTCCTCCTTGTAGAACCAGCGAACCTCCTCCGGGCCCAGCTCCGTCACTACCTCGTAGCGGTGCCGGGCTGCGGCGTTGCCGGGCCGGGCGCGCTTTCTGTCCCCGGGGCCCCCTCCCGCCGCCCCGCCGCCCCCCGAGTTCGGGGCGACCAGCGGCGGCGGAGGCGAAGACGAGCTGCCGCCGCCCGCGCTCTCGCCCTCGCTGTAGTAGCGCAGCGACGAGCCCGACTCGGCCGAGCTGAAGTCGTAGTTCTCGTCGCTGAGGCACGAGTCCAGGGCAAGGTGGCTCAGGTCGTCGGTGCCCGGCGCCAGGTGCAGCGGCTCGGCGTGCAGCAGCGCCAGCGGCACCCCGTCTCCCGGCTGGTGCTCGAAGCAGCAGCCGCCGCCGCCGAACGAGCCCGCCGCGTCCGAGCCCAGCTCCCAGGCGCCGCCGCCGCGGCCGTTACGCTCGGGGCTCCGCGGGGCGCCGCGGCCCGGGTAGTTCATGCCGCCGGCGCTTCCGCCACACGCGCATCCGACGCCGCCGCCCTCTCCGCCCGGACTTTATAATCTTTCAAATCCCCGAGCTGGGCAGCAGCTGCGGCCGAGGCGACTCCGCCTCCCCGCAGGGCCCCCGGCCGCCGCAGCGCGGTTCCGAGGCCCGCCCCATTGTTACGCACCCCTGCGTGGGCGGTGCCCGATCGAGGCCCCGCCCCCGGCCGCGCGCACCTCCCCGGAAGGCCCGAAGGCGCTGGGTTAGCGAGCTCGGCGGTGTCTCTGCGTGAAGTGGGGGTCGCATGGGGTCACCGCCGTCTCGGCCTCTGTGCCGCTCCTCGCTCCCGGCGCCGTGGCTTTCCCCCTCGCTCCCACGCCCCCGGATGCCAGCTGGAATGAGGTTTCCTCCCACTCATCTTTACACATTCGGGTCATGAGCCCAGAGGCTGATTCAGCTGTATTCCCTGAGGGGCCCTGGAAGTTGCTCGCTCACGTTCCGGGCTTTAGGCTCGCTTTCAGCCTCTGCAGGACCTGCTCGGTCACCTGGCCTGGCCCTTCCCCAACCTGCAGCCTGTGCGTAGGAAGACGCCCCACCCTATCCCTGCTGCTCACCTGGACAGCACTACTCCCACTTAGGAAACGGAGTCCCAGCCTCCCAGTGCCAGCTCTTGCTTAGGATTGCTTAGCCCCTTGTACTTACATTTCCTGTTCTTTCCATATTGCAGGAGGCCTTGGATGGAAACCAAGTCTCTATGTCTTTTCCCACAATCAGTGCACATTCGATAGTCCGGGTTATAGCAGTGGCAATGCCAGCCAGGTGTGTGTGTGTGTGTATGATAGGTAAGTATGTGTGCATGTGTATGATAGGTTAGTATGTTTGTGTGTGTATATGATAGGTTAGTATGTTTGTATGTGGTATGATAGGTTAGTATGTGTGTGTGTATGATAGGTTAGTATGTGTGTGTATGATAAGTTAGTATGTTTTGTGTGTGTGTATGATAGGTTAGCATGTGTGTGTCTGTATGATAGGTTAGTATGTGTGTGTCTGTATGATAGGTTAGTATGTTTTGTTTGTGTGTATGATAGGTTAGTGTGTGTGTGTATGATGGGTTAATATATTTGTGTGTGTGTATGATAGGTTAGTATGTGTGTGTCTGTATGATAGGTTAGTATGTTTTGTGTGTGTGTATGTGCGTATGATGGGTTAATATGTTTGTGTGTGTGTATGATGGGTTAGTATGTTTTGTGTGTGTGTGTGTGTATGATGGGTTAATATGTTTGTGTGTTTGTGTGTATGATAGGTCAGTAGATTGAAAAAAAAGCAACTGAAGTCGAGGCTCAGCTTTGCCACCACTTAATCTTGATCTGCTCGTCTTATTCGTAGATATAATCAGGAGATCATTGGACCGGATGGTCTCTGGTAATGCCTAGTAGTGAGTCTATGCTCATTAAGCCTTCCCAGGGTTGGTTTTGTCTTTAGGTAGGAGGCTTGGGAATGAGGACGTTCTTACAACTGTAGGGGCTTGTGTGGGTCTGTGATCTGTCTTTCCTGGAATTGTTTGTTTTAGGCAAGACAGATATCTTGGAGGA
Source organism: Chionomys nivalis (assembly GCF_950005125.1). NCBI lineage: Eukaryota > Metazoa > Chordata > Mammalia > Rodentia > Cricetidae > Chionomys > Chionomys nivalis. The sequence continues at coordinate 66,767,526 of NC_080097.1, read as the reverse complement.
TAGGCTGTCCCAGCAGACATTCTCTGGGTTGTGACTGACCGGAGGTTGGTCAGGGTCAGCTGTAATTTCGGAGGAGTCCTGTTTTATAGCTGAGGCACTCTATCACCTCACACCATGCTTTTATTTGAAAAGTATTTATAAGCCCATCCTATGTTAAGAATCCCTGGGAAACAATCTCCAATTTTGTTCTTAGTTCAAGAATAGACCTTGTGGAATCAGGTCAGTGGGGCACGTTGTCTGGCTCTTAGGATGTAACCTGTCAGAGATAATTTGAAGTCATTATTTAAGTCAGGATTGTTTCTGTTGTGCACAGTGCTTCTGTAGGGAGCTGTAAGAAGGCCCTGCTCTCTTGGGCACATACGGAATGATACTGTGGCTCGTGGTAAGTGAGGAACGTGGGCTGGATTTTCTATCGTAATGTGTGCATTTGACTGGATAATCTTGCCCAGGGAACAGTCTGTCCATTTGTACCTTACAGCCCATTGCAAAGCATCCATATTACCGCCTGAGTACCTGCATCCCAAGTTCTCTTCCACTGTTTTAATTGGAAGTATGCAGAATAAGAAATTGGGCATGAACTTTGAACTATTTGCTATTCAGGAAGGCATTAGTTTCATACTGCTCTGATATCTATCTGTGTACAGGTTTCTGATGCAAAAGAGAACCAAGAACCTACAGTTTGCAGGGCAGTGGTAGTGCATGCCTTTGATCCCAGCATTTGGGAGGAAGAGGCAGGTAGATCTCTGTGAGTTTGAGGCCAGCCTGGTCTATAGAGCGAGTTCCAGGACAATCTGGGCTACACAGAGAAACCATGTCTCAAAAAAAAAAAAAAAAAAAAAAAAACCAAATCAAACCAACTAACCAAACAAACAATCAAACAAACAAACAGAAGTTCAAAACGAAACAAAAAAATCTATTGCTTAGTTGGGGGACCTTGATAAATAGACATATTAAAGTGTATTATGACATTTAAAATACCTTCCTGTTTCTTGACAGAATATAGCTCAAGTATTTACATGTTAATGGTCAGATTTATTTATTTATTTTGTTGCAGTTTTATTTCTTAAGGTTGACATCATTTCTATTAATGAACATTATTGTCTTTGTTTCTTTTTGACTGTTTTTGTTTTTTGTTTTTCGAGATGGGGTTTCTCCGTGTAGCCCTGGCCATCCTGGAACTTGCTTTATGAGGCTGGCTTCAGACTCCAATATCTGCCTGCCTCTGCTAGGATTAAAGGCCACCACATCCACTCTTGCCTGTTTTTTAAAAGGACTCTTTCCCTTGTACTAAATGAATGTTTTTATTGGGTGCTGATTCAGTCCCCACAGCTAGGTAGCATAATCTCTCTTGAAGCCGGTGTTGATTTCTCATTGTCATCCAGGAAAAGCAAGGGAAAAAAAGGTGTTTTAGACTTTCTCCTGACTTCAGAGTAATTGGTGAGGGGAGATGTCAGTACATATTTGTGGGAATTGAGCTCACTGTTCCCCACTGGACAAGGACAGCTTGCACTGGGCTGACAGAGAGCAAAAGACATTTGAAGATAGCCAATTGCATGTGTCTGCACGCGTTTCTTTCCTTTTTATTCCCTAGCCATAGCAAAGCAAAGGCTTCGAAGCAGCTCTTCCCAACCCTCTTCTCTGCCTTATCTGAGACTTCCTGGTAGAAACTTTTTTTCAGGATATGTGTTCCTCTCTGGTGGGTAATGGGTCTCTCATGCCTTCCATTCCTCGGCAGCAAGGAGAGGAGTGGAGCAGCTCCTCATCCCCGCACCTGATTAGTAGGCAGGTGGACATAGCTCTCTCTGACCTGCCAAGGCATTATGCAATACATTCTATTGCATTTTAATAATTACCCAACCAGGCCTCTTTCATGTAAGGAAAGTAGGCATGATTGACTCAAACATCTGGCATTTGTGGGCCTGTGCTACCTGTAAGAGCCAGGTGGTTTTAGAACCAAGCCCAAGGGAGACTCAGTATGGGAGAGAAAAATTACACACACACACACACACACACACACACACACACACACACACACTACAAAAGAAAACAGCGCATCACCTTGGTTCATCCCACCACCTGCCTTTTCATAATGCACCTGGCAAGGGTTATCTGACAAGAAAGATCACCTTCCTCCTCCTGCCTCTCGCCTCTCAGAAGTTACATGGCTCCATTTCTTGTCACTCTTGCTTCTCTTTTTCACTTTAATCTGCCTTCACCTGTAGAAAATACAAGGCTAGCCTGATGCCATATACTTTATTTTGAACTAATGCCTTACACTCACACTTGAAATGCCGTCATCCAAATGTATGATGGGCATGTTTAGCGTGAAACCCAAGCGATCTGCTGTATCTCCTGCTTAAAGAGCTGTCTACATTTGAAGTTTACTGTTTAAGACTGGAAGCTTCCATGTTTAAGACGAGTGTGTATTTTAGGACACTAAATTCAACCACATTCTAGACTTGAGAACAGTCACAGACACAGCAGGTGTTCCCCAAATTCCATGCCTTCTGCTAGACTCTCCAGCAGGGGTTCTCAATCTGTGGGTTGCAATCCCTGTGAGGGTTGAATGATGCTTTCACAGGGTCACATATCAGATAGCCTGCATATCAGATATTTACATTATGATCCATAACAGTAGCAAAATTACAGTTATGAAGTAGCAACAAAAATAATTTTATGGTTGGGGGTTATGTCAATATGAGGAACTGTATTAAAGGGTCACAACATTAGGCATCTTCCAATAAAAGCACAATGGTAGGAATTGTAGAGATGGCTCAACCATTAAGAGCAATTGCAGCTCTTCCAGAGGGCTGGAGTTTGATTCCTAGTGTTCACATTGGGTGACTCACACCCACCTGTAACCCCAACTCCAGGGAATCCGTTACCCTCTTCTGCCTTTTCTGTGCCCATGCACACAGAAACACACATAAATAAAACAAAATAATCTTTTCTTAAAATTTCATTTTATGTGCGTTGGTGTTTTGTCTGAAAGTATGCCTGTGTGAGGGTGTCAAATCTTGGGGTTACAGACAATTGTGAGCTGCCACGTGGGTGCTGGGAATTGAATTCGGGTCTTCTGGAAGAGCAGTCAGTGCTCTTAACTGTTGAGCTGTTTCTCTAACCCAAAATAAGATAACCTTTAAAAATGCTCAAGTTAAGAAAACAAAACACAGTGACAGCTTTTTAATTCCCCAGAGGATGTGACCGTGAGGTGAGGATAGTGGTACCGCTACACAGAGCCATTTTTTCCAAGTACAGACCCCCAGGAAACCAGACTGCGGCTGAAGCGACTGAGGAATGCATAATGAATAAAGCCATTCATTCTCCCGTCTACTCATTCAACAAAGATTCGTCTAGTATTCTTATAAATATGTTCTGTTTTTTTTTTTAAATTCACAACTGAAGGAAATGTACAATTCTGAAATGCACTTGCTCACCAATTTGTTAAAGGGCTAGCAGAAAACTATAAGCCCCACAAAAATGCTTCAAACCCCACAGAACAAAACAAAATAAAACAAAATGTTATCCTGTAAATAAAAGTATATTCTATTGAGGATGTATTTACTTTAATTATAGAAATAAAAATACAACATATATCATGAGGCACCCACAAAATATTCTCTGGCTTTTTTTTTTAAACACAAAAAAGGAAGATTTCAGTGTTAAAGCATGATTTAGATCACAGCCAGGCTTGCTGTGCGGTTTAGATGTGCTTCTTAACTTCCGTGCCCTTGACTTTTTTGTTTTGTTTTTTCTTCTTCCTACCTCACCCAGAGGTAAATGATTAACAAAGCATGCGGTATGTGATTCATGAGCCTTGACAAAAAAAAAAAAAAAACACTGACAATTAGAATATTGTTCTGAGAGAGATTGTACCTGTGTATTTTATTTTGATTTTTCAATAAACAATGAGTCGTATGCTCTGATGGGATGTTATTTGTTTTTTATATTACAGATTTTTATATTACAGGCACAGTTCCTGTTTTTACAGTCACTGCTTGAGGAAGTAAGTTTATCTGTATGTCGTCATTTCAAATCTTAAGGTTTCAACCTGAACAAAACAGTCTAGACTCACAGACCTTATAAAGCTGTATTTCTCCTATTGGTTTCGGAATGGTACTATGTACTCACGAGTAGATAAGTTAGAAGAGGGGGTAGGAATGCTGAGTTCTTTAAAAGTTTAGAGGTTCAATGGAAAAACAAAAACCCAGGATAGCTAAAAGAATCCTATACAATAAAAGAACTTCTGGAGGCTTCACAATCCCTGATTTCAAACTCTACTACAGAGCTACAGTACTGAAAACAGCCTGGTATTGACATAAAAACAGACAGAAGGATCTATGGAACCTAATCGAAGGGGAAATAGACAAGCTCTCCTGACAAAATTGGGAGCATGGGGGTGGGGGAAGAAGAGAGAGCAGAAAGGGAGGAGGAGGGGAGAAGGGGAGGGAAGAGAAGAACTTGAGGGAACAGGATAGTTGAGATGGGGGAAGGACAGAGACGGAGAGGAAGGAAGAGATATTTTGATTGAGGGAGCCGTTATGGGGCTAGCAAGAAACCTGGCACTAGAGAAATTCCCAGGAATCCACAAGGATGACCCCAGCTAAGACCCTAAGCAATGGAGGAGAGAGTGCCTGAACTGGCCTTGCCCTGTAGTCAGACTGATAACTATATTAAATGTCACCACAGAACCTTCCTCCAGCAAATGATGGAGATGGGGCAGAGACCTACAGCAGAGCACGCTTATTTCATAGATACAGATCGTTTGCCTGTAGATCATAGATCATCATGGAAATTCTGGAAGAACAATTTCCAAAAGTACCCACACTCTTATTCTGGATATTGAGGAGTAAGTAAAGGAAGGTTTCAGCTTTCATATGATTTGAACTTTATATGAGAAACATACATTTATGTGGTATTGGTATCATTGATATAACTTTTAAAATGTAAAACTGAATGGAAAACAAGTAGATTTTAAAATATGGCTCTCACCTGTCTGCTTTAAAGGTTTCTCTTCTTGAAGTCTTCTTGTATGAGCATGCCAACACAGAAAGTAATCATGTTTGAAAGCACATGAGCATTGAGATGGACCTGAGTCCAGTTCTCGAGTCCTTCAAAGAGTGGCCACACAGCCTGTGAACTTGGACTCATCATCCAGTACACAGGAGTAACAATGCTTGCCTTTCTTTGTAGAGGTGGATATTATTTAATGCAAAATGAGATAACGTATGTGAAAACTTTGGTGGTGACTCCCGAGATTGTCACCTGTCATAGCTGGAAGCAGGCAGGTCATGAAGGGAAGACTTTCCTATACTGCGAAACATTTTCTTTTTAGCCCTTGATTTTCCTTTGTAAGATCTCTGAAGTAGAACCAACAGTCCTCAGCATCCAGAGTACCTTGTTTGTCTGCATTTCACTCTAGCCTTGTGATTTCTTAGTTGCATAACTTTCTTAGAACTCTTGGCCAATTCACACGGAGGTCAGGGGAAGGAACGTAACCTCTCAACCCAGAAAGGCCTGAAAATGCCATATCCCTTTTTCATTTTCTAGAACTGTTCACAAGTTCCTTTGGTTTCTGCTTTTTGGAGAATCTCTGGACATGAATTTCAGGTCACGGGGACACCTTTTTGCAACTCTGCACTCTTCCCTATTTAATTCTGTGGAACGTCTTAGTGTGGGTATCCCTGTCCATGGGGCTCTCTGAGCTAAAGTTCAGCACACTCTTTAGTGTGCTTACGAATATTCCTTAGGGGACATAGGGATTCTTTGGAATGTTAATAAGGCAAATAAAACTTTTTGGGGCTTTTTTATTTGATAACTTAGTAAGTCTAAGTCAGAGGTGAAATTATAGAACTCATTATAATTCATAGGAAAGATAAAATGCAGCTAGAATGTTCTAGTGAGGGTTACTGTTGCTGTGAAGAAACGTCATGACCTAAGAAATCTTGGGGAGGAAAGGGTTTATTTGACTTACATTAGCTTGTGTCAAGTTGACATAAAAGTAGCCAACGCAACTGACCTCCTACCAACTTGGCACACAAACACATCACTGTTAACCTATAATCTTCCCTTTCTTACTCACCCTGAAGATCATACATTAATATAAACATCAAAATATAAAACATTTTACAACCCGAAGAAGTTCCACTGTCTTCACAAATTCAAATGCTTTAAAATCCAATCTCTTTAAAAATCCAAAATATCTGACCGGCAGGCAGGCCTAGGCGGCGGAAGCATCGGCGCACAGACAGTTCCGGCCGGCGGAGGCACCGGCAGGCAGGCCTAGGCGGCGGAAGCAACGGCGCGCAGGCAGGCCTGGGCAGCGGAGGCACCAGCACGCAGGCAAGTCCGGGCGGCAGAGGCACCGGCGTGCAGGCAGGCCCGGGTGGCGGAGGCACCGGCAGTCAGGCCCGGCAGGCAGGCCTAGGCAGCGGAAGCACCGGCGCACAGACAGGCCTGGGCGGCGGAGGCACCAGCACGCAGGCAAGTCCGGGCGGCAGAGGCACCGGCGTGCAGGCAGGCCCGGGTGGCGGAGGCACCGACAGTCAGGCCCGGCAGGCAGGCCTAGGCGGCGGAAGCACCGGCGCACAGACAGTTTCGGGCGGCGGAGGCACCGGCAGGCAGGCCCGGGCGGCGGAGGCACTGGATGCAGGATAGTGCGGGCAAGAAACAGTGAAGCCAGCACTGAGAACAGATTGCCCCGCTACAATTAAATCAAACCCAATAGATAGCATCGGTAAGAGGAGATGGGCAGACGCCAAGGCAAGAATTCACCCAACAATCTGAAAAACAACATGAAAACACCAGAACCCAATGATCTTACAACACAAGGACTTGAACACCCTATCACAGGAGAAGAGGAAAAAACTGACTTTTTGAAAGCAATAGAGTCCCTTAAACAACATGTAAAAAACGCCCTCATAGAAATGGATGAGAAGTATAACAAAAAGTTTGAAGAAATGAGTAAATACGTAAATGATACCCTGGGAAGCCAAGAAAAAACGATCAAACAGGTAATGGAAACAGTCCAAGAATTGAAAACTGAAATGGAAGCAAGGAAGAAAACACAAACTGAGGACCAGCTGGATATGGCAAATATAGGTCAATGAGCAGAGACTACAGAAACAAGCATAATCAATAGAATACAAGAGATAGAAGAAAGAATCTCAGATTCTGAAGACAACATAGAGAAAATAAACGGACTGATCAAAGAAAACACCAAAACCAACAAATTCTCATCACAAAACATTCAGGAAATATGGGACACAATAAAAAGACCAAACCTAAGAATAATAGGGATAGAAGAAGGAGAAGAGGCAGAGCTCAAAGGTCCAGAAAACATTTTTAACAAAATTATGGAAGAAAACTTCCCCAACATAAAGAAAGATATTCCTTTGAATATTCAAGAAGCATACAGAACACCAAACAGACTGGATCAAAAAAAAAGTCCCCTCGCCATATAATAATCAAAACACAAAATATACAGATTAAAGAAAGAATATTAAGAGCTGCAAAGGAAAAAGGCCAAGTAACTTATAAAGGTAAACCGATCAGACTTACACCTGACTTCTCTATGGAAACCATGAAAGCCAGAAGGTCCTGGATAGAGGTACTACAGAAACTAAGAGACCATGGATGCAAACCCAAACTACTATACCCAGCCAAGCTATCGTTCACTATCAATGGAGAAAACAAGACATTCCAGGATAAGAACAAATTTAAACAATACGTTGCCACAAATCCAGCCCTACAGAAAGTAATAGAAGGAAAATCACAACCCAAGGAATCCAACATTGCCAACACTGCCTACAATAACCCAGGCATCTAGCGACCCTTCAACAGCACAACTCAAAGAAGGGAGACACACAAACTCTTCTACCAAAAGCAGTAAGAATAACCGGAGTTAACAACCACTGGTCATTAATATCACTTAATATTAATGGTCTCAATTCACCAATAAAAAGGCACAGGCTAAGAGATTGGATACGAAAACAGGATCCAACAGTCTGCTGTTTGCAAGAAACTCATCTCAACCACAAAGACAGGCATCTACTCAGAGTAAAGGGTTGGGAAAAGGTTTTTCAAGCAAATGGTCCTAAGAAAAAAGCAGGTGTGGCCATACTAATTTCTAACAAAACTGACTTCAAACTAAAATCAATCAGAAGAGATCGACAGGGACACTTTATACTCATAACAGGAACGATTCAGCAGGATGAAGTCTCAATCCTGAATATCTATGCCCCTAATATAAAAGCACCCACTTATGTAAAAGAAATATTGCTAAAACTCAAGGCAGACATCAAATCACACACACTAGTAGTAGGAGACTTCAACACACCTCTCTCACCAATGGACAGGTCAATCAGACAGAAAACTAATAGAGAATTAAGAGAATTGTTGGAGGTAATGAATCAAATGGACTTAACAGACATCTATAGAACACTCCACCCAAATAGGAAAGAATACACCTTCTTCTCTGCAGCTCATGGAACCTTCTCGAAAATTGACCACATACTTGGAAACAAAGGAAACCTCCACAGATACAAAAAAATATCAGTGTCCACCTGTGTCTTATCAGATCACCACGGATTAAAGTTAGAAGCCACCAACAAAGCTACCCCCAGAAAGCTGACAAACTCATGGAAACTGAACAGTCAACTACTGAACCACACCTGGGTCAAGGAAGAAATTAAGAAAGAAATTAAAGTCTTCCTTGAATTTAATGAAAACAAAGAGACAACATACTCAAACCTATGGGACACGATGAAAGCAGTGCTAAGAGGAAAGTTCATAGCACTAAGTGCCCACTTAAAGAAAACGGAGAAAGCATACATTGGGGACTTAACAGCACACCTGAAAGCTCTAGAAAAAAAAGAAGCAGACGCGCCCAGGAGGAGTAGAAGACTGGAAATAATCAAACTGAGGGCAGAAATCAACAAAATAGAAACACAGAAAACAGTCCAAAGAATCAATGAAACAAAAAGTTGGTTCTTGGAGAAAATCAACAAGATTGACAAACCCCTATCCAAACTAATTAAACGACAGAGAGAGAACACGCAAATAAATAAGATCAGAAATGAAAAGGGGGACATAACCACAGACACAGAGGAAATTCAGAGAATCATTAGATCTTACTACAAAAGCCTGTATGCCACAAAACTGGAAAATGCAAAAGAAATGGACACTTTTTTAGATAAGTACCATATACCAAACCTAAACCAAGACCAGGTGAACGATCTAAATAGACCTGTTAGTCGCGAAGAATTAGAAACAGTTATCAAAAATCTCCCTTCCAAGAAAAGCCCAGGGCCAGATGGTTTCAATGCAGAATTCTACCAGAACTTCCAAGAAGAGCTAATACCTATACTTCTTAATGTATTTCACAATATAGAAACAGAAGAATCATTGCCAAATTCCTTTTATGAAGCTACAGTTACCCTGATACCAAAACCACACAAAGACCCAACCAAGAAAGAGAATTACAGGCCTATCTCACTCATGAACATCGACGCAAAAATTCTCAATAAAATACTGGCAAACCGAATCCAAGAACACATTAGAAAAGTTATCCATTATGATCAAGTAGGCCTCATTCCAGAGATGCAGGGCTGGTTCAACATACGCAAATCTATCAATGTAATCAACCATATAAATAAACTGAAAGAAAAAAACCATATGATCATTTCATTAGATGCTGAAAAAGCATTCGACAAAATTCAACACTCCTTTATGATAAAGGTCTTGGAGAGATTAGGGATACAAGGGGCATACCTAACTATAATAAAAGCTATTTACAGCAAGCCGACAGCTAACATTAAATTAAATGGAGAAAAACTCAAAGCCATCCCACTAAAATCAGGAACACAACAAGGATGTCCACTCTCTCCATACCTCTTCAATATAGTGCTTGAAGTTCTAGCAATAGCAATAAGACAACATAAGGGGATCAAGGGGATCCATATTGGAAAGGAAGAAGTTAAGCTTTCATTATTTGCAGATGATATGATAGTATACATAAGCGACCCCAAAAACTCTACCAAAGAACTCCTACAGCTGATAAACACCTTTGGTAATGTGGCAGGATACAAAATCAACTCCAAAAAATCAGTTGCCTTCCTATACACTAAGGATAAGGAAGCAGAGAGGGAAATCAGAGAAGCATCACCTTTCACGATAGCCACAAATAGCATAAAATACCTTGGGGTAACTCTGACCAAGGAAGTGAAAGATCTATTTGGCAAGAACTTTAAGTCTTTGAAGAAAGAAATTGAAGAGGACACCAGAAAATGGAAGGACCTCCCTTGCTCTTGGATTGGGAGGATCAACATAGTAAAAATGGCAATTCTACCAAAAGCAATCTATAGATTCAACGCAATCCCCATCAAAATCCCATCAAAATTCTTCACAGATCTGGAGAAGACAATAATCAACTTTATATGGAAAAACAAAAAACCCAGGATAGCCAAAACAATCTTATACAATAAAGGATTGTCTGGAGGCATTACCATCCCTGACTTCAAACTCTATTACAGAGCTACAGTACTGAAAACGGCTTGGTACTGGCATAAAAACAGAGAAGTCGACCAATGAAATAGAATAGAAGACCCTGACTTTAGCCCACAAACCTATGAACACCTGATTTTCGATAAAGGAGCTAAAAGTATACAATGGAAAAAAGAGAGCATCTTCAACAAATTGTGCTGGCAAAACTGGAAGTCAATCTGTAGAAGAATGAAAATAGATCCATATATATCACCATGCACAAAACTCAAGTCCAAATGGATTAAAGACCTCAATATCAGTCCAAACACACTGAACCTGATAGAAGAGAAAGTGGGAAGTACTCTACAACACATGGGCACAGGAGAACACTTCCTACGTATAACCCCAGCAGCACAAACACTAAGGACATCATTGAATAAATGGGACCTCCTGAGACTGAGAAGCTTCTGTAAAGCAAAGGACACTGTCACTAAGACAGAAAGGCAACCTACTGACTCGGAGAAGATCTTCACCAACCCCGCAACTGACAAAGGTCTGATATCCAAAATATACAAAGAACTCAAGAAATTAGACCATAAAAGGTTAATCAATCCAATTATAAAATGGGGCACTGAGCTGAACAGAGACTTTTCAACAGAAGAAGTTCAAATGGCCAAAAGACACTTAAGATCATGCTCAACTTCCTTAGCAATCAGGGTAATGCAAATCAAGACAACATTAAGATACCATCTTACACCGGTCAGAATGGCTAAAATCAAAAACACCAATGATAGCCTCTGCTGGAGAGGTTGTGGAGAAAGGGGCACTCTCATCCATTGCTGGTGGGAATGCAAACTTGTGCAACCACTTTGGAAAGCAGTGTGGCGGTTTCTCAGGAAAGTCGGGTTCAACCTACCTCTTGACCCAGCAATACCACTATTGGGAATATACCCAAGAGATGCCCAAACATACAATAAAAGTATATGCTCAACTATGTTCATAGCAGCAGTGTTTGTAATAGCCAGAACCTGGAAACAACCTAGATGTCCTTCAGTGGAAGAATGGATGAAGAAAGTATGGAATATATACATATTAGAGTACTACTCAGCAGTAAAAAACAATGACTTCTTGAATTTTGCATACAAATGGACGGAAATTGAAAACACTATCCTGAGTGAGGTAAGCCAGACCCAAAAAGAGGAACATGGGATGTACTCACTCATATTTGGTTTCTAGCCATAAACAAAGGACATTGAGACTATAATTCGTGACTCTAGAGAAGCTAAATAAGAAGGTGAACCCAAAGAAAAACATATAAGCATCCCCCTGAATATTAACCTTCATCAGGCGATGAAAGAAGACAGAGACAGAGATCAACATTGGAGCACTGGACTGAAGTCTCACGATCCAAAGGAGGAGCAGAAGGAGAGTGTGCACGAGCAAGGAACTCAGGACGGCGAGGGGTGCACCCACACACTGAGGCAATGTGGATGATCTATCGGGAACTCACCAAGGCCAGCTGGCCGGGGACTGAAAAAGCATGGGACAAAACCGGTCTCGCTGAACATAATGGACAATGAGGACTACTGAGAACTGAAGAACAATGGCAATGGGTTCTTGATCCTATTGCATGTAATGGCTTTGTGGGAGCCCAGGTAGTTTGGATGCTCACCTTAATAGACCTGGATGGAGGTGGGTGGTCCTTGGACCTCCCACAGGGCAGAGAAACCTGCTTGCTCTTTGGGCTGAGGAGGAAGGAAGACTTGATTGGGGGAGGGGGAGGGAATGGGAGGTGGTGGCGGGGAAGAGGCAGAAATCTTTAATAATTAAATCAATTAATTAATAAAAAAAATCAGCAAGAAAAAAAAATAAATAAAACTAGGAAATGAAAAAAAAAATCCAAAATATCTTTAAAAGTTCAAAATGTTCAAGTGTGGCCTCCTGTATAATAAAACAAGATTAAATGCTTCTTAACTTTAAGAGGGAGGAACTAGGTGAACAATCATAATCTGATCAAAGCAAAAATCAAACTCTAAAAGTCTAAATAACTCAATGTCCAATGTTTGGAATTCATTCGGGATTCTCTAGGCTTCTCCAAGGGGCTTGGGTTGCTTCTCCAGCTCCATCAACATAGATTGTTTCCTAAGCTCAGGCTGACTCCACTCCACCAGCTGCTATTCTTGGTGGTCATCCCATGATCCTGGCATTTCCATACTCCTGTGATGTCTTGCTGTAACTAGGCTGCCCTTTCCCCAGTAGCCACTCCTGTTCTCTCTTCACAGTGCCAAGCCTCAGCTGCTCTCCATAATCCCTTCATGACTTCAAAACCAGTACTCTCTGGGTAACTCTTATACTACCAAGTTTGGCTGCCAGCGTAAGGAACAATTTTGGTGGCTTCTGGAACACAGCTTTTCTGTGCTCTCAGGAAACACTTCCCAGAAGATTTTACCACAACAATGCTGGGCTCTTCTTAATCGCAGCTAATTTCTCAGCTCTAGCTAACCAGCATTGATTATCCTAGCAAGGCAAAGGTTTCACTTTGATAGTTCTGGTAGCTTGTTAATTACAACCGACTCTTCAACCCACAGCTAACCAGAACCATAAATCACAGATTCTTAACTCAAAATATGCCATGGCCCCAGTAGAGTCTTTGAGTGAGTCTCAAACGTTCCCCTGCAACTTCACAAAACAGGCCTCCATCCTTTTGGCATTTTTCTTTTTTCTTTTTCTTTCTTTCCTTCTTCTCTTTCTTCTCCCTCTTCTTCTCCTCCTTCTTCTTCTTTTTCTTTTTGAGACAGGGTTTTTCTATGTTGCCCTGGCTGTCCTGTAACTCAGTCTGTAGATCATGCTGACCTCAAACTCATAGAGATCCATCTGTCTCTTCCACACAAGTGCCGGGGCTAAAGGTGTGTGCTACCATCGTTTGGCTTGCATTTTTCTTAATAGTCTTACCTTCCAAGTTCCCACAGAACAGCTAACCAAACATTGAATTTGCAAATGCTTTTCTGGCCCAAAGTTTCAAAGTTCTTCCACAATCCTCCCTAAAACAACATGGTAAAGTCTGTCATAGAAATACCACACTCCTGGTACAAATTCTTGTTTTGGTTAGGATTATATTGCTGTAATAAAACACCATGCCCAAAAACAAGTTGGGGAGGAAAGGGTTTATCTAACTTACACTTCCATAGCACTGTTCATTATTGAAGGAAGCGAGGAAAGGAACTCAAACAAGGCAAACATATGGAGACAGAAGCTGATGCAGAAGTCTTAGAGGGGTGCTGCTTACTGGCTTGCTCCTCATGGCTTGCTCATCTTGCTTTCTTATAGAACCCAAGACTGTAACACAATTAATAAAAACCCAGAGACAGAAATTGGGGTTCAAACTGAAGGTCAGAAAAGCAAAACTGGCTCTTACTTCTACCTCAGTCCAAAATGGAGATCCTACCTAACGAATCTCAGAAGGAGATTGTGTCTGAGAGCTATCCTTCCATTTTACATTCCTTTCTCATGCTGGGATTAAAAGGCATGCACAACTACTGCATGCAAACTAGTTTTCTATGGCAAACTAGTGTGACTACTGGGATTAAAGATGTTTGTCACCACTGCCTGTTTTTTTTTTAAATTGATTTTTATTGAGCTCTACATTTTTCTCTGCTCCCATCCCAGCCTCTCCCCTCCCCTTCAACCCTCTTCCAAGGTCTCCATGCTTTCACTTTCCATGTAGATTAGATCCATGTATGTCTGTCTCTTAGAGTCCTCATTATTGTCTAGGTTCTCTGGGGTTGTAAATTGTAGGCTGGTTTTCTTTGCTTTATGTTTAAAAACCACTTATGAGTGAATACATATGATAATTGGATTTCTGAGTCTGGGTTACCTCACTGAAAAAGATGTTTTCTAGCTCCATCCATTTGCTTGCAAATTTCAAGATGTCATTATTTTTTCCTGCTGTGTAATACTCCACTGTGTAAATGTACCACATTTTCCTTATCTGCTCTTTGGTCGAGGGGCATTTAGGTTGTTTCCAGGTTCTGGCTATGACAAACAATAATGCTATGAACATAGTTGAGCTCATGTTCAAATATAATAAGGAATAGTTTTTACATATAAACCTAATCATAGCTTCCTATATTCCTATTATAATGTAAATGCAACACAGATAGCTGTATTATTTAGAAAATAATGGTGAGAAAAGACTATACATATTCAACATAGACACAATTTTGTTTTTCCAATTATTTGAATCCAAGGTTGTTTGAATCCAGACATATGGAGGGTCATCTATACTTTGCCATCTCATGAAAGGATCTTGATGCTCATCTATGGATTTGGGTATCCTTGAGAAGTTCTAGAACACTGTGTTGGCGGGGACCACTCGTTCGCTCCTGGCCACCCAGACCTAAAATAATCACACAGAAACTGTATTAGTTAAAACACTGGTTGGTCTATTAGTTTATGCATATTTCTAGCTAGCTTTTACATCTTAAATTAACGTGTTTCTGTTATTTCATATTTTACCACGAAGCTCATCGTTTACCAGCAAGGTTCCAGTTGGTGACTTGCATCTTTCTCTTCCTATGGCTACATGGCTTCTTGCTGACTCTGCCTACTCTGTCTGCTTGGAATTCCTGCCTTGCCCTATTCTACGTTGTAATAGGCTTCTTTATTAACCAGTGATAGTCACAGCATGCAGAGGAGAGTCCCACATCACCTTCCATTTTCTGCCTAAATAAAAAGGAAAGTTTTAACTTAACATAGTAAGATTACAGATAACAAAACAGGTATCAAGCAAGAATTACAGTTATAATATTTATACCTCCTTTATCTTTTATGATAACTAAGGAAAACTATAATTATCTATTCTTCAACTCCATCAAAGACTCCATCAAAGAAGGATATAATATTACCTAAGTTAACAGGAAGTGCATTGTAAGCAACTTCCAAAACAACCTCTAGAATTGACAGAGACATCTTGCTGCCTGGACAGTCACCCAAAGTTCTGTAACATTGGAGCATCTATCTTCAGCCCATAGACCCATAGTATACAGAAGACTTTTCCATGAAGCAGGAAATTTCAAAGACAGTTCCACCTATATTGGAAGGTTTCCATTCACTTTTTTCTGTGTCCTGCAGAATGTCTAGCGGACTCTTTCATGAAGCAGGAACCCTGAAGGACCATCTCACCTTTAGGCAAGTTCAGCAGTCATTTCTGCCATTTCTTAAAGTAGCGATGCGGGTTTTTTGCTGCTAGTGCTGAATCAGTAAGATCCTCCCCCCCCCCTTTTGGTTTCCTCAAGACTGGGTTTCTCTGTAGCTTTGGAGCCTGTCCTGGAACTAGCTCTTGTAGACCAGGCTGGCCTTGAACTCACAGAGACCACCTGCCTCTGCCTCCCAAGTGCTGGGATTAAAGGTGTGCACCACCACTGACCAGCAGGAAGGAGCCATGGTGCCCATGCTCACCACCAGCAAACAGAGACCACCCGAAAAAAAATACAGCTACCAAGAAGCTGCACTAGACTCTGTCCTTTTATATCTAGAATTTCTTTTCAAGCTCTCTCAGGTACAAAAAAATGGCGGCCAAACATTCGGAATTGATGCCCACTTCAAAGTAGCTGAGACCATGCCTGTGGCTCAGCAACCCCCTCCCTCCACACCCTTACCTGGGCAGGCGGCGGGATCCCTGCTGCTAGGAGTGCACAGGCAGGAGAACATGGCAGATTGCTGACGCCAAACACAGAGATATTTCCAGGCCAAGCACTGTGCTACATGGCAGATTTGGCTTTTACTGAGATCAAAGGGTTTATATACTGCAAGGTGCTGCCCAGAGTTGAGGTGGTGAGGCTGGCTCCTCTCCAGCAGTCCCAGAACTGGTGTTGAACTACTTCTGCCATATTGAAAAGCAGAGAGAGGCAGAGTCGGCATCCAGGCTGCTGAGACCAAGCTGCTTACCATTTTAGCCCTGTGTACGCGTGCATATGTAAGATCCAGCCATGACAAGCCCAATAGAGGTCTCGGCAGTTTACCCTAAGACAATACCTGGTTCCAAAAAAGATGACCCAGGAACAGAGCATGCAAAGAAAATTCCTAACCTTCCAACTGTAATGGTTTGCTCTACCATTGTAGATAGGATCACCTGCCAGCACACACCCATCACTTTTCACCAGGACACCCCTAGACAAATGTCAGCTAATAAGGAGTTCTGAACCTTAGAAATTCTATACCCCAACCTCTGCTATTATAAAAACCCCACCCCAACTGAGCTTGGGGCTCTCTCTGATTTCGCCAATATGTTGGACTCATGGAGAGTCTGAGTTCAAAGTTGAGTAAGAATAAAGGCTCTTTGCTTTTACATACAGGATCCTGTCTCCTAGTTGATTTTGGGGGACTCTGTGATTTGAGCATAACACATCACGGCATGCATATGTGCTGTGTGTGTGTGTGTGCGCGTGCGTGCACACGTATGTATCACAGCACATATTTGGAGATCAGAGGATAACTTTAGGAAGCCAGTTCTTCCCTTTTACCATGTGGGTTCTAAGAGTTGAACAGAGGTCATCAGGTTCAGAGGCAGTGCCTAAGCCCACTGGGTTAGTGTTAGGGGTTAGGGCTAGGGCTAGGTTAGGGTAAGAGTTAGAGACTGAGCCATCTCTCTAGTCCCTTAAGAGAGTCTTGATATGAGTTGGGTGGAAGACAAACTTGTTGTGTACTTTTGATTTTCTAAAATTTTCCATAAGATAATATTACCAACCACAAACCCTTAAAATAACTGTTATAAGGTTATAAACCTCAGCAAATAATAGTTACATTTCTATTAGAAAATCAGACAAAAGTTAGGAACAGAGAAGTTAGCAAGAGAAGAAATGAAAGCTAGAAAATTAAAAAGGCTAATCTGGTACTTTAACCAATAACAAAATAAATGAACCAAAATTTGCTCATTCTCAATCTTGGAAAAGCTGAAATGCCATATTCAACCGAATCACAGAGAGCCTGGAATGCCATATTCAAGAGAAGATACTTTACTCTTATAGAATATGAAGGCATAGAAATGTGTTTAGAAGAACAGTAATATTAACTAACTTAGCAATTGCTCATTTTCTCTTTTCCACCGTGTATATGTGTGTGTGTGTGAGTTTTGCAAATGTATGGATGTGCATATTTGTGGATGTCAGTGACTGGTTGCCGGAATCATCTCCTGATTCAGTGTGGCAATGTCTCTCAGTCAAGCCCAAACTCTAAGATCTATCTAGTCTCCTTAGCCAGCCTGCTGTGGGGACCCATTATTTCCCTCTTCTAAGGCTGGGATTAAAGGCAGGTCTACTATGACCTTCTGGCATTTTACTTGGGTTCTGGGGAACTGGATTCCAGTCAACTACCCCTTACCACTGAGCCATCTTGTAGCCTTTGTTTTTGTTTTTAAAGGAAAATCAGATTGTGGGTATAGAATGGATTAAAGTAGATGAGACTGCTGAGCATAATCATGAAGGTGAAGGAAGGCAACCTTCCAGAAACGGCCAGCGTAGATCTCTTGTTAATGGCCCCTTCCATTCATTGTCCTGCTGTTATTAGAGCTTGCTGCCTGCCAAGAGATGCTAATGTTCCATGCAATTGTATACAAGATGGTGTCACATGGGATCATGTATTACTCAAGTTCTACTGAATAGAAATGTCTTCTTAAAGAACCTTAGTTTGGAGAGATGGCCCAGTGGTCAAGAGCACTCGCTGCTCTTTCAGAGGACCCCAGTTCGGGTCCCATCACTCAGTCAGGTCAGGTGCCTCACAAGCACCTGCAACTCCAGTTCCCCAGAATCCTATGTCCTCTTCTGGTTTTCAAGGGCACTCATACAGAGAGATAAACACATAGACATAACTAAAAATAAATGTAAAGAAAGAAATTTAACTTTCCTCAAATACTAAAGGGCACCAGCATCAAGAATTAGTGATCTCCCCTTTTCATTGCCTATGAAACACAAGGAACAATTTTACCAGCCTCTTTAGAATGGTCATATCATTTAAAAAAAATGTTTTTCTCCTTGTTGCCTGAAAAAGTGAGGCTTTCTTAAGTTTGAGATTGGCTATACTCCAAGGACAAAGATTTTTCTGATATATCATCTTACAAACACAGCATCTTTCCGAGAAGATGCCTTTACCTAAGTGAACAATAATGTTTCCTTCTTTCAAAGAAATAACTAGACAGTAATTCTGTTTCATTGCCAAGGACTTAAGGAAAATCCCATTTCCCCTGCACACATTTCTTCTGTCTGTCTGTTTCAACCATGCTCCCAGAGCTCTCTTGGGGCACAGTGGTGCACAGGTCCCCCTCTCCTCAGCTCAGGCTCACTGTCAGTCCCTGCTGTCAGCTATGCTCCACTTTAAAGCAATAATTAAACACGTTTGAATGAAAAAAGAAATACAAAAGGAAAGACACGACTGCTCCTAGGTATGGTGGAGGAGAAAGTTTACTGCAGAGAAAAGGGAGAGTGAAGTCAGAGGCAGGGTCATATCCAGAGGGGATATGACCCTGGGCCTGGTCACGTGAGGAGAGGGAGGAGGAGAAGGAAGAAGGGAGAAGGGAGAAAGGGGAGCCAGATGCAGCAGTCAGGAGGCCTAAAAGAGTAGACCAAAGAGACCAGCTAACCTAGGGAAGGGCAGCCCAGCCCCTGGTTGGGAAAAGTTTAGGGTAGGGGCAGGGAAAGCCTGCCAGGAGGGTCCTGTAACAAACAGGGACTGAGGGATTCTGGGAGAATCTGGCAGCCAGGTCCACTTTAATATGTTAAATAGGTGCCTCAACCATTTGTCCCAGTTTGAAACATAGCTACACTCTAACTACATTCTTGTTACTATTGTATGAAAGTATACCAGGCTGAGCACCAGGTATAGACAACAAGTATTTGGGCGACAGTAATTTAGTCTTTCTTGCTGTAGAGGCTTCTTTGAGCCTTACTGACTGTCGCTGTCCTTAGCAGTGACCTTCGTTTACAGAAGGAAGAGGATTAGAGAGTGTGTTTCAACTGCAGTGGGCTAAGCAGGGGGCAGGATGCTGGGACACCTGAGTTCTAGACTGCGCTGTTTTTGTGATTTTGCCACTAACTGGCTTACAGAGGGATTTTTCTCATCCACAATCCGAGGAAATCGAGCTACTGTCATTTTAACTGTGACTTTTTAATGACTGTTTTTCTTGTTCCTGGTTTCCACATCCATGACCGTGGAGGAAGTTTTTTGGCATTTTTGCAAAATGAGGGCGCCCAGCATGCTGTTAACACCAACCAGCTACGGAGATCAGCGGACACAGAAGGGCTGACTGTTGACATTGCAGGGAAAGGTCCTGGAACAGGCAGAGAGTGGGTGGCTGGAGCCCAAAACCTGTCTGCTCTCCACTTGCTCTTTCTCTGCTTTCCCCCACTGCTCCCTTGATGTTTTCTATCATCTGACTGAACTCTTCCAGCCCTGAGCCGCTTCTTTTCTCCACAGTGTTCAGACTATAGTATTCCTGCCAAGGCATTTTCAGAATTTGCTTCTGAAAGAAATGTATTATAATGCTTGCTAATTTGCATGTTCTGGGCAAAGGCTCTGGAGCAGGGTGGGTGGCTTGGCTCAGGCAGGAGAGTCCCAGGGACAGGATTCATACACAGCCTCCCTAGCACAGCCTCCACCCAGCCGACTCTGGGTGAGGCACCCTCATTTTGTTGCTATGTATGCCTTGAGCCTTGACTTCTTGTTTCTTAAAAATATATTTCTACCTGGTAAACTTGCAATGTGTTTTGCTAGTCAATGTAGTGGGTATACTTTTCAGGTGACATTCAATTTTACAAGAGAAACATGCCTTCTCCTCTTCCAATGCCCATGGTCATTGATTAAAGAGTCATCTCAGGGGTCCTGTGTAGAGGAATCAGAATGGATGAGGGGAGGCAGAAACAGGTGATGCTGGGACCGCACTAGTTGCAGATGTAAGACAGATGATGAAAGACACACAGATACACACACACACACACACAGAGACACACAGAGAGAGACACAGAGAGAGACATTGAGAAAGACACAGAGAGAGACACAGAGAGAGACATTGAGAGAGACACAGAGAGAGGACCAAAGCCAGAATAGTTAGAAGTTCCTGAAGACATGAAGAAGAAAGAGGCTTACGTATTGTTCTTGCAAAATCCTTCTCATATGAGCATGCAGATTTTTTTAATTCACTTTTAAAGATTTATTTATCACGTATATCTGTATATGTTGTAATGACCCCGAACCCCTCCCCTGGGGTCGGGATCCAGAACCAGGTATTTTTTTCCACAACAACATGTTCCATATGCCCTAGCGTGATTCTACAGCGTGATTTCTATGCATACCACCGGATTCAATTGGTGAGTTTCCCCCACTCTGGTCAGCTTAACCGTTTCTCCGAATCCAAGAAACTGACCATTGAGCTCACGGCAATCTTCTGGTGGTCCTAGAAACGGGGGGGGAGGGGGGGAGACGACAGCCCCCAACCACGGACAGTTGAGCCCTCACTGACATTCATCTCTGGATTGCTTCCCTTAGCCCCTGTGACTGGGGGGCCCAGGGTCCCTCAGACTCTTCTTTCTCTTTTTTTCCTTTCCTTTCCTTTTCTTTTCTTTTCTTTTCTTTTCTTTTCTTTTCTTTTCTTTTCTTTCCTTTCCTTTCCTTTCCTTTCCTTTCCTTTCCTTTCCTTTCCTTTTCTTTTTTTGCCCTTGCTGTGAAAGGCCGCGCAGAGCGGCCTCTGGACTCTCTGGTTTCTGAGTTGCCCCGACCGGATCCAGCTAGGTCATAACATCCCACTTGTGGGCAGGATGCTCTCTCACAGGTCCTGTGATGTTTGTATGCAGATTCACACCCTGCCCGTAGCAGAAAGACATCTCCCTGTGCACCTTGCGGTGTCGCCTTTTCATGGGTTTTCACAGTTTCAGCTATAGGTAACAAGCCATCCATGTCTGTCCCAGCGGGGATGGATGCCTTTTAGAGGCCCTAAAACCACAGGCCTTAATGCCCTAGTTCTTCAGCTCCTACCCTCACTCCGCCAGTGTCCCGCCAGCTCTACTCTTATGGGAGCTTTCTAACTACTGTGAGCACACAGGCAAATGGAAGGAGTTTCCTCAAACTGTCCCTGTCACTGCTACTGCTGCCAACAAGATTGGTGGGATCCACAAGGTACCTTTTATAATTACAGACTTTTGCTCCCTGCCACAGCTTGTGGCATGGTGGCTCAGCGACAGGGTGGATCACGCCTCTAGTTCTCTCTTATTATTAACCTTAAATTCCCTGCAGCTCAAAGTTGTGGCTTTTCCATACAACATGTGGTTGCTGCCATTTTGACTGAGGTCAGGTGACCGTACCACCATCTTAACTGAGGTCATTGTCTTTACTGCCATCTTAACTGATAATCAGATCAGGTGACCAAGTCCTGCCATCTTTACTGAGTGAAGTATACCCTGCCTGGTCCCCCGGTTTACTTATGTTTTTGTCTCTACATGCCTCTCGTTGACTGTGTTGCATGTGTGTTTTGTGCAGTGGCATGCCTTTGGTAGAGCCCACCAAGAGCATCCATTTCATCCAATTCCTGTTCACTCTGTGTGTGTGTGTTCATACATGTAACTTAAATGCACCTATGTTTACTGTTAAATGTTATAATTGTTCATTGCATCTCATTTCAGACTACAAAAACAATAAGTCTCATGTTTTAAACTAGTATGTACTCTTAAGTCTCTTACAAAAACGCTTTATATTTAATTCAACCTTCATTTAAAATATATTAAGATGTTCTCTACTATTGTCAGTTCTGCTGATAACCTATTGCAAGTAGTTTTTTCTTCTTTCTGTCTTTCTATGAGTGTAAATCTTACCTGTTAAGAGCCAGTACCCTTGGACTTTGGCATGTGGGCCCGAATCTGATTCCCCGATATCATGTTTTAAAAAACACTAGATGTGGTGGCACGCATTTGTCATTCCAGCCCAGAGGAGGCAGGTCCCTGAGGACAGGAGGCCTACCCTAGATAGCAAGCCCTAGATCACAATGAAAGTCTTAGTTTAAAAAAACAACATGGGAGCTGTAGAGATGGCTCAGTGTTTAAGAGCACTTGCTGCTCTTCCAAGGATCCAGGGTTGATTCCTATTCCATGGCTCATGACAACCTGTAATTCCAGATCCAGGGGATCTGATACCTTCTTCTGGCCTCTATGGTCATGTAGTGCACAGATAGACATGTGAGCAAAATACCCATACATATAAAATACAATTTAAAAATTAAATATGTGTGTGGCTTCCAAAGAATAACACTAGATGTTGTCCTCTGGGCCCCATAAGCTTATGCATACCTGTACAGAAATGTATGGACGGATGGACACACGCACAGATAATGAATATGTATCATTAGAGAAGATCGAATTCTAGTGATCTCCAGTTGGCCACTGCTTTTCAGGCGATGCTAAGTAACAAACAGTTGCCTACCTGGATTTGGAAGAACAGTTCAAGATGGCCTGTCGTCAATATCTCCCACAGAGACTGTTGTTAGATTGCATCATTTTGGCCAAGCTGAAGTAAATACAGATTGAAATTGTCACCTGTTGTTGCCAGCAGCAAGGCGTCTCCTAATCTCTCTGTCCCACGTCCTCAAGCAGCATTATCAAGCAAAGTTTTTCAAGAGTCAGACCAGAGACTGCAGCCTTGACATCCTCCCTCTGCTCACTTCAAAGAGCAAGGACACTCAGAGCTGGCTTGGAGGATCATACTGGGTGAGTTCAGTTAGTCTGAAGATACAAAAATTTCTTCAAGGATCTGTTTGAAACAAAAGGCGTTAAGTTTGTACGGTAGGCATTACCTACTGCTTCAGTGGGGTCAGGCTCAAAGTTGAGCACAGTTATAACATGTAGTGCTGCAGTGTACATGAGATAGGGGTTTTGAAACAGTGTTCTGGACGCTTCAAGGTCATCTCTGTGGACTTTGTAGAACTTCTTAGTGTTATTGCTGAGATGGATTCTCACCTCCTTAATACCTGAGTTTCCATTTCTGAAGGGGAAGCCCCAGCCAATCACCTTGTTTGTAGGGCGGGTACCCCTTAGGCCAATATTTACCTATAAATCTGGCGGGTGTGCTCCCCACCTCCTCTTGGTTCCAGCGCTTGGTTCCTGCTCCTGCTCTGGAGACTAGGCTCCTTTCCTGAGGGTTGGTGCTTTGTGAGTATTTAAATGCCTCTTTAAATACTAACTGGTGTGGGATTGTTTTGCGCATCACATCTCCTTAGGGTTTAAATCGCTTCCGAATAATAGTTTTCATATCATTAATTACCAGAATGATGTTCGGCTCCATATAGTATCTTTTATTGCCTTTTAGTCAGTCCTGTATGAATGGCTCGTTTAGCTAGGGTCCTGTATGAATGGCTCGTTTAGCTAGGGTCTTGATTGATGGCAAAGAGAAAGAATATTTAAGATCACTATGATCCAGATATTATCATCATCAAGTAATTGTAGAAGACCAGCTTCAATAAAAATACTACTTACCAGGATAGGGGCATGAGGACCAGAAAAATAGTAAAGAGGACAAAGATGCAAGTAAAATCATAAAACAGAAAACATCGTATAGTATTGGGAGGGACTTCCAGTGAATGCTAAAGTCCCAGAGTTTAATTTTCCATATACTTTTATACCCCAATACCACAGGGGGAAGAAGACAAAAGACTGCTTTACCATGATACAAAGAATAACTAGACCAGCTATTTGCTTCAATACTTTGAGGCATCAAGTCATTAGCATTCTGTTGTTTAGGCAGGGAACCCACCCTAGACAAAGTCTCCTGAAGGCAGCCACTCCCAAGGCCAAACCTCCAGTTTTCAAAAGAAGGAGCAGAAGTATGCTTTTTGGTCAGGGTGGAGTGGATCTACCTGTGTGGGCCATCTTAATGTCAAAAGAACCAAGCACTCACACCCTAGTCCGGCCCCGGCTGTTGTCAACAGTTTTGAGCAACCTCAAACTCTCTGACCTTCTGACAAGGTGGAAATAGGCTCACAGTTTTGGGCCTCTACAAGTAATAATTATTATAAATTCAACAATATATAACACTAAGTGAAGGAAAACAAACAGAATAATTCTCTGTCCATCAACAAAGACTAGGCCTACAGACAATTTTGCAGAGACTTGCAGACCCCCATGCCAATCCCTTCATGAAATATTGGTGGAATGTTGGTGGTGAAGGCACATTACATGGACAAAGGGGCTGGAGAGTTGTTGATATCTGAGAATTACTTAATTGCCACTTACTTAAATCATCTCCTTTTATAGCATAAGGGAGAGCAGAACGATTTCTAGCTATTTGTCAGTTACATTAGAAAGCTGAAACCTGAGTGACTGATGTTAGGTAGCCATGTTTTAATTCCATCAAGTAAACAAATTGAAAAAGAAAGGTATCTATTGGGCCAGTGAGATGTCCCACAGGGTGAAGGGCTGCTG
Organism: Chionomys nivalis; assembly: GCF_950005125.1. NCBI lineage: Eukaryota > Metazoa > Chordata > Mammalia > Rodentia > Cricetidae > Chionomys > Chionomys nivalis. The sequence goes on along the minus strand of NC_080097.1, from coordinate 66,742,594 downwards.
CCAGGCCCGGCTCCCTGACTTCTATCCTGAAGGACCTACCTGCTAAAAGGAAAGGTATAACTCTTGCAGGTTGTCGTCTGACCTCTCTATATGTGGGCCCATACACACATATACACAGAAATAAATGATAAGTGTAAAAGAATTTTACATGTATCTGACTATTTAAATATATCATAAACTCATGACATTATCTTGTGAGGACATTTGAGTAATAGGGGTGGATTCAATTCCAGAACAAAGAGTAGTCCTCAAATTGAAAGATAGTTACTAACCCTCACAGAACTCACTATAATCAAAGAGTCGTCTGAATGTACTATATTACAATTTTGTGAGGTAGGTATTATTGTTCTCATTTTACAGGTGATGAGGATGTGGAGACCAGCCATGATAAACTAAGTATGGACAGGTCACCCAAAGGAAGTTCTTTATTTCCAACCTTCATCATGTGCCAGAGTAGAACTCGGCCCTCAATAAATTTAATAAGAGGCTCCAGTCTCAGTAGTTTACTCTGAAGCAATACCTAGTAACAAAAAACAACCAACCAACCAACCAACCAACGAAACAAACAAACAAACAAAAACCCCCACAAGCTGAGATTACCCGACCACTGCTCAGGAGCAGAACATTCAAAGGAAATGCCTAACATTCCAACCACTGTAGATAGGATCATCTGTCAGCTCACCTCACCACAATACTCCTAGACAAATGTCAGCCAATCAGGGGTCCTGAACCTCAGAGACCCCTCACCCCTACCTTTACTACTATAAAAACCCAATTCTAATTGAGCTTAGGGTTCTTTGGTTATTCCAATATGTTGGACATGTGGAGAGACTGAGTTTGCAAACTTGATTAAAATAAAGGCTCTTTGCTTTTACATATGGGACTTTGTTTCCATTTTGGCTTTTGCGGGGACTTCGCAGATTTGGGCATAACAAGGACATCAAGGTACAAAGAGATAATATGTCCACATTTTCAAAGGAATGCGAGAATCTGGATACATATCTACAGTGTTCAAGATTTTAAAAACTATATAGTAACCCTCAATGGTCTCACACACACACATACACACACACTTAGTTTCACTAAAAAACATAGTTACTGGTTTAGTCTGTTCAGGCTGCTGTAACAAACAGGTTTAGTGACAGAAAGTTACTTCTCACAGATCTGACAACGTTACTCCATAACCATTTCCCTGCTCACAATCATGTCTTACAGTTTGATTATCATTTGGTGGGCGCAGTAAACAGTCTCCTTCAACCCTCCCTGAAAGGCACCAAGGCCATTCATGTGGGCTCTGTCCTCATGGCATAATTATACCCCAGAGGCACCACATACAGAGGTGTACAGACGTTCAGACCACAGGGCTTATATACAACAGGAACCCACCTGAAGAAAAGGCAACTGGAGGGTGGTTTGTGAGGAAGGCCCAAGTAGGCTTGGCCCTCAGTTTCAAAAGGCGACTCAAATGTTATGTTCCACATTCTCTCCTGTGACTAGAAAGCATTGGATTTAAAAGACTAAGTCTTGCACTAAACTTCTTATATGTCATTACCAGCCTGCCACGGGAGTACACCCTGAAGCTAAGAAAAGGATTACAATTGTCTTGGAAAGATAGCGTCTTCCTGACATTGAAGCCCTGTTGTGAGGAAGGCGGTGCTTCTCCTTCTGGGGTAGACCACTCCCCCACTTAGAAGAAGTGGTCTGACGGGACTCCTCCCACTCCTGCTCCAGGGAAATGAGGACTGTCTGACTGCTGCGTGGCTTGGCTTGTGCTTTCTGTATTTGTCTGTCCTCAAGATGCTCCCATATTTCCTACTCCAGAAGCCCTGCCTGTGGGCAGAGGCAAACTCAAGGAGAGCGAGTAAATCCTACTGACCTCATCAAAAGCCACACCCTGTTAGTTTTGATGGTTATAAAGTTCACAGTTTGATGTTTGCTTTGCTGTCTCCCATCTCTCTTGCTTTTGTCCTCCTAATTTGTTGCAAATTTTAGAATGCAGGAAATGAGGTTTTTTAAATTTAATTCCTACTTTTCAAAGCAATGTGTCTTCATATATTTGTGAGATGCAGTTTGGAAGGAAGCTTTAAAAGTCACCTCCTCTAAGTTTCAAACTTCTTCACAATATTTTCCCTTGAGAGTTTTCCTAGCTCTTAGTTTTGATTGACATGAAAATTTAATCTTTTTGCATGAATTATCTCATTTCATTCTTAATAGCAGTCCTACCAGTGAGGTTTATTTTATTTTATTTGAGACAGAATCTCACTATGTAGCCCTAGATCCCTTGGACCCCAATGTAACCTAGATTGGCCTTGACCTTACAGAGATCTGTGTGCTTCTCCCTCCTAAATTTGGAGATTAAAGGTGTTGCCACTATGCCTGGCTGATTAGTTCTATCTGTAGCACTGACTATTTACTAGAAACTTGCAGCTTAGAGAGGTTAAACAATATGTGTGAAGATGTAGAATGATTTGGTAGCTCCATGGAGGGGTGAGCAAGACAGATCCGATCCCATTCCTGGATGGAGAGGAAAGACATTAAACGACCAGATCAATAATTGCTGATGCTGTGAAGAGCACTCTGATCGGTGCCGAGAAGATGCACAGTCTCTAGTTCTAAGGGTCAAGGCAAGTGTTCTTCCGCTGTGAAGTGAATGTGGGAGTTGGCAAGGTGAAGGGATGGGTGGGTAGGATGAGTAGGAGGAAGGATGAAGGACACGGCTGCTGGAGGGTTGGAAGTGAAGAAGGCTGGCAGCCATGGAGCTGAAAGGCCAGCAGGCAGTCTGCATGGAAGGTGAGAGATGAGACAGTGTTAGTGGAAGCAGGAAAGCCAGGCTGGGCTGTCCAAAGGCATGGTAGGCCATGCTGGAGATTTAGGATTCTGTCTTAGGAGCACTGCAAGGTCACTGACAAGTTTAATGAAGAAGTGACAATTGTGCCCATTCGGCTCTGTAATCCACCTCCCCTCTGAACTTTGGTTTCTGAATACATTATAGAAATTTTCTATTAAGTGACGTAGTGGTGCGCGCATTCAGGAGGCAGAGGCAGACAGATCTATGAGTTCAAGGCCAGCCTGACCTACCTAGTGAGTATCAGGACAGTAACAAACAAACAAACAAACAAACAAACAAACAAGATGTTAAGATGAAGAAGATCTTTCTTCAACACTTTGTAGTTGTTAATGAACTAAACTTGTTATAGTTTTTAAAAACAGTGGGAACAGGTCACGCCACATAATAGGACTCACATGGGAGGTTTATTAGGCAAGAAGAGAGAAGGAGCAGAAAAGGGGATAGGGAAGGGTCAGTGAAGAGGCCAAAGAGGGGGCAGAGGGGGGTTAGAGACCAGTCCTGGAGGACAAGAGTGGTGGAAGAGAAAGAGCTGGGAGGTGGGCAAGGCCCACCTTTTAGAAGAACAAACCTCCCTTTAAAAAGGAGTGTGATATGTGGAGACTGATAAGAATTGAGCAACTCTGCTGGAGCAAGAAATCCAATTAGGGGGCTAGAGAGATGGCTCAGAGGTTAAGAGCACTGGCTGCTCTTCCAGAGGTCCTGAGTTCAATTCCCAGCAACCACATGGTGGCTCACAACCATCTGTACTGAGATCTGGTGCCCTCCTCTGGCGTGCGGGCATACTTCGAGGCAGAATGTTGTATGCATAATAAATAAATAAATAAATAATTAAAAAAAAAGAAATCCAATTAGGTCAAATCAAACCAAATCAAAATGCCCATCGTTTTATTAAGAATGACACTCTCCAGTGGCCAAGGCACATGGCAGGGAGACAGGACAGCAGGGAGCCCATGCAGACCCGGAAACCATGTGTTTCTCCTCTAGGAGGCCACTTAAATATCCTGTGGGAATGGTCCTGACCCTCCCGCGTCCCCCCCTCCCCCCTGCAAGGGTTAGGACCTGGCAAGCTGGGATTTGGAGTCCAGAACAAAGCAACTCTCAGGCCAGGAGCTGGGGTTCTGCTCCCAACTTAACAGAGACTATTCAATATTTCTCAGTCTTGGCTACATCTTAGAATCAACTGGAAGACTGAAACAAAGATGCAGTGCCGCACTCAAGGCCAATCAGGAGTGGGAGTCAAGCATTCTTATCTTTGATACACAGTGGCCTCTGCAATTCAATTTCACAAGCATTTCTTGAGCTCCACTGATCCTGAGTTTGGCACCGTGTTAGCGTCTGCACTGCACGTGAAAGGCAAGTGTGAACAGCTGTTGGCAGCTGTTAACTACTTAGATGCCGTGACTGCTGCAGCTGCTAGGCAAGACTAGGGTCAGGCAGCCCCTGTCGATGACAGAAACCCTTGAAGTCAAAAAGCAATGAAAACAATAAATCACGTGTTTGTGTACCTGAAGGCCCTCACCTGGTCTATTCACTACATCACTTCCTGGATGGAAAGCCCAGAAATCAGATAACTCAAGAATTGTGGCTCTGGGAGAGCTATGATTCACAGCACCTGAAGCAGTCTGCTGCTTGCTCCCTCCGAGAGTCAGCTAGACAAAAAGATCCCACATCTGTGTATTCAAGTGATTCCTTTTAAAAATTAAGTGTGTATGTGTGTGTGTTGTTGTGCATATGTCAAGGAGCATGGATGGAGGTCTCAGGCACTGGTCCTTACCTTCTACATTGTTTAGACATGGTCTCTTGTTTAGTGCAGAATTTGCCAGACTAACCCGTCGCCTATCTCCGGTCTCTGTCTCCCATCTCACCATAAAATTGCTGGGATTCTGGACATGTGCGACCACCTCCCACTTTACATGGGTTCTGAGATGCAAACTTAGATTCTCACACTTGTGCAATGGGTCCTTTATCCACTGACTCATCTTTCCAGCCCCCCTTTAATATTTCTATTTGACTGTACAAGATAACACAATAGAAAATAAGCCGTTAGTGTTGAGAATCTTAAGGAACAGGGAGAGTAGAAATTTATAATACGGTCCGGGGTGATGTGCAGAACTTGTTAGAGATGTACCTGCTAGGCTTCTGATGGGGCAGTCTTCTGCAATGCAGTCTAGGCAAGTGGGATTGGTGTACACAAATGGTTTTTAAATTAATGAATTAATTTAATGTGCATGGGTGTTTTGTCTTCGTGTACTTTTGTGTACCAACAGAAGAGGGTGCTGGTTCTCCTGGAACTGGAGTTATGGGTGGTTGTGAGCTGCCATGTGGTTACTGGGAACTGAACCCAGGTCCTCTGGAAGAGCAGTCAGTGCCCTGAATCGCTAAGTCATTGCTCCAGATCCCCTTCAAATGATTCTTGAACCCATGTTTGACACCAGCTGGTGTTCTATGCAGGTACGTTACAAAAAATAGTCGCATTTCTTCCATTCAATTTGACCACAGTTTACTGAATAAACGTGCCTTCTTGGTGTTTTATAAGGCTGACCCACTGAGCATATAACTCAGCAGCAGAACTATTGCCTGAAATACTCAAGGCCTAACGTTCTACTCCACTACTAGGCAGAGGGAAAGGCTGATTGGTAGATAAAAGTAAATATTCACGTTGTTTGTGGGGAGGGTAAATCCATGATGGGCCAGGGAAAATCCTGTCTCTTCAGCCATGAAACCATAAACTTCATGACTGCCTGTTTAGACTATTGATTTCAAAACATTGTCACGAGCAGCAATGCTTGTTTTTACTTGTTCTGTGTATTTTGTTAGACACAAAAGCCTTCTCAACAAATGCTACTGACAGTGATTAACTGGGTTACCAAAGGATGCCTTTTGTCTGGGCAAAGCTCTTGTAAAAAAAAGACATTTTACTATTTTGCAAGGTTTAAAAGCCCATAGAACAAAGTTTCATGTTGAAAGCTTCGGAGGTGATCTAGTTTGCGACAACCCCTGGGTGCTTGAAATTCTAAGATTTCAGCCAGAGTGTGAGAAATAGTCACCCATGATCAGTAAATACCCGTGTTTCCATTTGAGAGCTCATGTACTTCTGCTTGGGACGAGGAACTAGGGAGAGAAGGAAGTCATTAGTGCAGAGAATCTTAAGTCATCTAGGGAAGAGAATGGTCTTCTGGGAGACCAATGTGATGTGCAGTTGTTAGAAATGCACCTGCCAGACGTAAATCCACACATCTATGGACACCTGATTTTTGATAATGAAGTCAAAACTATACAATGGAAAAAAAGAAAGCTTCTCCAACAAGTGGCGCTAGTCTAACTGGATGTTGGCATGTAGAAGAATGCAAATAGATCCATAAAAGCTCAAATCCAAGTGGATCAAAGACCTGAACATAAAATGAGATACACTGAATCTGATAGAAGAGAAAGTGGGGAACAGCCTTGAACACACTTGACACAGTAGACTACTTCCTGAGCAGGACACCAATAGCACAGGAGCTAAGATCAACCATTAATAAATGGGACCTTCTGAAACTGAAAATCTTCTGTAAGGCAAAGGACACCATAAACAGGACAAAATGGTAGCCTATAGAATGGGATAAGATTTTTACCAACTCACATCCAATAGAGAGTTAATATCCAAAATACATAAAGAGCTCAAGAAACTAGACATCAACAAACCAAATAATCCAGTTAATGAATGAGGTACAGACCTAAGCAGAATTCTCAACAGAAGAATTTCAAGTGGCCAAAAACACTTAAAGAAATGTTTGGTGTCCTTAACCATCAGGGAAAGGGGAATCAAAATTACTCTGAGAGTCCATCTTACACCTGTCAGAATGGCAGATCAAAACACAAGTGCCAGTTCATGCTGGCAAGGATGTGGAACAAGGGGACTCTCCTCCATTGTTAGAGGGAGTGCAAACTTGTACAGCCACTTAGGAAATCAATACGGTGGTTTCTCAGAAATCTGGGAATTGATCTACCTCAAGCCCCAGCCATTCCACTCCTGGGCATATATCCAAAATATGCCCCACCATATAATGCTGTTCACAGCAGCTTTATTTGTGATAACCAGAAACTGGAAACCACCCAGATGTCTCTCAAGTGAAGAATGGCTAAAGAAAACGTGGTACATTTACGCAATGGAGTATTACTCAGCTGTTAAAAACAATGACATCATGAAGTTTGTAGGCAAATGGTTGGAACTAGAAAAGTATCATTCTAAATGAGGTAACGCAGACCCAGAAAGACAAACATGGTATTATACATGATATTAGTTGTAAAGTAAAAGATAACTATGCTACAATCCACAGACCCAGAGAAGCTAAGTAACAAGGAAGGGTCAAGGTTGGGGGTATATGAGTCTGTCTGGGATGGGGAAATAGAATAGACATTAAGGGTGGAGGAGAGGAGAGGGGGAGGTAATAGGAGGGATGAGATTGGGGGAGGATGGAGAGAGAAAGACTGGGAGAGACAACTGAAATTGGGGGGCATCTTGAGGATAAGCTAGAATCCTAGTTCAATGGAAATTCTGAGGAATCTATGAAGGTGTTAGCTAAGACCCTAGCAATAGGGGATACGGAGACTAGCCATCTGTAACCAAAACAGATTTCCATCGGAGGAACTGGGACACCAATCCAGTCACATAACCTCAACCTACAATTTGTGCTGCCTACAAGATGTGATGGAGTATAGGCAGAACAGAAATTGTGGGAATGGCCCATCAATGACTAGTCCAGCTCGAGACCTCTGCCACAAGAGGGAGCCCACCCCTGACACTGTCTGGAGGGCCAGCACCCAGAGCCTGGACAGACCAGAGACCTAGGAGAGAACCAAACACAACTGAAAAAAAAAAGTCAGTGAAATGATCCCTAATGGTATTCAGCTATATTCATAGATTGGTACCTAGCCCAACTGTTGTCAGAGATGTTTCACCCAGCTACTGATGGAGACAGATGCAGAGACCCACAGCCAAACATTAGGCTGAGCTTGGAGAATCCTGCTGAAGAGAGGGAGCAAGGATTGTAGGAGCCGGGGGGTCAAGGACACCACAAGAAAACCCAAAGAACCAACTAACCTGGTATCATTGAACCGACAACTGGAGGAAGCTTGCGTGGGACTGACCTAGGTTTTCTGTACATGCTACGGTTGTGTAGCTTGGTCTTCTTGTGGGACTCCTGACAGTGAAAGCAGGGGATGTCTCTGACTCTTCTGTCATACTGGGTTGCCTCTTCCAGCCTTCCACATGCTCTGCCTTGTTTGGTTGATATCCATGGAACGTCTGCCCTTCTCTGAATAGAAACAGAAGGGGAGTGGGGTGAGGCAGAGGGGAGGTGGGAGGGGACTGGGTGGAGAGGAAGGTGGGGGAAACAGTGATCAGGTTATAAAAAAAGACTAAAAGAAAAGAAATGCATCTGCCAGGCCTCTGATGGGGTGGTCTGCAATGCAGTGTGGGCATGTGGGATTGGCACCTGGCTACTTTCAATAAACACCACCTAGGAGTCTAATGCTTACCCTAGTTCAGAGTAATTATCAAGTCTGCCATAGCCCATTTTGTATTGTAATGAAATGCCTGAAACCTGATACTGAAGAGGGCTGTTAAGCTCCCAGTCCTGCAAGGTTAAAGGCCTCATCTGGGGAAGCTGTTCTTCTTGTGATACAAGGTGTCAGAAGCATCATAGAGACAAGAGATAGGCAGTGTGTGGGCATGCATGCATGCACGCAGGTATACATGTGTGTTCTGCCTTTCAACCTCTTCTGAGGTTGTCACAGTAGCGATGGTGATCGGGCATTGCCTGACGGTCTCATCTAATCTATCACTTCCCAAAGCTCCCGCCTCCAAAGGCCACATTTAGATTGAGGTTTTTGACCTTTTACTTTGTAATGGAGTTTAAATTTCGAGATACGCAGTGTTAGGCGACACAGTGAATGTGTCTAATGGGCAGCAAGTTCCAGTTTGTGGAGGAAGACACTCTGACCCAAGGACACGAAGGGAGCTTTTCAGAGTTTTGTGGCTAGTGAATACAAACATGTAATCGTGCTTTTCATGGTACTACACAGACCCCCAGCTTTCTCCCAATGTTTCTATAGTCTCAATCCCGTTGAGTCAGCCTAGGCTTTATAAATACATAAAGCACATTTTATTTTTGATGATGGATACGAGATAAGTTTAGCTTAGAGTAGATATGTAGGCCTGATCAATAGCAGCAGTTAGAATGTTTGATTGCAAATGCTTCAAACAAATGCTGATTTTTTTTTTAAAGGAGTATATTGATGTGGTATCCTAGAGTTTGGAATTTAAAGCAAATTGAATGATCATCTACTTTATTAAAAAAGCACAATGCAGTCTTTTGTGTTCTATTATGACTTTAGAATGAAATATTCTTATAATAGTAGAGTTAAAGCTGTACTATTAATTCTCATGGAGACCACATTTAAATTTTTCCTTGACCTCCCACACCAGTTATATAATAATATCATATAAGTACCTTTTAATTTTATTTTACTTATGTATATGAGTATTTTGCCTACGTGTATGTTTGTGCACCATGTGCACTGGTGCCCCGGGAGGCCAGAAAAGGGCACGGGATCTCCTGGAATTAGAGTTATATGGTTGTGAGCTGTCTTGTGGGTCCTGGGAATCAGACCTGGGTCCTCTGGAAAAGCATCAAATGCTCTTAAACACTGAGCCATCTCTCCAGCCCCCAAGCATAGGGATATTTCCCCCTATCTCCTTCTAAAGCTTCAAGATAATTTCCTTCCAACTTAATTTAAGAATGATCAAAACCCTGTAAGTAACTAAAATAAATACATATCAAATACAAAATTATCTCATGGTTTGAATGTCACACACACACACACACACACACAAATCTTCTATTACAAAAGACTCGAGTGATCAGCGCACATCTCTATACAGTCTAACGCCAACTGCGAAGAGAAAGAGAGGAAGATGACATTCGGAGGGAGCTCTGCTGAGCTCCTTTGAGCACACAGCCACGCACCTATCCCTTTAACCCTCCACTCCACTGATACTGCACTTTCTGTCTGACACAGGCCGCTCTTAATTCTTAGAGAGACAATGTCATATCACTGGTGCTAAAGCAATGATTTACAGCACCACAAAAAAAATCAACTACCAAGTATTAAAGTGCAAACCCTTGAGGGGAGAGAGAATCCACAGCGCGAAATTCTTCACGATTCCTTCTTGAAAATACCACCCTGTCTGGATTCTCAGAGAACTTAATTCATGTCCTCAGAGTGCCGCATGCCACCTTCTGCTGGGAATCGCAGTCAGGTCATTCAGATGTCTGCACTTCCCATGGCCCATACTGTGGCAGTTCGTATGCCATAGGTACTCAGAGTGTCAGAGACCACACTTTGAGAACCAAGCAAGGGGTCGCTCTTGACGGAGAGGATGCACCAAGTATTACCTAGGACCCAAAGCACCTGCTTGTTGAAGTGCCTGTCTCACGGCACACGGCAGTCAAACAACTTTCAGGAGGAAAAGGGTTTCTTGTACTTCACCTATCATGTCATGAAAGATGCCTAATGCCTTAGGGAGTTTGTAAGAACACCTCCTAGGTTCTCTGGAGAAGCCGGGACTGCAAAAAGTAGCGAGCACGGCAGACTTTTTTTTTTTTTTTTCCTGCAGTCTCTGACAGCTCTCCGAGATAATGTACCCTGGCTGTAAGTATCAGCTCAAGGTTCCCTAGCTCTGTGCTTCTCCATGACTGTGGTGCAGGTACTGTGGGCACTAGTTAGAAATAAGGAAACATTTGATTCTGTCCCCACATCAGTCAAGATGCCCTTCGCAAACCCTCATGTGTCTGCTGTAGGCTAGTGAGAACCAGAGCGTTCCCCTGTTCTCTGTCACAAATAACTGATTCAGCTCACCTAGGAACATTCCCTTGGCTCTTGGGCGGTGGAGAAAATAAATGCTTGTGGTAAGGTAATGAAACTCACTTTCTTTTTCTTATTAAAACATTACATGCCCCAAAGGTCTCCACTAAAAGTCACCCTCATCACCGATATCTATCTTCATTGGGATCTGCTGTTTCAGCTGAGAACTGCTGGGCACTTAGCTGGACTCTGTAATCTGATCTGGGATGCATTGCCCCAGTTGATATCAGGGCCCTGAACAAGGAGCTTAGTAAGATGAGCAATAGTGTAAACGTGACTTAAGGAAGTCTGATTTATGTAAGAGACAGTATCAGTTGCAATAGGCCTTTGGACCTGCAATGGTTTTTCTGATCTCATTTTGTGCAGTCCACATAGCATCTTAATGATCATGGACCACAAATCCAGTTGCTACCATTCACAGAAGGCTGCCTCTTCCAGAGAGTCTTCTAACGCTGAAGAATTCCATCTCTTGATAGCTACACTTTCTTCTAACAAAGTAAATGGTGAGTTTAAATTCAGGAGAGAAAAAGATCAAGATAGCCTCCTTCCCTCAGGAATCAAGCTGAGCGTTCACAGCCATCTTGGTATACAAACACATTCCAATTGGAAATCTAATTATACTCATCTATTGTTTTACAAAATAATCCCAGAAAAGTCTCTAAAACATATCCATTGTGTTGGGGCTGGAGAGATGGTTCAGCAATTAAAAGCACTGGTTGCTTTCCTAGATGACCTGGGCTCAATTCCCGGAAACCACATCGGCTTACAACTGTCTGTTACTCCAGTTCTAGGAAAGCAGATGCCTACATCTGGCCTCGAAGGACACCAGGAACTCATGCTATGCATGGAAATACATGCAAGCAAAATATTTACACAGACAAATTTAAGATTTTAAGAATTTTTTTTTAATTTATTGTCTTCATCATAGTCCAAGTGGTTATCTGACACCAAATGATGTCCCTAAACCCAAGAGCAAACTTTACTGGGAGAGGGGATGTCATCCTCTAGAGTTACTTCCAGCTGTCATGGGGGCGACGTTCTTTCTGGGGGATCCTGTGAAAGTAAAATGATGGTTAAATTTCAAGATCAATGTCTTTTAAAATTGCAAATAGTCTCTGAGTATTTTTGCAGGTCTGGCCAGAATGTTGTATAAGATGTGCACCATTTCAGCTAACCAAGTTGGAACTGTCTTGTGCAGCTGGTACCCAAAACAGGTCTTGTAGTAGCGCTATCAGTATCATGACGTCATATCAACCAGGTGGAGTTGTTGTTCCTATTGGGCAGGTATTTTTCCATCTGTCAGTATCCAAACATCCAGGGTCCCTTGAATTTTTCAAAGATGAGTGTTTTCCTGTGGAGATAAGAACAGAACCCTGCCCCCATTCTATATGTTTTTCTTACCACCTGTACGAATATCATCATTGTGGATGAGTTGTCATTTCTCCTTTCCAAGAGGTTTTTCCTCTTCAAATCAAACCTTTATTAATTTTGATGGTATCCACAATTTTTCTTCGCCCGTGGAAACAAGAGCAAAGCCCCTTCTCCAACGTAGCACATCTCCTGGCTTCCATTGAGAAGTCAGCACATCTTTGAAATAAATCGGTTGATTTAGTTCAGCAGACTTTTCCATTATCCAATGTCTTTCTGCTGCTGTCGTTCCTTTCTCATTAGCGTTAAGAAAATTCAAGGTCAATAAAGCATTATGTAATCTATTTCTGGGGGTATTTTCGGTCCCTTTCTGTTTGTTCAGCATATCCTTTATAGTACGATTTGATCTTTCTATAACTGCCTGACCTGTGGGATTATGTGGTATACCTGTAATATGTTTTATATTATAATAAGCAAAAAAGCATTTCATTTTCTTAGATACATATGCTGGACCATTGTCTGTCTTTATTTGTGCAGGTATTCCCATGATGGCCATAACTTCCAATAGATGTGTGATTACTGAATCAGCCTTTTCTGAGCTCAGGGTAGTAGCCCATTGAAAACCTAAATACGTGTCTATGGTGTGGTGTACATATTTTAACTAACCAAATTCCATAAAGTGGAACACATCCATCTGCCAGATTTCATTTCTCTTAGTACCCTTTGGGTTACTCCTTGCAGGCAACGGTGTTTGATTATAGAAAGAACAAGTAGGACATCTCTTTATAATGTCCTTAGCTTGTTGCCATGTAATGGAAAATTATTTCTTTAGGCCTTTACTATTGACATGATGCTTCTTATGAAATTCTGAGGCCTGCAACACGCTTCCAATCAATAATTGATCAATCTCAGTGTTGCCTTATGCTAGAGGACCAGGCAGACCTGTATGGGACCGGATGTGTGTTATGTACATCGGACAAAGCCTGTTCCTGATTATGTCTTGTACCTGGATAAACAATGAAGTCAACTCTGTGTCATCTGGTATAAATTCAGCGGTTTCAATATGCAAGATAACTCTTTCTGCATATTGTGAATCTGTAACTATATTAAGAGGTTCTTTAAAATCCCTTAGCACCACAAGAATGGCATATAATTCTGCCTTCTGGACAGAATTATAAGGGCTTTGTTCCACCTTACTCAATTCATCTGACTTATAACCTGCTTTCCCTGATTTATTTGCATCAGTATAGAACGTACGGGCTCCAGTTATTGGAGCATCACGTACAATTCTAGGAAGAATCCAAGAAGTTCTCTTTATGAGGTTAAGTCTACCACTTTTGGGATAGTTGCTATTAATTTCTCCCCCAAAATTAGCACAAGCTCTTTGCCATGGTTCATTGTCTTCCCATAACTTTTTGTTTCTTCAGTAGTAAAAGGCACTATAATTTCTGTTGGGTCTATACCTGCTAGTTGACGAAGTCTCATCTTACCTTTTATAATTAATTCAGAGACTTTTTCCACATAAGTTTTTAATTTTTTTACTTGGTTTATTAGGTATAAATATCCACTCTAAAATAATATCTTCCCTCTGCATTAGAATCCCTGTAGGAGAAATTCTGGAAGGCAATATGACTAGGATGCAGCTAAGATTTGGGTTCACCCTATCCACATGTGCCTCCTGTAATTTTTCCTCAATCATTGAAGTTCCTTTTCTGCTTCAGCTGTCAGTTTTCTTGGACTCTTCAAATCTTTATCACCATCTAAGGTTTTGTTTAAATGAACTATTAGATCAGGTGTTATCCCAACAGCTGGTCATAGACTGGAAATGTCTCCTAACAATCTTTGGAAGTCATTAAGAGTCTTTAACCGGTCTCTCCTAATTTGTGCCTTTTGTGTTTTAATTTTCTCTAACCCTATTCTGTAACCTAGATAATTAATAGAATTTCCTCTTTGAATCTTTTCAGGGACAATTTGTAATCCCCACCTAGGCAAGACTTTCTTTACTTCTTCAAATATCCCTTCTAAAGTATCTTTATTTGAATCAGATAACAAGATGTCGTCCATGTAATGATAAATTATGGACTTGGGGAATTGTTTACAAATTATTTCCAATGGCTTACTTACAAAATATTGGCACAATGTAGGACTATTGAGCATACCCTGTGGGAGGATAGTCCATTGATATCTCCTAGTAGGCTGAGAATTATTATAAGTAGGTACTGTGAAGGCAAATTTTTCTCTATCCTTTTCTTGTAACGGTATAGTGAAAAAACAATCTTTCAAATCAATAACTATAAGAGGCCATCTTTTTGGTAATAGAGAAGGCAAAGGAATTCCAGATTGTAGTGGGCCCATAGGTTGAATTACCTTGTTGACAGCTCTTAAATCTGTCACCATTCTCCATTTACCAGATTTCTTTCTTACAACAAACACAGGAGAATTCCAAGGGCTGGTTGATTCTTCAATATGGTGAGCATCTAGTTGCTCTTGCACCAGCTGTTCCAATGCCTGTAATTTATCTTCAGCTAGAGGCCACTGTTTAATCCATATTGGCTTCTCAATTAGCCATTTTAAAGGTAGGGCTGTTGGTACCTCTAAAGGTTTAGTATTTGCTGTATGTTCTTGTACAGCCTGAATGGCTGGTGACCTTTTTCCATAATACCTCATCATATCCTTCCCAGAATTATGAGTTTCTGGAACTACAGGAATGTTATCTGGGTATTCCATTGTTGTAGCAGGTCACGGCCCCATAAATTTATTGCAATATTGGCTATATATGGCCTTAGTCTTCCTATTTGCCCTTTGGGCCCTATGCATTCAACCCATCTTGTGCTTTGTTTTACACGAGCTAGGGTTCCAATTCCCAGGAACTGAACATCTATCTCTTGAAGAGGCCAATTCAGATGCCAAGATTCTGGAGTAATGATACTTACATCCATACCTGTGTCTAATAAGCCTTAAATAAAAGTGCCATTTATACAGACTCTTAGCTTTGGTCTTTGATCGTTAATAGAAGTCTGCCAAAATATATGTTTACTCTGTCCTACTGGGTTTTTTGACTCATCCTCCACACATAATTCATCACTTAGACCAGTATTACTTTTTACAGCAGAAATTGGAGCTTTTAATTTTCTTGGTGAGGCACATTCTCCACTGTGACTGGGAATGACTGGGCCACTGTCGGCTTGGGGGCCTGCGAGAGGCCCCTCGAGGAGTTTCCCGACGGTATCGGGTTGCCTTGTCTGTCTGTTGTTGACCTGCATTCGTTGGACCAATGTCGGCTTTTACCGCATCTCCTACATATACCTGAAGGCTGAGGTCTCCTATTTTTGTCATTCCCAGAGGAGATATTATCCCTAGAAATTCTGTGCCTGCAATCCCTTTTCAGATGTCCTAATTTACCACAATTAAAATACCTGGCAGTTTGATGTCTCCTCATTGCTTTGGAAATCGCTTCTCCTACCCAAGATTCATCATTATAGCTAAACGTCTCAACATTCATAGTATGCTGAATCCATTCATCCATAGGTGCTGATCTAAACTTTAAAGGCCCAATTATCGTTTTGCATTCTATGTTTGCATTCTCAAAAGCTAGAGATTCAAGAAGTAGTCATCTAGCTTCTGGGTCTGTTACCCATATGTCCAGAGCCTTGATTAATCTTTGCAAAAAGTCAATAAAGGGTTCTCTCTGTCCCTGCCTAATTCTGGTATATGATTCAACCCTTTTTGCTGGATCTTGTAGCCTATTCCAAGCATTTAAAGCTGCTTGGTGACATAGACACAGTATTTCATCATCATAAAGAGC
The DNA here is from genome assembly GCF_950005125.1 of Chionomys nivalis. Taxonomy (NCBI): domain Eukaryota; kingdom Metazoa; phylum Chordata; class Mammalia; order Rodentia; family Cricetidae; genus Chionomys; species Chionomys nivalis. The sequence goes on along the minus strand of NC_080097.1, from coordinate 66,726,665 downwards.
TTGGACCTGTGGATCAGCATATTCTCCTGCACCAAGAATTTGATCTTGGGAAACCTCCACACCTTTTGCTCTTCCTTGCTGTTCCATGTTTGGATTCTTCTCTGAAATAGATTCCAAACATCAAGGAAGGTCCATTATCTAAAACTGCAGATACTAACTGATGGAAATCGTGGGGGGTAGCTCTAGCATTAGAAGCCCAATTCCTTATCATTTCCTTAACATGTGCAGAGTGCAAGTCAAAAGTAACAATAGCTTGCTTAATTTCTTTTAGATCACTCATTGCTATTGGCATTCATCTAGTTTCTCTGACTCCCTTTGAGCCTTTAGAAGTTGACGCTTTGTCCGAATGAATTACAGGGTATGTCGCTAAAACCCTGGGTAAGCCAGATCTAATAGCTGGTGGTGGCATTGTATCCTGTCCTTGTGCCTTCTTACTCTGTTCACCAGCTCCAGTAATTTCTTCAATCATTTCAAGCCTTTTTATTATTGTCTCTCTTAAATCCTGAATCTCCTGACCTGCATGTGTTTCTAGTGATTTCACTGAGGTATCAATTTTTTGGTCCCCATTCTGCACCTGTGATTCCAAAGCTTTTGAATCCTGAATCTCCTGACCTGCATGAGTTTCTAGTAAAGATTGTATGGTTCTTAGGAGTGCCATAATCTTCCTAAATGATAGAATATGCAAAAGAATACTGAAACCTAGTAACCAGTAAACTAAGTTATCCCCATAGTCATATAAACCTTGCATGATATAACCCATTGTTTTGGTAACCAAAACAGTAAAATTCGTGTTGGAAACGAAAACTGCCATATTACCTATTATCCAGCAGGTGGCGCTGTTGCCAAGTCGCGATGAAAACGGGGTCCTGTTTTAGTGTCCGCCTAGTATTTTTAAAAACTGAGAAATGCAAGTTGTTCAACAAAGTAAATGTAATTAAATCAATTCCATACATGGAACCATAAACCCAGAATCCAGGGGTAGAGAAGAGTAACCCGGAAGCCATGTTTGCCTCCACGTGACAGAGTTGTCCCGAGCGGTTGCAACTTTCGGCAACCGGTAACCGCGTGCTCTAGTTCGTGCCGCTTAAGAGCTGCGCTTGCAAGGGAGATTTGAAAACGACTCAGAAAAGAGCAAACCACGCTGGCAGCGACTATGCGGGCCTGTGGAGTTTAAATCCACGTGGGCAGGCAAACGATAGGCTGCGTGGGGACTTGAAGTCAATCTGAGGTGTCTAAAGGGAAAATATAAAGAACTGTAGCAAGAAAAGCCACTGTGTGATGATTTATGTTAAACTGCTGGCTCCACACACAAGGCACAGGCCGCAAGGCACAGGCCGCTGCCAAACTGGTGGCAGGCAGCCAAGCGGGGGAAGGAGGGTCCTAAAACCAAACGTTGGGCGCGAGATGAAGGCGAAGGCATAAGTCACATACAATCCCAGGCTTAGTTTGGAATTATGATTAATATAATAGTTATTTATTTAAAGGGGAAAAACTTACAGATCACTGTCCCAGACAATAGCCCCGTGCACAATCAGGAAGGGAGTCTAGTCGCCAGAAGCAGAATAGGAAGAGAGAGTGAGAAGGGAAGTAGCCACTTTTTTTAAAGGGAGAGAGACCATGCCCCAATGGGCTGGTATCTCAGCGGCTATTGGCTGGAGGAGCGGAAGGACCTCCCGCAACAGATGGGCATTTTGATTTGGTTTGATTTGACTTAATTGGATTTCTTGCGCTGGTGGAGCTGCCCCTTTTTTTTTATTATTTTTCTTAACATCCTGCTCAATGACCCCCTTATGATAACTGCTCAAGGAACAGGAACTTGTAGCCTTATAAGGAAAAGGGAGGAAACACTCTTCTTTGGTAATATTTACAATCAAAAAAGTGCATATGCATTGTCTTACTTAGGGTTTCTATTGCTGCAAAGAGACACCATGACCACAACAACTCTTACAAAGAAAATACCCAACTGGGGTGGCTTGTTTACTGTTTCAGATAGTCAGTCCATTATCATCATGTCAAGGAGCATGGTGATGTGCAGGCCGACATGGTGCTGGAGCTGAGAGTCCTACATCTTCCAGGCAACAGGAAGTCAACTGACTGTGGACACTGAGTGAAGCATGAGCAAAAGACCTCAAAGCCCGCCCCCATAGCAATGCACTTCCTCCAACAAGGCCACACCTCCTAATAGTGCCTCTCTCTTTGGGGGCCATTTTCTTTCAAACCACCACATGCATCAAGGTCCCCCCATTTCTTGCTAGTTTAGTGTGTATGAGTGCTTCTTGTCAGGAGTGCACTTGGGCAAAGAATGAAGGGAAGGGGGAGCTGGTGGGCTTCTGGCTCAACAGGGTGCTCCTGCTGTGTCCTGTCAGTCACACTGTTAGGTATTTCTAAAGGAGAATAGATTGGACTCAATTAGAGATGCTAAAACATACAAGAGGGATAAATAAGCAAGAGGAAGTTCAGATATCAATGAGAAATATTAGAGGCACCCCCAGTGGAAACAGAATTGTTAACAACTGAGACATCCATTCTTTGATTGTAGTGGCCATATCTTTGGTAATTGTTGCTTAATCCAGTAAATCCTTTCTGTTGGACATTTTCTGATTTATTTACATAAAAGCTGTGCTGATCAACATGAGATAGTTTCTGACAACCACTATGATTAAGTCAATTAAATGTTTTAAAACTTTTTTATTGATGGCCAGACCAAGAGGGAGCTGGAGCTCTCAGAAAGTCTCTTGGTGCCCAAGCTCAGGGATACAGTATTTTTGTTTGTTTATTTTTTTGTTTTTTCGAGACAGGGTTTCTCTGTAGCTCTAGAGCCTATCCTGGAACTAGCTTTTGTAGATCAGGCTGGTCTCAAACTCACAGAGATCCACCTGTTTCTGTCTCCCAAGTGTTGGGATTAAGGTGTGTGGCACCTCTACCCAGCAGGATACACTATTTTTAAATCGCAAACCCCACAGAAATACATCTGAGTTAGACGAAGGTCAGAGTATCCCTGAAAAGTTTATTTCTGGCCAAGCACAGTCATTATTTTAGGAATAACTTGCCAGTTATTTTGGTTAAAACATCTGGACCATGGTGAAGGTCATGGAAATCTCACTCAAATGTGTTGCCAATGCAGATGTGACTATAGAGGGGTTGAGAATTGTCTAAACCAGTGGTTCTCAACCTTCCTAATATTGTGACCCGTTAATATAGTTCCAAAAGTTGTGGCTAACCACAATCATAAAATTATTTTTGTTTTCTACTTCATAACTATCATTTTGCTACTTACTGCTATGAATTGTAATATAAATATCCAGTGGTCTTAGGTGGTGCGGAGGACCTGCAGGTTGAGAATTGCTGGTCTCAGCAAACACAAGATGGAGTCAGACTAGGATGGCATCTACCTCAGTCATTTCATTCTCCATTTCTACAGTTACTTTCAAATCTTGGCTCTTGGCTGAGAGGTAAGTAAATCTGGGTCCAGAGCATCATTAGTCAAACAAAGGCCATTCTTTATTTGATTTTAAAAGGCAGTTTACTTCACTGGAATGAGGTGCGGGGGCAGCTCTCCTGTAGAGCTGGCTGGGCAGCACACAGGGGAGTCAGAGGTGTGTCCCCTCTGGGCCTATTAAGCACACACTTGGAGGTAGTAGGTGTACAGTCATACATAAAACCGGATTATTATGTTCTGGGGTCATACAGCAGGTGAGACCAGTGATACAGGCAAACCAAGTTCCTGTGGAAGTGACATAAATTTTCTAGTTACGAGTAAGACTAGTATTACAAGAGGCAGAAAGTATGGGGGGTGCATAACCAAACAGGAGTCCTATTGCGAGAGAGTATTAGCCTGGGTGGATCCGGTCCAGGTGAAATGCTTCATTTCTGGTCCTAGCTTGGAATCAACTTGGCAAGAGAGTGAACCCAGGCATACATCTGGTCAACCTTGGTTGCAGCTGGTGTCAGGATGACAGTATGAGGTCCTTTCCAGGCAGGTGTCCCTCCTTTTTCTGAAACTTCTTGGTGTATACTTGGTCAGAATGAGTCAGAATGAGTGACAAGACACTGAGGAGGGAGTCAGAAGGGCATATCTGGAACCATAGAACGGATTGCAGTCTGGACTTGTCCAGAGACGGGAGAAACTTTTTTTTTTATTAAATTTTTTTTAATTAAAAATTTCCGCCTCCTCCCCACCTCTCTTTTCCCTCCCCCTCCCCCACTCCCCATGCCCTCCTCCCATCCCCCCTCCCTCTCCAGTCCAAAGAGCAGTCAGGGTTCCCTGCCCTGTGGGCAGTCCAAGGTCCTCCCCCCTCCATCCAGGTCTAGGAAGGTGAGCATCCAAACCGGCTAGGCACCCACAAAGCCAGTACATGCAGTAGGGTCAAAACTCAGTGCCATTGTCCTTGGCTTCTCAGTAGCCCTCATTGTCCACCATATTCAGTGAGTCTGGTTTTATCCCATGCATTTTCAGTCCCAGTCCAGTTGGCCTTGGTGAGCTCCCAATAGATCAGCCCCACCGTCTCAGTGGGTGGATGCCCCCCTTGCAGTCTTGACTTCCTTGCTCAAGTTCTCCCTCCTTCTGTTCCTCATTTGGACCTTGGGAGCTCAGTCCATTGCTCCAATGTGGGTCTCTGTCTCTATCTCCATCCATCGCCAGATGAAGGTTCTATGGTGATATGCAAGATATTCGTTAGTATGGCTATAGGATCGGGCCATTTCAGGCTCTCTCTCCTCAGCTGCACAAGGACCTAGTTGGGTACATGTCTCTGAACCCCTGGGAACCCCTCTAGAGTCAAGGCTCTTGCCAACCCTAAAATGTCTCCCTTAATTAAGATATATACTTCCCTGCTCCCATATCCAACCTTCCATTATCCCAGCCATCCCATTTCCCCAAGTTCTCCCTATCCTCCCCTTCTCACTTTTCTCTCCCCATCTCCCCTTTCCCCCATCCCACCCCACCCCCTAGTTCCCAAATTTTTGCCAAGCAATCTTGACTACTACCAATATCCAGGGGGATAACTATATGTTTTTCTTTGGGTTCACCTTCTTATTTAGCTTCTCTAGGATTGCGAATTATAGGCTCACTGTCCTATATTTATGGCTAAAAACCAATTATGAGTGAGTACATCCCATGTTCATCTTTTTGGGTCTGGGATACCTCACTCAGGCTAATGTTTTCTATTTCCATCCATTTGCATGCAAAATTCAAGAAGTCATTGTTTTTTACCGCTGAGTAGTACTCTAATGTGTATATATTCCACACTTTCTTCATCCATTCTTCTGTGGAAGGGCATCTAGGTTGTTTCCAGGTTCTGGCTATTACAAATAATGCTGCTATGAACATAGTTGAACAAATACTTTTGTAGTATGATAGTGTATCTCCTGGGTATATTCCCAAGAGTGGTATTGCTGGGTACTGGGGTAGGTTGATCCCAAATTTCCTGAGAAACCACCACACTGCTTTCCAAAGTGGTTGTACAAGTTTGCATTCCCACCAGCAATGGATGAGTGTACCCCTTACTCCACATCGTCTCCAGCAAAGGCTATCGTTGGTGTTTTTGATTTTAGCCATTCTGACAGGTGTAAGATGGTATCTCAAAGTTGTTTTGATTTGCATTTCCCTGATTGCTAAGGAGGTTGAGCATGACCTTAAGTGTCTTTTGGCCATTTGAACTTCTTCTGGTGAGAATTCTCTGTTCAGCTCAGTGCCCCATTTTATAATTGGGTTAATTAGCATTTTAACATCTAGTTTCTTGAGTTCTTTATATATTTTGGAGATCAGACCTTTGTCTGTTGCAGGGTTGGTGAAGATCTTCTCCCAGTCAGTGGGTTGCCTTTTTGTCTTAGTGACAGTGTCCTTTGCTTTACAGAAGCTACTCAGTTTCAGGAGGTCCCATTTATTCAATGTTGCCCTTAATGTCTGTGCTGCTGGGGTTATATGTAGGAAGTGGTCTCCTGTTCCCATATGTTGTAGAGTACTTCCCACTTTCTCTTCTATCAGGTTCAGTGTGCTCAGACTGATATTGAGGTCTTTAATCCATCTGGACTTGAGTTTTGTGCATGGTGATAGATATGGATCTATTTTCATTCTTCTACAGGTTGACAACCAGTTCTGCCAGCACCATTTGTTGAAGATGCTCTCTTTTTTCCGTTGTATACTTTTATTTCCTTTATAAAAAATGAGGTGTTCATAGGTTTGTGGGCTAAAATCCAGGTCTTCTACTTGATTCCATTGATCTACTTCTCTGTTTTTATGCCAGTACCAAGTCGTTTTCAATACTGAAGCTCTGTAATAGAGTTTGATGTCAGGGATGGTAATGCCTGCATATGTTCCTTTATTGTATAAGATTGTTTTGGCCATCCTGGGTTTTTTGTTTTTCCATATAAAGTTGATTATTGTTCTCTCAAGGTCTGTGAAGAATTTTGATGGGGATTGCATTGAATCTATAGATTGCTTTTGGTAGAATTGCCATTTTTACTATGTTGATCCTCCTAATCCAAGAGCAAAGGAGATCCTTCCATTTTCTGGTATCCTCTTTAACTTCTTTCTTCAAAGACTTAAAGTTCTTGTCAAATAGATCTTTCACTTCCTTGGTCAGAGTTAACCCAAGATATTTTATCCTATTTGTGGCTATTGTGAAAGGTGATGCTTCTCTGAATTCCCTTTCTGCATCCTTATCCTTAGTGTATAGGAGGGCAACTGATTTTTTGGAGTTGATCTTGTATCCTGCCACCTTACTAAAGGTGTTTATCAGCTGTAGGAGTTCTTTGGTAGAGTTTTTGGGGTCGCTTATGTATACTATCATATCATCTGCAAATAATGACAGTTTAACTTCTTCCTTTCCAATTCTAATCACTTTGATCCCCTTATGTTGTCTTATTGCTATTGTTAGAACTTCAAGCACTATATTGAAGAGGTATGGAGGGAGTGGACAGACTTGTCGTGTTCCTGATTTTAGTGGGATGGCTTTGAGTATCTCTCGATTTAATTTTATGTTAGCTGTCGGCTTGCTGTAATAGCTTTTATTATATTTAGATATGACCCTTGTATCCCTACTCTCTCCAAGACCTTTATCATAAAGGGATGTTGAATTTTGTCAAATGCTTTTTCAGCATCTAATGAAATGATCATATGTTTTTTTTTTCTTTCAGTTTATTTATATGATGGATTACATTGATAGATTTTCGTATGTTGAACCAGCCCTGCATCTCTGGGATGAAGCCTACTTGATCATAATGGATAATTTTTCTAATGTGTTCTTAGATTTGGTTTGCCAGTATTTTATTGAGAATTTTTGCGTCGATTTTCATGAGTGAGATAGGCCTATAATTCTCTTTCTTGGTTGGGTCTTTGTGTGGTTTTGGTATCAGGGTAACTGTAGCTTCATAAAAAGAATTTGGCAATGACTCTTCTGTTTCTATATTGTGAAAATACATTAAGGAGTATAGGTATTAGGTCTTCTTGGAAGTTCTGGTAGAATTCTGCATTGAAATCATCTGGTCCTGGGCTTTTTTTGGAAGGGAGACTTTTGATAACAGTTTGTAATTCTTCGCGACTAGCAGGTCTATTTAAATCGTTCACCTGGTCTTGGTTTAACTTTGGTATATGGTACTTATCTAAAAAGATGTCCATTTCTTTTACATTTTCCAGTTTTGTGGCATACAGGCTTTTGTAGTAAGATCTAAAGATTCTCTGAATTTCCTCTGTGTCTGTAGTTATGTCCCCCTTTTCATTTCTGATCTTATTAATTTGCATGTTCTCTCTCTGCCATTTGATTAGTTTGGATAGGGGTTTGTCTATCTTCTTAATTTTCTCCAAGAACCAACTTTTTGTTTCCTTGATTCTTTGGATTGTTTTCTGTGTTTCTATTTTGTTGACTTCAGCCCTCAGTTTGATTATTTCCAGTCTTCTACTCCTTCTGAGTGAGTCTGCTTCTTTTTTTTTCTAGAGCTTTCAGCTGTGCTGTTAAGTCTCCAATGTGTGCTTTCTCTATTTTCTTTAAGTGGGCACTTAGTGCTATGAACTTTCCTCTTAGCACTGCTTTCATAGTGTCCCATAGGTTTGAGTATGTTGTCTCTTTATTTTCATTAAATTCAAGGAAGACTTTAATTTCTTTATTTCTTCCTTGACCCAGGTGTGGTTCAGCAGTTGACTGTTCAGTTTCCATGAGTTTGTTGGCTTTCTAAGGGTAGTCTCATTGTTGAATTCTAACTTTAATCCATGGTGATCCGATAAAACACATGTGGTCACTAAAATTTTTTTGTATCTGTGGAGGTTTCCTTTGTTTCCGAGTATGTGGTCAATTTTCGAGAAGGTTCCATGAGCTGCAGAGAAGAAGGTATATTCTTTTCTATTTGGGTAGAATGTCCTGTAGATGTCTGTTAAGTCTATTTGCTTCATTACTTCCATTAATTCTCTTATTTCTCTATTAGGTTTCTGTCTGATTGACCTGTCCATTGCTGAGAGAGGTGTGTTGAAGTCTCCTAATATTAGTGTGTGAGGTTTGATGTCTGCCTTGAGTTCTAGTAATGTTTCTTTTACATAGGTGGGTGCTTTTATATTAGGGGCATAGATATTCAGGATTGAGACTTCATCTTGATGAATTATTCCTGTTATGAGTATAAAATGACCATCCCTATCTCTTCTGATTGATTTTAGTTTGAAGTCAGATTTGTTAGAAATTAGTATGGCCACACTCACTTGTTTCTTAGGTCCATTTGCTTGAAAAACCTTTTCCCAACCCTTTACTCTGAGTAGATGTCTATCTTTGTGGTTGAGGTGTGTTTCTTGTAAACAGCAAAATGTTGGATCCTGTTTTCGTATCCAATCTCTTAGCCTGTGCCTTTTTATAGGTGAATTGAGTCCATCGATATTAAGTGATATTAATGACCAGTGGTTGTTGACTCCGGCTGTTATTATTTTTTTGGTAGTAGAGTTTGTGTGTTTCCCTTCTTTGAGTTGTGCTGGTGAAGGGTCGCTAGTTGTCTGAGATATTATAGGCAGTGTTGGCAATGTTGGATTCTTGGGTTGTGATTTTCCTTCTATTAATTTCTGTAAGGCTGAGTTTGTGGCTATGTATTATTTAAATTTGTTGTTATCTTGGAATATTTTGTTTTCTCCATTGATAGTGAATGATAGTTTGGCTGGGTATAGTAGTCTGGGCTTGCATCCATGGTCTCTTAGTTTCTGCAGTACCTCTATCCAGGACCTTCTGGCTTTTATGGTTTCCATAGAGAAGTCTGGTGTAAGTCTGATAGGTTTACCTTTATAAGTAACTTGACCTTTTTCCTTTGCAGCTCTTACTATTTTTTCTTTAATCTGTATGTTTTGTGTTTTGATTATTATATGGAGAGGGAATGTTTTTTTTTTGATTCAGTCTATTTGGTGTTCTGTATGCTTCTTAAATATTCATAGGAATATCTTTCTTCATGTTGGGAAAGTTTTCTTCCATAATTTTGCTAAATAAATTTTCTGGGCCTTTGAGCTGTAATTCTTCTCCTTCTTCTATCCCTATTATTCTTAGGTTTGGTCTTTTTATGGTGTCCCATATTTCCTGAATGTTTTGTGATGAGAATTTGTTGGATTTGCTGTTTTCTTTGATCAGTGCGTTTATTTTCTCAATGGTGTGTTCAGAATCTGACATTCTTTCTTCTATCTCTTGTATTCTATTAGTTATGCTTGTTTCTATAGTCTCTGTTCGTTGCCCTAGATTTTCCATATCCAGTCGGCCCTTGGTTTGTGTTTTCTTCCATTTCAGTTTTCAATTCTTGAACTGTTTCCATTACCTGTTTGATTGTTTTTTCTTGGTTTCCCAGGGTATCCTTTACGTATTTATTCATTTCTTCCAACTTTTGTTATACTTCTCATCCATTTCTATAAGGGCATTTTTTACATGGTGTTTAAGGGACTCTATCGCTTTCATAATGTCATTTTTTCCCCCTTTTTCTGGATTAGGGTGTTCAAGACCTTCTGTTGTCTGATCAGGTAGGAACACTCACATTTAATATTTAACATATCAATATACACGAAACAGTACCAGTACAATTTTTTATAAATAGTAATTCATAAATACCAATCATCCCAAAAAACCAGTTACCCCCTTCTTTTTTTTTCTTTTTTTTTTTCCAAAAAAAAAATATCATCCCATCCCCTCAACCCTAAACCAACCATTAAAAGATGTCCCCAACCCTGAGGGCAAATTCTGTTGGGAGAGGGGATGTCGTCCTCTAAGATTGCTTTTAGTTGACATGGGGGCGACGTTTCTTTTAGGGGGTCCTGTGAAAGCAAATGATGGTAAAATTTCCAAATTAACCTTTGACCTAAGAAAATTGTAACTAGTCTCAGAGCGTTTTGAGAAGGTCCGACCAGAGTGCTGTCAAAAATGTGTACCATTCGAAATTGTCTCTTGTAGTTGGTACCAAAAAACAGGTCTAATATTAGCGCTTAAAAAAAAAATTTATGACGTCATAAAAACCAGATGGAGTTGATGTTGTGGGGCCCCATCTTCATCCTGGAAACTTTAAAGATTACTGTAGGAAAATTTGTTGCTTGTTATGGGAAATTTAAACATTAACAACGAGGACATATACTGACATATAAAGAAAGACACAGATATGAGGAAAAGCAAAGAAAGTTTAAGACATATATATATATATAAATTAATACTTACAGAACAAGTCCCTCCATCAGTAATTAAATATTAGGGGTACCTTAAATTCTTTGAAGATGGGTATTTTCCTGTGGAGATAAGAAGAGAACCCTGTCCCCAACCTATTTGTATTACTTACCATCAGTATGATTGCCATCCATGTGATTGAATTGTTATTTATCTTTCCCAACTGGCTTCTCTTCATCAAAATGAACCTTTATCAATTTTGATGGAATCCACAATTTTCAAACCTGGGACAAATGGCTGAAGTGCCTACTTAATATATTAAACAGACCGGCCACCAGGTTCTCTGGGCATTCCCTGGTCCCTACCTGCTACAGAGACTGGCTGGCACACCCAGCTCTTTTCTCTGAACTCCCCAGCCCAGAGCTGGGCTGCCCTTCCCCAGAGTCTCTTTTCTATATAATCCAGACATTTTGGTTACTTGCCCCTTTTTATACCTTTGTCCTTCTGGGCCGCTGCACCTGGTTCTCCCCCTCTCTTCTCCCCCCCTCCCATGACCCAGTTCACCTGGCCATGTCCACTGTGGACCCTCCCAGGTGTCCCTGCCTCTGGCTATGCCCTCTCTCACATACCTATGACAAACTGTCTCCTGTACTACACCTGGGAGTAGTCATGTCCTTTCTTTTCCTTTTTACTTCTTTTCTTTTAATTCAGAGACCAATTGATAATCTCAATGACAGGGTTTCTTTTCATTTTTTTAAAAAATTGTTTCCTTTTTTTCTCAGTGGTTACTAGGCCTTAAACATGGGAGGGCCTTGGAGGCCTGGCCAGCTGGTCTGAGATATGCCCAGCAAGCCCTCACAGTCACAGAGGGTCACCTCAGGGTTGTCATCAGGTATTAACGTCACAGGGTTGTGACTGTACAGCAACAAAAGTAAGATGGGGTGTAGTGGGAGCTACGGGCTTGCTTTTCGTCCTGCCCGGCTCCCGCAGGGCTAGCTTTACACCCGAAATAACAACACACAAATGTATTATTTTAAACACTGCCTGGCCCATTATATCTAGCCTCTTCTTGGCTAATTCTCACGTCTTAATTTAGCCCATTTCTAATAATCTGTATAGCACCACGAGGTGCGCTTACTGGGAAAGACTCAGCATGTCTGACCTGGTGGCTGGCTGCATCGTGTCTGCCCTGGAGAGGAGCAGAGGCATGGCGTCTTATCTCACTTCCTCTTCCTCCCAGCATTCTGTTCTGTTTACTCCACCCACCTATGTTCTAACCTATGAGGCTAAGCAGTTTCTTTATTAATTAACCAATGTCCTTCCCACATCAATGGGGTGATCAAGCGACAGAGAGACGTGAGCATTTGACATCCATCCACTGTGAAAGCTTGAATGAGAATGACCTCCGAAGGCTCATATATTTGAGTGATTAGTTATCATTGATAAACTACTTGGGAGAGATTAGGAGGTGAGGCCTAGTTGGAGGAGCAGGCTTCGAGGTTAGTCTGCAATAGGACCCCCCCCCATCCGTCCCCTGTGGGTTAGGATGTAGATCTCAGCTACTGCTCCAGCTCCATGCCTGCCTTTGCCACCGTGTTCCCTCCCGACTAACCCTCTGAAACTATCAGCTTCTCCAGTTAGTTAGATGCTTTATTCTTTCTTCTTCCGTTGTGGGAGTTGCCTTGGTCATGGTGTCTCTTCACAGCAGTAGAATAGTAACTATTGTGACTAAGACATTGGCCGTTCGTCCCTCTTAAGATGACTTCCACAGCAAGGGGAGCTGTTAAAGTCAGGTTCTGGCCTGGGGTGAGCTTGTCAGCTTTCCCTACTTGTATAAGAGGTTATACAAATAACAGAATGACCAACTGGCAGCCACCATGTTCAGACCCTTGAACAGATATGTTACAGGCCTTGCTAGGATCTGAGACAAAAAGGTGGACCGGTTTAGTGACATCTGGTAGCTAAAGCTGGGGGTTGGGTAGTGTGCAGAAGTTGATTAGAAGTGCCTGAGGTTGAGGGGGGTGGGGACGAGATAGTGGTCGCAGATGAGTCTGGAAGAGGTAGGGGAGGTGGGAATGGGGAAGACAGGTTGTAGACGGGGAACCGGAGCCCAGCAGATGGCCTTAAACTCCAAAGGCAGCAGGAAGGGTGGCGGGAGGCTGGTGACGGGGAACCTACCAGCACTGGACTCCCTGTCTGTGGTGTAGGTGCCACCTGCCCGCCCCCGCCTTCCGGCACCTGGAAGAGCCACACCTGAGAGGAGCACACCCCCCCACCCCACCCCCACTCCCAACCCCAACAGCTCCCTAGCTTCCATTAGTCCTCTGTCCTTCCGGCGTGAGCAGGACCCAGGATGGCGTTGGGCCAGCGCCTATGGATAGTACAGCCTACCTAGTCCTTGCCAGGTGAAGCAGGCCCGGACTGGGGGTCGTCCATAGCTGGGAGCGACCCCCCAGCCCCACTGGGAGCCTTGGGCCAGGGGTGTGTGGCTCCGGGACCAGATGGATTTGACCAGAAATTTCGCGTTCTGGAGAGAAAAGGAGACATTCTTTGTAAACAAAAAGACAAACAGCTAAAAAACGGCAGAGGTTGCCGCCTACTGGTAGAATCCAGAAAAAACAGCAGAATTTCAATCAATCAGACTCAGCTTCCTTTTGGGGGGCGGGGGCAAAACAATACCAGCAGCCAAAGCAAAAAAGCAATTAAACAACTCCCTAAACCAAACTTTCCCGACACACACTCACTCTTTCACACATGAATAAATGGTGGGCCATTCGTTCAAACAAAACAGAAACATCTCTCACGAGAAGCAAAACCAGCATGCAGGGTCCTCCGCTGTTGGTATCCCAACTTAGTGTGTAGGACTGGGGAGAAGTTTGCGCCAGAAAGTTTCTTCCTAAATAAGGAAAAGGGCCTTGACTATTGATTCCTTTTATCCAGAAGAAGGAAGAGAACAGACTCCCTTTTGTGGCCCGTCCTGCTTATCCAGAAGGCTCCCAGAGGGGCTCATCCCCGTCAACCAGAACTATAGCTGAATCCACCACACAAACTCACCTCCTACGAGTGTCAGAAGGGTTTTGTTTTGGTACTGGGAACATGGCAGTCACCCCAGACCTTTCCGGACTCAGTGAGAGGAGTTGGTCCCTGGAACATTTATGAGGGGATGTCTCTCCTGTAACCTCTCCCTGGCAGAGTGGGAATGAGGCTGAGTCCCACAGAGCATGGAGGATCTTGCTGGAACCTCCAATGTAATGGAATGATCCGCTCAAGATGGTGATGACAGCCACACTGATTAAAACAATTAAAAAAGTTTCAAGTCCTTATTATTGATGGCCAGACCAAGAGGGCGCTTGAGCCTTCAGAAAGTCTCTCGGTCTTTAAATTCAGGGATACAGAGTATTGAAGGCAAAGTCTACCAATATGCAACAGAGTCAGGTGAAGGTCAAAGTAACCTTCATTTCTGGCAGAGCAGAATTGTTATTTGAGACATAACTTGCTAATTTTTTTGGTTAATATATCTGGACCATGGTCAACACCATGAAAAACATCACTTGTGTTGCCAGAGCAGACGTGACTGTTGTGGGCAGGGCGGTAGAGGGACCGAGAACTGTCTAAGCAAACAGAAAATCGAACCAGAACGGGATGACATTACCTTAGACATTTCAACGTCCCCTTGTTCTTCTAGTAAAGACAGGTGCCTTCTTCATAAGCAGCGAGAAGGTCTAAGACCCCGAGAATCCAGAGAACTCCTGCAGTGGGAGTCATGTTGTTCTTGGGACTTTTCTAGTCTCTGTATTGTCAAATTATCATCTCTAGAAAATTGTCGCGACGTTTGGATAGAGGTACCCCCGAGTGAAGACACACATGATATGACAGTGGGACCCAGAGCCACAAAGCGAGGGGTTAGGGAAAATCTCGGAAAGGGAAGAGCGTGGACTGTGTATCACAATACAGGAACACAGCAGTTTCAGCCAGAGTCCAGGCTGGAGCCTCTTGTCCAGGAAGAGTCCTGAGCAGGGCCTGGCAGGGGATGCACCCTATTTCCAGTTCATCCTTCTCCCTCATCCTTTCTCTCTCGCTTAGTAGTCTTTATTACTGAGTACTCTGAGGCGAGGCCCATAGCTTCTGTCTTATAGTCTTTTGGAATGTCAGGAGCTGGTTAGGTAATGAGTTGAGAGGTGGAAACAATTTCTCCCTCAGGCATTTCAGGTCTATATTCTTAAATTTTCAGAAAGCCGTACTTAGCTGCTCTCCAAGAAACACGGGGTTTTTCCCTCCTCATTGGGTCACTGTCAATCTTTGCAAAATTTATTGCTTTGGCAATATATTGTTTTATTTCTCCTTGCAAACACTGAATCATTATTTGGACCTATGTTCTCATTGATTCTCCTTATTGACTGACCTGAGAGTTGAAGTCAGAATTAGCCTCAGGCAATGCTGTTGCTCCACCAGAAAATTGGGTTACTGGCTTGTTGTTGATCTGCCTGCACTTGGATGGCACCCTGGATATGGGATTTCTCATCTGCACTTCAGCAGTGTGGAAAAATGACTGAGAAGTCCCTTGTGCACACTCCAAAGTCAGAATCATGTACCAAATTCATTTAAGAATTTTGCAGACCAGTATTTCTATAAGGTACCCTAAATCTCTCATTGAAAAAGGGACAGCTGCCAGATGTGGTGTACATGACTGTACCCACAGCCCTCAAGAGTCTGAGGTGGGAGGATTAGGATGAGATTGTGGCCAGCCTGGACTATGAAGGGGTTACCTCCTCTTTCCAGGGACCATTAGGTAGAAAAAGGCATAAGGGGAAGAGGTTGTGGAGGACAGAGGTCATCGGCAGAAGCTTTCTTGGGACATTTTAGGATTTCTATCAGTGTGATAAAATAAAATGACCAAAATCAGCTTGGGGAGGAAAAGGCTTACTTCATCTTAAAAGCTTGTAGTACATCATCCTGGAAAATCAAGACGGGACTGTGGAGGTAGGAACTGGAGCAGAGAAGAGGGAGGAACATTGCTTCCTGGCCTGCTCCTCATGGCTTGCTCAGCTTGTTACAGCACTCAGGACCACCAGCCCAGGGGTGGCACTGCCTACAATGAACAGTGCCCCCCACATCAGTGTGGTTCGTTTTCAATCAAGAAAATGCACCATGGGTGTGCCCACAGGCCATGTCTAGTAGGGGCATTTTTTTTTCATGAGGTTTTCTCTTTTAAAAGGATTTTAGCTGCCAAGGAGCCAGAAGTGTTCAGCTGTCTGTCTCTGTTTCCCTTCCTGTCGCTCATGGCTAATGTATACTCCAGATGTTTGAATGTGTGTGTGTGTGTCTGTGTGTCTGTGTGTATGTGTGTGTGTCTGTATCTGTGACTCTATGCATGGGTGTGTTTCTGTATCCTGGTTTTCCCTTTGCTGATATCCACTGTTGGTGACACACGGCCTTGGTGAGGGGGCTCTCTGAGGTGACTTGTGTTTGTGTGTGTGTGTGTATGTCTCTGTGTATGTCTGTGTGTGTGTTTCTGTATCCTGCTTTTCCCTTTGCTGATATCCACTGTTGGTGACTCACAGCCTTGGTGGTGGTGGTGGGGGGGGCTCTCTGAGGTGACTCTGTAATGGACACTCAGAAGGGACAAATGAATGTTCTCTGCTCACTTCACCCAGGCAAGTCCAGGCTGTCAATCTGGTTTTCACTGACTGCTTGAATATCTTTTCCCTTTAAATCAGTCTCACTTTAGGAACAATGCTCTCAAAGGTGCACACACATATACAATGTGATTGTCACCATTTTTGTGAGACTTTTAGTCATTCGGGAGATCACTTGACCTATCTGTGGTATTACCCTAAAAAACTTAAAGGTCTCTTGGCAACAGTCATAGGTACAAGTCACCATGGTTTAGGAGAAGAAGCTGAGTTAATTAATGGCTTCTTCACAAGCAGCGAAGACCTGGGACTCATGCGGTGCTTCCAGAAGGAAAATGCACTAACTGGGAAGCTCCTGTAGTAGAGTTCACATCAGGGAGGGAGTGCAGGCCAACGATACCTGTACATGTTGACTCCCTGACAACCGACAGGCAAAAAGGTTCCCAGTTCATTTCTGGTTTGTATGTTTGGGGTTCTGAGATTGACCCAGGAGCCTTCTTCTTGCTAGCAAGTGCTCTATCATGGAACTAAACTCCCAATTCCAGGTTCACGCCATCTCATTTGTCCTATTTGTGTGCATGCTATCAGGCAATACGTGTCTGACACACACAACAGCTGAGAATAGAAGTGGTGATAGCATTAGAGATATGGCTGCATTTTGCACAGGAGGTGCAGGAGCTGATGCAATCCTCTGCTTTTCCTGGACCAGGTTAAGGAATAGTAGTCAAATCCCAGTTGGAACTGTCTGATGGGGGAATGACAGAGCCAGTAGTCAGTTAAATTTAGTGTTCTAGAAAACATTTCCAGATCTTTGACTAACTGTAGTGAGGTCATCTTCTTTTCCTTTGAGAGGATGTCTTAAAGAATGACTGCAGACAAAAGTTGCTGGTACCTTTACTCTAGCACATCTTTGGGGATTTTGGTCATCCCACCTATTGGCTAAAGTGTTGTTCCTCCTTTGCAGAGCCAGTGTGATGTTTTCTTAGTTTAATTTTGCTATATTGCCTACACAAGGGAATCTAGGTGGTTGAATCAAAATAGACATGTGTGTCCCTGGGTTGGTTTGCCTCTTGATGGATGCACAGACCAACACAACCTGGAACTGTCATTACAGGAAGAAATAAGGACACCAAGAATAGTTAGGACCGAACCCTAGATTTTCAAAAGGCTTATATAAACTATATCAGAGTAAGAGTATTCTGATAATTACCCAGGAGAAACCAAAAGGGATAGAAATTTAATTACCAGGATGAAAGAGGAAAGGGTTTATATAGAACTTTTAAAAATAGCCCAAGACAAAATGCAAATAAAGCCATGTTTTAATCCAACTCTATTTATGTTCTAATCCAATTCTACTCTATTTATATAAATGACCAGCAAACTGAACATAGCTCAAGGATCATGATTTTCCTGCCCTCTCCTGAGTTCAAGTTTACTTTTATATAAAAAGACTTCTTTTTTCTTACATGTGTATTTGTGCAATAATCCACTTTGTGTCTCCTATGTCTTTTTCTTTTTTTTCTTTTTTTTTATTCTTTTTTAATTAAAATTTCCACCTGCTCCCCGTTTCCCATTTCCCTCCCCTCCTCCCAAATATTGCCCCCTCCCCCCACTTCCCTCCCCCTATCCCCACTCCTCTTCTCCTCCCCCCACTCCATTCCCCCTCCCTCTCGATACTGAAGAGCAGTCCAAATTCCCTGCCCTGCGGGAAGACCAAGGTCCTTCTATCTACGTCCAGAAAGGTGAGCGTCCAAACAGGCTAAGCTCCCACAAAGCCAGTTCATGTATTAGGATTGAAACCTAGTGCCATTGTCCTTGGCTTCTCATCAGTCTTCATTGACCGCCATGCTCAGAGAGTCCGGAATCAACCCATGCTTATTCAGTCCCAGACCAGCTGGCCTTGGTGGGCTCCCAATAAATCAGTTCCACTGTCACAGTGGGTGGGTGCATCCCTCGTGGTCCTGATTTTTTGCTCATGTTCTCCCTCCTTCTGCTCCTCATTTGGACCTTAAGAGCTCAGACCGTTGCTCCAAATTGAGACTCTGTCTCTACCTCGATCCATCGCCAGATGAAGGTTCTAAGGTGATATGCAAGATATTCATCAGTATAGGATAGGGTCATTTCAGGTTCCCTCTCCTTAGTTGCCCAAGGTACCAGCTGGGGACATATTCCTGGACACCTGCGAACTCCTCAAGAGTCAAGTCTCTTGCCAACCCTAAGATGGCTCCCTTAGATAGGATATATACTTCGCTGCTCCCGTATCCATCCTTCCTATATCCCAACCATCCCAATCCCCCGAGCTCCTCCCATCCTCCCCTTCTCATATTTCTCATCCCATTTCCCCTTTGCCCCATGCCACCTCACCCGCAAGTTCCCAGTTTTTGCCCTGCAATCTTGTCTACTTCCCCCTCTCCATGCGGATGACTATATGATTTTCTTTGGGTTCACTTTCTTATTTAACTTCTATAGGATCACACATTATATGCTTAATGTCTTTTATTTATGGCTAGAAACCGATTATGAGTGAGTACATCCCATGTTCCTCTTTTTGGGTCTGGGATACCTCACTCAGGATAGTGTTTTCTATTTCCATCCATTTGCACGCAAAATTCGAGAAGTCATTGTTTTTTACTGCTGAGTAGTACTCTAATATGTATATATTCCACACTTTCTTCATCCATTCCTCCATTGAAGGGCATCTAGGTTGTTTCCAGGTTTTGGCTATTACAAACAATGCTGCTATGAACATAGTTGAACAGATACTTTTGTCATTTGATGTGGCATCTCTTGGGTATATTCCCAATAGTGGTATTACTGGATCTTGGGGTAGGTTGATCCCAAATTTCCTGAGAAATCGCCACACTGATTTCCATAGTGGTTGCACAAGTTTGCATTCCCACCAGCAATGAATGAGTGTGCCTCTTTCTCCACAACCTCTCCAGCAAAGGCTATCATTGGTGTTTTTGATTTTAGCCATTCTGACAGGTGTAAGATGGTATCTCAAAGTTGTTTTAATTTGCATTTCCCTTATTGCTAAGGAGGTTGAGCTTGACCTTAGGTGTCTTTTGGCCATTTGAATTTCTTCTGTTGAGAATTCTCTGTTCAGATCAGTGCCCCATTTTTTTATTGGGTTCATTAGCATTTTAAAGTTTAGTTTCTTGAGTTCTTTATATATTTTGGTGATCAGACCTTTGTCTGTTGCAGGGTTGGTGAAGATCTTCTCCCAGTCAGTGGGTTGCCTTTTTGTCTTAGTGACAGTGTCCTTTGCTTTACAGAAGCTACTCAGTTTCAGGAGGTCCCATTTATTCAATGTTGCCCTTAATGTCTGTGCTGCTGGGGATAAACGTAGGAAGTGATCTCCTGTACCCATATGTTGTAGAGTACTTCCAACTTTTTCTTCTATCAGGTTCAGTGTGTTCAGACTAATATTGAGGTCTTTAATCCATTTGGACTTGAGTTTTGTGCATGGTGATAGATATGGATCTATTTTCATTCTTCTACACGTTGACAACCAGTTCTGCCAGCACCATTTGTTGAAGATGCTCTCTTTTTTCCATTGAATACTTTTAGCTCCTTTATCAAAAATTAGGTGTTCATAAGTTTGTGGGTTAAAATCAGGGTCTTCTACTCGGTTCCATTGATCGACTTCTCTGTTTTTATGCCAATACCAAGCTATTTTCAATACTGAGGCTCTGTAATAGAGTTTGAGGTCAGGGATGGTAATGCCTCCAGACGATCCTTTATTATATAAGATTGTTTTGGCTATCCTGGGTTTTTTGTTTCTCCATATAAAGTTGATTATTGTCCTCTCAAGATCTGTGAAGAATTTTTATGGGATTTTAATGGGGATTGCATTGAATCTATAAATTGCCCTTGGTAGAATTGCCATTTTTACTATGTTGATCCTCCCTATCCAAGAGCAAGGGAGATCCTTCCATTTTATGGTATCCTCCTCAATTTCTTTCTTCATTGACTTAAAGTTCTTGTCAAATAGATCCTTTACTTCCTTGGTTAGGGTTACCCCAAGATATTTTATGCTATTTGTGGCTATCGTGAAGGGTGATGCTTCTCTGATTTCCATCTCTGCTTCCTTATCCTTTGTGTATAGGAGGACAACTGATTTTTTGGAATTGATCTTGTATCCTGCAACGCTACTAAAGGTGTTTATCAGCTGAAGGAGTTCTTTGCTGGAGTTTTTGGGGTCGCTTATGTACACTATCATATCGTCTGCAAATAATGAAAGTTTAACTTCTTCCTTTCCGATTTGAATCCCTTTGATCCCCTTATGTTGTCTTATTGCTATTGCTAGAATTTCAAGCACTATATTAAAGAGGTATGGAGAGAGTGGACAACCTTGTCGTGTTCCTGATTTTAGTGGAATAGCTTTGAGTTTCTCTCCATTTAATTTGATGTTAGCTGATGGCTTGCTATAAATAGCTTTTATTATAGTTAGGAACGACCCTTGTATTCCTAATCTCTCTAAGACCTTTATCATAAAGGGATGTTGAATTTTGTCAAATGCTTTTTCAGCATCTAATGAAATGATCATATGGTTTTTTTCTTTCAGTTTATTTATATGATGGATTACATTGATAGATTTTCGTATGTTGAACCAGCCCTGCATCTCTGGTATGAAGCCTACTTGATCATAATGGATAATTTTTCTAATGTGTTCTTGGATTCGGTTTGCCAGTATTTTATTGAGTATTTTTGCGTCGATGTTCATGAGTGAGATTGGCCTGTAGTTCTCTTTCTTGGTTGTGTCTTTGTGTGGTTTTGGTATCAGAGTAACTTCAGCTTCATAAAAGGAATTTGGCAATGACTTCTCTGTTTCAATATTGTGAAATACATTAAGGAGTATAGGTATTAGGTCTTCTTGGAAGTTCTGGTAGAATTCTGCATTGAAGCCGTCTGGACCTGGGCTTTTTTTGGTGGGGAGGTTTTTTATAACAACTTCTAATTCTTCGCGACTAACAGGTCTATTTAGATTGTTCACCTGGTCCTGGTTTAACTTTGGTATATGGTACTTATCTAAAAAAGTGTCCATTTCTATAACATTTTCCAATTTTGTGGCATACAGGTTTTTGTAGTAAGATCTAATGATTCTCTGAATTTCCTCTGAGTCTGTGGTTATGTCACCCTTTTCGTTTCTGATTTTGTTAATTTGCGTATTCTCTCTCCGCCGTTTGATTAGTTTGGATAGGGGTTTATCAATCTTATTGATTTTCTCCATGAACCAGCTTTTTGTTTCATTGATTCTTTGGATTGTTTTCTGTGTTTCTATTTTGTTGATTTCAGCCCTCAATTTGATTATTTCCAGTCTTCTACTTCTCCTAGGTGAGTCTGCTTCTTTTTTTTCTAAAGCTTTCAGGTGGGCTATTAAGTCTCCAATGTGTGCTTTCTCCGTTTTATTTAAGTGGGCACTTAATGCTATGAATTTTCCTCTTAGCACTGCTTTCATAGTGTCCCATAGGTTTGAGTATGTTGAGTCTTCGTTTTCATTGAATTCAAGAAAGACTTTAATTTCTTTCTTTATTTCTTCCTTGATCCAGGTTAGGTTCAGTAGTTGACTGTCCAGTTTCCATGAGTTCATAGGCTTTCTGGGGATAGCATTGTTGTTGAATTCTAACTTTAATCCATGGTGATCTGATAAGACACAGGTGGTTACCGATATTTTTTTGTAACTGTGTAAGTTTGCTTTGTTACCGAGTATGTGGTCTATTTTCGAGAAGGTTCCATGAGCTGCAGAGAAGAAGGTATATTCTTTCCTATTTGGGTGGAATGTTCTATAGATGTCTGTTAAGTCCATTTGATTCATTACCTCCCTTAATCCTCTTATTTCTCTGTTAGGTTTCTGTCTGATTGACCTGTCCATTGGTGAGAGAGGAGTGTTGAAATCTCCTACTATTAGTGTGTGTGGTTTGATGACTGCCTTGAGTTTTAGTAACGTTTCTTTTACATAAGTGGGTGCTTTTATATTAGGGGCATATATATTCAGGATTGAGATTTCATCCTGGTGAATTGTTCCTGTTATGAGTAAAAAATGTCCATCTCCATCTCTTTTGATTGATTTTAGTTTGAAGTCAACTTTCTTAGAAATTAGTATGGCCACAGCTGCTTGTTTCTTAGGTCCGTTTGCTTGATAAACCTTTTCCCAGCCCTTTACTCTGAGTAGATGTCTGTCTTTGTGGTTGAGGTATGTTTCTTGTAAGCAGCAGAATGTTGGATCCTGTTTTCGTATCCAATCTCTTAGCCTGTGCCTCTTTATAGGTGAGTTGAGTCCATTGATATTAAGTGATATTAATGACCAGTGGTTGTTAACTCCGGTCATTTTTCCTTTCTTTCCTTCTTTCCTTTGGTAGTAGAGTTTGTGTGTTTCCCTTCTTCAAGTTGTGCTGGTGAAGGGTCATTAGATGTCTGAGTTATTGTGGGCATTGTTGGACTCCTTGGTTTGTGATTTTCCTTCAATTACTTTCTGAAGGGCTGGATTTGTGGCTACGTATTGTTTATATTTGTTTTTATCCTGGAAAACTTTGTTTTCTCCATTTATAGTGAACGAAAGCTTGGCTGGGTATAGTAGTCTGGGCTTGCATCCATGGTCTCGTAGTTTCTGCAGTATATCTATCCAGGACCTTCTGGCTTTCATGGTTTCCATAGAGAAATCAGGTGTAAGTCTGATAGGTTTACCTTTATAGGTAACTTGACCTTTTTCCTTTGCAGCTCTTAATATTCTTTCTTTATTCTGTATGTTTTGTGTTTTGATTATTATATGACGAGGAGATTTTTTTTTTGATCCAGTCGATTTGGTGTTCTGTATGCTTCTTGGACCTTCAAAGGAATATCTTTCTTAAGGTTGGGAAAGTTTTCTTCTATAATTTTATTAAATATATTTTCTGGACCATTGAGCTGTACTTCTTCTCCTTCTTCTATCCCTATTATTCTTAGGTTTGGTCTTTTTATTGTGTCCCAGATTTCCTGAATGTTTTGTGATGAGAATTTGTTGGTTATGCTGTTTTCTTTGATGAGAGTGTTTATTTTCTCTATGGTATCTTCAGTGTCTGAGATTCTTTCTTCTATCTCTTGTAATCTGTTGGTGGTACTTGTCTCTGTAGTTCCTGTTCGTTTATTCAAATTTTCCATCTCCATCCTTCCCTCGGTTTGTGTTTTCTTTATTACTTCCACTTCATTCTTCAAGTCTTGAACTGTTTCCCTTACCTGTTTGATTACTTTTTCTTGTTTCTCTTGGTTTTCTTGGGTATCTTTGAGATATTTATTCATTTCCTCTACCTTTTTGTTTGTAATCTCTAATTGGTTGTGGCAGTTTTTCACCTCCTGTTTAAGGTCCTCTATTATTTTCATAAAATTCACTTTTGAGTCGAATTCTTCTAATTCTTCTGGATTAGGGTGTAGACTTCTCATTTCGGGATTCCTGGATTCTGGTGATGTCACGTTGCCTTTCAAGTTGTTGGGGGAATTCTTGCATTGGCGCCTGCCCATCTTTTCCTTCAAATGGAGCCAGGAGAGGCCTGACATCTTGGACCAGTCTTTGCTGTGACTAACTCTCTAGGTGTATCTCCTCAGTGTAGGGGCAGGAACCGTTCCCTTCCAGATGAACTCCTCAACACCAAAACATGGATGCGTGGTATTCCAATGACCCGCGTAAAGAAGGCCGAATGCAAGGGGTCTGGCGGGGTCCAGTAGAACACAGGCGACACTGCAGTACAAGCTGGAGGTGCCTGCGCTCCCTTTCGGGGGTTGTGGAGGCCTGCCCGCTAGGCAGGCACTCACCGCTCTGGTTGGGTAGCCTTAGTGTAGGGGCGTTTGTGCTCTCTACCGGGACCGTCTGCCCCAGGATAGTACACACTCACCCGTCCCGATGAAACTTCTTGGCACCTACACAGGAACTCCTGGATGCCCCAATGAGCCAGGGACTAATGGAAGTAGGGCGCAGGCAGAGCAGGTCCAGCAGATCACAGCAGAGACTGCCGCCCAGCAGCAGGGGCCCGCTTTCCCTGGCGGGGACCTTGAGGCCTGCCCTCTAGTCAGGGACTCACTGCTCTGGGTTGGTAGCCTTAGTGAAATGGCAGGAAAGTGTTCCACAGCTAAGGACCTTGCAGACAAGGCAGGCTTGGGGGTGGGGGTGGGGGCGGGTGTGTAGGAGAGAAAGCCCTGCAGCAGGAGCTGGGGGAGGGGTGTTTGTGCTCTCTACTGGGACAGTCCGCCCCAGGATAGCACACACTCACCCGTCCCGATGAAACTTCTCGGCACCTACACAGGAACTCCTGGATGCCCCAATGAGCCAGGGACTAAGGGAAGTAGGGCGCAGGCAGAGCAGGTCCAGCAGATCACAGCAGAGACTGCAGCCCCAGCAGCGGGGGCCCGCTTTCCCTGGCGGGGACCTTGAGGCCTGCCCTCTAGTCAGGGACTCACTGCTCTGGGTTGGTAGCCTTAGTGCTCTCCTATGTCTTTAAATGAATAATTTACCATTGATAGTTACTAAGAGAACCTTTTCTATTTTATTTATTTACTAAAAATTTTATTTGTACATACATGTGCATGCACGCTTGAGTGTTTGTGTATGCACCCCTCAGAGCTGGAGTAACAGGCAGGTGTGAGCAGCCTGCCATGCTGACTGGGAAATGGACCCAGGTGGTGTACATCACCAGTATATCTTTACCACTGAGCCACTTCTCTAGCTTCCAGGGTTCTTTTCATATGAGCAAAGTTGATTGTTGAAAAAAGAAGAGTATGGGACAAAAAACCAAATCCATTGTTTTATCCACATCTGTTTGTTGGGATGAAGAAGTATAAAACATTCAGATTCCCAAAGTGCTTGTTAAAGGCTTACGTGGCTAAAATAGAAAACAAAAATTAAAAAAGTTAAAACTAATGTTCCTAAATAACAATGTAGCCTAATGACCTTCATCCTACTGGGCCTAATTCTGTTTCCCACTGTCCTCGTGTGGCCTGACCACTTTCCTTCCCAACCAGCGTCCAAGTGTTCGGCCTTTGTAGGGTTGACAGAGCAAAATTCTATAGGTACAATGGGCTTTTTTTTTTTTACAATATTTAAAAAATTTTTAATGACAATGCAATCACAGGCGTGTGTAAGAAGCAATGAGAATTCTCATCCTTCACTGATGCACATGTCACTGCCCTCTGGGATAGTTTGCAGACTTACTGAAGTTTAACATAATACAGTTACTGTTGACTCAGTAGCTCAGCTGCTGACATGTATAGTAGTAAAACAAAAACATGGACTGAAAGACACAAATAAATATCAGTATCAGTAGAAGTTCTACCTAAACTCTTCGCAATTCAGATGTCATGCATTGTGAAATTAGATTAACAACCTTTGAAATGTCCATCCACAGCAGTGAAAACTATTGCAGTAAAAGTTAGAATAAGTAGTGAACCATTGACATGCATCAATCTGCATGAGTCTTTTTTTTAAAAATTTATTTATTTATTAAAGATTTCTGCCTCCTCCCCACCACCACCTCCCATTTCTCTCCCCCAATCAAGTCCCCCTCCCTCGTCAGCCCTAAGAGCAATCAGGGTTCCCTGCCCTGTGGGAAGTCCAAAGACCATCCACCTCCATCCCAGTCTAGTAAGAGGAGTATACAAACTGCCTAGGCTCCCACAAAGCCAGTACGTGCAGTAGGATCAAAAACCCATTGCCATTGTTCTTGAGTTCTCAGTAGTCCTCATTGTCCGCTATGTTCAGCGAGTCTGGTTTTATCCCATGCTTTTTCTGACCCAGGCCAGAAAGTATGGAATATATACATATTAGAGTACTACTTACTCAGCAGTAAAAAACAATGACTTTTTGAATTTTGCATGCAAATGGACGGAAATAGAAAACACTATCCTGAGTGAGGTAAGCCAGACCCAAAAAGAGGAACATGGGATGTACTCACTCATATTTGGTTTCTAGCCATAAATAAAGGACATTGAGCCTAGAATTCGTGATCCTAGAGAAGCTAAATAAGAAGGTGAACCCCCCCAAAAAATATAGGCATCGGGCTGGAGAGATGGCTCAGTGGTTAAGAGCATTGCCTGCTCTTCCAAAGGTCCTGAGTTCAATTCCCAGCAACCACATGGTGGCTCACAACCATCTGTAAAGAGGTCTGGTGCCCTCTTCTGGCCTTCAGACAAACACACAGACAGAATATTGTATACATAATAAATAAATATTAAAAAAAAATATAGGCATCCTCCTGAACAGTAACCTTCATCAGGCAATGAAAGGAGACAGATACAAAGACCCACATTGGAGCACCGGACTGAAATCTCAAGGTCCAAATCAGGAGCAGAAGGAGAGAGAGCACAAGCAAGGAACTCAGGACCGCGAGGGGGGCACCCACACACTGAGACAATGGGGATGTTCTATCAGGTACAATGGGTTTTTGAACAACAGAAATTTCTTACCCTCCTGGAAGCGGAGAGAATCAAGATGAAGATGCCAACAGATTTGGTGTTTGGTAAGAGTTCAGTGTCTTATTCTTGTTGGGTCCTTACGATATATGAGGAGAAAACAGTTCTTTTGGACTTATTATTTATAAGGGTTTTAAGCACTACTTTCTAGCTTCATCAACTTGATGATGAGGAATCAGCATATGTATTTAGACTGTAGGATGTCAGCTAAATTTATAGTGGCTGAAACAATTATTTGTGTTTAGTTTTATTTCTTGGTCTTAATCTGAGTTGAATAACATTATAGTATGTTATTGTTAGAATATGTAAAGATCATACATTAGAGGAAATCTTAGTTAGAAAATAATTGATAAAAACTGTCTTAGTTTCTTTAGGCTGCTGTAACAAAATACTGTAGATGGAGTGGTAGATAGATAGTACAGTGTTATTTTTCAGAGGTCTAGAGGCTGAGACATCTCAGACCGAGGTTTTGGTAAGTTCAACATATGGTAAGTGTTTATTGATGGTACCATGTGTTCTCACATAGTGGCCAGATAGTGGTCTTTCTCTAATCTCTTTTTATAAAGGCACCAATCTTATTGATGAAGGGTAACCCATATGATCTAGCTACCTAACAAATGCTCCAGTTCCTGATACCATCACATTGATACTTCCCAACAGATGAACTGTTTAGGTACAGAAATATTCAACTTATAAGAAGGTAGATGGAAGAACCTATGGAAGTTTCATAGAAGAACCTAACTGCATGGGAAGTGGAAGGGGCTTATAGAAGCTCCAGGTGTCATAGCTTGTAATTAGTGGGGGTTGTTACCTGTTGTAGCATTTGGGAGAACAGGCCCTGCACCTCTCCTGGGCAGCACAGTAGAGCCAGTGTTGTTGGTGGAGGTGTGGGTGAGCCAGCCCCAAAGTTGTGAGCATGAGATAGTTATCCCTCTACTCGTCTGTCATGTGCAGGCATGGGTGGGGGAGGCATGTTCTCCTCTATCCTCTGAACCCATTAACAGCTGAAGCAAGTGGGAGAGCTGGCCTTGAGATCATAAGAGTGCAAGAGCTGTCCCTGCCCCTCATCAGCTGCAGAATTCAGGAGAGTGGCCCTCTGATGTAGGTGGGTCTTCTGTCTATGTGTTTATTTCATTGGTTAATAAAAAAAACTGCTTGGCCTGATAGGTCAGAACATAGGTGGGTGGAGTAGACAGAACAGAATTGTGGGAGGAAGAAGGCAGTGAGGCAGACTCTATAGCTCTCCTCTCCAAGATGGATGCAGGTTAAGATCCTTCCTGGTAAGCTACCACCTTGTGGTGCTACACTCATTAATAGAAATGGGTTAATCAAGATGTGAGAGTTAGCCAGTAAGAGGCTAGAGCTAATGGGCCAAGCAGTGTTTAAAAGAATACAATTTGTGTGTTGTTATTTCTGGTGTAAAGCTATCCGTGCGGGAGCCGAGCAGGAAGCGGCCCACAGCTCCTCACTACAGCCCCCTACACCACACCTGGACAGCGTAGTAGAGCTGGCCTGGAAGGTGTAGGTGTGGAGAACTGACCCTGAGGGCATGAAAGTGGGAGAACTGGCCCTGTCCCTTCCTCATTGCTGCATGGGGTGAACTAGCTAGGGCAATGCTGGGGAGCTCACCCTGGTGGTGAAGACGGGAGAGCTGGTGGGCTGACCAACTCTGCAACTACACAGACCCAGAAACAGGGTTGGTTATGAGTTGGCCCAACCCAACATCCACCCCGTCTGTGATCTACTGGAACATGTGAAGGGGCTGGTCCTGCAGACCCAAAACTGCAGAATCTCCACAACATAGGGCAACAACAGACTATCCAAGAGGAGTCCCATTGAGGGTCCAGCATCAATAGTGTGGCAGAAACCAGAGGCCTCAAACCAGATCAATGACTCCTTGTAATAAACATTTGCAAGTAAAGACATATGGATAACAGGGTTTACTGCATGACTCATTGTGTCACACCACGGTTTCCACGACAAGACTGACTTTTTTTTCTTTTTTTTCTCTTATATTTTATTTTATTTTATATTGGGGAGTGTTCAAGGGGAGAGGACAGGTATGAAGGGACAGGAAAATGAATGGGATCAAGATGCATGATGTGAAAGACACAAAGAATAAATAAAAAAGAAAGTTAAAAAAATTTAGGAAGATTTGTTAATATTTTCCCATGCAATCAGACTGTGCTTTATTCTAGTCCCTTAGGCAAAGAAAGCCTGAGTCCAATTAGAGATCAGCTTCAACTCTTTCAGACTTTATAAGGCAAGCCTGAGCCCATGAGGTCCATTTTTTAAAAAACTTTTAAAGAATAACCTTAAAGCCAGAAGTTGGGGCTTAATAAGCAGGTCAGGAGCAAAACAAAAAGCATCCTTGTTGATGGATCTTTGACACATGGCTGTGCATGTAGAAGGAGCAAAAACAGACTAAGATTCAGGCTGTATGGAAGCTTTACAACAGAAAAATCAGATGCACCTATTCCACTCATTTAACTAATGAGAGAGGTACTCTCTCAACGAAGGTACTTATAGTGTCTATAAATATTAAAGACACTGAAGAAACAATTGCCCAAGTTAACTAAGATGGTGAATTGAGTGGTTATTGATGGCCAAAACGAACAGTATAATCTGTTTTACAGTTCATCTCACAAGAGGAACTTTCTCTAAACCTAGGCATCGCATTGTCAGGCATGACTGACACCCAGCCATCTACACTACCACGGTCCCAAGGCCAACAAGCTTCAGATGGTGGGCTGTTGTAGAAATTCCCAGGCATTCCCCTGGAATGGCCCCCATAGGGGTGGGGCCACCTATGGTGGGCTGGGTCCTCCCATATCAATTATCAGTCGAAGCAGTTCCTCACAGACATGGTAACAGGCTAGATGGAGGCGTTTCTTCAATTGAGGTTATTTCTTGCTCTAGTTTGCATCAAGTAAAACTATAAAATAAAAACTAACCAGGACAACATCCATCCAGAACAGACTTATAAATGACTTATACTTGGGAAAAGAGAAGGAGCCGCCTACAAGTTTATTGGTGTGACAAGCAGAAGTGTCTCAGTCACCGTTCTATTGCTATGAAGAGACACCACGACCACAGTAACTCTTTCTTTCACTTACTTATTTTTTTTTGTTTTTACATCGCAACCAAGGTTTCCCCTCCCTCGCCTCTTCCTAATTCCTCCCCCACTGCCTTTTTATCCCCCCATCCACTTCTCCTCCACTGTTTCTCTTCAGATACTGGTGTACCTCCCATGAATATCATGAGCTAAGGTATATCAAGTTGTAATGAGACTAGGCTCCTCCTTTTCTATTAAGATTGGATAAGGCACCAGGTAGTGGTAGTGCATGCCTTTAATCCCAATACACGGGAGGTAGAGGTAGACAAGTTTGAGGCCAGCCTGGTCTACAGGAGCTAGTTTCAGGATAGTTAGGACTGTTATATAGAGAAACCTTGTCTCAAAAAACAAAAACAAAACCCAAAACCAATCAAACAAAAAATGATTGGATGAGGTAATCTGTAGGAGGAAAGGGTTCCAACAGCAGGCATAAGAGTCAGAAACAGACCCTGATATCTCTTAGGAATCTCACAAGAAGACCAAGTTATACAACTGTAGCTAACATATATGTGGAGGGCTTAGGTCAGTCCTATGCAGGCTCCATGGTTGTGGGTTCAGTCTCTGTGAGCCCCTATGAGCCCAAGTTAGTTGGGTTCTATGGATTTTCTTCTGGTGTCCTTGACCCCTCTGTCTCCTATGGTACTTCCTGCCTCTCTTTCATAGGATTTCCAAGCTACACCTAATGTTTGGCCATGGGTCTCTGCATCTGTTTCCTTCAGTTGCTGGGTGAAGACTCTCTGATGACCATTGGGCCTGGCATCAATCTATGAGAATTGCAGAATAACATTAGGAATTATTTCATTGACCACCTTCCTCCTCCTCCTCCTCCTCCTCCTCCTCCTCCTCCTCCTCCTCCTCCTCCTCCTCCTCCTCTTCTTCTCCCTCTCCCTCTTCCTCTTCCTCTCCTTCTCCTCTTCCTCCCCCTCCTCCTTTTCCTCCTTCTCCTCCTTCTTCTTTTTTTGCCAGGAGTTTTGGGATCTATCCTAGGTCTCCAGGGGTATCCTGCCTCTGGATCCTGGCCCTCAAGAGTGAGCTCTCTCTCAGGGTATGGGTCTTCAGATGAGTCTGTCATTAGTTGGTCACTCCCACTATTTCTGTGCCATATTTACCCCAGCACATCTTGTAGGCAGGACAAATTATAGGTTGTAACACAATTACTAAAAGCCTAGAGATAGAAATTGGGGTTCAACCTGAAGGTCAAAAAAGTAAAACAGCCAGTCACTGGTTCTTACCTCCATCTCAGTTCGAAATGACAATCCTGTCTTCAGGGATCTCAGAATGAGACTGTGTATAACAGCTGTCTCCTCCCATCTTATATTTTACTCTAGTTCTGGAATTAAAGGCATGCACCCCTGCTGCCCAGTTTCTATAGTGAACTAGTGTGGCTACTGAGATTAAAGGTGTGTGTCACCACTGCCTGGTCTGTAAGGCTGATCAGTGCCGCTGTTTTACTCTCTGATCTTCAGGCAAGCTGTATTTATTAAAATACAGATGAAATACCACTACAGTAGATCAGTGGATATGTGTTAGGCTGGTGTCCCAATCCCTTCACTGGAAATCTTTCCTGGTTACAGGAGATGTCCAGTTCAGGCTCCACATCCCCCCTTGCTAGGAGTCTTGGTTAGGATCACCATTATAGATTCCATTGCTCTAGGTTTCTAGCTCATTCCAGAGATACCTCCAGATTCCAGTTGTCTCCCCCAGTGCTCTCTCCCTCCACCCTCCCTTCTCACTCCCCATGGCAACTCTTTTAAAGGAAAACATTTAATTGGGTCTTGCTTACAGTTTTAGAGGCTTAGTCCATTGGCATCATGGCATGGAACATGACAGCGTACACACAGACATGAGGATGGAGGAGGAACTGAGCGCTCTACATCTTGATCCTTAGGTAGCAGGAGTTTGTAAACACACTGGATGTAGCTTAGGCATAGGAGACTTTAAAGCCTGCCTCCACAGTGACACACTTCCTTCAACAAGGCCACACCTCCTAATCCTTCCAAAAGTATCACTCCCTAATGACCAACTATTCAAATCTATGAGCCTATAGGGGCCATTCTCATTCAAACTAGGACTGTTCCTGGAGCTTTGCTTGGTACCCCACTGTTTATACAGGTGCTTTGCTTGGCACTCTATTGTTTATATGGCCTGCCTGTCTGTCCTGTTCACTGGTCTGGTCCCTGCTTTCTGACTCCTGTTTGAGCTTTCACCTCACAGCTGAACTCTGCAGCTTGGTATTCAAAGCCTGATTCCAGCAGCTCCAGCAGCCCATCCCTTCGGGCCCTGGTCTGGTTCCATATCTTATCCCTAAAGCTGCTCTCAGCCCACTTTGGAAACCTTTTGAACTTCACTGCAATCTCTTTAATTTGTATTTATTTTGTTTTGTAGATCAATCTGGCCTCGAACTCACAGAGATCACCTACCTCTGCCTCCCAAGCGTTGAGAGTGAAAGTGTGCACCACCATGCCTGGCTAATTTGTATTTATTTTGTAACTCAAATATGTGCAGATAGATAGATGTATTTACTGTTTGATGTGTTATAGAAGAGTCAATAGCAGTAATTGAGATTTAAATAAGAGAAGTGCATTACCAAGAAAGGTAGGATTATGTGACAAACTGCTGTCATTGAAGCTGCTGACCCTTGTGAATTTTTTGTTAGTCCATAAACTCCTGACCCTGTGGAAGCATACAAATATGTTTTTTTATGCTACTGTCATATTGCACCCACAAGAGGATTTATTATGCAAACAAAACCACCAGATTGCATATTTTTCTCTTCCTTGAAATATCTAGGGCATCCTCTACTAACAATGAATCATAAATCATTCCAACACTGGATTGCAGGTATCCTAAGTCTAAGTTAAGCTCAAATTGAGTAATTCACTACTGTCAACAAATAAGTTATACTAACAGGCAGGGTCATGAGGATTGAACCGTGGAAGTGAAGGTTCATCTAAATCTCCAGCTAACCTTAAATAACATCCTCTAAAGTCAGAAGCTAAAGGGTGCATAAATTAAAACGTTGGGAGCTTAATAAAGACTCATTGTATTTTGTGCCATTATAAAAAAATGTCCTATCTTTTAAACTGAAAACTGCCAAGAGTCAGGACTGTCCATACATTTGTTCAGCATCCCAGGGCTATAAATAAAGATAGCTATTTTTGATTAAACTATAATTGTGATGGTAACTGTTATGTTGCAATACAATTAAGCCATGACTCAGTCGGCATGAGACTCCACATGCTAAAGGTGCAATCTTCAACATTGCCCCACTTTAGATACCAGCTGCCAGGGAAGTTTCCAGGTCACATGTTTCTGACCATCTGAGTGCAAATTCAAAGGGTTGCCACAACCTTCTTGTATTTGATAATCTTTTTTTTTCTTTTAGTACGGATCACAGAATTAAGAACAATCTTATACTCACAATTGCACTTTGATTATTGAGGACTCAAACCAAGACCAGCCAAATGAAGAGCTATATAAGTTCAGGCTCAGGTGGGGGGGGGGGGCAAACCTCTCCCATGAAACCGGTGTGTCATGCTCCCAGCTATCTGATCTCCAGCTAGGACATGCCCCTGAGTCCTCACAGCTTGTTACTGGGGTTCAGCCATTGACCGCATGACTGGATTTGCTCTCCATCCTCCCACATGAAAGAGATCAAGCCAGATCAAATCTCTAACCATTAATCACATGGTTGATCTTTCGAGCAAGTGAATGGATTTTATCCTGAGTCATTTCATATCTCACCATAAACTCTAGTGTGATCCAAGAGGCTCACAATAATAGAAACAACAAAAATTTCCTATTGCTCAGGAAATTCTAAGGGTTTAGATGACCTTCTGGGAACCAGAGGTAAAGGCCAGTGGCATTCTTTATTGTACAACAGATCACCCATTCTTTTTATATGGGGCAGCCAGTACAGAGAAGGCACTGGAGGATTTGAGTTAAATTTCCCAATACACTTGGCCATCGTTATCAGTCATGATCACTCACCTCGCCATGCCTGTCATACCAATATCCAGTATAGGATGTATAACCTGAAAAACAACAGTCAAAGGATACTGGCTCATTGTTAGAATTCTGTTCAGTTTTTGGTAATCAATCCAGCATCACATCACATGAATAAAATGTGTCCCAGAGCAAGCCATCTAAGGCTCTCAAGCTTCCATTCAGGCAGATCTGGTTTCAAAAGCAGGAATGATCTTAGTGTTCTGTGGCTTCTCCCCAGGCATCTGGTGGAAATGTGGTTTGCTCTGAACCTCTTTCGAAGCATTAATGTGATATTGAATTTTTCTCATTGTATAATCCTTTTATTTATTCTGTTACTCCCAGCTCTGACTCTGCCTTCTTGGAGACGCTCGGTTGACCCAGTATGCTGATCTAGAGTGCAAGTAGCACTATTAATTCAGCATCTACCTCCCATCAGGTGACCCCCATTCATTAGGTTTGTTTTCTCTTTCTAGAATTTGGTAGACAATACAGTTGGATTTATGGCCAGTAAGATTATTTATTGTGTGACATCTGTGGTAGCAAATTCAAACCCAATTTCATCTTTGGTGCCCCTAAGATTACTTATTATTTTCTGACCTGAAGAGATATGGTAGAACTCACATTATTTTACAATTGTAGATCTGTGTACTTCTTTTGTTAGCATCTCTTTTAGATTCAAATTGTCAATCTTATTTGCCTTCTGAGAAAACTGATAACATCTGATTGGTTAGGTGCCAGGGCTTTACTGGGACACTTTCTTACAGCTCATGACTCTCAGCACGGACTTGTGGTTCTGTTCTCAAGCAGGACATAGGCCACTATCCCTTTGTCGTTTTCTAAGGGTGAATTCTAAAGCAATTTACTGCTTTAGGTGAGAGAGGCATATGATTTCCAAACAGAAATTGTAATTTTGCTTTGAGGTAGAACATAGTTCTTTCAAGGGTGGTTAAATTCCTTGTTTTTGACAGTGTGTAAACTATTTTAAAACTTTCCAAATCTTGCAATAAGGAATAATTAGAAGATTCCTGAACCTCACTGCTACCACATGTAACATATTTCTATTTTTTCCATAATTTCTCTGCCCCTGCATGATCTAATAAAGTCATGGAATACAAATCACTTTTCTATCATCCTAAACATTGATCAGTCCAGGCTTGCCTGCTCATCTTAAGAGTGCTTGTTTTGTGTTTTTGTTTTTACTCAAGAGATCTAGACAGGACCTTAATGCTTAAATTCAATTTCTTGAGATTTATCAAACAACAATTGCTCATTATAGTCTCTTGACTCAGTAACCAAGCCTGCTGACCTTGTCTAAGGGTAGCAGACAGCTACATTGGTTTAGCTGGTTTGGCTGTTGCTGGTGTGGTGGCCATGCTTGAAGACCCAGCCCAAGGTTAAAGAGGCTCACTGCTTAGCTACGCGAGCCTACTGGGTGGGCTCCCAGGTCAGCGACAGACCCTGTTTGGAAAAATAAGGTGGACAACTCCTAAAGAATGACACCTAAGGCTGACCTAAATGCCCCATTTAAGCCTGAATACTCAATAGTCACTTATTACTTGGCACACTGATGAATTATGAGCCCATGGCATTGACTGCTGCCCACTGCAGAGAGAAGCCTCTCTCACCAAGGTTGAGAGCAGTGCTCATCTATGTTTACATCCTTGAGTAGACCCTACTTTCCCTCTAGTACCTTGCTTCTCAACCCTCCAATACTGCAACCCTTAAATAGGGTTCTTCATCTGTGATGACTCCCCAACAATAAACTTATTTTTGTTGCTACCCCATAACTGTAATTTTGCTGCTGTTATGAATTGTAATGTAAATCTCCCCCCTTTGTGCTAAAGAGCCTTTGGGGTCACAACCCACAGGTTAAAAACCACTGCTCTAGATTTCAGTTTTAGGTCTTATGGTGAGGTCCTTGATCCATTTGCGTAGGCTTTTGTGTAGGGTGCATCTCGTTTCATTCTCCTATATGTAGACATTCTATCTCACAAGCACCATTTGTTGAAGATGCTGTCTTTCCTCCAATGTGTATTTTTTGCCATCTTTGGAGGCCATAGCTTCCTGGCTTTGTATCTGGGTCCTCTATTTTATTCTATTGACCTGCGTGTCTGTTTGTGTGCTCGTACCAGCCTGTTTTTATTATTTTGTCTCTTAGTATAACTTGAAATCAAGAACGGTGATCCCTCCAGTAGTATTTGTTGCTCAGGGTTGCTTTAGTTATCTGTTTGCTTGTTTATTTATTTATTTGTTTATGCTTTAATATGAATTTTAAGATTACTTTCTCCATTTTTTAATTATTCTTTTTGCTTGCTTGTTTTTGAGGTACAATTTCTCTGTGTAGACCTGGCTGCCCTGGTACTCTCTGTGTAGACCAGGCTGGCCTTGAAATCAGATCTACCTGTCTCTGTCTCTGAGTGCTAGAACTAAAGTCATGCACCATCATCACCTAGCTATTTTTCTATTTCTATGAAGGATGGCATTGGAACTTTATTAGGGTTGCATAGATCTGTAGATTGGTTTTGGTAGAATTGTTAGTTTTACAATATTGATTCTGGGTGTATATGTCTGTGTGTGTATGCTTGTGTGTTTGTGTATGTGTGTGTCTGTGTGAATGTATGCACATGTATGTGTTTGTGTTTGTGTGTCTCTGTGTGTTTGTGTCTGTGGTCTCTGTGTATGTCACTGTGTGTGCGTTTCTGTGTGTTTGTGTCTATTGTCTCTCTGCGTGTGTTTAGATGTTGTGAGTGCATCTGTGTGTGTATGTGTGGATGCATATGTCTCTGCGTTTTTGTGTGTCTATGTCTATATGTGTTTCTCTGTGTGTGTCTGCGTGTCTATATGTGTATGTGTGTGTTTCTTTGTGTGGATGTGTCTATGAGTGTGTGTCTTTGTGCATATGTGTATATGTGTGAATGTGTGCATATTTGTGTCTATACACATGTGTGTGTATGCATGTGTGTGAATGTATATATGTGTGTGCATACGTGTGTATACTTCCTAATCACATTACTTTCCTGATTTTTAAATTTTTCATCTTGGTGAAAGTTGTCCTCTTTCTCCACTGGGGAAACTGCTCTGCACTTTGTTCTGTTTAGCAGCACTTTCTCACTTCTTTATTTTTGACTAGGTTTTCAGTACTTTCGGTGTATAGAAACTTAATACTTACATATATTTAGATTACTTAGCTTTTTTCTTTATTTTTCTACATTCAGTACCATATTTGAAAGTCTTTTGTACTGAAGCATTTACTCAAAACCCAGATCATATCCAACTTTTTAGTATCATCATTCCTTTTTGAATCTTTGATACTTGAAAGCTGTCTTTGATGTCATTGCTGCAATCTGCTGGTCTGGTCTGTCACCTGGGTACAGATCACTCCCAATCTTCCCTGTTTCTGCCAAGGCAAGCAGATGTCCTGCCTCCTCTCCAGTCCCCCCCCCCCCCCCCGTCCTTCTGGAGAGGCAATTTCTGCCTCTCTCTTCTCCCCACTTCTCCCCTTCTTTTCCTCTCCACAACTCGCTAAAATGGACTCTACCCCAGCTCTCTCTGTATGGTATGTCTGTCTGTCTCTCACCTGCCTGGGACTCCTACCTGCCAACGGGACCCACCGCTGCCCCTTGTGGGACCACTGCCCCTCATGGGGAGGTTCAGGTCACCACCATTTTATAAATGATAACTTTAGTGTGTCACTTGACCAGGCTCTTCATGTTCCCTCCTGACTGCAGGTGGGCTGGCTGAGGACACGTAGGGACCCTGGACTTTGACCACTTTTCAACATCTTCTGTCTGTTCCATTGCTACAAATGCTAAGGTCCCCTTCTCCAAGTTGGCTTTCGCTGACTTTCATCTCTAGTTACTCCCCACGGCTGAGGACTGAGATCTGACTTCTTGTTCTTGGATTGTGGTCCTCATCTTGTGATTGGATGGTAGTTCCTC
Source organism: Chionomys nivalis (assembly GCF_950005125.1). Lineage (NCBI taxonomy): Eukaryota > Metazoa > Chordata > Mammalia > Rodentia > Cricetidae > Chionomys > Chionomys nivalis. Next base: position 66,688,954 of record NC_080097.1, on the reverse strand, counting down.
CACTGCTCAGAGTGGCCTCTGGTCCCCACGCTCTGAGCTGACAAGTCTTAGGGTGGCCTCGATCTATCTCTTGACTCTCGCTCTGTCCTGAAGATGTTTGAGCATACTGTTATGCCCAAATCCGCGAAGTTCCTGCAAAAGCCAGCAAGGAAACTGAGTTCCATATGTAAAAGCAAAGAGCCTTTATTTTAATCAAGTTTGCAAACTTGGTCTCTCTGCATGTCCAACGTATTGGAATAACCGGAGAGCCCCGAACTTAATTAGAATAGGGTTTTATAGTAGTAAAGGTGGGGGTGAGAAGTTTCTAAGGTTTTAAGACCCCTGATTGGCTAACATTTGTCTAGGGTGTCCTGGTGAATGTGCTCTGGCAGGTGTTCTTATCTACAGCACTTGGAATGCCAGGCATTTCCTTTGAATGGTCTGTTCATGGGTGGGAATTCTTCTTGCAGCCAGGCATTGCCTCAGGGTAAACTACTGAGACTCTGGCCTCCATTTAAATTCACTGGTGGCCAGAGTCCCAGCTGATAATGGTTGGAAGTAAAGAACTTCCTTTGGGTGACCTGCCCAGACTTAGCTTCGTATGGCTGGTCGCCACAGATACATAGCCATTGGGTCCTCTCCTTTCTCACACTCTTGCCTTGGGAATAGACCTAAAACTATCAGTCCAAGCTCCCCACTAAAATATCTTTTGCGACCCTAAAACCTCTGCCTTACTTACAGATTTCTAACCTTGCTCGCCTTTGCACTAACAAATGGCCTACGTGCTCTTAAATGACACACTAAACTGGGAGCTTTCTGATTTTTACCAGCAAACAGGCAGGTTAAAAAGTTCCTATCCAACCATGCTCCGCACTGCCGGTGTCCCACCGACATCTCACACCCATCTGCTTTTCCTTGCACTGGGCAGCCTCACCCCCACCCACCTGTAAATGTTCCTTTTTTCACTTCTATTTTGTCTCTGCCACCTCTACAGCTGCTGGTCCTGCAGTAACTGGCAAAACTGGCCAGACACTAAGTGGCTGATCCACTCCCAGCCCTTGTTCCCCACTGGCGGCATGCCAGCTGGTGGTGCTGAGTAATTTTCCTGTCTAATTCATGTATGAAAGAATGTGTAAATGGTGTGACCACATGGATGTAATTCTGTTTTAAATGTATGTTCTACTCGGCCTCTATTGTCTTTCTTGTTATTTGTATCTTTAAAATTCTCACCGCAGTTCTGAAAACATGGTTTCTCTGTACAACACGTGACTGCCACCATTTTGACTAAGAGCAAGTCAGATGACCTCACCACCATCTTGACTAAGGGCAGTTAGGTAACAAAGTTGCCATCTTTACTGAGGTATTCCTTGCTTAGTTTCATGGTTTACTTACGTTTTTGTCTCTAAATTCCTCTTACTGACCCTGTTACATGTATCTTTTGTGCAGTGGCATGCTTTCAGTAGAGCCCACCAAAGCATCCTCTACAGGCAACTCCTGTTTGTGTGTGTGTGTGTGTGTGTGTGTGCGTGTGACTTTTGAGTTAACTTTATGTATGAACATAAATTAGCTTTAACTGTGTGTATATGTATATACATCTTAAATTCAATTGTGTGCAAATGTACATATACTTACTATTAAATGTTTTAAGTTGTCTGCTCATTGTATCTCATTCCAGACTAAGAAAAAGTCTTGTATTTTAAGTTGGTATGTACTCTTAAATCTCTTACAACATTCTGTATATGTGATCTAAGCCTGCTTTAAAATATGTTAAGCTGTTCTCCACTATTGTCAGTTCTACCACTAAACTTCTATTGCAAACAGTTTTTTCTTCTTTGTCTTTCACAAGTGTAAATCTCACCTGTTAAGTTAAAAGCCAGTACAGTTAAACTTGGACCCAGCTCTCCAGGCAGATTCTATACTGTACTTATAGCTTATCTATACCCAATAAACAGCCCACAACTGCTCAGAGATCTGGGGAATATGACATTTAAAAGTTTAACTATTAAAAGACTTTTTGTAACAGAAAGACAGATTGGTTCCTAGCAGCAGCACTCTTTCCTCAAAAGAAGGCAGAAGACAGATGGGCATGGGACAACGTCCATCCGCAATTCACTTCATCAAGTGAAAGCGCTAACCACTGGGAAAAACTGTCTTTCATCTAAACTGAAGATCTGCAGACAGTGGACAGAATCACTGCAATCGACTGCCTAGCTGCTCGGGTCAAGGTAGGCTTGTCTTCTTACAGATTTCCTAATCCACAGAATCTTCTAAAACCTGGCAGAGCCTGCATTAAACAGCAGAAGGCAAATGTAGTCCTGATGCCCTTGCCCTCGATGACCATGGAAGAACCCTGAGGAGTAACTCTTGGTAGCCAATGGAGTAAGTTCTGTCATTTTTTAAATCAAGAACACAAGTAAAATTTTATCCTTCTGAAAGACCTATGATGCAGTTTGGCAGCTGAGAGGTTTGGTCAGTTTAAAAGGACAGTCTCACCAAACAGATTTCAGTATAACTTCTTAACCTGTTCTAAATAAAAGGTGTTTTAAGATATGCAAATGCAAGTTATTAAGTGTACATGTAAATTACAAAGGTGTGAGGACAAATGCACATTATCAAACTTCTATTCTTTTCATTGTACAAAAAAATCTGTCATAGTCATACTGGTATAAATATGCTGCTCTTTATACAATGTATATGTCTAAAACTTATGTTTTACAAACTCAAAAAATTCTTGTGTGTTCCAGGGAGCCGAATTGAAGGATTCACCTTAAACAGGTCAGATACACCCCTCTCAAATTCCTGATTCTGAAATATTTATTTTCTTCTTAAACTTAGCTTTGTCCTCTCTTCTGCCAACACTTTGCCAGGTCCAAGAGACATCAGACAGTTTTACACCACAAATCCTGGACAGGAGTAAAGTGACCAGCTACCTTAGAATGTGACCAGCACCCGACTTTCTCAGGTCCCCCCGAGAAAGACTTCAATGCCCACAAATAAGCAGGAAGCAATCTTGAGAATCTGCCATCCCAATTCCCTCAACCTGCTATGCCTAACTTCCCGCCTTTTATTATAAGAAAAAGATAGGAATGTTGTAATCTGCTGGTCTGGTCTGTCATCTTGGTACCCTGTTCCTTTAAGAGACCAGCTCTGCCCACTCCCAACTCCCCCCTCTCTGCTTCCACTGAGGCAAGCAGATCTTGCGCTTCTTCTCCAGTTCTCTCTCTCTCTCTCTCTCTCTCTCTCTCTCTCTCTCTCTCTCTCTCTCTCTCTGCCTTCTGGAGAGGTAGCTTTTGCCTCTCTCTCTTCCCTCTCATCCCATTTCCCCCTTCTCCACTTCCTTTTCTCCTCCATAACTCACCAAATAAACTCTTTACCCTAGCTGTCTGTGCATGGTGCATCTGTCTGTCTCCCACCCACCTAGTGGACCTGCTGAGGCTTGGGTAGCCCACCTCTGCCCTTCGTGGGAAGCCTTGGGTCACCATAGTATTAAAAATGATAACAGTCATCCTTGCCAGAGAGATCTGGCTTTCATCTTTTGCCTTCTAGCCATTCAGTATGAAGTGTGCTGTTGACCACTTACTAGGTTAGAATCTTTAATGACATTACCAAAGTCTGTGCTAGGTAGAGTTTAAAATCCCATTTTAAAGGTAGTCTTTAGTAATTCATTCTGTATATTGTTTTCTGCAAAAGCCGGCTGAATTTAGTGAGGAAAAATCCTTGCTGAGACTGGAATAGACTACAGCTGCTTTTACACTGGAACAGAGTGGTAGAACTCACACAGGCGAGATGGCTCTTTGTTTTAAAATGTGACTTTTTGGGTGGGAAAGGTGAAGCCCCTCTCTTTCCATCTACCTAACCCCAGGGCATGGTTAGAAGCTGTGGTGAACTCCTTTGCACAAGAAAAGTAGACAAAAATTGAAGGTCAGAGGCTGGTAAGGTAAGGACTAGGAAGGAAAGAGAAGAGAAGTGAGGGATGGGTCTTAGGGAGGAGGAGGGATCTTAGGGAAGATGGCCAGCAGCCAAGGGAGAACACAGTCTATCCACCAGCGACAATGGGTAGTGGCCTCTGATCAGATATGTTGAACATTAATTCTACAAGTTGTCCTATTTTTCTTAATTTTCATTAGTATTTTGAGAATTCTGAATAGTGTATTTCAATCATTTTCACTCCTTCCCTCAACTCCTCCCAGAAGTTGGAACACCTTCCTATCAGTAGGAAACACCTCTTTAGCTAGGGCTGGGACTTCATCGACCTCCCCTCTCTGTGCTGGGATGTTGTCTGGCTTGAGCTTGTTCATGTAGCCACAACTGCTATATGAGTCCTGGTGTGAAAACAAACAACAGAAAACAAGCTGTCAGCATCCACCTCCTTTGGCTTTCGCAATATGTTGACTTCTCTTCCACAATGATCCTTGAGCCTTTGAAGGAGGCAGTGTGATATTGTTAAGGGTGCTCACTGGACCATTATAGCTAATTAAAAGTCTTTATTTCAGCTGGCTGGGACTACACTCAGGTATTGGGACATGAGTGTAGCACCCTGAATGTTTAGTGTGAAGGGTTTTTAAAGACAAAAAGTTCACATTCTGACATCTCACTCTGCAGCTGGGTGGTGATGGTGGGGCTGCTGGAAGTCTTGTGCAAGCAAGCAGTTTAACTGAAGCTAAGATAAACAGTTAGCTGGAGGTGGAGTGATGACGTAAGTCACAAAACAATGTACACTAGAAAAGTTATCAAGTATAATAGAATTACAACCAGCACAAACAATATTAAGAAAGGAACATATGCTAAATGTTTCAATAAACATTTTATTTTATGGAGTCTAAATCTTGACTAGGAAATGGTTGGGTAGATCATAAGAGTACAGTAACTATGACTATCTAATCTTCAACCCCATCAAAGGCCTGAGAAGGGAGATGATATTACTTGAGCAGGCAGGAAGTACAATTGAGTAGCTTCCAAAGCAAGCAATATATGACAGAGACAATTAGCTACCTGAGCAATTACCCAAAGTCTCATTTTGCAACATTGAAGCAACCAACTTTGGCTAAGGCCTAGCACAACTGACGGACCATTTTCAGAGGCAGGAAAATTTTCAAAACCATCTTACCCTGTCTTGGTAAGATTTGACAGTCCTGCTTATCCATTTCTGGATATCATGTAACTTGTCAGTGGTTGAGGCATTGTCAGTCCCTTGCCCAAAGGCCAATTTTGCCAAGAAGAAAATAAGCTCCAAGTGGATTATCTTTGGTGCTCAACATTCTCTCGGGAATAGATTGGTGTTGTCAGAGGCAAGCCTGTCTCATGTCAACAGAACCCTAAGTTATTTAAATGCCATGTTCCACAGATCCTTGAAATGGTTGAAGATTACCTATCTAGACAAAATACAATCTCTGTATAACTAAAGAACCTAATTGATCTGATTGTATGTACAACAAACATGAACAACTATTGACCTATAATTATTAATACCTGCATAACTTAAAGACTAAAACTTCATGTCAGAATATTAAATAATCTGTAAACAAATGTGCAATGAATGAGGACAATCACTTCAAAACGTAAACAATCTATGAGTATCTTTATCAGAGGTAGGAGTAATATATAACACAATATGAAAATATATCCTAAAAATTATATCAATATACAAAATGTCCTAAAACAGAGGTAAAAACATGCATATATATATATGTATATACACACAATCTGACATAATAAATTTGCATAGGTATACAAATAATGTAAACAAAAATAACAAATATAATTTGAACTTGTATCAATATACAAAAATTATACCAATGTAAATTATCCATGAATAATAGCTCACAAGTATTCACTCTATTACCCACTATTACTATCCCCCCTTTATTTTGAACAAACATAGTTTTCACCCCAAACCTCTATCTAGTACAAGTAATAACAACCCCTAAACAATGTTCCCAACCCTATGAACAAACTTTTTTTGGGATGGGGGTGTCATCTTCTATAATTACTTACATCAGCACCCATGTCTAATAAGCCTCAATCATTTTCAAATTTGTTTACCACTGCCTTTTGTAATGTCTGTATTTCCTGTCCAGTGTTCTGCTCTAATGCCCTCATTGAGGATTCCAAGTTATGAAGTCTGTCCAGTACAGATAATGTCTCATCCTTGGACACAATCTTTATAGCATGCATATCACCTTCCTGGAGAGATAAAAGCAAAAAGCAGCCACATTCTTTGCAAAATATCATAAGAATGGTCGTATAGGCCAACTGCTAACATTATTCCCCTCTGAAACTTCTTGAACTGGGTCTCTATAGTCTAACTTGTTCTCAGCACTACTGTCTTCCACACTCCTACTAGGATGGCCCACTTAGCCCTGTTTAAAGTATTCAATTATTTTTAAAGTTTGAAGTGTGATATGAGCCACTAGACTATACAGTGAAAGTACAGCTGACAGATCCATGGACAGATCCACAGGAGTATGATCTGCAAAGTTTCAGGAACACTTGTCTTTTGGATAGTCATTGTCAATTCTGTAGAAATCTTGTGAAATCATGGCATTTTTTTCCTTTCATAATGGGATTCATTCCAAAATATGCCAGCAGGGTATAAATAATTCTTTAAAAAATGTTATTATTATTTTTATTACTTTAAAAATACCAATCCAAATTTCCATTCCCTCCACCCTTCCCACCTCTAATCCTAAGAGAGGACAAGGCACTCTGACCCGTGGCAAGTCCAATACCCTCCCTACTACATTTAGGTTGAGCAAGGTATACATCTAAAGAGAATAGGATCCTAAAAAGCCAGTAACGCAGTAGAGACAAATCTCAGTGACAATGTCAGTGGCCCCTCAGTCTGCCCCAACTGTCAACCACAATCAGAGGGACTAGTTTGATCCCATGCTTGTTCACTCCCAGTCTAATTGGAGTTGGTGAGCTCCCATTAGCTCAGGCAAACTGTCTCAGTGGGTGAACCTGTCATGGTCTTGACCTCCTTGCTCATATTCTCACTCCTTCCACTCTTCAACTGGACCTTGGGAGCTCAACCTGGCTCTAGAAAAATTCCCACGAATCCACAAGGATGACCCCAGCTGAGACCCTAAGCAATAGAGGAGAAGGTATCTGAACTGGCCTTGCCCTGTAGTCAGACTGTGATTATCTTAAATATCACCATAGAACCTTCATCCAACAACAGATGGAAACAGAGGCAGAGAACCACATCAGAGCACTGGACTGAGCTCTCAAGGTATAAATCATTCTTTAAACCCAATTTTTCCTGTAATGGCAACTGCATACCTTTTTCCACACTATGGGGCCCTGGTGTGAAAGCATTCCCTCAGTCAAACCTTTGTTCTAATAGTCAAATCTACATAAAGTTAGTCCCCAACAATTATCCTTATTGATAGGACTTATTGACAAGAAAGGAACCATGAATAGGAGGCACTGAGCAGGGAGAAAGTATGTCTACTTTTATTGATAAACAGGTCTGGGTGACCCTGAAATCTTTAGCAGCAGACTCAGGAGAGTATAACTGACTGGTCTTCACCCTACTCTAACAAGCTGTTAATGTTCTGCACTTACCTTTACCTCCCGTGTGACACAAGATCTTAGTCTAGGAAATTAACTGTTCGTACCTTTACCCCTAAAATATACAGGAAAAAACCTTGGGCCACTAAACCAGCCCCAGAGAAAAAAAATCCTTCTCAACTGGGTGCCTACAGATACAGCACCCTGGGGACCAAGCTACATCCTAGTCCTCCCAGTGTCTCTCGGGGAGCTTCACAGCCACGCCCTTTCTGAGACATAAGAACCTACTTTGTTAATCTTTTATCCACCCTGTTAGTTCTTAAAATGCATACTTATCAACTATGTATGTGGATATATAAACTGGAAACCTTGTGGGAAGGGTGCAATGGTCTGTCCTGTCCCTTTAAGAGACAAGCCATGCCTACTCCCTCCCCCATCTGCCAAGGCAAGCTGATCTTCAGCTTCCAGCCTGAGTCTCTCCCTTTTCCATCTCTCTTTCTCTCTGTGTGTGTGCCTCTCTGCTCTTCTCCATTCTCCCCCTTCCTTTCTACAACCCACTAAAATATCCAACCTCACTCTGCATGGCATGCCTATACATGTCTCTGTCTCTTGCCTACTGCATGGTTCGCTGCCCGGGACCAGCTACCTTTGGAGACTTGTGGCGTTGTCTCATGGCATGCCCATTTGTCTGTCTTTCCTCATGGTCTCAAGGAGCTGTCCCTGCCTGGGACTTGCTGCTCTTGGGACCCCCAACCCACTGCCTGCCACTGCTTAGGGACCTGCAGTTTTTCTGCTGCTGTATCTTATCTACAACAACAATGTATTCCATATGCCTGAGCATGATTTCTACAGTGGGACTTCTGTGCACACTACTGGCTTCAGTTGGTGAGTTTCCCCTATTTTGGTCAGCTTAACCATTTCTCTGAACTCGAGAAATTGACCATTGAACTCATGGCAATCTTCTGGTGCTCCTAGAAATGGGGAGACAGCCCCCAACCACAGACGGTTGAGCCCTTTGATGATATTCATCTCTGGATTGCTTCCCTTGGCTAAAATTGTGTTTGAATGGCCGGGGTCAGATCTCCTGCACTAGTACTGCATGCACTGTGTGGTGCATTCAACTGGGGTCCAAGGGTCCCTCAGTTTTTTTTTCTTTTTTTCCTTTTTCTTTTCGTTTCTTTCCCCACCCCATCATGTTGTTTGGTTTTGGTTTGGTAAGAGCTGCTCAGAGCAGCCTCTGGCCTCTCTGGCTTCTGAGTCACCCTGACCAGATCCAGTCAGGCTATAGCATCCCACCCAGGGGTGGAGGAGACTCTCCCACGAGTCCTGTGATGTTTGTGCTGATTCACACCCTGCCTATAACGGAGACATCTCACTGTGGGCCTTGTCCTGTCGCCATTTTTGTGGGTTTTCACAGTTTCAGCTATAGGTAGCAAGCCATCCATGTCTGTCCCAGCTGGGATGGATGCCTTTTAGAGTCCCTAAAACCACAGGCCTTAATGCCCTACTTCTTCAGCTCCTACCCTCACTCTGCTGGTGTCCTACTGGCTCCATTTTTATGGAAGATTTTGAATTACTGTCAGTGCACAGGTAAATGGAAAGAGTTTACTCAAACTGTCCCTGCCACCACTACTGTTGCCAAAAAGACTGGTAGGATCCATGAGGTGGCTGTTTTCAATTCCAGCCTTTTGCTCCCCACCACGGCTTGTGCATGGTGGCTCAGCAACAGGGAGGGTCACGCCTCTAGGTGTCTCTTATTATTAAACTTAAAATCCTTGCAGCTCAAAAATTGTAGCTTTTCCATATAACATGTTACGGCTGCCATTTTGACACCATCTTAACTGAGGTCAGGTGATTAACTGAGTGAATTTTCCATACCACATGTGGCTTCTGCCATTTTGACTGAAGTCAGGTGACCTTACCACCATCTTAACTAAGGTCAGGTGACTTTGCAGCCATCTTGGCTAAGAGCCAGGTCAGGTGACCAAGTTCTGCCATCTTTACTAAGGTATACCCTGCTTGGTCCCCCAGTGTTAATTATGTTCCATGGGTGACCTTACCACCATCTTAACTGAGGTCAGATGTCTTTACCACCATCTTAACTGAGAGCCAGATCAGATGACCAAGTCCTGCCATCTTTACTAAGGTATACCCTGCCTGGTCCCCCAGTTTACTTACGTTTTTGTCTCTAAGATCTTCTCGTTGACTCCGTTGAATATATGTTTTGTACAGTGGCATGACTTTGGTAGGGACCACCCAGAGCATCCATTTCACCCGATGCCTGTTCACTCTGTGTGTGTGTGTGTGTGTGTGTTCATATATATAACTTAAATGCACCTATGCTTACTGGTAAATGTTATAATTGTCTGTTCATTGCATCTCCTTTCAGACTACAAAAACAGTAAATCTCATGTTTTAAACTGGTATATACTTTTAAGTCCCTTACAAAAATACTTTATATTTAATCCTACCTTTATTTAAAACATATTAAGATGTTCTCTACTATTGTCAGTTCTGCCATTAATCTTCTATTGCAAGCAGTTTTTTCCTCCTTCTGTCTTTTTATGTGTGTAAAGCTTACTTGTTAAGTTGAGAACCAATACAATCAAGCTCAGATCCAGCTCTCCAGGCAGATTCTACAGTGTAGTTACACCTGGTAAATAGCCCTCAACTGCTCAGAGATCTGGGGAATATGGCATTTAAATATTTAATTATTAAAAAACTTTTTATAACAAAAAGAGACAGGTTGGCTCCTAGCAGCAGCACTCTATTTCCTCCAAAAAAGACAGAAGAAAGATGGGCACAGAACAATGTCCATCTGCAATTTGCTTCAACTGCCAAGCGCTGAACACTGGACAAACTGCCTTTCATCTAAACCTCCATATGTGGACAGAATCGCTGGAATCAACAGCCTAGCTGCTCAGGTCAAGGTAGGCTTGTCTTCCTACAGATTTCTTAGCCCACAGGATCTTCTGGAGCCTGGCAGACCCTGTACTAAACAGCAGAAGGCAAATATGACCTTCAGTGACCATGGAGGACCCTGAGTAGCTCTAGGTGCCAACCAAGTAAGTTCTTTGTCGTTTTTTAATCAGTAACTCAAATAAAATTTCATCCTTCTCAAAGATTGCTGATGCAGTTTGACAGTTGAGTAAAAGTTTGTTTACTAAACAAACTTTAGTAAATTACAAATACAAGATCTGCAAGTTATAAAGGTGTGAGGACAAATACAAGTTATCAAACCTCTCTCTCATGCTGCCTTCCATTGTCTTAAAAATACTTTTCATTGTGCAAAAATATCTGTCACAGTCATTCTGACATAAATATGCTACTGTTTATACAATGTTTATGTCTAAAACTTTTCACAAACACAAAGAATACTTGTGAGTTCCAGGGAGCTGAATTAAAGGATCCACCTTAAACAGGTCAGATATACCCCCTCAATTCCCTGGTCCTAATTTTTTTTTTCCTAAACTGAACTTTGTTCTCTGTTCTGCCTCAAACAGGTGTAAGAGACACCAGACATTTCCATACCACAAATACCAGACAGGTGCAAAGGGACCAGCTACACCAGGATGTAACCAGCATCCAGCATTCTCAGGTACCCCCCCCCGATGATGCCCACAAAAAGCAGGAAGCAGTCTTGAGAATTTGCCATCCCAATTTCTTTAATTTGTTGTTCCCAACTTCCCACATTTTTATTATAAAAAAGAGATGGGAGTGTAATGGTCTGTCCTGTACCTTTAAGAGATAAGCCATGCCCACTCCCTCCCCTGTCCACCAAGGTAAGCTGATCTTCAGCTTCCAGCCTGAGTCTCTCCCTTTTCCGTCTCTCCCCCAAAGAGGCAGCGTCTGTCTCTCTTCATTCTCCCCACTTCTCCACTTCCCCTCTGTTTCTCTCTCTCTGCCCTTCTCTCTCTGCTCTTCCCCTTCTCCACCTTCCCTTCCATAACCCACTAAATAAATATCCAACCTCACAATGCATGACATGCCTATCTATCTGTCTCTCACCTGCCATGTGGTTCCCTGCTGGGACCAGCAGCCTTTGGAGAGCTGTGGCATGGTCTCATGGTGTGCCCATTCATCTGTCTCTCCTCATGGTCTCGAGCACCATCCCTGCCTGGGACTGGCTGCCCTCGAGACCCCCTGCCTGCTTGCACTTCAGGGACCTGCAGCATGGTCTCATGGCCTGCTGCTGCTGTATCTGCCAGGGATCTGCAGTGATTTTACTTTTACCATTACAAAGGTGAGGAGAATGGGAAGAACAGCGAGGAACATCAAACGGGAAACATCAAGAGAGCATGAGAGAGAGAGAGAGAGAGAGAGAGAGAGAGAGAGAGAGAGAGAGCATAGAAAGAATAAAAGCGACATGATAAAAGACCTATGTGAGCTAATTTATTTTATTTACCCTCAGATATCTTTAGCCAATTCTCACCTGCTACAGCAATCCTTCTGAATCTTAAGAGGTTTAGTGGGGCTTAACTCCAACATAAACCTCCATAAAAGTCCCCAAATCTCCAACAAATGGCATGGTGCCTGTGACAGCAATACTCCAGTCCCTGTACTAACTTCTGTCTCAGCTACTGTTCTGTTTATACAAAGAGACATCTTGAGCAAGGCAACTCTTAAGAAAGATAGAATTTATATGAAGACTTGCTTATGGTTTCAGAGGATTAGTCCATTATCATCATGGCAGAAAGCATAGAGGCAGACAGACAGAGAGAGGAGGGAAGAGAAATGGGGAGGGGGGGAGAAAGATTGAGAAAGACTGGGCCTGGAATGGGCTTTTGAAACCTCCAAGTCTAATTCCCAATAATATGCCTCTTCCAACAATAAGGCCACACCTACTAATCCTTCCTAAATAGCTGCACTAACTAAAGTCCAAGCATTTGAGCACATGAGTCTGTGCAGGACATTTTCATTCCGATAACCACAGGAGGGCATCTAAAGCAATAAACTGGGTTAGGGCAAATAACAGATCAAATTAAAACAACGGAAGTGTGAGTGGTAAAGAGGTATTGGTTCTGAAAACAGAGCTATGACTGACAAGAGATAACACAGATGGAGTTCATCACTGAGCTGACACACAAAGTGAAAGGAAAAGAAAGAGCTGAGGGATAGTCTTCAAGGTCCTAAGTATGGAAGGTAAGTTTGGGGGGTCAATATGTAATTTGGGACACAATTGCTTTTAATACCTATATAAAATGTCAAAATAAACTTGGTCAAGAATTTATTAAATATATAACCTGGGAAATCAGTATAGAAGACAGTAGAAGAGATTGAGATTGACTCATGTTATTATTATTTTTTTTTTACTTTTTATCATCTATTTTTATGATCAAATGATTTGGGAAATAAATGGTAGATATAGTAATTCCAGCAAATTTAATGACACCTTTTCTATTGCTAGCCCATTAGAGACAGCAAATGGGGAAAAAAAATCAATGGCCTTGTTGTACATCAACTCACATATACTGTGTTTCCCCAACATTGACTAGCTTCATGTGGATCACATGACCATGGTATAATAGGAAAAGCACTCCCTGAGGAGTTTTGAAATATGGTTTCTGGTTTCTTCTCCCTCATTAGCAATGTGACCCTAAGCACCTCATCTGAACTCTCAAATCCCTGTGATACAAGAGAGATGGATCATTCAATCTCTGCAATGTCTTCCCGTTGTCAGTGGGAATTCACTTTGAACTCTGTTGCACGGTTCATTACCCAGGCCTTTCCTCTCTTCAGTGACCTCTATTTGCCCTGTAAGGTATTAATTATCACTTCAACTCGAGAAGAGAAAGGAAGATGAAAGGGTTTGTTCTTCACTAATAGTTAGGACACAAACAGTTTAAAAGGGAAACCTGACATTATTAAAATCACTGCTTAGACGTGATTTTTTTTTTTGCTGATCTTAGTCCCATCCTATCCAACAATATTGTAAGTTCTGCAAATTTATTCTGTATTGAGAAAGACAATTTAAAGTGGGTTCCTTTAAAGGCAAATGATAATGCCCTTCTATTTTGAACTTCTCATGCACAGTACTAAAATCTTACAATTATGATTATACTATTCTAATAACAAAAAGTTTTCAGACAATTGCAAAATGTATTTCAAGAAAAACAAAACAAATAAGCATACCACACTACCCAACCTAAAGCTTTCTTTATCAACATGTTTATGAACCAAATGACCCAGACAAGGAAAGGATTATGTTCCTGAAACAGCAAAAAACCATGTATCAGAGCAAAACTGGAGTTTCTCATAGAGTCTGCACAGTATTTAGGACTTGATGATCCCCACAAATATTGCTAGTAAGCCTCATACTTTCCAATAGCCTGCAATTCCATTTCCTACCTTCTCTGTGTGGAAAATGCAGACACTCAGTGTTCTTATGTGAGTATATATCATAGTTCCAGGATGTGCTTGTTGAAAAAAAAAGTAGTGTTTAGTTCCTATCCTTGGAGTTTAATTCATTAAGTCTAGAATGGGCCCCAAATCGGCATTTTAACAAGTTTCCATGCTGATGTTGATGATGCTGATGCTGATATTGATGCTGATGATATTGATACTGATGCTGAGAATGATGTTAATGCTGGTGCTGATGATGCTGATTGGCTCAAGAACTAGGCTGTGAAAATCAATACCCCTACCACTTTTCCCACTTCAAGTACTCAAGTCCCTTTTCCTGCATGAAGATGGATAGAAAGAGGAGGAAATGCTCATCCTAGAAGGCTGCTGGCAGCTCTAGCACAACTGCTCAAACCTCCAGACTAAACTGTTCCATGTAGCTGAATTCCTCCACCTCTTCCCTTCCCTCGGCCGTACCTTTGAAAGGAAAGCCGAGCCCTATTGCCACTTCCAAGTTTCCTAGTACCTTCAGCAGCGTCTGTCCCAGGGATGTGAAAATTGTACCACCAATGGCATCTGGTGAGAGATAAAGTCAAATGTAGGCGTCAGAGAGAGAGAGTGCGTGTGATGCCTAAGAATGTGAAATTTCAGCACATTACAGGTGAGGCTAATAATAGAACACACTTGAAGTTGTGGGGTTTGAAGTGGTTTCCAGGTTGGACATGCATTAGAATGAACTGTGGGTTTTTTGTTGTTGTTGTTTGTTTTTGTTTTGACAACATAGCATCTAGTCGATTTCTTTTGTAAAGATTTATTTATTTTTATTTTATGTGTATAATTCTTTGTCTGTTTGTGTGTATTGCACCACCTGTGTACCTAGTGCCCATGGAGGTCAGGAAAGGACATCAGATACCATGAAACTTGAATTTCACATGGTTGTGAGTTGCCATGTAGGTACCAGGAACAAAACCTGGTCCTCCACAAGAGTGACAAGTGCTCTTAACCACTGATCCATCTCTCCTGCCCCTCTAGTCAACTTCCATGTCAGAGCTCCCGGGAGGGAGCCCAGGCATCATTGGTCTCTGTGGTTCAAACGCCTATCCAGGGCTGAGAACAGCTGACATCTAAACAAAGAAGCATGACCTGCTCAAATTACTCCTTAAAACTCGAATCTGTTTGCTATAAAATTTAAAGTTTTATGTACTTGAGACTTGATCATATGAGACATATTATGTCTCTCTAGATGTCTTACTTGACACAATATCACATCTCTACTCACTCTACACAGACAAGGCCAAACGCTCACTTCAGCTGTAGTATTTACTTAGAGTTCCACAAGATAACATTTTAAAAAGACACTTCTTGGAATGTGATACATGCCTGTAATTCTAATATTCATGAGTCTGAGGCAGGAAGATCTAGAGTTCTAGGCTAACCTGTAACACACATTGAGGTCCTGGCACAACAAAACAAAACAAAACAAAAAAGTCAATAACTACTTTGGAGAGCTATGATTTATTTTCTCAAAGATAAAACAATATTTATCTAAGAAACTGGCACCACTGTCAATGGATGCCAAATGTCATATTTCACAGATCTGGCCCTGAAACCTTGACTTCCAGGGTACTCCGATGTTAAAGAGGTAGAGACAAGATTTGTTTCAAAAAACAGCTCTAAAAAAACCCTTAAAATCCATATTTGCCCAGAAGATATAATATTGTTCTTTTTATTGCAATAGAATATTCTTAATATCAGGCTTTCAACTACTAAGTCACAAGAGTTTCTTTAAAATATAACTCAGTCCACAACCCAATTTGCAGCAACTCTCCACAGACACATCTGTACCACAGTGTAAGAAACACGGGAGCGGGAGAGATGGCTTGGCAGTTATGAGCACTGACTCTTCCTGCAAAGGACCAATGTTTGGTTCCCAGCACCCACCAGTAACTTCAGATCCAGGGAATCCAACACACTTTTCTGGCCTCCAAGGTCACTAGGCACACACATAGTGAACACATGCACACACACACACACATATGAAGGCAAACAAACATCACATAAAATAAAAAACAAATAAATGTTTTTAAAAAGAAAGGAAGAAATACCTAGGTGGTTGACTTTGATGTGTAAAGGAACAACCCAAATAATGCTAAATCTTCCAGACCTGGGATAGTTAGTTTTATCATTGTTCTAGGAATAGGCTGCATGGTCCATTCCTGACCTCTGACTCCTGGACTCTAAACAGCAGGACCTCTCTCCTTGACAGACTAAAGCATTGTGTACAGTAGGAGAAAGAGGTCTTGGCCAGCCCTGAAGATCAGTATCGATGCTGCCACTTCTCAGGACGATAAGGAGCTCCAGGATGCACTTAGTTCAACGAAGGCCGAGTGAGCAATTATACCTCTCTTGGGTCTTTTGGTTTTAAAATAACAGAGGATCTAAATGAAAATCTTTGGAAGACTAATAGTTGAAAATCTTTACTGGTTGAGCACTCATATTTCTTTCTGGATAATCTTAAATTTCTAGGCAATTGCAACCATGAAAGAGATACTGAAAGCCCCGTGACTTGCAAAGAGGAGGACATATGAATGGTGCCAAGTTCAATAAACTGTGCTGTTGTGAACAGGCACCCAGCTGAAAGGAGGAGTGCCAGGAGAAAACAAGGGGCTGCACAAAAATACACACACTAATAGTTCAATGCAGAGCAGAAGAATGTTGTGAACATATTAAGGAGAAACAGTATGGTAGCTATGATCTGACCTATTAATCCAACACCTTGAAATCTGTTTTCCAGCTTTTCTCCCTTTTCTGAATCTTCTCTAAGATTATCAGTGGTGTCCCACAGAAAACAGATGTGTCAGACCTGAAGAACATTTCACTCTGCCTCCCTGGTTTTCAACTGAGGCAAAAATATAAATTATATAAACCAAAGTGAGTGTTGGTAGGACCTCTATGGTCCTAGTGGAGAGTCTAGATGGATTGTTTGGAGTATACTAAGCTCTTAGAGAAGGGGAAATATAATCACAAAGAATTTCCTAAATAATATTTCCTAAATACTTCTTTAAATAGTTTTCTAAGATTAATAGTATGGCAGGAATTATAAACATGCAAATTACCCTTTTCTAAGGTTAACAGTGAGGTAGGAATCATTGATTGTTATCAATATAAATCTGCATCCCAGGACACATGATGTCTTCTGTGGACATCACGTGTGTGGAACATGGATAGATAGATGGAGAATATCCTCAAACATAGTCAGCTTCCTATTACTGACATAAAATGCCTGCAGTAAACAACTTAAAATAAGTAAAGTTTTATTTTTAGTTCATCTTTTCAGCCCATGTCCAGGTGGCATCATTGCCTCTGGGCCTGTGGTGAGGCCCATCACGGCAGGAACTGGAATGGAAGAAACTTCTTCCCTCTGCTAGCCAGGAAGCAAAGAGATAAGAGACAGCCAGCATGTTCCCAGACTGTGACTTCCTTCAGCTTAGGCTACGCCTTTTGCAATTTCTACCACCAATAGTGCCACAAGTTAGTGACCACATGTTTTCTGGAGACCATGTATGATCCAAGCCATAACAGCCAAAGCTAATGAAAGCTGAATTTATTGATTAAAATAACCCCACGGAGTGATTTCTTTTTTTATTAAAAAATTTTAACTTTTTAAAAAATTTAACCTATGTGTCTTCTATATCATGATCTCATTCATTTTTCCATCTCCTCACATCTGCCCTCAGCCCTTGCAACCCCCCAAATAAAACAAAATCTAAAAAAAAAAAGGAAAAAAATTGAAAAGGAAAAAAATAAAAATCTCATCATAGACGCTGCAGTGGCCATGTATCTTTACTTACAAGTGTTCTTTGCCAAGAGTCATTGATTTGGTTTGGGTTCTGTGGCTTCTGCTGCACCATCAATGCTGAGCCCTCACTGGGACTCTTTCTGAACATCCTGTTGCCCTGTGTTGTGGAAATCCTGAAGCTTTGGATTCGCAGGTCAGGTCCCTTCAGATACTGTGACAGATCACAGATGGGATGGATGTTGAGCTGGGCCAAGTCATAACCCTGGATCTGGGCCTGGGTAGTTGACAGGTTGATCTGCCTGTAGGAAGTTAAGGCCTGCCTGGCCAAAAGGAGGCCAACCTGGAGTCTGCCTGATGCTGTCGGAGGTTCTGACCATGCCTAGTCAACAAGGGGCTCAGCCCAGCTTACAAGTACAGGATATCTCTGCTAAGGAACACACCCTTGTCCCTGGTGAGATGGAGATATCCTACTCCCTGTAGGAGAGGGTATGCTTGTGTTTTTTCTCAAACTGTCACAACAGTTCTGGTAATAGATATATGCCCAGCTATGGATCAGCCTGCTTCCACCAAGGAGGGAATAACACATGATGGGTAATGAGATATTCCCCTTTCTTGCTCTCATTGCCCCCCCGCACCAAACAAATTGACTTAAGGACAGAGGTTATGGCCTTTGATTCCTCATTTTTTGAAAAGTTTTGCATAATATAAAAAGGCTGTTGGATCCCTCCTGGATGCTCACAAATGCATTAATTGGTGAAGTGGTATTTTTCATCCTTATTCCCTTTAAACGCCTCATACAGCAGATCAGACATCAGTGGACAGCAACTAAGGTAACTCTTCAGGTGTTAATGACTCTTAGGCATCCTTCTTGCAGTCCTCCACAAGAGGTTATGCTTGCCTGGTTATTTGTAATTAAAAAGGCTACTGCCTAGTTCTTCAACCCTGGCAGCTCTCCAGAAATGAATGCTCTTCTAGGGTTGTTAGTCAATGATGGGTAAGAGCTTGTTTGGCAGGCCAACCTAAGACAGGCACAGTCCAGTTACTGGGCCCTCCTAGACAGGGTCAACGGGGCCTGAGCAAAGAACTCTGACTCCTACTGAGTGCCCATGTAATAAATAAAAAAGGATGATTTGTAGGAAGTTAAGGCCTACTAGGCCAAAAGGAGCCAACCTGGAGTCTGCCTGTTACTGTCAAAGGTCCTTACTGTGTCTAGCCAATGAGGGGTAATCGAGCAGTGTTTCCTGAGTGCCTAACAATAGGTGCTATCAGAGGTCTTGATCATGCCTAACTAATGAGAGATGACCACACAATGTCAATTGTCAATGGATCAGAATGCCTGGGTGCTGGGAGGGTTTATAAGTTTTTCCTCATTATTATATAAACGAGTCTGCTATACGCCATCTACAAGACTCTGTGTCTGAGATGATGACTCTGCACCTTTTCACCCCTCCCAGCAACATCAGCCTACCAGTTCTCCCCTGTCCTCACCGCCAGGGTGAACTCTCCAGCATTGCCCCAATGAATTCACCTCTTGCAGCAATAGGGAGTGGTGGGTCCAGTTCTCACGTGTTCATTCTCTCAGGGTCAGTTCTCCCACACCAGCACCATTAGTGCCAGCTCTGTTGTGCTGCCCAGGCAAGGTCTAAGGCTGCTCTTCTGAGTACTGCAGCTGGTGAGGGGTAGGGACAGCCTTTCCGTGCTTATGATCTCAGAACCAACTCCTCCACCTGTCTCAGGCATTGATGGGAGGGAGGTTGAAGGGAGGGGAACCTCTCCTCTGCACATAATACCACATGTCAGATGAGTAATGGTGACAGCTCTCCTTTGCTCATAACATGGGGGTTGGGTCACCCTCACCTCTGACCACCAGGCAGCTCTACTGTGCTGCCCAGGTGAGGGTCAGGGACCATTCCCTTAGTGATGTAGCTGGTAAGGGGGAGGGTCAGCTCTCTTCTGTTGCAGGTGGTAAGGGGCAATGGGTAAAGGGGAACATCTCTTACTTTTCCACATAGCTACACGACAGACAAATAATGGGGACGTCTCTCCCATGCTTATAACTTCAGGGCTGGCTCACCCACACCTCTGCTAACAAGATTGGCTCTATTATGTTACCCAGGAGAGGTGCAGGGCCTGCTCTCCCAAGTATTGTTCCTGGGGGGGGTGCTCTCCTGCTCTTGTGACCTCAGGGTCAGTTCTCACACCTGCCTCAGTCATTGCTAGGCTTGAGGGGAGCAATTCTGTCCTGCCTATGCTGCCACAAGACAGCTGGGTAATGAGGACCACTCTCTCAGGGAATAATTTCTAAAAACTCTCTGCATTCAGAAGACTACGTCTTTGTTCCCAACCAGTTCAAGTTTTTACTGACAACTTGATTGAAGGCGTTTGTGGCCCAATGATCAAATTTTCGTCCAATTTGAAGACAGGCAAGAACAACAATGGTAAATGACTGGATGAACTCATACAAGGGTCACAGCTAACTGAACCAATAAGTCAAATCTTATTATGGTTTAATTGGAAGCTATACTCCAGCCTCACTCCCCAATTCCAAATCCTGCCCAGGTGTTCATCTGGGAACCTGGCCCCACTCCTCCCATTCCAGACCTCACCTCTCAGAAAGCCTGCCAAGGATCAGCTCATCCCCCAGAACTGCTCAAGACCATGCCTAAAGGCTATTTAAGACCAGTCACAAGACCTGCCATATGATTTTTCTCCTGCCTTTCTCAGAGGCACCTGGGAGTTGCTTTGCTCTGTTTATTAAATATGGATTTATTAATTCAGTCTGACTTGGTTTATTGCATCAGCAGAGGGTACCCCCAATACTTATCGATTAGGTTGAACTTAACAAGATGAAAATGAAATTCCTTGACACAATTGATCTACTACATCCTGAACTGGGATGAAAAGCTGGGATGGGAGAAAATGCCAAGAGATGCTTTAGACCAGGCCAGGCACAGAGTTAATACACAAAATTATTCAATGTTACCTTCTTCATCATGTGTTGTCATTTTCATTGCTTCAGGAGTTTCTGTGACAGTGTTTGTTCACTGCTGTGATGGGAGCAATGAAATGAAGAGAGGTTTATTTCACTCTGTAGCTGGAAGTCACAAGAGTTGCTTCATTCACATCAGCACACAGGAAGCAGAGAACTCAGAGAAGCACCCAGCACTTTCAAGGTCCACCCCCGCCAACCTTTATCAGCTGGCTAGATCAAGTCCTGAATGTCCTACAACCTCCAAAGTAGCGTCACCAGTTGAGGGCCACATCTTCAAAATCAGGAACAATGCAAATCGTAATCAATCCCAGTAGCTACTACATATTCAAGTTGCAGACAACTGAAAAATGGGGTCACACCCCTGTTCTGTGCCTATTTCAGCTCTAGAGAAGGTATGAATACCTAACATATTGCTATTGCTATAAAAGAGAAGTGTTTATTATGTGTTTTGTGTTAATATTTTCACAATATGGCCAGCCTCAGGTTCTTCATTCTGGCCTTCTAGAACTCTCTCCTTATATTATCCATAAGCAAATAGGTTCTTAAGTGCATCTATTGTTCAGTGTTAATTGTGTACCTATCACTCAGCTGGGCACTTACAGATGAGCCCCAGCAATATATATTCAGCAGAATAGTTGTTATTACCATATTATCTCCATCCTTGTAGATGCTCAAGGGATGTAGATATCTGTAATCAAAGAGTCAGGGAACAAATGACTTCTGTGCTTCCTGGGTTTTGTTAATTTTACACAAACCTAGACATATCAGGGAAGAGGGGGATCTTACCTGGGAACTGTCTCCATCAGATTGGCCTGTAGGCAAATATTTGAGGCATTTTCTTGATTAATGATTGATGTGGGAGGCCCTAGTTCACTGTGTCAATGCTGGACAGGTGGTCCTGAGTTACATAAGAAAGCAATCTGAACAAGCCATGAGTGAGCAAGCCAGTTAGCAGGGTTCCTCCATGACTTCTGCATTACTTCTTGCCTCCAGTTTCCTGCTTTGAGTTCCTGCTGGGCCCTCCCTTCATAAGGGTCTGTGATTGGGATGTATAATCCAAATAAAACTCTTTCCTCCACAGGTTGTTGGGTGTGGTGCTTTATCACAGCAATTTTAAAAAGCAGCGCAGAATACATTTTATCTCCTTGGTGAAGCCTTATGATTATCTTCAACCTATTTTGGCTGGCTCAAAATAGAAGCCCATTCCAATCCCAACCAAGATTGCCAAAAAACTTAACCTCAGTAGACACTTTCATGAACACTTTTCACACTTTATCTCAGTGTGGAATTGTCATAGCTTTCTTAACCTGACCACTGAGAATCACCTGAAGTGCCGCTGTGGTGGAAACAAGCAAGTTTCCATGGGACGCTTCCATCGAAGCTTTGATCTTCAGCTCCTGGAAAGCCATTCCATCCTTGGACTGCCTTCCCACTGTGGCCATAGGAAGACTTCTGAACAAAAGCCTTCATTTCCTGCATCTCCTCATTCCCCACAAGCTAAGTGGCTCAAATGGAAGAATAAATTTTCAATTACAATGCTTTTAAATACCCCCAACCACACCTACTGTAAGTGTGACACTTCAGTGGCATTGTTTTAATAGAGCAACACAGGAAATGTCATAATGACAGTCAGTCACAGATCCATTTGCTATTGGGATCCAGCTAAGGAAATAATTAAAGATTTTAAAGATCTTTCTATTACTGGAAAGATAGTTCAGAAGTTAAGAGCACTGACTGCTCTTCTAGAGGACCTGGGGTTCAATTCCCAGCACCCACATAGTAGTTCCAAGATCTTAAACCCTCACACAGACATACATGTAGGCAAAACATCAATACAGGAAACAAACAAGCAGCCTCTTACTACACACAGGCATCTATCTCACACAGAAGACCACAGCTAAAGCTGACAACATTACGGGCAGACAGGAAACCCAGACTCTTACACATCCAGCTCCGTGAGACTGCGTTTTACCCTGTCATCCGACTGACTTAGCTCAAACCTGTTTGGTTAGGAGCATCACCTCAGCTCCCTAAACACCCCTTTATACAAAAAGTCCAGATTGTTTAGTCAGAAGCATCACCCCAGCTCCTGCCATAAACTCCCTCCCCTGGGAGTTGCTTCAGTCCAAACTACAGCTTCGAGAAAGACCACCAAATGGTGACCCTCCCCAGGGAGGGTCAAGAAAGCCCATCCCCAAGGATGGTTGGAACCACTCCCACAGACTATTTAAATTGCCCCCAGAGAATGAACACATGGTCTCTGGATGTCACATGGTCTCTTCCCCTCTCCATGTTTCTGCAGGGCTACCCTGGAACACTCCATTAAACATGGAATCTTTTATTTGGTCTGATTCGGTGTGATTGGGATTATTTGCACCAGCGGAGAGGATCATCTAAGAGAAACTGCCTAGCAAAACCCACAAGTGCCCACTGTGGGCAGATTGTAGCCCCAATAAGGCTTTTGTTTATACATTCCAAGAACTTTTTATTGAGAAACTACTGTGTATCACACTTGACTCTAGGCACCAGGGACAGGGCATGGAAAACAGACAAACACAAACCCCTCTCTCACGAGATTTATGTTAGGAATGAGGCATTGTGCGGGCCCCATCACCTGGCAGGATGCACTGAGGCAATATGCTGGCCAGCACAGGGTCCTATGGCTGGTAAGTCACTACGTATGTATGCGGGTGCAAAAGGTCCCTTTAAGAGACAAGCCCTGGCTACTCTGTTCTCTCCTCCACCCATTCTGAAGAGGCAGGTTGCTCCCTACCTCTTCTTCCTCTTCCTTTTTCTCCTTGTATCTCTCTCTCTCTTCCCTCCTCCCACTCCCTTTATCTCAATAGAATTCCTACATAAGTTCTGCTTTTGTAGTGTGTCTGTCCCTCACCTACCATGGGCTCTCACATACTGCATACCCCTTAGCCCACCAAGATCACTCTCGCACCATTTCACACTATCATTTCACACTATTTGATGCATGACTTGGCCAGGCTTCCTCCCTGTTCCATCCCACTGTGTCACGACACCAATATTATGAATACGTATGAGGTGTGACCTTTAGCAGATCCCATGGTAGGTAAAAGGCAAATACACCATACAGATAGAGCCCAAGTGCAAAGTTTATTGAGAGAAGGGTAAAGGGGAGGGAAGAGAGAGAGACAGAGAAAGGGAGAGAGAGGCAGAGATCTGACTGCTTCTTCAAAAGAAAAGTGGGAAGAGAAAGGGAGTAGGCATGACTTGTCTCTTTTTCTTTTTGTTTTTATTGAGCTACACACTTTTCTCTTCTCCCCTCCCTTTCAACCTTCTCTCATGGTCTCCATGCTCCCAATTTACTCAGGAGATCTTGTCTTTTTCTACTTTCCATGTAGATATGGTCCATGTATGTCTCTCTTAGGGTCCTCTTTGCTGTCTAGGTTCCCTGGGATTGTGAACTCTAGGCTGATTTTTCTTTGCTTTATGTCTAGAAGCCACTCACGAGTGAGTACATATGATATTTACCTTTCTGGGTCTGAGTTACCTCACTCAAAATGATGTTTTCTAGATCCATCCATTTGCCTGCAAATTTCTAGATGTCATTATTTTTTTTTTCTGGTGTGTACTAAACATTGTGTAAATGTACAACATCTTCTTTATCCATTCTTTGGTCTAGGGGCATCTAGATTGTTTCCAGGTTCTGGCTATGACAAATAATGCTGCTATGAACATAGTTGAGCACATGGCCTTGTGATATGATTGAGCATCCTTTGGGTATATACCCAAAAGTGGAATAGTTGCATCTTGAGATCGGTTGTTTCCTAATTTTCTGAGAAACCACCATACTGATTTCCAAAGTGGTTGTACCAGTTTGCACTCCCAACAGCAATGGAGGAGTGTTCCCTTTACCTCACAACCTCTCCAACATAAATTGTCATCAGTGTTTTTGTTCTTGGCCATTCTTACAGGTGTAAGATGGAATCTCAGAGTTGTTTTGATTTGTGTTTCTCTGATGACTAAGGATGTTGAGCATTTCCTTAAGTGTCTTTCAGCCATTTTAGACTCTTCTGTTGAGAGTTCTCTCTTTATGTCTGTACTTCATTTTTTTTTAATGGATTATTTGTTCTGTCAACGATCAATTTCTTGAGTTCTTTGTATGTTTTGGAGATCAGTCCTCTATCCGATGTGGGGTTGGTGAAGATCTTTTCCATTTTATAGGCTTCCATTTTGTCTTGTTGACATGTCCTTTGCTTTACAGAAGCTTCTCAGTTTTAGGAGGTCCCATTTATTAATTGTTTCTCTCAGTGTCTGTGCTGTAGGGGTTATATTTAGGAAGTGGTCTCCTGTGCCAATGCATTCAAGTGTACTTCACACTTTCTTTTTTATGGGGTTCACTGTGGTTGCTTTTATATTGAGGTCTTTGATCCATTTGTAATTGAATTTTGTGCATGGCGATAGATTTGGATCTATTTTCATTCTTCTACATGCTAATATCCAGTTATGCCAGCACCATTTGTTGAATTTGCTTTCTTTTTTTCATTTTATATTTTTTGGTTCTTTGTCAAAAATCAGGTGTTTGTAGGTATGTTGATTGATATCTAGGTCTTTAATTCAGTTCCATTGGTCCTTCTTTCTGTTTTTACACCAATACCAGGCTATTTTCAGTACTGTAGCTCTGTAGTAGAGTTTGAAGTCAGGGATTGTGATGCCTCCAAAAGTTCCTTTATTGTACAAGATTCTTTTGGCTATCTTGCTTTTGCTTTTCCATATGAAGTTGAGTATTGTTCTTTCAATGTTTGTGAAGAATTTTGTTGGGATTTTGAGGCCATTGCATTGAATCTGTAGCTTGTTTTTGGTAAGATTGTCATTTTTAGTATGTAAATTCTGTCTACCCAAGAGCATGGGAGATCTTTCTGTTTTCTGGTATCTTCTTCAATTTCTTTCTTTAAAGATTTAAAGTTCTTGTCATACAGGTCTTCCACTTGTTTGGTTAGAGTTACTCCAAAAAATTTATGTTATTTGTGACTATTGTGAAGGTGGATATTTTTCTGATTTCTTTCTCAGTCCATTTATCTTCACCGAAGCAGCAGGATGTGATCTGCCCCACCGAAAAAGGTACTGAGCCACATTGCTAACATAGATCAGAAAAATGAGTTAATCAAGATGTGAGAGTTAGCCAGTGAGAGGCTAGAGCTAATGGGCCAATCAGCTTATAATTTAAGGAGGGCTACTGTTTTTTATTTTAAAGTTAATCTTGCATCCTGCTACATTACTGAAAGTATTTATGAGTTGTAGAAGCTCCTTGGTAGAATTTTTGGGGTTGCTTATAAAAACCATCATATCATCAGCAAATGGTGCGGGAGAATTGTCTGTATTCTGTCAATCATGTTTTAAATAAACGCTGATTGGCCAGGCAGGAAGTATAGGTGGGAAAACCAGACAGGAAGTAGAAATGATGTAATGAGAACAGGAGAATTCTGGGAAGGAGGAAGTTGATTCCTCCCACTCCTGCCTAGATCACTGAAGCAGCAGGATGTGATCTACCCCACTGAAAAAGGTACTGAGCCACATTGCTCACATAGATCAGAAAAATGAGTTAATCAAGATGTGAGAGTTAGCCAGTGAGAGGCTAGAGCTAATGGACTTATAATAGAGCTTATAATTTATGGAGTCCTATGTGTGATTTTCTTTGGGGCTAAGCAGTTGTGGGGTACTGGGCGGGACAGAAACCTCAACAAGCAGGCCCCCCCCCCTTTGAGAGAGTTCAACTTCTTTTCCAATTTGCATCCCCCTGATCTCCTTTTGTTGTATAATTGTTTAGCTAGGACCTCAAGAACTGTATTGAATAGATACGAAGAGAGTGGACAACCTTGTCTTATCCCTGATTTCAGTCACTGCCTGGTCTTTTTATTTTATTTTATATTTATTTATATATTATTAAAAATTTCTGCTTCCTCCCCCTCCCTTTTCCCTCCCCCTTCCCCCACTCCCCACACGCCACTCCCCTCCCCCTCCCTCTCCAGTTCAAAGAGCAGTCAGGGTTCCCTGCCCTGTGGGCAGTCCAAGGCCCTCCCCCCTCCATCCAGATCTAGGAAGGTGAGCATCCAAACAGACTAGGCTCCCACAAAGCCAGTACATGCAGTAGGATCAAAACCCAGTGCCATTGTCCTTGGCTTCTCAGCAGCCCTCATTGTCCGCCATGTTCAGAGAGTCTGGTTTTATCCCATGCTTTTCAGTCTCAGTTCATCTGGCCTTGGTGAGCTCCCAATAGATCAGCCCCACCGTCTCAGTGGGTGGGTGCCCCCTCGCGGTCTTGACTTCCTTGCTCATGTTCTCCCTCCTTCTGTTCCTCATTTGGACCTTGGGAGCTCAGTCCATTGCTCCAATGTGGGTCTCTGTCTCTATCTCCATCCATCGCCAGATGAAGGTTCTATGGTGATATGCGAGATATTCATTAGTATGGCAATAGGATCAGGCCATTTCAGGCTCTCTCTCCTCAACTGCCCAAGGACCCTAGTTGGGTACATCTCTCTGGACCCCTGGTAACCCCTCTAGAGTCAATCACTGCCTGGTCTTTAAGGCTGATCAGTGTGGCTGTTTTACTCTCTGTATTTCAGTAAGCTTAATTTTTTAAACTACAAATGAAATATCACTACACAAGATTACCAACCCAGAGGAGGTATCACTCACAATAGGTTGGACTCTCCCCCTTCAATTGCTAATTAAGGAAATACCCTACAGGCATCAGCAGACAGCGAGAGTTTGCTTCTTTTCTGATTTTTATCTTCTTGATCTCCTTTTGTTGTCTTATTGCTCTAGCTGGAACTTCAAGTACTATATTAAATAGATATGGAGAGAGTGGACAACCTTGTCTTGTTCCTGATATCAGTTGGATTGCTTTGAGTGTTTCTCTTTATTTAGTTTGATGTTGGCTGTTGGTTTGCAGAATATTGCCTTTATTATGTTTAGGTATGTTCCTTGTATTCCTGCTCTCTCCAAGAGAACACCATGAAGGGATGTATTTTGTCAAAAGATTTTTGGCATCTAATGAGGTGATCATGTGGTTTTTATTTTTCAGTTTGTTTATACAATGGATTAAGGTGACAGATTTTCGTATGTTGAATAATCCCTGCATCTGTGGGATGAAGCCAACTTGTTGGTGGATGAAAGGATGTTGTATTTTATTGAAAGCCTTTCCAGCATCTAATGAGATGTTCATGAGGTTTTTTTTTTTTTTGTTTGTTTGTTTTTTTAGTTTGTTTTTATGGTGGATTACATTGAAAGATTTTTGTATGTTGAACCAGCCCCAAACCTCTGGGATAAACCCACTTACTCATGGTGGATGGTTTTTCTGATGTGTTCTTGGATTTGATTTGCCAGTAATTTTATTAAGTATTTTTGAATCAATGTTCATGAGTGAGATTGGCTTGTAATTCTCTTTCTTAGTAATTTCTTTGTGTGGTTTGGGTATCATTGTAGTTGTAACCTCATAAAAAGAGTTTGGCAATGTTCCTTCTATTTCTATTATGTGGAACAATTTGAGGAGTACTGACATTAGTTCTTCTTTGAAAATCTTGCGGAATTTTGAGCTGAAACCACCTGGTCCTGGACTTTTTTGTTTTTGGTTGGAAGAATTTGATGGCTGTTTCTGTTTCTTTAGCAGTTATAGGTCTATTTAATTTGCTTATCTGGTGTTGATATAATTTTGGTAAGTGATATTTATCCAGAAAGTTGTCCATTTCCTTTAAAATTTCCAATTTTGTAGAGTACAGATTTTCAAACCTGATGATTCTTTGGATTTCTTCCCTGTCTATTTGTATGTTCCCCTTTTCTTTTCTGATTTTGTCAATTTCTATATTCTCTCTCTGCCTTTATGTCAGTTTGGATAAAGGTTTGTCTATTTTATTGATTTTTCTCAAAGAACCAACTCTTTTTTTCATCGACTCTGCATTGTTTTCTTTGTTTATATATTGTTGATTTCAACTCTTGCTGCTGCTGGGTAAGAGTTTGGCAATAGCACCTGGGCAACTGTGACATTCTGACCCTCCTCTCGCAAGCAGCCTCTGCTCCGCTAAGTCTTGGCTTTCATTGCCCTGCTGTTGTCTGGTGGTTACACGGCCCTGTGTGCTCAGCATATTTGGGCTTTTAAAATTCCTTTAGCTTAACCATCCCTTTCAAGGGAACAGTTTCCTCTCAAATGAGCACTAATTCTTGTATACAGTTTTTATATGTGATTAATAAGCCATTTTGGAAGCTATTATTAATTTGTTTATCATAACAAGATCTGTTTATGCTTTGGTTCCGCTGATTGCTTTTTCTTTTTTCTTTTGGTTTTTTTTTTTTTTTGAGACAGGGTTTCTCTGTGGCTTTGGAGCCTGTCCTGGAACTAGCTCTTGTAGACCAGGCTGACCTTGAACTCACAGAGATCCGCCTACCGCTGCCTCCCGAGTGCTGAGATTAAAGGCGTGTACCACCAGTGCCCTGCTCCACTGGTTGCTTTTTAAAGCATATATTGGAAGCTAATAATGTTTTGAGAAGATAACAGCTCTCCCCACTTGCAAAGTTGACCTTTTCAAACGGTGCTCATGCTGGCGACTCCATTCCGTTTTAATTGTTCAGCAGACCGCCAGCTGTCTCTTTCGATGCAGTTAGCTAAGCAGTCTGACCGTTCCCACATCCTCATCAGTTCTGGGAATCTGTAGTCAGTCTGCACCTCTACACGTTGCACGCCGAAGCTCAGACTTCAATGTTATGCATCCAGCAATGGCGAAATGTTAAGCAATTTATATCATTGTGCCATTCCTTCAAGAAAAGTAAAGTCTTCTGTTATGCTCCTCCCCAGAAAGTCTTATTTCTTTTTTTTTCTTTTTTTTTTTTTTTTTGTTTGGTTTTTCGAGACAGGGTTTCTCTGTGGTTTTGGAGCCTGTCCTGGAACTACTCTGTAGACCAGGCTGGTCTCGAACTCACAGAAATCCGCCTGCCTCTGCCTCCCAAGTGCTGGGATTAAAGGCGTGCACCACCACCACCCGGCAGAAAGTCTTATTTCAACAAAAACAAGCAGCATTTGTTACTTGTCCCGTCTTACCTCTGAGCCTAGGTTTCCACTTACTCTATGTGGCCGGGCATCTCAGAACCCTCAGTTTAATGGTGTGCCTCAGGCACGGCTGTGCTTTACAGTTTCCTTATCAGTAGCCTCTTATTTATAAAGAATGCACTTGAGTTTAATTATCGGGTTAAGTGCTTTGTCTGCATTATATTGTTCTACTCTAGCAACTTCTTTTCAAAAATAAGGAAACTAAGATCCAGTGCAGTCACAGCTGCTTTTCTTTTTACACAGTGATCCCTATTTTTATTTATTAATCAATTAATTAAAAATTTCCCAACCTGATCACAGTTTACCCCCTACACAGCTTGCTTAAGAGAGACAGAGGCATATACTCCCCGGGCTCCCTGCAGGGGCTCTACCCCCCCATACTGCCTCTCTATTCTTGTCCCACCCAGCTTGCATCCAGAACCCTTCTTCCCTCGGTCCCCTTTCCTCTTTGGGCACATAACACCAACCAGCTCAGTCTGTCTGGCGCTGGGGGCAAATCCTCAGGGCAAGTAGGCAGGCGAGACCTCCTTTGTCTCACTGGCCCGCCTGCACCAACCAAGATAGGCGCTTTGTTTACGAACTACCCAACCTGCACGGAGATCTGATCTCGGCACCAGGAGAGACAGCAGTGCGGTGAGTTTGTGACTGGACAGGGAACTCTGAAGTTCCTCATCCCCCTCCCTATACTCCCCGGGCTCCCTGCAGGGGCTCTACCCCCCCATACTGCCTCTCTCTTCTTGTCCCACCCAGCTTGCATCCAGAACCCTTCTTCCTTCTGTCCCCTTTCCTCTTTGGGCACATAACACCATCCAGCTCAGTCTGTCTGGCGCTGGGGGCAAATCCTCAGGGCAAGCAGGCAGGCGAGACCTCCTTTGTTTCACTGGCCTGCCTGCACCAACCAAGGTAGGCGCTTTGTTTACGAACTACCCAACCTGCACGGAGATCTGATCTCGGCACCAGGAGAGACAGCAGTGCGGTGAGTTTGTGACCAGCGGCAGCAGAAGCAGCCCTGGACAGGGAACTCTGAAGTTCCTCATCCCCCTCCCTATACTCCCCGGGCTCCCTGCAGGGGCTCTACCCCCCCCATACTGCCTCTCTATTCTTGTCCCACCCAGCTTGCATCCAGAACCCTTCTTCCTTCTGCCCCCTTTCCTCTTTGGGCACATAACACCATCCAGCTCAGTCTGTCTGGCGCTGGGGGCAAATCCTCAGGGCAAGTAGGCAGGCGAGACTTCCTTTGTTTCACTGGCCTGCCTGCAACAAGCAAGGAGAGACATCACTAGAACACCAGGAGAGCTAGCACTGCAGAGAGCCATCACTGGGAAGGTACATCAGTAGGCAAGGAGACCTGATCCGGTAAAAGAAGATCCAGAGGGGAGCATTCGGAGAAAGAGATGGGCAGGCACCAATGCAAGAATTCACCTAACAATCTGAAAAACTATATGAAACCACCAGAACCCAGCGACCTCCCAACAGGTGGACATGAACACCTTAATCATGAAGAAGTAGATAAAATTGACTTTATGAAAGTGATTGACGCCCTTAAACAACATGTAAAAAATGCCCTTATAGAAATGGATGAGAAGTATAACAGAAAGTTTGAAGAATTGAGTAAATCAGTGAATGATACCCTAGGAAACCAAGGAAAAACAATCAAACAGATAATGGAAACAGTTCAAGACTTAAAAACTGAAATGGAGGCAAAGAAGAAAACACAAACAGAAGGCCAGCTGGACAGGGAAAATCTAGGTAAACGAATAGAGACTACAGAAGCAAGCATAACCAACAGAATACAAGAGATAGAAGAAAGAATCTCAGATTCTGAAGATACCATAGAGAAAATAAACACGCTGATCAAAGAAAACAGCAAGGCCAACAAATTCTCATCACAAAACATTCAGGAAATATGAGACACAATAAAAAGACCAAACCTAAAAATAATAGGAATAGAAGAAGGAGAAGAAGCGCACCTCAACGGTCCAGAAAATATATTTAATAAAATTATAGAAGAAAACTTTCCCAACCTAAAGAAAGATATACCTATGAAGGTTCAAGAAGCATACAGAACACCGAATAGGCTGGATCAAAAAAAAAACATCCTCTCGCCATATAATAATCAAAACACAAAGCATACAGAATAAAGAAAGAATACTAAGAGCAGCAAAGGAAAAAGGCCAAGTTACTTATAAAGGTAAACCTATCAGACTTACACCTGACTTCTCTATGGAAACCATGAAAGCCAGAAGGTCCTGGATAGATGTACTGTAGAAACTAAGAGACCATGGATGCAAGCCCAGACTACTATACCCAGCCAAGCTTTCGTTCACTATAAATGGAGAAAACAAAATTTTCCAGGATAAAAACAAATATAAACAATACGTAGCCACAAATCCAGCCTTACAGAAAGTAATAGAAGGAAAATCACTAACCAAGGAGTCCAACAATGACCACAATATCTCAGACAACTAGAGACCCTTCTCCAGCGCAACACAAAGAAGGGGAACACACAAAATTTACAACTTAAAAAATGACCGGAGTTAACAACCACTGGTCATTAATATCACTTAACGTCAATGGACTTAACTCTCCTATAAAAAGGCACAGACAAGGGGTTGGATACGAAAACAGGATCCAACATTCTGCTGTTTACAAGAAACACACCTCAACCACAAAGACAGGCACCTACTCAGAGTAAAGGGTTGGGATAAGGCTTATCAAGTAAATGGACCTAAGAAACAAGCAGGGGTGGCCATACTAATTTCTAACAAAGTTGACTTCAAACTTAAATCAATCAGGAGAGATGGAGAGGGACATTTTCTACTCATAACAGGAACAATTCATCAGGATGAAGTCTCAATCCTGAATATCTATGCCCCTAATATAAAAGCACCCACGTACGTAAAAGAAACATTGTTAAAACTCAAGGCAGCCATCAAACCGCACACATTAATAGTAGGAGACTTTAATACTCCTCTCTCACCAATGGACAGGTCAATTAGACAGAAACCTAACAGAGAAATAAGAGAATTAATGGAGGTAATGAATCAAATGGACTTAACAGACATCTATAGAATATTCCACCCAAATAGGAAAGAATATACCTTCTTCTCTGCAGCTCATGGAACCTTCTAAAAAATCGACCACATACTCGGTAACAAAGCAAACATCCACAGTTACAAAAAAATATTAATAACCACCTGTATCTTATCAGATCACCATGGATTAAAGCTAGAATTCAGCAACAATGCTACCCCCAGAAAGCCTACAAACTCATGGAAACTGAATAGTCAACTACTGAACCATACCTGGATTAAGGAAGAAATAAAGAAAGAAATTAAACTCTTCCTTGAAGACAATGAAAATAAAGAAACAACATACTCAAACCTATGGGACACTATGAAAGCAGTTCTGAGAGGAAAGTTCATAGCACTAACTGCCCACTTAAAGAAAACAGAGAAAGCACACATTGGAGACTTAACAGCCCACCTGAAAGCTCTAGAAAAAAAAGAAGCAGACTCACCTAGAAGGGGTAGAAGACTGGAAATAATCAAACTGAGGGCTGAAATCAACAAAATAGAAACACAGAAAACAATTGAAAGAATCAATGAATCAAAAAGCTGGTTCCTGGAGAAAATCAACAAGATTGATAAACCCCTATCCAAACTAATCAAACGGCAGAGAGAGAATTTGCAAATTAATAAGATCAGAAATGAAAACGGAGACATAACCACAGACACAGAGGAAATTCAGAGAATCATTAGATCTTACTACAAAAGCCTGTATGCCACAAAACTGGAAAATGTAAAAGAAATGGACGCTTTTTTAGATAAATACCATTTACCAAAGTTAAACCAGGACCAGGTGAACAACCTAAATAGACCTGTTAGTCGTGAAGAATTAGAAGCTGTTATCAAAAACCTCCCTTCCAAAAAAAGTCCAGGACCAGATGGTTTCAATGCGGAATTCTACCAGAACTTCCAAGAAGACCTAATACCTATTCTCCTTAATGTATTTCACAATATAGAAACAGAAGAGTCATTGCCAAATTCCTTTTATGAAGCTACAGTAACTCTGATACCAAAACCACACAAAGACCCAACCAAGAAAGAGAATTACAGGCCAATCTCACTCATGAACATCGACGCAAAAATCCTCAACAAAATTCTGGCAAACCGAATCCAAGAACACATTAGAAAAATTATCCATTATGATCAAGTAGGCTTCATACCAGAGATGCAGGGCTGGTTTAACATACGCAAATCTATCAATGTAATCCATCATATAAATAAACTGAAAGAAAAAACCATATGATCGTTTCATTAGATGCTGAAAAAGCATTTGACAAAATTCAACATCCCTTTATGATAAAAGTCTTGGAGAGATTTGGGATACAAGGGTCATACCTAAATATAATTAAAGCTATATACAGCAAGCCGACAGCTAATATCAAATTAAATGGAGAGAAACTTAAAGCCATCCCACTAAAATCAGGAAAACGCCAAGGCTGTCCACTCTCTCCATACCTCTTCAATATAGTTCTCGAAGTTTTAGCAATAGCAATAAGACAACATAAGGGGATAAAGGGGATTCAAATTGGAAAGGAAGAAGTTAAACTTGCATTATTTGCAGATGATATGATAGTGTACATGAGCGACCCCAAAAACTCCTCCAAAGAACTCCTACAGCTGATAAACGCCTTTAGTAATGTGGCAGGATACAAGATCAACTCCAAAAAATCAGTCGCCCTCTTATACACAAAGGATCTGGAAGCAGAGAGAGAAATAAGAGAATCATCACCTTTCACGATAGCCACAAACAGCATAAAATATCTTGGGGTAACTCTAACCAAGGAAGTGAAAGATCTATTTGACAAAAACTTTAAGGCATTGAAGAAAGAAATTGAAGAGGATACCAGAAAATGGAAGGATCTCCCTTGCTCTTGGATTGGGAGAATCAACATAGTAAAAATGGCAATTCTACCAAGGGCAATTTATAGATTCAATGCAATCCCCATTAAAATCCCATCAAAATTCTTCACAGATCTTGAAAGGACAATAATCAACTTTATATGGAGAAACAAAAAACCCAGGATAGCCAAAACAATCTTATACAATAAAGGAACTTCTGGAGGCATTACCATCCCTGACTTCAAACTCTATTACAGAGCTACAGTAATGAAAACAGCGTGGTACTGGCATAAAAACAGAGAAGTCGACCAATGGAATCGTATAGAAGACCCGGATTTTAACCCACAAACCTATGAACAACTGATTTTCGATAAAGGAGCTAAAAGTATACAATGGAAGAAAGAAAGCATCTTCAACAAATGGTGCTGGCACAATTGGATGTCAACCTGTAGAAGAATGAAAATAGACCCATATCTATCACCATGCACAAAACTCAAGTCCAAATGGATCAAAGACCTCAATATCAATCTGAACACACTGAACCTGATAGAAGAGAAAATGGGAAGTACCCTACAACATATGGGCACTGGAGATCGCTTCCTATGTATAACCCCAGCAGCACAGACATTAAGGGCAACATTGAATAAATGGGACCTCCTGAAACTGAGAAGCTTCTGTAAAGCAAAGGACACTGTCATTAAGACAAAAAGGCAGCCTACTGACTGGGAGAAGATCTTCACCAACCCCGCAACAGACAAAGGTCTGATCTCCAAAATATATAAAGAACTCAAGAAACTAGACTTTAAAAGGATAATTAACCCAATTAAAAAATGGGGCACTGAACTGAACAGAGAATTCTCAACAGAAGAAGTTAAAATGGCCAAAAGATACTTAAGGTCATGCTCAACCTCCTTAGCGATCAGAGAAATGCAAATCAAAACAACTTTGAGATATCATCTTACACCTGTCAGAATGGCTAAAATCAAAAACACCAAGGATAGCCTTTGCTGGAGAGGTTGTGGAGAAAGGGGTACCCTCATCCATTGCTGGTGGGACTGCAAACTTGTGCAACCACTTTGGAAATCAGTGTGGCGGTTTCTCAGAAAAATTGGGATCAACCTACCCCTGGACCCAGCAATACCACTATTGGGAATATACCCAAGAGATGCCCTATCATATGACAAAAGCATTTGTCCAACTATGTTCATAGCAGCATTATTTGTAATAGCCAGAACCTGGAAGCAACCTAGATGCCCTTCAATGGAAGAATGGATGAAGAAAGTGTGGAATATATACACATTAGAGTACTACTCTGCGGTAAAAAACAATGACTTCTCGAATTTTGCATGCAAATGGATGGAAATAGAAAATACGATCCTTAGTGAGGTAACCCAGACCCAAAAAGAAGAACATGGGATGTACTCACTCATAATTGGTTTCTAGCCATGGATAGGGGCCACTGAGTCTATAATTTGTGATCCTAAAGAAGCTAAACAAGAGGGTAAACCCAAGGAAAAACGTATAGATATCCTCCCAGCTATGGGAAATAGACATGACTGATGGGCAAAAAATTGGAATCTTGGGGGTGGGGTGGGATGGGGATGAGGGGTGATGGGGAGAGAAAAGTGTGAAGGAGAGGATGAGGGGAACTGGGGGAATCGGGGTGATTGGGGATAAAGGAAGGTGGGATAGGGGAGCAGGGAAACTCATACCTTAGGTAAGGGAGCCACCTAAGGGGTGGCAAGAGACTTGAACTTGGAATGGCTACCAGATGCCCAGGGCAATGTCCCCAGTTAGTTCATTGGGGCACCTGAGGATAGGGAACCTGAAATGAACCTATCCTATAATCATACAGATGAATATCTTGCATATCGCCATAGAACCTTCATCTAGTGATGGATGGAGATAGAGACAGAGACCCACACTGGAGCACCGGACTGAGCTCCCAAGGTTATAATGAGGAGCAGAAGGAGAGAGAACATGAACAAGGAAGTCAGGACCATGAGGGGTGCACCCAACCACTGAGACAGTGGGGCCGATCTATTGGGAGCTCACCAAGGTCAGCTGGACTGCTACTGAAAAAACATGGGATAAAACCGGACTCTCGGAATGTGGCGGACAATGAGAGCTGACGAGAGGCCAAGGAGAATGGCACAGGAACTTTCAACTGGCGATAGATCGAGAGAGAGACAGAGACCCAAATTGGAGCAACGGTCTGAGCTCTTAAGGTCCAAATGAGGAGCAGAAGGAGGGAGAACATGAGCAAGGAAATCAGGACCACGAGGCGTGCACCCACCCACTGTGACAGTGGAACTGATCTATTGGGAGCTCTTCAAGGCCAGCTGGACTGGGACTGAATAAGCATGGGTTGAAACTGGACTCTCTGAACATGGCGGACAATGAAGGCTGATGAGAAGCCAAGGACAATGGCACTAGGTTTCGATCCTAATACATGAACTGGCTTTGTGGGAGCTTAGCCTGTTTGGATGCTCACCTTCCTGGGCCTGGATGGAAGCGGGAGGACCTTGGTCTTCCTGTAGGGCAGGGAATTTGGACTGCTCTTCAGTATCGAGAGGGAGGGGGAATGGACTGGGGGGAGGAGAAGAGGAGTGGGGATGGGGGAGGGGAGTGGGGGGAGGGGGCAATGTGTGGGAGGAGGGGAGGGAAATGGGAAACGGGGAGCAGTTGGAAATTTTAATTAAAAAAGAATAAAAAAAATGAAAAAAAAAAAAGAGAGAGACAGAGGCTCTAACTAGAAAGTGACAGGGCTGCAGTTTAGATCCTTCCGACTGTAGAGTCTTCAAGTCAATGCTGTGCTGTCTTTTATTTAATAGAACCCATTCTTTGTTGCCGGAGCTCCTTCTGCTCCTTCAGCCAATAGCTGCTGAGATACCAGCCCATTGGGGCGTGGTCTCCCTGTTTAAAAAAGTCGCCACTGCCCTCCGAGCTCTCTCTGTGGCTTCTGGCTCCACTTTCAGCAACTAGGCTCCCTTCCTGATTGCGCAGAGGGCTGTTGTCTGGGATGGTGATCTGTAAGTTTTTCCCCCTTAAATAAATAACCATTCTATTAATCATAATTCCAAACTGGTGTGGGATTGTTTGTGACTTACACCTTCAATCCTTACCTTTTGCTCTCCTTCCTTCCCCACTCCACTTCATTGTTTTTTCCAGAGAAAGTTATAAAACAGTGAAGAACTCTTAAATTAAAAACACAAATCCAAGCTATAAATATTAAAATATCAAATGGCAAAAGAGAGCTGTCAGAAAATTTGTCAACACATCTATGGTTTCAGAACATTCGAGCCAGCTGAGGGTTTCAACAGAGATGGCATTAGCTGCCAAGAAACGTTAGTAGTGGTTAATAAGAGAAAATATTTACTCCAATGTTCAAAAGGTATCTAGATTGTAAATGCATAATAGAGAATGAAGCAGCGAACACTGACAGCAGTAGAGGGGTCATTTCTTCAGAACCAAGAGTGAGTTATAACAAAAACACGTCTAAAGGACTATTAAGTCACAGATAGAATGTGCCAAGACAATGCAAAAAAAAATTGATTGATTTGTTCATTTACCAGTTCTCTATTGAGTACTTGCTGCCAAGTTCTGGGTGTGGGGAACAAAAAACAGAAAATGCTTGTGAGTTAAAAAATACGTGTCTCAAAAGTTAGGTGATAATAAGTCCTAAGGAGGAAAAAACCGTGAAAAGAGAAAAGTTTTCATCTTGGAGTTGGGCTGTTATGAGGGTCACCAGGAAGGGTTTTGCTGATCATGTGACTTTTATCAGCGAGCTGAAGGTGTTGAAGCGGTGAGCCCTGTGGATAGCCAGGAAACAGATCATTAAGGGCAAAGCCTTTCAGGCTGGAGCTTGTGGCCTGTTTGCAGGATGTCTAGTGAGGGTTCTCAGGAAGGGAGGGCACAGATGCAGCCAAGAGCATTGAAAGCTCCAAGGTCACTGTCAGGCTCTGGGTACCAGGATGAAGGGATGCGTCTCTCTCTCTCTCTCATTCTCTCTCTCTCTCTCTCTCTCTCTCTCTCTCTCTCTCTCTCTCTCTCTCTCTCTCTGTGTGTGTGTGTGTGTAGGGGTGGGAGTTGTATAGAGGAATGTCCTAAAGTTAATATCTTCAAAATAAGGAATGTCAGGGGTTGAGGAAATATGTGGGTATTGTTAATGTACCCGTAGAGTTAAAAATGACAGACTGAAGTCATAGAGAAATGAGAAAGGTGGGAAAGATGTTGACTGTGAACTTCAAGAAAAAATACATTATTATAAAGGAACACACAGTTAGCCGCTAGTGAGACAGGAAGAGATGTGTGTGTGGGGGGGGGTGCAGAGGTTGAAGCGGCGGCTCAGTAGTTAAGAGCACTTGCTGCTCTTTCAGAGGACCCAGCCCAGCACCCACATGACATCTGTAACTTGAGTTCCAGGGCATCCAACACTCTTTTCTGGACTCTGAAGGTACTAGGCACACATATGGTGTACACACCAGACATCCTGGCAAACACACACACACACACACACACACACACACACACACACACACACACACAGAGAGAGAGAGAGAGAGAGAGAGAGAGAGAGAGAGAGAGAAAGAGAGAGACAGAGACACTGAGAAACACAGACAGAGAAGAGAGGTAAAGTGTCCTTGGATCAAAGGAGCAGCATTTATGAAGGAAGTTGAGCCTGGTGGATGAAATGTGGTTGGAAGATGGGATAGCATGAAGCCTGACTGCTGACCGATAGATTTGAGGTTCATAGATTTGACCTAAACGAATCAGCAGTAGTGGAAAGGCAGGGCAGAAGCCTGCTTGAAATGGTCTATAATATATAAAACTTCTTTTAAAAGTTTTCATCAGGGGCCATAGAAATGGGGTGTTAACTCTGGCAGGGAATAGAGAAACGTAAAAAATAATATACCCGTGGAGTGATTCAGCAGGGAGGAAATGTGATAACGCAGGGGAAAGGGCACGTTTTACAGAGTCATACCCTGGGTTAGGTAAAAAGATTATGTGGTTATATTTATAACTAAGATAGACAGGGATGAAACAGCGGGTCCTGTGGTGGCAGAACCAGGTGGATGCTCCCAGTGAGGACATACCGAAACAGGAAACAGGGTCAGGAAGCGATTGTGTAGAGAAGGGAAGACACCCAACGTGAGAGTGAAGGTGTTGGAGGGATGTGAGACAACAGTGGCCTGCTTGTCCTTAGCAATCGACAGTTTAAATCAGGGCCAGTTGGCGTGCATATGGGGTTTTCTCCATCTACATCAAGCAACAGGTGCAGAGGAGCTCAGACGAACATCACAGATGATGTGGGAAGAGAGAGCAATAAAGCTAAGGCGTGTGGTGGTAAGAAGTGGTGGCTCATGGCGTCTGAGGGTGCTGAATTCAGATTGTGTGTGTGTGTGCGCGTGTGTGTATGCATGTGTGTGTGTGTCTCTCTCTCTCTGTGTATGTGTGTGTGTGTGTGTGTGAGAGAGAGAGAGAGAGAGAGAGAGAGAGAGAGAGAGAGAGAGAGAGAATGGATAAAGACATTGTCTAAGGTTATGGATAGACACACAGCTTAGAATGGCTTAGGATAAGTCCACAAATGACTGAGATAGGAGAGAATGAGACTGGGAGGCAGAGACTAAGAAACTGAAAAGATAGAGGCTAGAAGTATCACCATGGATCCAAAGTTTCCAAATAATAGGCGATCCTTGCCAGATGGTGTTCTTTAATGGATACTGTAGAAGTCTAGTTGGCTGCTATAGGAAGAGGCAGATCCTGAAAACATTATTGTATTTTATGCCCAGGAGTGTTTTGCCTTCCTATGTATGTGTGTAGCACATTCATGCCTGGTGCTTGTGGAGACCAGAAGAGGGCGCTGGATCTGGAACTAGAGTAACATAAGGTTGTGAGCTGCTGTGTGGGTGCTGGGAAGTGACCTGGGTGTTCTGTGAGAGCAGTAAGTGCTCTTAACTGCTAAGTCTTCTTTTCAGTCCCAAGTAGTACTATTTTCTTAAAGAATTTGTCCATTTCACTGATCTTACCCCCCCCCCCCATTTATTACCTTCAACTTACTCACAATAAATATCTTTTGTCACGTCATACTTTGGTAAAATGGAATGAATAGGGAACCCCTAGGATTTATGGAGACTTTATATTAGTACATTTCTGTTGCTGTGATAAAATACCATTACCGAAGCAGCTTACAGAAGGAGGGGTTGACTTGGGGTGGTGAGGAATGAGTCCACCATGGCGGGAAGCAACCAGCACTCTGCATTTTATACAAGTCAGTTCCTGAAACCTTGTATTTCAGCTAAAACTCACAAAGAACGATTTCTTCCTGGTGACTTACTTTTTCTTCCACTTATTTGAGCTTGTACACTGTTATCAACTGAGCACACAATATGTGATTGTAAATGCTATTAGCACACCTGTTTTGGAGAAAAGTGGCCAGCTTGGCAACGACCTTTTATAACAGTGATTGCTATTGGTTACAGAGTATAAAACATCACCTTCGTGTCTGGGGGCCAATATGTTCCTACTCTGCCCACAGTAAGTGTCCTCAGTCATTTTATGTGTGATCCAATTATGTTGATATATTGATAGCAAAATCGCTTTTTGTATATAATTTGTTGAATGGAAAAAATTATTTATTTGCATCAATAAATATAACACCACCTCCAATTTCCCCTTCACTTACTTAGTGAGCCATTTCTCCAAGGCCTGTTCTTCTGAACTGGCTTGCCTTAGCACACATCAAGCAACTTTCACGGCTTTGTCCTTGGCATGTTCCTGGGAAGTTGAGTTCTAAAGAGAATAATATGATGAACAATTTTCTTTTCTGACTTTTCAATAACTCAGTATTTTTATTGTAACAGATTTTCATTGTGATGTAACAAAGTAGCCCTTTGTTTTCTCTTCAAAGACAGAAGTCAAGCTAAACTCAGTTTTCTCCATTCTTATGTATAATATTTTCTTTTACTGTGCATGAATTTCAAAATAATATGTCCTGTACATATCCATGCATACTATGGTATTGTTATCTTTATTTTTGTACATGGATACACGTGTATGCACATCAGTATGCCCATATGCCCATGTGTGTGCAATGTGTATGTGTGAGTGCTTGCATACACACTCATATGGAAGCTAGAAGTTGACACCCGATATCTTCGTCACTTCTCACCCTTTGAGACAAAGCTCTAACACTAACCCTGGAACATGGCCAATTTGCTTAGCCTGACTGGTCAGCAAGCCCCTGGGATCTTCCTCCTCTGCCTCCCCAACCCTGGGATTATGAGCGTGTCACTGTACCCATCTCTTTTACTTGGCTGCTGGGATCTGAACGCAGGGTCTCCTGCTTTTCCAGCAAGCACCTTAATGAATGAATCATTTTCCTAACTCCCTGATATTAATATCTTTTGAAGTTTTAATGCTAGGATGATTACATATAAGAAGTAATATAGAAACCCCCGACCTCTTCACCTGCTTTCTCTTGGGTGATACCTTGAAAAATTGCAGTACCGTGATCATGTTCAGAATGCTAGGCAGACGGGGCCGTATAGAGCCTACCACCTAAAGTATGACTTAATTCCTTGGTACAGCCACACCCACCTACCTCCAACGCAAACCTGTCTTTAACCACTGATAACCAAATGGAGTCATGCAGGATGTGTAACCACTGGGATTAGTAGGCAAGTGTATGGTGTTACCTGTCCACGGTGTCCTCAAGTTTTCTCCATGTTGGAGAATATTTTCAGAAGTTTTCCAAGGCTGAATAATACTTCATTTTACCACACTTTTCTTTTTTTAAAAAAAGATTTTTTTTTCTTTTTTCTTTTTTTGTTTTTTCGAGACAGGGTTTCTCTGTAGCTTTGGAGCCTGTCCTGGAACTCCCTTTGTAGACCAGGCTGGCCTCGAACTCACAGAGATCCGCCTGCCTCTGCCTCCCAAGTGCTGGGATTAAAGGCGTGCGCCACCACCGCCCGGCGATTTTTTTTTTTTTGTATGTATATAGTGCTCCGCCTGCAGGCCAGGCAGAGGGCACCATGTCTCATTACAGATGGTTGTAAGTCACCATGTGGTTGCTGGGAATTGAACTCAGGACCTTTGGAAGAGCAGTCAGTGATCTTAACTGCTGAGCCATCTCTCCAGCCCCACACTTTGCTTTTTGATTCGATGCTTTTGTGTTTTAGATAATGTGAATAATGTGGATATGAATATGATGTTTGAACCTCCGATTTAAATTGTGATTTTTGTGTGTGTGTATGTTAAGAATTTTTCCTAACATGTGCTCTCTGCTGATGCAAAAATCCCAACCAAGGCAAATTACAACAAGCCAAATTAAAAAAATATCCAGGTTTAATGGGATTCCTGCACTCTCGGGTGGCCCCAAGGGGAAACCCGGAGGCTGAGAATGGATGGGTGGGGGAAGAGACCCTGTGTTTCTCATTTGGGAGCTCACGTAAATATCCTGTGGGAGTGGTCCGGGGAGGGGTCAGGACCTGGCATGCTGGGATTTGGAGTCCAGACCAATACAACTTTCAGGCCTGGGGGCTGGGACGGATGCGAGGGGCTGGGGGCTATGCTCCCAACTTAACAGTGTACACTAATTTTCTATTATAGCATTGAAATATCTGAGACTGTTAACTTAAAAGGAAAAAAAAAGTTAATTGTTGCTCACTATTCTGGAAATTTCAGTTCAAGACTGAGTGGCCCATTTCTTAGGGAATATGGAAAGGGTCACCCACTGTAGAAGAAGCACAGCCACTCACCTCATGGACCAGGGAGCAGAAAAATGAAGAAATGGATCCCACAGGACCATTGAAAGGCATGCACCCAGTGACCTCTTCTGAGGCCTCACCCCCTTCCAAGATCACCTTGGGTGCTAAGCATACTTCACAGGGACCATTGAAGACATATAGCATCTAAAATGTAATAGCTTCTAAAAAGTAGGAGAGTTGGATTATACGGTGATGCTGTTTGTGGGGTTTGAGGAACTGCATCCTGTGTTCCGTGGAGGCTGTACCACTTTGCATTGCCGACAACATACAGTTCTCCAATTGCTCTGCAAGGACTGCTCCTTTGCTTTGTGCCAGCAGCCATCCTAAGGGACAGGAAGTGGTCACTCACACATGCCAGGCAAGCGCTCTCTTACCACTGAGCTGCATTCCCAGCCCCAGCATTGGGCGCCAGAGCAGTACTGCTGCCCAAATCGTGAATATGGAATACGCTTTTATTTTTATAGTTTCATATTTAATTTCTTTCATCTGTGCTTTGTAGTTTTCATTGTATTATTAGTCCTTTACTTCTTTGGTTAATTGCTTAACATTTTATTCCTTCTGACTAGTGTTATAAAACACTGTGTTAGTTACAGTGTTAGTTTGCATGTTAAAATAATAAACCACCACTGGAGTTCCCATTTTTCTTATAACCTGCTTCAAATTCTATTTCTTATATTTGTCCATGCTGATAGAAATACCTGCAGTTTTCACCGTTATGTTGTATTCCACTGTTGGCGCCACGAATTCTGTTGAGATCTAGGTTGTGCTGTGAG
The DNA here is from genome assembly GCF_950005125.1 of Chionomys nivalis. Lineage (NCBI taxonomy): Eukaryota > Metazoa > Chordata > Mammalia > Rodentia > Cricetidae > Chionomys > Chionomys nivalis. The sequence goes on along the minus strand of NC_080097.1, from coordinate 66,644,812 downwards.
TGTCTTGGTGTGGGTGTGTGTTCATGTGGGTCCCTGACATGAGGATGAACTTGGCCTCTGCAGCTGCAGGGGCTCAGTCTCTGAACAGAAGCACTTTCCCTTTGCCTCTTGGCATCTTTACTTTTTCCTCTATTCACACTTTAGCTAGTAGATTTCCATATCTCAAAACAAAATGAATGAATTTTTCGAAAACACAATGCCAGGTGCAAATATCTGATTCATGAGGTACCACGGTTTTCTGGGTTTCCTCTAAACCAAGTTTTGTATAGGCCTTGTATCCATGGGAAACTCTCAGACAAGACTCATTTAGGGCAACAAAAGGTATCTGTAAGACAAAGGACGGATTAGGGGATGAGTGGGCTAGGCCAGGTACAGCCCAGCAGGAGTTCATGGCTAGAGAGGGTTACTTGGTGCCAGGCCAGCATGAATTTCTGTCACAGGCTGCTTACATCTCAGTAGTGCTATGAGCATTTGTGCGCATGTCTTTTTTTGGCATAAATGTTCCTCTTTATGGTGGGTACCTAGAAGAGAGGGGGCACCTCTACCAAAGATTATGCATTGGAGGATACTACTTAAGTCTCCAGGAGACTCTAAGATGCCACTACCTAGGATTCAAGTAGCAAGCCACTCAAACACACTTGGAAACACACGTCCTGGCTGTTTCTTCCAGCAGTTGCATCTTCTAGACCACTCTTCCTCTTTCCTCGGTCCCCTCCTGCACATCTAGATTTTCTTGCCCTTAGTGGTCATCATCACCACTGATGTTTAAGGATGCTTCCTTCTTATTTCCAGACACGGTTCTGCTTTCTAAGCATAAAATAAATAACACAAGTTATTTCTACTTCACACTCAACAAGGTCAACTGAAATACTTGCTCAGGGTCACCAGTTTGCATTCAGACTCAGGCTGTAAGCTCCATTCTCTCAGGCATCATATTGCGTTTCTCTGTTATGCCTTCTAATTTTCTTTTTCTTTTGGTGTGTGTGTGTGTGCGCTCACGCGTGTGTGTGGTGTGCTTTTGGGGACTAAATTCAAAGCCTTGTGCTTACTGGGTCAGTGATCTACCACTGGGCTACAATCCCAGTCCCTTAGCTTTTAATTTGCAAAAATAAAACACGGTGATATAATTATTTGGATAGTATTTGTTAGGAATATTTCCTAAGTGAGCTTTCTGATGATGCAAAATTTCCAATCAAGCCAAATCAAAACAAGCCAAATTAAGAAATATTCAGGTTTAATAGAAGATTTGCGCTCTTGGGTGGCCCCAAGGGGGAAACGGGGAAGCAGAGGGAACGTGACCCCAGGGAGGGAGAAAGAGACCCACTGTGTTTCTCTTTTGGGAGATCACTTAAGTACCCTGGGGAGGGGTCCTAACCCTACCCCCAGGGAGGGGTCAGGACCTGGCCTGCTGGGATTTGAAGTCCAGACCAGGCCTGGGGCCTGTGCTCCCAACCTAACAGTATTTATATAACTTCTCTTTTGATTAGTTTTTTGTCAGTGTGACACAGGCCAGGGTCATCTGGGAATAGGAAACCTCCACTGAGAAAGTGCCCCCATCAGGTTGGCCTGTAGGTAAGCCCATGGACCATTTCCTTGGATAATAATTGATATGAGAGGATTTAGCCCACTGTGGTCAGTGCCTCTCCTGGGCAGGTGGTCCTGACTTGCTCAAGAAAGCAAACAAAGCAAGCCAGGAGGAGCAAGCCAGGTGTTATGCCCAAATCCACGAAGTCCCTCCAAAACCAACAAGGAGACAGAGTCCCGTATGTAAAATCAAAGAGCCTTTATTTTATGCAAGTTTTCAAACTTGGTCTCTCCACATGTCCAGCATACTGGAATAAACGGAGAGCCCTGACCTCAGTTAGAGTTGGGTTTTTGCCCTGACTTCATGATAAACTGTAAGCTGAAAGAGGAAATAAGTCCTTTACTTTTTAAGTTGCTTTTGGTCACTGTTATAATTCTGCTGGCTTTCCTGTCATCTGGGTACCCTGTCCCTTTAAGAGACAAGCTCCATCCACCTCACTCTTCCCCCTTCCTGCCCAGGCAAGCCAATGAGCCTCCTCTCCTCTCTCTTCCTCTTCTCCTCCCCTCCCCTCCCCTCCTCTCCTCTCTCTCTGTCCTTCTTCTGAAGACACAACCTCTTCTCTCTTCCCCACCCCTTTCTCTCTTTTTCTTCCACAATCCCCTCACCTTTATACCCTTTCCAATACCCATTAAATAAACTCTATACCCAAGCTCTGTCCACATGGCATATCTGTCTGTCTCCTGTTGGTACTGTGAACTTGGCAGGTTATTCCTTGCAGCTGAGGACTGCTAGGGATCCTGTAACCTTTAACCCCCCCCACACGTCTGGTCACGCCTCCATGAGTGTGCAATTGCCTGGCCATGGTTCCCCGTGTAAAAGGTCCAGTGCTGGTCACCCACTTGCCTGTCAGGCTTAAAGCTTCTCAGTCAGCACCAGACTCCATGTGATGATGCCAGGGTCTGGTTTGTGCCCACCTGTTCTCACGGCCTCTGGACCTAGTAAGTGATGACCCAAGGCCAGCCTGAGTTGTGGTCCATGCTGAACCTCTGCGACACTGGAGTCCCGTCTCTGGACCTTCTCCTTTCCTCATGGAAATGGCAGCTCCTCCCTCAAATATCAAGCTACATTACTGCCCACGTTCAGTTTACATTCTGCCAGTGATTGTTAGTTGAAAATGCAGCCTCCTTTCTCCACGTTTATCTTTCTGCCTTTTGTCCAGGGCACGGGGGTCCTGGACCTTCCCAACTCTCCATCTGTCCGCTGGGACACTTGGTAAGATCCCCTCTCCCAGTGGTTTTCCCTGACAGCGTGGCACTTCCCACGAGCAAGGTTCTCAGGCTCTGCCCCAGCACAGCTCTCGTGGAGCTGAACATTCTTTTCTCAGGCCCAGGGCCCCTAGCACCACCTAAACGGTGCCTTTGCTTCTTGGATCTACTGGTGACTGCCCTTTCTCGGCCTTACCTTGTGGATGAGTGGATAACGGCCTGGGAAACAGGCTGACAAAACCATATACATTTCTGACTTCTTCCAGCAAGTGGTTAAACGTAGGCAACCACGACTGTGGCCATTTTGTTTGAGTTTAAGAAAGGGGAGGAGAAGCCGGGCGGTGGTGGCGCACGCCTTTAATCCCAGCACTCGGGAGGCAGAGGCAGGCGGATCTCTGTGAGTTCGAGGCCAGCCTGGTCTACAAGAGCTAGTTCCAGGACAGGAACCAAAAGCTACGGAGAAACCTTGTCTCGAAAAACCAAATAAAAAAAAAAAAAAAAAGAAAGAAAGAAAGAAAGGGGAGGAGTCACAGACTCATGAGGTTCTACTCCTAGCCAAGTGGTGCCTGCAGCAGGTTCTCCACAGGACCTGCTTTAAGCTTTTAAAGATTACCTTTATGGCCTGGAGGGATGGCTCAGCCGTTAAAAGCTAGGTTCTGTCGCATTTGGTGTGTTTGCATGATGGTTCACCTGGGCAGGACCTGCTGAGGCATTCATTATACGCAGAGCTCTGTTTATTGTATCTAATTCCAGACTAAGAAACAATACGTCTCAAATATTTTAAAATTGTATATACTTTTAAATCTCTTACAACATACTGAATATGTATTCCAACTCTGCTTTAAAATATGTTAAGCTGTTCTCCACTATTGTCAGTTCTACCATTAAGCTTCTATTGCAAACAGGTTTTTCTTCTTTGTCTTTTACAAGCATAAATCTCACCTGTTAAGTTAAAAGCCAGTACAGTCAAGCTTGGATCCTGCTCTCCAGGCAGATTCTATACTGTACTTATAGCTTATCTATACCCAATAAACAGCCCCCAACTGCTCAGAGATCTGGGGAATATGACATTTAAATGTTTAATTAGAAGACTTTTTGTAACAGAGAAAAGGTTTGACTCCTAGCAGCAATACCCCACCTCCTCCAAAGAAGACAGAAGACAGATGGGCACAGAGCAACATTCATCCGCAATTCACTGCATCAAGTGAAAGCACTAGCTACTGGGCTAAACTGCCCTTCATCTAAACTGAAGATCTCCAGACAGTGGACAGAATCGACTGTAATAGACGGCCTAGCTGCTCAGACCAAGGTAGGCTTCTTTCTACAGATTTCTTAACCCACAGGATTTTCTAAAGCCTGGCAGGCTGTGTGCTAAAAACAGAAGACAAATACAGCCCTGATGCCCTTGCCCTTGAAGGCCATGGAAGACCCTGAGGAGTGGTACTAGGTAGCCAATAGAGTTAAGTCTTCTGTCATTTTTAAATCAATAACTCAAGTAAAATTTCATCCTTCTCAAAGATCTCTGATGCAGTTTGACAGTTGAGAGGTTTTTGTCAGTTTAAAAAGGACAATCTCACCAATATAATGAAGTTATAAATTTCATTATAACTTCCTACCATGTCTACTAAGAGGTGTTTAAAGTACACAAATACAAGTTATTAAGGTGTGTATCTACAAGTTATAAAGGTTTGAGGGCAAATGTAAAATTATCAGATTTTTCTCTCATTATGTTGCTGTTCATAGTCTTTTTTGGGGGGATACAATATCTATATATATTAAAGGTACAATATCTATATATCTATATATATTAAAGGTACAATATCTATATATCTATATATATTAAAGATACAATATCTATATATCTATATATATTAAAGGTACAATATCTATATATATCTATATATATTAAAGGAAACAAGCTATCTTTTTCCATTTTACACACCAATTCCAGTTCCCATTCCCTCTCCTCCTCCCACTGCCTCCATCTTCCCCAGCCATTTATAGTCTTAACATTATCAATAAAATGCTGATAAGCTATTAATCTAACTCTGGCTGAGTGCTACCACTACTGCAAGACCAAGATTTTAAATTCTCTTTGGTAGTTTTCTGAAGATATTTTTCATAGTGCAAAACACCTGTCACAGTCACTCTGGCTTAAATATGCTGCTGTTTATACAATGCATGTGTCTAAAACATGTTTTACAAACTCAAAGAATTCTTGTGAGTTCCAGGGAGCCAAATTGAAGGATTCACCTTAAACAGGTCAGATACACACCTCTCTAACCTTAAACAGGTCAGATACCCCCCCCCCCCCTCAATTCTCTGGTCTTGATACCCTCTTCCTCAATTACCAGGACCTAAAGAAAGAATTTTCTTTCTAAACTTAACCTTGTCCTCTGCTCTGCCAACACCTCACCAGGTCCAAGAGACACAGGACAGTTCCACACTGTAAGTCCTGGACAGGAGTGAAGTAATCGGCTACCCCAGGATGTGACCAGCATCCAGCTTTCTCAGGTCCCCCAAGACTCCAACATCCACAAATCAGCAGGAAGCAGTCTTGAGAACTCTTAACCTGCCATGCCTAACTCCTCACCTTTTTATTATAAGAGAAAGATGGGAATGCTAAAATTTGGCTGGCCTTCCCTGTCACTTGGGTACCCTGCGAGTTCTACCCATCCCCAGTCTCCCCCTTCCCACAGAGGCAAGTTGATCTCCTCTCCTCTCCTCTCCTCTCCTCTCCTCTCCTCTCCTCTCCTCTCCTCTCCTCTCCTCTCCTCTCCTCTCCTCCCTCCCTCCCTCCCTCCCTCCCTCCCTCTCTCTCTCTCTCTCTCTCTCTCTCTCTCTCTCTCTCTCTCCATCCTTCTTCTGGAGATCTGAAGAGGCAACTTCTCCTCCTCCTTCCCTTCTTCTTCTTCTTCTTCTTCTTCTTCTTCTTCTTCTTCTTCTTCTTCTTCTTCTTCTTCTTCTTCTTCTTCTTCTTCTTCTTCTTCTTCTTCTTCTCCTCCTCCTCCTCCTCCTCCTCCTCCTCCTCCTCCTCCTCCTCTCCTCCTCCTCCTCCTCCTCCTCCTCTCCTCCTCCTCCTCCTCCTCCTCCTTCTCTCTCTCCCTTGTTTCTTTCCTCCATAACCCCCTTACCCTTATACCCTTCCCAATACCCACAAAATAAACTCTATACCCAAACTCTCTCTGCATGGCTTATTTGTCTGTCTCCCACTCACCAAAGTCTGACACTCACTGCACTCTCCCATCCTCCAGGGACCTGCCAGGGTTGTGCCACCATAAATCTTTCAGTCACAGTCTTTATCACAGCAATAGAAACATCAATAGGACAATATCAAAGAAAAATCAAGATAACGAGGTAAAAACCACTGTATTGTGTTTTAAAATCCTGAAGTACTAACTTTGGCTCAAGACAATGTGTCCATCCATTTATTCTCTCTCTCCTAACTTTAAGTCCATTAACATGCAAGCATTCTTAAGAATGTAGAAGCAGATTAGAGGGAAGTCTCTGTAGCTAAGACTGTGCACTGTTCTTCCAGAGTCCTGGGTTTGGTTCCCAGCACCTACCAGCTGCTCATAACTTTCTGTAACTCCTGAGGATCTGATGCCCCCTTCTGGCCTCTGCAGGCACTACGCTGACATACTCAAATACACACACATTAAAAAAAACCTTAAAAATATGAAAGTATGCCAAATGTAACTCATTATTTATACACATTCAAATTTTTCTTATGGATGCCTTTTGCTTTTATGTATAATTTCTTTTCTTTCTTTCTATTTATAAATAATTAGCATTGTGTCTTTAGTATTTCTCACACATAATAACTTGAGTAGATTGTGATACAATTTCATTCATTTTTCTATTGTTATAGAAATATAAATTTTTTCAAAGAACATTTTCTTTCTTATTGCTTTTCCTTTTGTTTGTGTTGTTTTCTTATGATAAAATGTTTGTGGGGAAATTGCCAGGCTAATGGACTGATCATTTTTCTGATTTGTGGTACCGATCAGTATCCGACCAGGACCATCTGAGGTCAACAACCCAGTCTCTGTGGAGATACCTTCCCTATATGCCGATTACTTGTCTGCAATTGATGTTAATTAGAAGTTTATTTGTGCAATGGCCCAACCTCTTGCCATCATCTATGCTCATTCTTTAGGCTGACACGGTTTACTCTGGTGCAAGCATCCAGCTGAGATTTGCACTCTCAAAGCTGAGATGGCACTCAGTGTACATTTTTACCACAGGATTAATTATAATTTACAAACCTCTTCTGGAAAACAGCCATTCGATAGTAGTAAAAACCCAGAGGACAAAATTAGGTGAAATAGTAGAAAAGTATGTCACGGAGGCCTGGAAAATAAGGGAGACTTATGTTAGGGGCCATTTCAGGCCTCTCCTCTCTCACAGGACCTTGAAGTAAAAACCTTGAGATATGTCAGGGACCCTTGTCCCAAAGATGATAGCAGGGACCATTGTCCTAAGAATGTTTGCAGAAAACCCCACTACCTTGAGAGCTGTTTGCTGAGGGAACTTGCCTCACATCCCAACTATCTTGATAGCAGGGACCATTGTCCTAAGAATGTTTGCAAAGAGCCCCCATATCCCAATCGCCTTGAGAGCTGTTTGACCAGGTGTGCTGACTAGCAACTTTTGCTACCCCAGGAAAACCCCCCATCCCAAGCCAAATTCCTCATTCAAGGGCTATATAAGCCACAACCATTATGCTAATAAACTGAGACTTTGACAATAGATCTTGCTTGGTCTCGTTCCTCTTTCTCACCCATGTTCTTTCAGGTAGCGCCTCTTCAGACCCTGGAATAACTGGACCTGCTGGGAGGGTACAGATTTACACGCCATGCTCGTGGCCTCTGTGCACACTGCTGAACTGCTGATGGTCACGCTGTGCACAAAGCCACCAGAGCACTGAACCGGGCACTCACAATTCACACAGCTGAGTTTGAACAATTCACAACACTACTGGCTTTATGTGCACATGCCAATAGGAGTGTCCACCTGTCAATTTTGCCCTTGTTTTTCTCGGTTCAGCCAGCATGCATTTCTGGCAACAGTAATAGAATTTTTTGACGCAATTGGCTGATGCCTCTTAAATCAAGGTATTGTTTTGTTCCATTGAAGTCTTTATTTTCCCTATCTTGTAAGCAGTTATATGACATGGATAAGAAAAAAAAAAGCCCACACGATTTAAATTATATCAAGATAAAAAGTTAGTGACAAAAAACGCTAGAGAGAATATTTAGGCCCATATCTATCTGAATTGAATCTTCTTTTCCCCCACTGGAAACTCAATATTCAAGCTTCTCAGTAAAATTTGAACGGTAGAAAGAGGTGCAAATCTGACCACCAGGTGGCGCTGACCAGGTTCCTTCTATGGGGAGCTGTTTGGCACCTTCCTGTTGGGTGAAGAAGGCAGAGTCCAAAAGGGAGGGATCGCGTTTTCTCTGGGCTCGCATAGCACCTGTGAAAGTTAAGAGTGTAAGTTAACATTTTGCACTATTTGGGAACTTCTATCTTTAGGCACACAGTTAAAGAAATGCTGTCCATTTCAATATGCATTGAAATAAACTCTAGTTTAACAGTTTCCATGATAATTCAGCTTAATCTGACTCTCATTAGTTAAAATATGTTAGCGTCTTGAAACTTGAAAGTTACGGTAGAAATGGCAGGCAGCCCTCTACCTACCAAGGAGAGGAAGGGCGTCTGTTTCATTGGTCTTGAAGGAATTAGACAGCTCCGGTTCACAGACCGGCTTGATGAAATCGCGGGGAGCATGCTGTCACTCAATCCCCAGTTTAAAATAGCACTCGCAGAGAATGTTATTTCTGGCCTGTCAGTACCCCCACTTATGCAGTTCCCAAGTCTGCAGAATGTGTTCTTGTACGTCATGTAACTAATCTAACATTTTGTGTCAGCTGCAATTATGAAAACACGCACTCCAGTTCTCACGCTTTAGCCCTTGTTTGGACCATTTGCCGTTTGCAGTTGTCAACAAATCATCCTATAATGTTAACAAACAGCACGAGATGAAAACACACATTCTGACTTACCAAGGATCAGCTTTGGCAGCGATTAGGTCACATTCGTCGTCTTAATTAACTTCCTCACTCAGCAATTCGCGCATTGCCACATTTTTTAATAAATGAGCGTTGAGGATAAATTATAAGTGGATGTGAGCTTCTTAATTACAAGGTACAGATTTGAGTGCTCTGGGGGCAATCGGTTTCTAAACAATAGCTTATATGGTTCCCTGGTCTCTACTGTCCAGGAGGCTTGTGATATGGTTGGAAAGTCAAGAGCACGCATAACACACAGAAAGAGTTCAAGACTTAAGTGGCGAGGCTTCCCAAGAAGTTTCAGCTGTGTTCCGCCTGGATGCTGCAAAAGATGAGCGAGTGCCGCTGCAAAAGACGAGCCAGCGCCGCTGCAAGCTCGAAGGCCAGTTTCTCCTGGCAGCCGTGGCACGGGGGAGGATTACGTGTAGGCAGTGTATGGTTGGCCCTTTCAGTGTGAGAGAGTCGGTGAAAGAAGATGGCTTCCACATTGGGAAGGAAACAAACGACAAATTTCAGTAAACACAGGCAGTGACGATGGCAACCCGGCCTAGGGGTGCGTGTGGGCTAGAGAGAGCAGGGAGGCCAAGGACACAGACTCCAGTTCTTCAAATGAGAACGCGCATCTTCACGGTGGAGTACTGGACCCCATGGTCTAAGTGGGGGACATCTCTCCTGGTGCCATTTCAACTTGGAGACAGGAGGAATATGCTAAGCAACGTTCGTGGGCAGGTGAATGAAATATTTAGTATTAAGCAGGGAAGCTGTGTGAAGGAGAGTTAAAGAGACAGAACTTTGGAGAGGCAGTGGCCCGTCCAGGGTCACCTAACTGTTCACACTGCAGTGGGGTGGATCACGGGGCGGGTCAGTCATGCTCACGACACACACACACACACACAACACACACACACACACACACACAGTTTTTGCTTTCGCTCTGTCACCGTTTTCATTTATGTTGTCTGACCATTGGTGAGTTCCTCTGCCAAAAGATGACCAGGAACAATAACAAAAGTGATTGAAAAAAGCTCATTATTTTTCCCCGTTCTTGTTGATACTCTTGTAATTAGATGACACCAGAACTGACACGAAGTTTCAAAGTCATGTAGCTGAAATCTTGCGTGTTCTCCGATTCCCGTTGTCAAAGGAGCGGTGCACAGCTGGAGCATGCGCACCAGGGGCTGCTGCTAGGAAGGCTGCGGTCTGCGGGTTTCAGACCTAGCATGCCTTTGGCCTCAGAGCAGAAACAGCTGATCCACTAGACACGCGTGTGCACTGGGTATGCCCAGCCAATTAAGTCCTTTTCTTAGCCTGGAAAAACAACCTCCCTTTTAAATGATGACCTGGGTGGAAAAGGAGCCTTGGCCTTCAGGTGGACGGCTGAATTCTTATTAGCCATATGATCGGATCTTTGAGGACATTTTCAGAGGGCCCCTTGTCTTCTCAGGCTGCTGCCTCTACTGTGGAAATCTGAGCTTTTGTATCTTCCACAAGTGACTCAGGAGGCTCTCAAACGAGTGTCCCCACCGTGGTTGTGACACATCACCACACTCCGCGCTATGCAGACTTTCGTAGTCTGGAGATTAGAAGTGTAAAGTAGGTGACAGAATGATGCTCCTGCCCGAAGCCTCAGGAGAGAATCCACAGCTTCTAAAGGTCGCAGTTCTCAGCTTGGGGCCTCTTCCTCTGGCTTCAAAGCCGGCAGTGCCATGTCTTCCAAGCTCTCAGTGACTTAGGTTTCTCTTTCCAATGCCTCTGCTATTGAGCACCTTTTTGTCGGCTGACCGAGGGCTGCCTTACTTACCCAGCACAGCCCCCATCTCAAGGTCCTTCATTTAGTCACATCAACAAAGTCCTTCCTGCCATGTAAGGTGTGACATCTCCAGGTTCTGAGGTCAAAAACATGCATGTGTATGTGTGCGGGTGCAGACGTGTGCACACTCCAGTATGCCTGTGTATGTGTGCGTTATTTCTTGCTTACAATATGAAGCCTGTTTTTTTTCTCTATCTTCCTGTGTGTATTTGTATGTATATTGTTGGTGTGGGAACGTGCATGTATGCATGTGGGTGTATGTGCATGTAGAGGTCAGAAGTTAATATCCAATGTTCTTTCTGATTATTTTCCATCTTATTTTTTGAGTGAGGGTCACTCACTGAAGCTCCTCTGACTCGGATAGGCTGGCTGACCAGTGAACTCCAGGGATCTACCCAGCTCCTCTTCTCTGACCAATGAATTCCAGGGATCTACCCAGCTCCTCTTCTCTGACCAATGAACTCCAAGGATCTACCCAGCTTTTCCTCCCTGACCCATCAACTCTGGGGAATCTACCCAGCTCCTCCTCCCTGACCAATGAACTCCAGTGATATCTACCCAGCTTCTCTTCCCAGCAGAGACTGCAGGCTTGAGCTACTGTACCTGACCTTTGTGTGAGGGCTGTGACTGTGAACTGCATCTCCATGCTTACCTGACAGAGCACTTCCTCCACTAAGCCATCTCCCTGCCCCCAACAGGTCCTCCTACTCTAGATCACTGCCATGTGGCTCCACTTGTGGATAATGTCCCCAGTCGGGAATAACTCTTCTATCAATGGCACAAGCAGCATCAGGGCCACAGATGCTGCCAAAGGCACCATGTGCCTGTGGACACGCCGGTCCTCTAAGTTCAGGTGGTGATGCTTCTACCATTGCCTCTGCTGCTGCTGGGGCCACATTGTCTCCATCATCTTGGACTCAGATCTAAGTCTGAGACGGAAGCTGGCAGACAAGCTGAGCTACGACGTTATACTCTGTGAACAACTGCATCTCACCTCTGACTTTGGTCCTTTGGTCTTGAACCAGTTTTTTTCTCTGTCTTAGGTCTTGTGGTCAGTCTGTCTCAGGAGGCTCCCCTGTTCCTCCTACACGACCAGCCCTGCTTCCAGGCTCAGATATGTCAGAATCTCAGTGTAAACACAGCTGGGACTCAGGCAGCCACATCACTCACTCATGCTTTCCTATGGATCCTGTCCCAAGTGTTTACATTCCACGCTCAGAGAACTTGAGGGGAAAGAGCAGTGCTGCTTTTAATTGTTCATAAATTCTTACCTAGTGTGGGTTGAGCATCTGGATTTGATTGGAGGCCATTTGTGCTAACTTAGCACTTCCTATTAACTTTGTGAAGGATTACTATTGAAATACATAATTTAGTAACTTCAGATTTTACAAGCTACACCGAGTGCTGTACCATGGAGGGCTGGACTGGTTTATTACTGTTGAAAAGGACATCGTTGACAGTGCTCCTTCCTGCTGCTACTGATCCATTCTGTCCCAGCGTGTGTGAAGTCAGAGCGACAAGAGATATTTATTCCTCTCTCCTGGTCTCATTTGAATAGATGTTGTCACTTCATGAAATAAACAGTGAGGACATTTTATGAATGTCGGTGTATTTTTAATGAGTTTTGATTCTTAGGGTGGAATGTATTAATATTTTGCATGCCCTTCCAGGAAATAAAGACTCTGAGATGGGACACTAGCTTCAGGTTGTTCAATAGGAACGTGTGATCACAGTGTTCAGGGTAGGAGAACCTGATCTTCAAGTCCTCAGGCTTTGAAGACGACTGGTCTAGGAGGAAGAGGTTGGCGGAGGCAGGGGTGTGGGGACAGGTTTCCTGATCTTCATTTGGTGACAAGGTCTCGAGTTTCATGTGACTTTGGAGGTGCATGAGTCTTTAAAGAGTAACAAAAGGAAGGGAGGAAGGTAAGGGTGTGGCAGGGTGGGAGAAGAGGGCCTTTCCGTTGCTAGCCAAGATTTACCTTCTGGTTTTACTATTTCTCATTCAGAAGGATTGTTTGACTGGGGAGACAGCTCAGCCAGTGACGTGCATGCTGGACAAGCATGACAAGCCAGGTTTGACCCTCAGAACCCACACAAAATGTTGGATGTGGTGGCATGTGCTTATTATAGTCTCAGATCAGGTGCATCGGTGGGTCTTTGTGGCCAGCTGACCTAGCCCGCCTGCCAAGTTCCAGTCCAGGGAGAAACTGTTTAATAACACAAGGTGGATAGTTCCTGAGGAAGGGCACCCAAGGCTTTCCTCTGGGTTCTACAAGCATACAACTGCATACACAGACACATGCACCCCCCACATAAACAAACACACACACACACATACACACACAGAAGAGAGGGAGAGAGTGAGAGAGAGATTCTGTTTCTCCTTAGAAGACAAGCAGGTATGTAAATAAAAATAATAAAATAAGACAAACAAGCTGGAATACGACAAAAAAAAAAACCAAATGAACAGAAAAGAGTCAAAGAAAAGCATAAGAAACACATAGACACAAATATAGACACAGACAGACACATACGTTTGTGCACACAGGAACCCCATTAAAACACAAGACCAGAAGCCATAATATATTTGCAAAGGATTTGTAAGGTAAAAAGGAAACCTCTGACAAAACATTGTGAGACAAAGAACCTCCAAAGATCCCAAAAGATGCCATTGGGTTCAGGTTGTGTTGGCCATCTACTGCTAGGAATGGGTCCTGCCCTGAAGACTGGTTTGTACACCTAGTGAACCTCTGCTGGGAAAACCAATTTTTCAGTTTTTGAGTGATTATCAATTAGAGATAACTTCTGAGTTAGTGATGGGTGCTCGTGCCCGCTTATCCTCTCAACAGTGGGACCCTATCCGGCATAGACCGGTACAGGGCCTGTGATGCTGCCACAGTCTCTGTGAGTTGATATGTGTGTTGTTCCCGCTGTGTTTAGGAGGCCTTGGTGTTCTCCACCCCTCTGACCCTATACTCCTTCCATCTCTTCTTTTACAGAGTTCCCTGAGCCCTGAGGGAGGGATTTGATCCATCTCTTCTATTACAGAGTTCCCTGAGCCGGGAGGGAGGGATTTGATGGAGACGTCCGTTTAGGGCTGAGTGTTCCAAGGAATCTCACTCTCTGCACTTGGTCTCGCCGTGGGTCTCTGTATTTGTTTCTGTCTACGCTGAGGAAGCTTCTCTGATGACCCTGAGCAAGGCTCTGGTTTACGAGTGTAGCAGACTGTTTTCAAGAGTCGTTTTGCTGTGTTTCTTGAGCAAAGCAGTGGGATTTGGTTTACCGTGGCGTCCCTGGCTAGTCTCAGATCCTTGTCCATCCAGGCAGCATCAGGCATGGGTTCCATCTCATCGAGGGCCTTAAGTCCACTCAGATAGTGAACTGGCTATTCCCACAGCTTTTGTGCCAGCATTGCCCCAGTGTGTATGCGGGCAGCTCACCAATGTAGACAGAGGGCTTGTAGCTAGGTACCTGTTTACTTTTTGCCTTTGGTAGCCTGCAGAGGATCTTCCAGTACCATGAGCACTATTCCCCAGGGCTGCAGACTCTAGGTAGGTGCCAGCTCAGCTTCTCCATGTTCAATGGGTTATGCAGATGTTGTGTTCACAATAGGGCCTTACTATCAGGTTTGTTTTTTTTTTTTTTTTTTTTGAGCAACCAATAACCTTGGTAATAGCTAGGTTGCTTGAGTGTTCCCATGGATTCCCTTCGGCCAACAACTTGATTAGATGTAACCCATTCCTTGTAGTGGAAGCTTCATCTGATGATGAGAGATGTCCAGGTGGGACTCTGTCTCTCCTATTATTTGGAGATTTCATTTAGATCACCTTCATATATGTATATATTTTAGCAAGCTTATACTGTAAGGTTTCCAGATGACTTCTCAAGTAGCCCGTAGTTTCCGCTGTCCCTCCCTTTCCCCATTTGCCAGTCCTGTTCCAGCCCCATCCTTACCCCTGGCCCTATGTATTTGATATTCACATTTTGGTAATTTACTTGCTTCTACACGTGCACGTTAAACCTGGTAAGGAGTGGCAGCAGCCGTCCGTGCACTGACTGGAAGCGCGCTTCTGCCACCTGGTGGTCACTTCGAGGAACTCAAAGAATTTTTCCACAGGAAGAGGGGAAATTTGATGAATTTCATCTCAAATTTACTTCAACATTGAGAATTTAGCCAAGTACTAAACAGATTAATTTTTTGCCTTTGTGAAGGCTTGGGTGCCTTTGATCACTTGGTTGTTTTAATGAGCTCAACGTGGTTGTTTCCGATTTGGCCTTGGAAGTCTTGGCAGATCGCCTCCGTGTAAGTGGGAGCCTCACTGCCTCCAGGTCGGGCTCCTCAGTTTGGCAGGGCTGTCCTTCCCACTGAAGGAAGGTTTACAGGGAAGGAAATAGTTTTGTCTCAAATTCTGCCAGGACACATCAGTTGTTTCCAGACTTCCATCTATCGTGTGATTCTCCGAAGGCAGAATGTTAAGGAGAAGCAAACCGTAGCGCACCTGTCCCGATAAAAGTGCCTCACCTCACAGCGTCACACTTTATTAAACTAATAAAACAAAATATTGATTTATTGGGATTTATGACGTGAATTTCTTCTTTTAAGCTCCCTGGTCTTCATGTTGAGGAGGACTTGCTTCCAGAGTCACCCAGCTGGAGGTTTCCAGGGAGCTTCTGGCAAAACCAGTTTTGTCCAGGTTTCCTGTGGCCCTCTTTGTGGCCAGATTCCAAGGGACTCAATTGCTCTTCTATCTTTAGAGTCGTGTTTCATCTCACACGGAGCTCTTCTCATGCCCACTGAGGCCATTCTGACGCCATCCCGTACCCTGCATGTTGGAGAAAATGTGTGACTGTTTGCTATCCGTCTCACAGCATAAACGCGGCATTTTGTGCTTGGTTGACAGACTAACCAATGACAAGAAGAGACCAGGATCCCGCTGCTTCTCATTGGAACAAAGCATCCAGGGCCAAAACAGGGTTCTGTTTTCTCTCGCTTCTCACTTTTGATACCAGGCCCAAGTTGCTCAGGTGTGGCTGTATAGGACAGGCTCTTCTCTATGGTGTCCCTCCCTTGGTGTCCTGTGTGTGGTAAGTAAATTGTCCCAGAATTCACTGAAGTTAACATAAGCCATGGAGACATTTAACTGAAGCTGTTGAATACTAAAATTTGGTTGTTGCTCTTGGAAGCTAAAATATATCGATGGCAAGTTTTGAGCCTTTTGGTTTTTCTGACTGTTTTCTCTACCTGGTCTAGTTTAAAAAGCTATTTGTGGTCATATCAGATGTGAGAATAACAGAGTACTCAAGAAAAGGGAGATATATTGGACTTGCTTCATGGAATATTTCATACCACCGGTAGCTTTCATGCCAGAGCTATTTTAAACAGGGGTCCCCACTTGGGGATCAAGCCGGGGACCAGAGCTGTGAAGAATAATCAGTTCCATGAACATCACTTGAAGTTTATGCATCCAAAAATGGTTTGCCTTTCAGGAGGAAAAGGAGAAAAGAAATGGCAGCAGCGATTTATTCTCTCCTGATTAACATGCCATTGCCCTATCGTTGCCAAGCAACAATACCGACGACAACAACACCTCCCACCCGTTACTGAGCGTCTCTGGAAAGCTCATGTACAGTGTTCTTCCAGGCTGACAATCCTACTAGGGGTGACTTGAAGTTTCAGTAACGCCCACATTATCTGTGCTTCGACAAAGCCAGAGTGGCGAGTGCAGAGTTTATTGCCACACATTTTAGGAGGTCCCCCTGTCGGGTAGTTTATGCTGCCGAGGGGGGTAGCTACGCGGTGCTCTGCTGGATGTTGGAGGCACATTTTGTATGAGGGGTCTCTTTAGCCTAGATTTCCTCATCTGCAAGGTGGTTGGTCTGAAAAATTCTGTTGTCCTTCCTAGTTTTAGAATTCCACAATCTACCTTTGTAAGAAGAGGAAGCTTTGGCTTATGTCTGTCTTGTAGACATCATTCTCAGGTCTTGTACTTCATTCCACTGGTTCTGAAAATGTTACCAGAGTGGCTGAAGGACATCATCCATTCACCTGAAGTGCTCTCTCTCTCTCTCTCTCTCTCTCTCTCTCTCTCTGTTTCCTGTCTTTCCAATCACTTTCACACCCCTATCTTTAAGAAGTGGGTTAACCCTATCCTTAAGAAGTGGGCACTGAATTTTGTGAAACAATTTAATATTTGATATATTAAAAGGTCTCATCAAAGCAATAATGCTGAAAAATGGACCACATTATATTTTCTTATACTTTAGAGGTTAACATCACACTTTTTTGAATCGTCCCCATAACCTTTTAGTTTTTAGCACTTTTATAAGATCTTATCTTGGAGATTAAAACTCTACCTCAAGTTCTTTATTTCTGGACTCTTCCCCCCACCCCATGTGCTTGGCACTGACAGGCCAGGTACCTTCTAGAAATACTTGGAATTTGAAGGATTTGGGCTCACAGTTCCCTTTCACTGCTCATTCCATCTTTTCTCATTGTGTTTCATGTTACTTCTGGACACGATCATGCTTCCCAGAGTGTCCCAGAGTCTATGAGCGATGATGATCCCATGAAAGGAAACCCAAGACTTTTTTTAGATGGGCGAGAAGAAAACACCCCATCTCCCTGCTTCTGTCACTTGCTCTCATACTTCTCCAGCGGACTAATAAACTCTGGAACCCTAAACCAAAGTGAACACTTGCATTTACGAGTTGCTTTCGGTCATAGGATTTTATCACAGCAATAGAAAAGAAACTGATGAAGGACTGGAGAAATGGATCTGCGCCCAGACCTTGTTTAACTGAGGAGATCCACGTTAGATTACATATTGCCCAGGTGGGACTGTGGGAATTTTAGGCACAGAGGGACACAGATTCTACATGTGGGAAGGCTAGAAGCCACTGGAATAAAGAGTAGGCTGTGATGTATTACATTTCAAAACCATGGTAACCACAGTACCTCCTATCCTGTGTACTCTTCCTCTGCTGCAACTTGCCCTCTCTCATCAAAAGGCGACTCTATTTCTCTACTTCTCTGAATCTGCTCAGTTCTGGGACTGTATTGCCCAATAGAATATGGTAGTAATTATGTTGGGCCAGTTCGGTTAATTAGTCTGGTAGCTTCTGCTGAAGTTGGATGTAACCATGTAGGAAATATAATCTTATGCAGAGAGAAGCCCTAAGACAGGATGGAAAGGTTTTGGAGAATAAAGGGAATGAGTGAGGGAGATAGAGAGATGATAGACAGACAGACAGACAGATAGATGATAGGGAGATGGATGTGGAGATGACAAGGGATAGAGTTAGAAAGATAATATTAGAGTTCTGAGAAACTAGAATCATTAGGATATGAGATGAGAGCTTTTATTTGATTGGATCACCTGACCATAGTATTTAAAAAATCTCACAATGGTCACCTGCAGGGAGAAGAGCCAGGAGAGTTGCTTAGTTCAAAAACTCAGAAGCCCCATTTTGAGAGAGGACAACATGTAACACCCACTACAAAGTTGAAGACTCAAGAACTTGCTGGAAGAACACTGGTACAAGCCTAAGCTCAAAGGCAACAACCAGGGAAGAATTGCCCCACAGGACAAACTTCCTTTCTCTGGGGTGGAGCAGGGATGCTTCTAGGGTGATGTTATGTATGTGCACGTTCAAGAGAGGTCCTCACCATTCATCTTCCTGGCTCAGACGCCAAAGTTTGCAGGAGAGTCCAGCAAACCTACTCATACATATCCCTTACCAGTTCTCTAAGAATTCTTCAATCCAATCAAACTGACATCCAGGAGAATAGATGCCAGCAGTCTCTGGGTACCAGAACATGAGTGATGAAGCCTTCTTGGAAACGGGCCTCCTGTTTCAGCTGCCCCTCCATCTGATGCCACTAGGGTCAGCCAAGTTAGCTGACCCTTTTTAAATTTCAGACCTACAAAACTGAAGAAAACAGAACAGTGTTCAGTCGCTCAGTGTTGAAATAATATTTCATGCAGTTGTAAGTACCGGGTTCAGGTTTATCTTCTTCTGTGAGATCAGGACTTTCCAACACTTGAGCCCTCTGAGGAGTACAGGGGAACTGGAGCCCTCTGAGGAGTGCAGGGGAACTCGACCCTCTGGGGAGTGCAGGGGAACTGGAGCCTCTGGGGAGTGCAGGGGAACTTGACCCTCTGAGGAGTGCAGGGGAACTTGCCTCTGCAGCAATCACTCAGTCTAGGCTTGCTTTCCTCCAAGCCTGAAAAGCCAATTATCTTGACTCTGTTTGCCTGGGAGCTTCTGAAATTGAATTAACTTCAATTTCTCCTTGAAGATCGACCTACTTTGTTTTCTCTTTACTAAATTTTTTTGGCATATGGAAGTCAGTGGAGACAAAGACTTTTAATCTTCATGTTTAACGGAATATTTATATGCGTTTTCTTGATAACTTAGAGTAGCAGTGATGACTTTGGGCTTTGGGCACAGAAATATGGGTTTTGTGAGTCACATTGGCTTAGAGCTTCTCCACGAAAGGCAGAACTATTGGGGATGACTCAGGGGGCCAATCAAATCGTGACTCTGGCCAGAAACATTCCTGGAGTATGATTGCTATGGGAACATAGTAGGTGTTACAGCTGCCTCTGGAAAAAGAGGCTCCTGGCGCCAGTGGAAGACAGGACACACACACATCTATTTATTTGTAACTTTGTAAATCTACAAAGATTATTTTGAAAAATTATTATATATATATTTTTAGAATTTCATAGATGATACAATATATTTTGATCACATCTGTCTTTCACTTCCCATTCCAACTTCTGAACATGTTCCAAAACACACCCCTACCAACTTGAGGTCTTTTATTTTTTTCCAGCTCATGCTGCCACACCATGGGAGTCACATATCTGTAGGGAAATGACTCTCCATTTCCCAATAGCCATCAGCTGCCAATAACTTCTCTGCCAGGAGTGGGGCCTCCTGAGTGCCCTCCCAAAGTTGAATGGTGACTGGCTTGGTTGTGCACAGGAAACCACAGGTGCTGAGAGTCCATGAGGGCAGTGGTCCCATCATGTCCAGAGGACACTGCTTTTTGACTCTGACAGACTCTTCTCTGATGCTCTCTGAGCCTTGGGAGGGAGATGAGACAGATGTGCATTTAGGGCTGAGAACTTTGACGGGTTGCAAGGCGTGATTCTTGGCATTAACCACTGTTAACCACAAAAGAAGCTATGCTAAGAGGGTTGAGATGCACTAATGTATGGGTATAAAGAGAAGTGTTTAGAAGGCACTTTGATGTTATGTCCATTTAGCAAAATAATAGTAGTGGCTTCTCCCCCAGGGCTCTCATGGGTTCCTAGCCAGGTTTACAGCACCAGGTATGAGTTCCCCCTTGTGGGGTGGATTTTAAATCCAATCAGAGAACAGTTGTTTATCCCCATAACATTCAGGCCACTATGGCACCAATGAGCACATTTTGCTAGGCTGGGTACAGCCTGTTAATGCCCCCTCCCCCCAGTAATTTACAATGTGCTTTCAAGCAGTATGTGAGCAAGATATTAGGGGGAAAGCTTCCCAGGGCCAATTTGTTTTTTTTTTCATTTTTTTATTCTTTTTTAATTAAAATTTCCAACTGCTCCCCGTTTCCCATTTCCCTCCCCCTCCTCCCACATATTGCCCCCTCCCCCCGCTCCCCTCCCCCTATATCCACTCCTCTTCTCCTCCCCCCAGTCCATTCCCCCTCCCTCTTGATACTGAAGAGTAGTCCAAATTCCCTGTCCTACAGGAAGACCAAGGTCCTCCCACTTCTATCTAGGTCCAGGAAGGTGAGCATCCAAACAGGCTAAGCTCCCACAAAGCCAGTTCATGTATTAGGATCGAAACCTAGTGCCATTGTCCTTGGCTTCTCATCAGCCTTCATTGTCCGCCATGTTCAGAGAGTCCAGTTTCAACCCATGCTTATTCAGTCCCAGTCCAGCTGGCCTTGGAGAGCTCCCAATAGATCAGTTCCACTGTCACAGTGGGTGGGTGCACGCCTCGTGGTCCTGATTTCCTTGCTCATGTTCTCCCTCCTTCTGCTCCTCATTTGGACCTTAAGAGCTCAGACCGTTGCTCCAAATTGGGTCTCTGTCTCTCTCTCGATCCATCGCCAGATGAAAGTTCCCGTGCCATTCTCCTTGGCCTCTCGTCAGCTCTCATTGTCCGCCACATTCAGAGAGTCCAGTTTTATCCCATGTTTTTTCAGTAGCAGTCCAGCTGGCCTTGGTGAGCTCCCAATAGATTGGCCCCATTGTCTCAGTGGTTGGGTGCACCCCTCATGGTCCTGACTTCCTTGTTCATGTTCTCTCTCCTTCTGCTCCTCATTATAACCTTGGGAGCTCAGTCCGGTGCTCCAGTGTGGGTCTCTGTCTCTATCTCCATCCATCGCTAGATGAAGGTTCTATGGCGATATGCAAGATATTCATCAGTATGATTATAGGATAGGTTCATTTCAGGTTCCCTATCCTCAGGTGCCCCAATGAACTAACTGGGGACATTGCCCTGGGCATCTGGTAGCCATTCCAAGTTCAAGTCTCTTGCCAACCCTCAGGTGGCTCCCTTAACTAAGGTATGAGTTTCCCTGCTCCCCTATCCCACCTTCCTTTATCCCCAATCACCCCGATTCCCCCAGTTCCCCTCATCCTCTCCTTCACACTTTTCTCTCCCCATCACCCCTCATCCCCATCCCACCCCACCCCCAAGATTCCAATTTTTTGCCCAGGGCCAATTTGACTTCCCCCCTCCCTCCTTCCCTCCCTCCCTCCCTCCCTCCCTCCTTCCCTCCCTCCCTCCCTCCTTCCCTCCCTCCCTCCCTCCCTCTCCCTACCTCTCCCTTCCTTCTCTCCTTCCTTCCTTCCTTCCTTCCTTCCTTCCTTCCTTCCTCCCTCCCTCCCTCCCTCCCTCCCTCCCTCCTTCCTCTTTCTTTCTTTCTTTCTTTCTTTCTTTCTTTCTTTCTTTCTTTTCTTTTCTTTTGCTATGGTTTCCAGGAAAACATTATCCCTCCATACTGGGTAATTTCATTCAAGTTCTTTTATTATTATTATTATTATTATTATTATTATTATTATTATTATTATATTTTGGTGAGATTATACAAAGTAGGTTCATGAAGATTCTCAAAGAAGAAAGCAGTATGTTTAGGCTTTCTAGACTGAAATTGTCACCATTCAAATGTTCCCTACAACAATGGCGACACTGAGAAGGTGATGTGGGCATTAAACATTTTTCTAGAAAAGAGAAGAGCTGGTATTGCATGTGGCTGAAAACAAACCCCTCTTGACTCTGAGAATTCCAAACTGTCATGTAAGAACCTAAGACCGAGTTCTGAGAAGAGAACAACGAATCAGGTGGGTTTTCTTGTTGTTTTAAGAATAATCTAGGATCTGAGTTCTGTTTATTACTGTTGTTAAAATTCCAAAAGCTGAGACTGAAGCTTTTATTGAACTTAAGGGAAAGTCCTCAGCGTTAGAAGGACCTATGATTTCACAAGGAAAAACCAGACTTATCCAAATGAAGGCACATCTGGCCTCTGTTGGTACCACTTCTCCCCATTTCACCCTCACTGTTTCTTCATTGTGAAGGTGTGGCACTCAAAATTCAGAGGGAGCAATTTTGAGCACAAGTCTTAGATTTGCTGGTGTTCTTTCTCATGGAAGGAACAAAAGCAGTAGATTACAAAACAGAGCTTGAAGACAGTGTTCTAGGCAAACTGTGGCTTGGGAGAGCTCTGTGACCTAGGAGAGAGAGGTGTGTGAAAAGGGGCAAGGCATGTTTGGGGGAGCCTTTCTATTGAATGACACCAAAGGCAACAGGAAAGTGTGTATTCAACAACTTGGGGTTCACCAGGAAAAACTGGGGTGTGAGGAACAGTCTGAGGAAGCTGACCTGTGGTGTTCCCCCAGGAAGTTTAAGAGAGACAGCCCAGTGTGAGGAGATTTTGGTGAGTGGGAGAAGCAGGCATCAAAAAATGGTGAAGGAGAACCAGTTTTAGAGTATGAAATGATTTTA
This sequence comes from Chionomys nivalis, assembly GCF_950005125.1. Classification (NCBI taxonomy): domain Eukaryota; kingdom Metazoa; phylum Chordata; class Mammalia; order Rodentia; family Cricetidae; genus Chionomys; species Chionomys nivalis. The sequence goes on along the minus strand of NC_080097.1, from coordinate 66,622,129 downwards.
TAGACCCTAGATGGCTCCCTAACTCATGTGACACTCCAAGTCTTGTGGTAAGGAGGAACTTGTCTGGTAATAAGATGTTTCTAACTCAAGAGGAAAAACCCAATCAAGTAACTATAGCCAAACTTAAGGGATGCCAGATGGGGCAGTACTTAAACACATGGACCTTATGGTCAGATATTCTGGGATTCAATCACTGGCTTTCTCAGACTATACACATATTGTAGGACTACTAATGTATTCTCTCTGAGACTCAGATTTCTTATTATTATTCTTTAAAAGTTAGATAATATCACATTTCGTAGGGTTGGTCTGATGATCTTACAACATTGTCAAGTACTTAGCAGGAGCCTGGACATAGGAAATGGCAGCCGCTGTTCCCTGCCCCCATCTTCATCTTAGCAGAGATAGTTACTCTCCATGGCTCATGCTTCTCTTCCATAGAATACTGTTTCCAGGAAGTTTCTGCCCAACAAGACTACATTTTCCAATCATTCTTGAGTTTAGGGGGACCACCGTGATAAAGTTCTGGCCCTTGGGATGCCAAGTAAAGTCATGCATATCACTTCTAAGTCTCGTCATAGGTACTGCCTACATCACTGGCCATATTCGCCTGTCTTCCCTGCTGGCTGTCATGGAGACATTTTAAGTTTGTTTCCTGGGTGATTAGGGGGAACAAAGATTTCAGAGTTGCACTACATTACAGTGAGTTACATGACAGCAATTAGTGTCACCGTAGCAGCCTGATCAAGTCTGACCTCATCAGCCAGAATCCTACCAAGCAGTGGCCAGAATGGCAACAAGGCAAAAATGGGGTGTGAGGACGAGAAGACAAAGGGGGCTCAACTGTGCAGTTCAAAACTGCTCAGCAGTCAGGGTTTTCTATGAAGTTCCTTGACACTTTATTTGAAATAGTGGGCTGGATATTTGGCTTCCATACGCAAATGCCAGGAGAAAGAAATGAAAAAAATCCTGTCCTCTGAAGGAGAAGGCATATTTTCATGAGGTAGAACATTCATTGTTAGTGAGGAATCTCAGGGAGACCTTGACAAGGTTGGCGGGAGGCGTTGAGTCTTTCAGTTCTGTCAATCAAGGGTTTGGGTGAGATCTTAGGGTTTCTATTGTGGTAATGAAAGACTGTGATCATAGGCAACTTGGGGAGGCAAGGGTTTATCTGCTTTATCCACATCATCACTGTCCGTCACTGAAGTCAGAACGGGCACTCTAACAGGGCAGGAAGCTGGCGGCAGCAGGTCATGGAGGGGTGCTGCTTACTGACGTGTTTACCACCTCTTGTTCAGCCTCCTTCCTTATGGAACCCAGGACCACCAGCACTGGGACGGGTCCACCACAGTGGACTGGGTCCTCCCATCAATCACTAAGAAAATGACAAGATGGGCAGTGGTGGCACACGCCTTTAATCCCAGTACTTAGGAGGCAGGGGGATCTCTGTGAGCTTGAGGCTAGCCTGGTCTACAGAGTGAGTTCCAGGAAGTCAAAAAAGGCTATGCAGAAACTCCAAAAACCCTACATCTGAGCTGGATCTCATGGAGACGTTTTCTCAGTTGGCGTCTCCTCCTCTCAGATGACTTTATTTTGTCTCGAGTTGACGTAAAACTGTCTAGCACAGGTAATTACTTTTGAAACCAAGCAACTTTGAAAGTTATGAGTGTGTAGATTTGACATCTCTGATCTAGCCTAGTGGGATCATCTCAAGGAAAGTCAGTGGCTGGAGAACCTAAGTCACCCAATGGCAAAGACAGTTTTTACCGCTTTTATTTGTAACAGCTGCTCTTCCCTCACTACTTCCTGAGAAAACAGAAACCAACAAACAAAACCAAACAAACCGCCACGATTACAAGCCACTTCACAGAGCCAAGTGCCCAGATCTCCTTTTGGGGAGTCTGAGCTCTATAGCAGAACAAATGGAATTTGTCTGGGTGGGAGTAGGTGGCATTCCTACCCTTTATTTGGGTAATGGTGGTGAGGATGTGGGCAGCGCATGGTGAGAGGGACGTGCCAGATGCTGTGCCAGTTGGGCAGATGCGAGGGCTGGGAGCCTGCGCGGACTCTGCTGCCGAGTGTTGTACATCTGCCATCGTCCTCACCAAGACTTCTTCACATGTCTGTCCTCTCTTGGGACTTGTGTGAGTTGGTCTTGAAGGTAAAACATAGAAGTAGCTGGTAGGAAGCAGTTCCTGGGCTCCCGTGACTGGGCTAATACACAGACGATGAGAGGGGCTCAGTATGCCAAAGACGATGGTTGATGTTTTGAATTGCAGGATCAGGAAGTGGGCCTGTGACTCCCAGACTTGAGGCTACCTAGGCATGCGCGTCAGAAAAGCCCACTCTGTCATTCTAAGTGGTGAAGTGTTGTTTTTACAGCTGTGAGTCCCGAACCAGAGTCTAACAAGAACATTGACTGCGCTTGTGGTCAAGGTCAGTGGCCGTATTAGGGACACAGTAGGTGAAAACTGATTTTATATCCTTCTCCTTTTTTTTTCCACTTTCTATTCTCAAGGCCACTGTTAGCGCAGATTTAAGTTTATGAATTCTGAGCAAGAATGTGAGAAAACAGATGGCTGTTTTTTAATATTAGTATTCGTTATTTCTGATAACTTCATTCATGCACGCAATGAAACATGATCATTTTCAGCCCTACTCTCCTTGCCAGCTCCCCTAAGTTTTTACCTAACATGATCCTCTCTCAACTTCATGTCTTTTAAAAAGATAACTCCTTATGTCAAGTTCGTGCTGTCCAGCAGTGTAGGTTGTGAGACTCTCTGTTGGGGTGTGAGAAGTCTACCAGTGGCCACACATTAAAAAACAAAACAAACACTGGCAATTCTTCCTCCCCCAGCAGCTCCTGACTGCCTTAGCAAGGACAAGCACTGAGTATCTTCTCATCAGCACTTTGACTAGTTATGCATTTTAGCTTCCCATGGCCAAAAGTGGCTTCTCTGACCAAGGCTGAGAACAGTCCAGGCTACAGGTATAAACATAAATATTTAGAAGGCAAACGGAGATCATTTAATAAAATAACAATAGCAACTTGACCATTTAGCAAAATAACAATGGCAGGTTCTACCCATCCCCAGTCATATTTTGACCAGAATTGTAACACCAGGCATGAAAGAAATCCCCTCCTGGGGAGCAGGCCTTAAATCCAATCAGAATGCGCTTGGTTGGCACAGCAGTCATGCCGCTGTTGGACCAGAGGGCACACTTTGCTTTCTACAGTTGGCTAATACCAGCAGCCTGCGGGGTATCTTCTAGCATTTTGAAAGCTGCCATAAGGGAGGCAGTTATGGCTGGTTTGAGAATGATTTCTCTATGTTCTACATCCGAAGAGCATGGTGTCTTCAGCAATAGGATCTTATCATGCGGTGTGATGGGTGAAATGCTGGGCCTCCCTGACCAGAGCTCACAGGGAAGTAGCTCATGCCCTTTTGCTGTGATTTTTATACTCTCCTGGGGTGGGACTATTTGGCTGTGGAGGGAAACTCCACTTGAATTAATTTTTCTAAAAGAAAACCTTTTTGTAGACCTTTATGAAATTATAGTCAGGTTTAATTTAATTTATATGATGAGGAAGCTTGTAAAAGGTACTGGGACCTATTTGGGAATTAATCAGAAGTATAAGACACTGGGATGTGGTGATGTATCACAGCTGAATGACAAGAAAATGCTACTGCTTTGGATTTTCTCTCCCCATTATGTAATGTTGAGACAGAGCAAGAGTAACATATTGGAGGTCCACATCAACCACATCATCAAGGCTGTGCATCCTCAGGTGATAATTAACTGTAATCCCTGTGGACCAGATGCACCATTACCCTTGCAATTACGTTTCTGATCTTATGACTCTGAGCTAATAAAAATCTTTTAGGATTTGTCTGTCACAGTAGCCACTGTTACCTTAGCAACACAAGGAACAGCACCACGCTCAAGGTTGCAGTAGCTGAGGTCAAGAATAAACCCTAAAGAATTCAGCCAGAAAGAACCCCACCTTACAGTGACCAGACAGGGAGCTGGGAACCCTGGCTCAGTCAGGAGACAAGCAGTAACTCCTCTGTGTACTCGTAAGTTGACTCTTATATGGAGTGTTTTGTCATGGAATTTCTTTACTTTTGTCCAAAACTTTGGATTGAATGCTATCTCCAGGAATTACTAGAGCCAATTTCCCTAGAGGGCAAGAAACTGAAAGCCTTTGCGGAGGAAGTACCAGTTTTAATCCATGTGGGTTTGCCCTAAGTAGATAGGGAATGCATCGGAGTATTTCCTGATGGCCAAAGGGAAGAGGCATTCCATGAACTGTCTGTGGAGACACTCACAGAGTCCTCTCGGGGACCCAGGATCTGAGAGTGAGCTAAGAGTTAGCAAGAGAACGTGGGACTTTTGCCAGCAATCTGAGCTCTGGAGGCCCTCTGCAGCCCCATAGGAGCTGTGACTAACCATTTCACCTTTACACTGTGCCCAGACCCTTGATCCATAAAAAGTCAACGAGGTGGGTACTGTTTGCAGTCAGGAAGCTGCGGCAACAGAAAATGAGTGTCCTCTACTTTCAGTGTGCTGATTCTGGAACATCAGCATCAGTTCTGTGTGGCACTAGAGGTCACTCTGTTGTCGGAGCCATAGTCTATGACACACCCAAGGATCAGGTACTAGTTTCTCTCTTATGAATTCTCTTGAGTTCTGCATTTCTCATTGTTTCTTGGCATAGAGGGAATTAGGGGATCTATTTTGAGCAACGTGAATATAAATGTTTTGAATTCTTATTTTTGAGTCACTGTATTGATATTATATTTAAAATTTTAGTGTTTAAAGACTTTGGGCAATTTCAAACCCATTGAAAAGTAAGAACAAAAGAAAGTCTCTTGGATCTTCTCCACCTAGATTTTTGAAATACTAACATTTTATTGTCTACTTACCATTTATTTTGTTCTGACACAGTAGTCCATAACTCCTAAATAATCAAGTATGAACTTATCCAAATACAAAGAACCCTCTGTTCTCAATGACCAGAAGGCACCACAATAAGGAAATCACTGCTGGTGCAGTGCTGTCCTACCCATGGACCTATGCATCTTGATCTGTTTTCTGTTGCTATCATGGAGTACTTGAGACTTTGTAAAGAAAAGGCATTCATTTTGGCTTACACTTATGGATGGTGGGAAATTGAAGATCTGGCAAGGACCTTGTGCCACGTGGTGGAAAGTCAGAAGGGCCAGTGGGCACACAGCACAAGGGACAAACCAATCCACTCTTGTGGGAAGCTCTGTTAATCTCTTTCTACAATAACATCATTTGTTTAAGGTCTTGCCACCAAGCACAACCACAGTGGCAATCAGATTTCAATGGGAATTTTGGAGGGGGCAAACAAAATACTATATACCACTTTTTTTATAGTACAGAAATTATTTGGTTGGCTTATCATTTTGATTTCCAATAGTCAAAAACAGCTCCTGAAGATTACAGGCCTTCGTCCTGTGACAGTCCTTCAACCTAAGCTGCATGCTTCCATATGAGCAGACTCAGGCCACACCCTTTGTGGAAGTACCATAGAAACAGTGGTGGAATTGGCATTTTTCTCTCTATTTGATCAGCATTTGCCACTCCGTTTTACAAAAGTTTGGCTAATCTCTAAGAAGAAAACCTTCACCTGACCTCCATAGGTGACTCTGGGCTATCCCAGCCGCCATTCTCCTTCCTCATTCCCACCACCATCAGCTTGTTGATTGGCATTCTGCTAGAAGGGGCACTGTCCTTCTTCATTTATTCCGAACAACATGATCTTCTGGTGCTTTCTTTCACATGTGTGATATCCTGCACGTGTTTGTCTAGATGTCCACAGTGTCCCAGATTTGGCTAGTGCACACCCCTTCAAGCTTGCTCCCGCATCTCATCAAAGGCTTTAAGGATTGCCCATTTTCTAGTATAACAAGACAGTTTTGGCTTACTTTAAATTTTCTTTCCTTCAGACTTGGAATTATCCTTTTTTTTAAGAACCCAGGTACCTGGAATATGGTATTTAAAAATCTAGGTCTGGAGATTAGATGTATTCATTAGCACTGAGAGGTCTGATGTCACTGTTGATTTACATATAAACATATCCTCACACGCAGATATGTATTCAGAGTTGGACCAGAGAAACCAGTGGGCCATTTCATACACGAGAATCGTCTACAGCCCCATCAGGGCCTGGTTAAGACATCTGAATGATGACTGGTTAGGAAGGGAATCTGTGTGGGCTCCACGGCTGTGGGTACAAACCCACAGGGGGGAAGGAAGAGCAGTTGCAGTTAAGCTATTGCTCAGATTCAGACAGACAAAGGCTATTTTCCCCCTCCAGTTAATAGACTTTTTTTTTTTTTTTTAAATAACTTTGGGGGTCAGATTTAGCTTTTCTTTGTTTAGGATTTTCTTTATTTGTGTTGGATCTCTATGTCTGTGCATGTATGTTTGGATGACTGAAGAAACCAGAAGAAGTCTTCGGATCCCCTGGAGCTGGAGTTAGAGACAATTGTGACCTGTGACACATGCTGGAAACTGAACCTGGGTCCTTGGCAAGAACAGCAAGCAACTTTAACCATTGAGTCAAGTCTACAGCCCCTAGATTTATGTTTATAAAAAATGATTATGAAAGTACATAGTTCCCATCCCCACATAAACCTAGCCTTTTCTGTAATGGACATACCTTGGCAAGGATGTGTGTGTGTGTGTGTGTGTGTTTTCCACTGAGGAACCTCTGCTGACTCAAAGCACATAGCTTACAAGAGAGACCACTCTTTGGTGCGGGAGAATTGTCAGTATTTTGTCAATCATGTTTTAAATAAACGCTGATTGGCCAGGCAGGAAGTATGGATGGGTCAACCAGACAGGAAGTAGAGGCAGGGCGATGAGAACAGGAGAATTCTGGGAAGGAGGAAGCCCATTCCTCCCAGTCCTGCCCAGTCACGGAAGAAGCAGGATGTGAGCTGCCCCACTGAGAAAGGTACCGAGCCATGTGGCTAACATAGATAAGAATAATGGATTAATATAAGCTACAAGAGCTAATAAGAAGACTGAGCTAATGGGCCAATCAGTTTTATAACTTATGGAGATCTCTGTGTGATTTTCTTTGGGACTTGCCAGCTGTGGGAACCGGGAAGGATAGAAATCCCCACAGCCGGCCCTCATGTTACAACTCTTGGTGTTTCCTGGGATTAGACAAATAAATATATTCACCATTGTATTATTCTATAGAATCTACTCACTGCCCTAAAAGCCCATGTTTTTCCCTATCCCTCCTCACCACCATCCCTTGGCCACCTTTCATTGTTTCTGTAGCTTTGTTGTTTTCACAATGTGTCCATAGAGTCTGAGCCTTTTCACTCACTGGGATTCTAAACCATCTTTGAAAGACTTCCAGTTGATTAAGTCAGGCCCAATAGGGATAATTTCTCTTTCGGTTGAAGTGCACTGATCATGGCGAAGCCTTTCACAGCAGCACTTGGATGCCTACTAACTGAGTACCTGGGGAGGTGTGCATCAGATTCACCAAGAGCTGCTTCCATTCTGCTCTCAGCTCTTAGAGGAGAACACTGTCACAACCCGCCCTAAGCAGAAAGAGTCCAGAAAGGAACTTCCAGAGAATTTCAGCTTAATCGAGTTGATCCATAAAAAGACCATTTCATACACACATGTAATACACCTGTACATATTTCTTCACTTATCATAGCTGTCTAACATCCATCCCTGCACTTACCACAATTTATGACTTCATACCTAAAATTTGAATCTCATGCCTCCTCCAATAGTGAGAAAGCTAGTTCTCCTTATCCTTAATGTATTCATTGATTTACTTATTTCATTAACTTGTCTGCTCCATATCAATGGTTCCCATATCCCTGCCTCCTTGATCTTACTTGCACAGTCTGGCTTTTCTGGATCCTGGACAATATACTGTATTCCTCACTACCCTTCCTTGGGTACTGACATTTGCTTTATCTTTAGATCATGTGTGTATGTGTATGCCAGTGTGTGCATGTGCCCACGGAGGTCAGAGGTGTTGGATCCCTTTGAAGCTGGAGTTCATGTATGTATGTGTATGCCAGTGTGTGGATGTGCCACGGAAGTCAGAGGTGTTGGATCTCCTTGAAGCAGGAGTTTACATGCAGGTGTAAGCTGCCTGATGTGAAGACTGAACTTGGGTCTTCTGCCAGAGGACCAGATGCTCTTTTCTTTGGCCCCATAAGCTGATATTTTCCCATATAGAAGGGAAAAAGGAGGAGATAAGGGATCAAATGGGGGAAAGGATGGGAAGGGAAGGGAGGATAAAAAAGAGGAAAAGAACATTAGTTTTGAAATGTTTTAAAATACACTTTACATTTCTGTGAGTTGCATCTTACCCCTGTTCAACAAGAGAAATTCTTTGACTTAGGGAAAATGCTGGCTGCTCATTCAAGAAGGGAACATGAAAAATCAAATGAATACTCAGTCTATGGTTTATTATATGAGAAGTTTTAAACTCTTAGCAACATAGGCTTTTGAGCCTTGGCTTTGCCAAAGATATGCTTTCTAAATTCTAAATGCCCTCTTGGAATATTAAAACGCCAGTTTGGTGTACTATGTGTCTATGCGCAGAGGAAAGAGTTGATGTCTAAGAAGAGATGCTTCCAACAAGCATAATGAAGAAGTAAAAAGTCTTCTATAGGGATGAAAGGGAGGAAATAATTGAAAGCTGATCTAGAGTGGGGTGATGCTGCTGCCTTTGTATCAGTCCTAGGAGGGGTCAGGTGTTAGAAAGAAGTCAGAATCACCAATTGGCTAGAATAGCTAGAAACAGAGGCACTGCTGCCTGGATTCTTGCTTATGACTTTTAGAGGGGACTGAATGTAATTAAAGGTTCCTTGGGTACCAGGAAAGCCATCATCCCCTATGGCACTTGTGGAACACAGATGTCCTCGTGCCCTTCCTCTATGCCCCGTCTCCTCCATTGAGACATGTGTAGGAACTGAAGGTGACCGCTGGTAACCTTGCCAGCAGATGACTGCAACATAAGAAGGGTTTGATAGGTGAGGATAGTGATGCCTTCCCCAGAAAGGACTGTGAGAGCCACAACTAAGCCAAGGCGTCAGGGATAACTGAGAGCTGGCCTATTAACATCTTTGTAACAATTACCACTCATTGCTCCTGCCAAGATTAGAGGCCCCATATCATACCCACGAAGCTATCCAGACAGAAGATGGGATACCCTAAACAAGGGGACATGTGTGAATCAAGCCCCTTTCCTCATCCTTGAGAGTGTTTAAACAACAACAACAAAATCTCATCCTGATGTAGATGGGATAAAGAGGGCAAACACCTTAAGGCATGGAGAATCTACTCTGTTGGACCCCCAAAGACTTTGAAAATATTGTACCAAACAAGACTGAATTGACCCAAGAGCTTTCAGTGAAAGGATATTAAGTTGCCCTTATTGGGGTTATTTAAAAAAATCTCTTTTCTGCTACCTTTCTCGATGACTATCATCATCCCTTCTTTCTCTCCAGTGCATCAGGGAGGTGGTGCTGCAGCGCAGCTTGGGCCTGATAACTGGAAAGAAGGGAAGCTATGGTTTTTAGTATAGACTATAAATTTGGACCCTGCACATTGCTAAACACCCAACACCCAGGTGCTGGTGACTACCACATGAACACCATGCTCATTTGTGGAGGTGCTACACACTAAAGGCATCCACTGGAATTCTTTTGGTCTGGCTTTAGTTGATTCAGCAAATTACTCAGGAGAAATGATCCGTGGTCAAAGAGACGATTCTTACAGGACAAGCCCATCTGGCAACTGTGGTCCTTAATTTACAGATTGTTGTGGTACCTGTGGGAATGAGGATTGCATATCTTATTCCAGCTCAGGATAATATCCTGAAGCTTTGTGTTGATGTTGCTGTTGATGATGATGATGATGATGTGTGGTTCTCGATGACCATATGAGCAGATATGCTGCTAATAGCTCACTGAAGGTTCCTAAGGCAGAGAGGGGTGTTTTCTACTGTATTGCTTTGCAGTTTTTGAGTTGAACTTGACATCTTGGAATCGCTAGTAAACCAGGTTGTTGTTGTTTTTTTTTTTTTTTTTTTGGTGTGTGTGTGTGTGCCAGGGAACATTTCCTGTGTGGGGTGTGTATTTCAGTTCTCTCTCTAGTCACCCTCACAGTGGCAGTCTCCGTGATCGGAATCTGAAATCCTATCCCTAGGGCACTTCCTCAGATATCCTAGCTTCTATTCACATCCTGTGGTGGTCCCGAGGAGTGCCGTCCTTTCTGTGAACATCTTGCTTGGTTCTGAGGACATGCTCTTATCTTTTCCATAGTCGTAAGAGCAGGAATTTTGTACTAACTAGCTGAGAGAGCGTCTGCCATGTTCAAATTATACAAGCGAAAGCTGCTAGGTGAACGTTGTCTTTGCCTCCTTATTAAATTGGCAAAGTTTAAATGGAAGATATTGAGAAATCGGAGGGGAAAGTCAGCTTGGATTCCTCCCCTATGTGAGTGGAAACACGGTTTTGCTTCTGAATTAGCTGCTCAGAGGGCTTTGGGTTTAATCTTCCAGGGGAGTAGGTACTAGAAGAGTCTTAGTAAACGGATTACCTGAAACCCAAATCCTACTTCTGAGAATATTAAAAGTATCAAATACAGTTGTTAACCTGCTGCCATGTTTGTTTCCTGACAACCCCAGGCCCATTTAGCAGGCCAGCTTTACAAGTATGAGCTCATTTCCTTCTTTTGACATTTTCCTTAAAGGTTTTAATTTTGATGGCTGAGTCATCTTGACGAAGATGAAAGCAATATTGAAGAAAGAGCGATGGAGAGTGCTGGAGGAGTTGGGGAAAATGTAATTTGCTTGGAGCAGATACTGTTATTCACAGAGTGTGTGAAGGAACGATGGCCGCCATGACAGTAAGACAAGCTAAGATTTGCACCCTAAGGGCTGCTCCTATATTAAGATATTAAGTCACGAAAGCAGAAGAGTCGACTAGATTTTTGCCTTGGAAAAGCTTAAGAGGCAGAGGGGATAGGTCAGACTGTATTAGAGAGAGCTGTAGATTAATATAGAAGATATGAGAAATTTATAATCATACTGTATACCAGCAAGACCCCAGAGGTCTGCACAGAGTGGGGGTCAGAGTACGGGGCCTCTGTGCAGCTTACAGTCCAGGAGAGTGAAGAAGAGGTCCATTGTGGGCATAGCCATTCCCCTGAAAGGCTGGAATGGCTGGCATGGAAGCAGTGTGGTCTCAGGCTGGCCAGGTAGGTACCACAGGCTCTTGTCCTTCACCTCATCATTTTATCTGTGCCCAGAGAAAAATGATGACAGCTTCCTGATAGTCACCATTTATTACATGTGGGCCACCATTTTAAGTGTTTCGCCTCTTTTTCTCCAGTAAGAGATCATGTTGCTAAGATGTGGACAGGTCCGGCAATAATTGGTAGCCAACTTTGAATTCTGAAGCATGTTTTCTCCATTGATTGTCACAAGAGGAAAATGAGGTGGACCGTGAGATTAAACATCAGGTCTTGATTTGTTTGGGTCTGGGGTTTGTCAATGCTATTTATTAAGAGACTTAAGCCCTAGGAGTCTCTGCTTATTTGTGCTGGTAAGTCATTTGACAGAAGGCGGAGAGATGAGGACTCTGAAGAGATGATGAAACCAGCATTGGAGGGTGAGGTGCACATGGCCTGTAGCCTACAACTGCTCAGGAGGGGCCCAAACGAGGTCTATTTCACTCCCAGTGAAGCCTCCTGTCCAGTGGAATATGTGTGGCAGTGGTCTGTGTCATTTTTGAGTTGATGGGTTCAAAGTATATATCGTTTTCTACCTTCTCTGTGTCTGACAATTGGGTCTTGAGACTAAAGTTGACTTGGGAGCCTCCTGTTGAAGATGGAGAAGCTTTTGAGGCCCAGACCCTTGAACAACTGTGGAGCCCCTTCAGGCACACACACTTTTCACACACACCTACACAGATCAGGAACACCTGCTTTGAAAGAGGTGCTCCCTCCCCTCTCCTCCCCTCCCTCCCTCCCTCCCTCCCTCCCTCCCTCCCTCCCTCCCTCCCTCCCTCCCTCCCTCCCTCTTCCTCCCTCCCTCCCTCCCTCCCTCTTCCTCCCTCCCTCCCTCCCTCCCTCCCTCTCTCTCTCTCTCTCTCTCTCTCTCTCCTCTTTCTCTGTTTTTTTGAGGCAGAGTTTTTCTGTAGCTTTGGAGCTCTTATTAGACCAAGCTGACCTCAAACTCACAGAGATTCTCCTGCCTCTGCCTCCCAAGTGCTGGGATTAAAGGTGTGTGCCACCACTGCCCGACCCATTTTTTTGTCTTGGAAAATGAGACTTAAATAATTGTGTCTTAGAAAAGCAAGGTCGTATTTAGAAAACCAAGGCAGGATCTTGATGACGGTATAATGAACAGAATAATAACTCCCCTTCCTAAAGATCTTTGTGATTTTTTTCTTCAGACAAGATCTCTCATTAATCCTGGAACTCACCAGTTTTGGTTTGATTGACTGGTTGCTGAGTCCCCTGGGATCCTTCTGTCACCGCCTCCATCAGCACTGGGGTCACAGATGTAGACTGCAGATACACCTAGTTTTTATGTGAGTATTGGGAATCTGAAGTCAGATCCTTTTGTCTGTGCTGCAAGCATTTACCACTGAACAGTTTCCCCAGCCTCATGCCTTTATAGTTTCAAAGCCTCTTTCTGTTCCCTGTACCTAGAACAATGATTCTGCCAAGCAACGCGGCAGTTGTGGTAATAGCCATGAAAGGTTAACAGCCAGGGCTTTGCATTCTGTGTTCTAGACTCTGTGTTGGAAGATTCACCCGTGAGCTCTCTTATTTAGGTCAATCTCCCAGAGACTGACACTGTAATTAGTTCCAGTCTAAAATTAGAAACTGGAATCAGAGGGCTGGAAAGAAACCGAGGACTCAGTGGTTAAGAACACACGGTGTTCTTAAAGTTCTTGCAGAGGACCAGAGATCAGTTCTCAGCACCCACCTCAGACAGCTCACAATCCCCCGGAACTCCAGTTCCAGGGGATCCTACACCTTTTTCTGGTCTTGGGGAAATCTGCATTCACGTGCACATACCCATATACAGACAGACACATATACACATAATAAAAAACAATGAAAATAAATTTTAAAATGAAACAAAACAAAACAAAAACAACTGGGAAGAGAGGGATCAAGTTAAATGTCACACCTTAGGAAACAGTCAAGTCAAGGGCCAACCGTGGTGCCCACTGTGTTGACACTGCTCTGCTAGGTGGCTTTTGAGCCTGTGCACAGCATTGTAGCTGCATGAAGAGGAAAACACCGTGGCTCAGCTTGTGGACCTGAGCCTCTGCGTCTGGTCTGCCAGCATTTGTCAAAGTCATATTTTCTGACTTTAACTTCAGGACTCTTTCAACTTGGAATACCATAAATTAAAGCAAACACCAACTTGGTTATGGGGCAGACAGTCAATATTTTTAGAGTGTTTATAGAAAGGAAGTAATTTTGGCCTGGCAAAAGAGCAAACTGACGGCAGTTTTACATGTCTATTTATAAAGAAAAAAGAAAAAGAAAAACTTACTTGAATTGGAAAAATTCTTATGCCAGAGAACTTGGTAAAATATTCAGGGAGAGCAAACCCCTTTGGCTCTCAGGTTGGCCTTATAAAAGGCAAATTTTGTAGATCATTTCAATGGCGCTTGCAACCACCCTCTTTGCCTGGGCTTTGTTTTTTGGCAAAACTCGATTGGCAAGAAAGCATCCCCGTGATCAGTTTTTGTGTTGGATCCTTGCTAGAAGGTTAGGGCAGTCAGTCCCCCACTCTGTGTGCGCCCTCTCCAGGACTGAAGTGCCGCCAGCGAGGCGTCAAGGAGCTTGTATCGTCTTTCCTGGATTCTAGCCCCATCTCCCTCATACTCTGGCTAAGTGATCTTGGACTCCGTGACTTTGTTTCTCCATCTGTAGGGTGTTGTGAGTAAAAGAGAGTGCAGAGTAGAAACGTAAAGCTGACCAAAGTGCTGAGCACGTCAAGAGAGTCAGCCACAAATGGGACACGGGTATCACTTGTCCTTCTCCCCAGGAAGGGGCGGAGACACTACAAGAGCTAGAGGCAGGAGAGGGTCCCAGCAAAGCAGCATCTTCTGGTGTTGGCAGAACAGCTGTGCTCATGAACTCCAGCTGATGGCCCAAGATGAAGTCAGCCAATGGTCTAGCATGGAGTGGGAGGGGCTCATGAGTCTCCACCCATAACTGAGGGACTATTGAAAATTGGTGGTTTCCAGGGTGGAAGAATCAGCTTTCTTTAAGGGTGTGGCCCCCGGGTAGGCTGAGCACAGTCAACTGGACAGCTCCATACCCATGAATCTATGGTAGCGCAGACTGGATAGGTGGGTTTTCTAAAAAAATAAAAATAAAAATAAAAAAGAGGACCCAAAGATGAGGCAGTGGATCTGGGAGGAATTCAAGGGAGGAGATGGGGCCGAACAGGGTAAGAATACATTGTATTAAATTCTCAAAGAATTACTAAAATTTTATTATGTTGAAGAGAAGACCATGCAGAACAAGGCATAGCCTTTGCTGTGGCTTGAATGCAGGCCTGGAATGAATGTGTAGGAAACTTGCTTTTTTGTACGGCAATGTGGGAAGTAGGGCTCATATTAATGGACTGATAGAGTTGTCAAGTATGATGGGAAATAGTCATTGTCAACTTGAATCAATTTAGAGTCACCGTGGGGAAGCACTCTTCCATGTGCCTATGAGGGTGTTTCCATCTGGTTTAACAGATGAGGCAAGACCTGTGTTGAACGTGGGCAGCACCATTGATGGAGCAGGGTCCAGATCTGAACACAGAGGAGGAAATGAGCAGGGGCACCAGCAATCATTTCTCTCTGTTTCCGGAGTGTGGATGCAATGTTCTGGTTACCATGACTCCTCCACCGTGCTAGAGTGTACCTCAATCTGTGAGCCCTAAGAAACCCCTCCTTCCTGAGTTGCTTCTTGTTGGATATTTTATCAGAGGAAAATTTGCTTCTTTTTTTTTTTATTAAAAATTTCTGCCTCCTCCCCGCCTCCCATTTCCCTCACCCCCACTCTCCTCCCCCTCCCTCTCCAGTCCAAAGAGCAGTCAGGACTTCCCTGTGGGAAGTCCAAGGTCCTCCCCCCTCCATCCAGGTGTAGGAAGGTGAGCATCCAAACAGACTAGGCTCCCACAAAGCCAGTACATGCAGTAGGATCAAAACCCAGTGCCATTGTCCTTGGCTTCTCAGTCAGCACTTATTGTCCACCACCTTCAGAGAGTCCTGTTTTATCCCATGCTTTTTCAGTCCCAGTCTAGCCAGCCTTGGTGAGCTCCCATTAGATCAGCCCCACTGTCTCAGTGGGTGGGTGCACCCCTCGTGGTCCTGACTTCGTTGTACATGTTCTCCCTCCTTCTGCTCCTCATTAGGACCTTGGGAGCTCAGTCCGGTGCTCCAGTGTGGGTCTCTGTCTCTATCTCCATCCATCGCCAGATGAAGGTTCTATGGTGATATGCAAGATATTCATCTGTATGGGTAGTGGAGATGTCCCCAGCTAGTTCCTTGGGCAGCTGAGAAGAGGGAACCTTAAATGGCCCGATCCTATAGCCATACTGATGAAAATTTGCTTCTTAACAAACAGGATGATTTGGTTTGGTTTTCTATCTGTGTCTCTCGTATGCTCAGTTGCCCTACGTCCATGTTATCATGTAGCACAAAGGGCTTTGCCAAATGCCACCACATTCTCCTGGGATCCTCAACTTGAGAACTGTGAGTCAAATATCTGTTTTATAAATTTCCAAGCCTGTGGTATTTTGTCAAAACAACATAAAATGGGCTAAGACAGCCTTTGAACTAATGTGAACACTGAGAGCTCAGTGGAATTTAGCCAGTGTTGTTAAAATGGATCTAGGGCTGGGGAGAGGGCTCAGCCATGTATGAGCATGAGAGCTTGGAGCCTTGGCACACACTCACGCCAGCCGCTTCCTGAGAAAAAAGAAGAAAAACACAAGGCTCCATGTCCCCTGACTGCTGTGCCCTCAGATTCTGTAACTGCCCAGAGAAAGGTGAGTGACTCCAGGCTGTGACAGCCTGGGAAGCAGGAGTGCTCAAGGGTCCCTCAGAACTTGAGATGGGAGTGGAGGAGGTCAACAGACCAAGAATGGCGGTTTAAGGAGCAGGTGGGTAGACGTGAGTGATGGGGTCGCGAGCTGAGCGAAGGTTAGGCCATTTGTAGACCTGGGGAAGCTCCCCATCCAGGACAGGATGGGTGAGCGTTCTGTTGCCAAGAGTTAGCCTAGAGCTTGGCTATGTGGGAACAGGTCTCTATGTCTACCCCTTTCTACTTCTCTGTTCTGGAAGCCCAAGTCTTGAATTATCTTGGAATTTTTTCCTTGGCTGATGAGTTTAATAGTAGTTCAGAATCTCAGGGCCCTTCAGGCTCATTTCTCAGCTCCATATAATTGAACCAAATTGTAATTGTTGCTCTTTACAACTATAAATCACCTTCCTACAGCGCGTGCAGGGCAGGCAGGGAGGCGCTCCGCTACCATTCTAGCTGTGCGTTAGGAGGTCACTGTTGCACTGGGGATGGTGGAGGTCTACCAGGTCTCCCTAGGCAGTTAGTCCCTAGATTAGGGATACTGGCTGGTAGTAGCATTGATAAACCTGTAACAGCTGCCACTATAGTTTGGATCCACCGGTAAAGCTGTTATTGTAGTACTGATACACCCGTGAGGGCTGTTGTTATAGCATGGATCTATCTACCTGTGAGGACTGCAGTTGTAGCATGTGAGCTACTTATAAGGGCTACAGCGGGGGTATGGATCCACCTGTAGGGAGGGGCTGTCACTGTAGCGTGGATCCACCTGTAGGGGCTGTCACTGTAGCGTGGATCCACCTGTAGGGCTGTCACTGTAGCGTGGATCCACCTGTAGGGGCTGTCACTGTAGCGTGGATCCACCTGTAGGGGCTGTCACTGTAGCGTGGATCCACCTGTAGGGCTGTCACTGTAGCGTGGATCCACCTGTAGGGAGGTGTAGCGTGGATCCACCTGTAGGGCTGTCACTGTAGCGTGGATCCACCTGTAGGGGCTGTCACTGTAGCGTGGATCCACCTGTAGGGAGGTGTAGCGTGGATCCACCTGTAGGGAGGTGTAGCGTGGATCCACCTGTAGGGCTGTCACTGTAGCGTGGATCCACCTGTAGGGGCTGTCACTGTAGCATGTAATCTACTCATAAAGGCTGACATTGTCTATTGGATCCACCTGTAAGGGCTATATTGTAGCATGTAAAGACTGTCATTGGCTCAAGTTCTGCTGTTTAATTGGATTGACTTTCCTTCTCATTGGGACATGTGGCAACGTCTAAAGTTATTTTGGGCTGCCCATCACATTGATGGCATGGTGATGCTGGCATCTAGTGAGTAGGCAGCAGGGACACTGCTTAATGCACAGGATGGAATTCTACAGCCAGTTGTCCAGCCCAGAATGGCAGAAGAACTGGAGCTCAGAGCTGCTTCTCTAAGGGTACCACCAAACTCAGGATTCCAGGCTTTCTCTTCAGGACAGCCTGCACTGCTGAGCAGCTCAGGAGTGAGGCATGATGTTCTAGCCCCTTGTTTTAACTTGGGCCTGCTCATGAAGGGCAGTTAGACCTCCGCATGGGATGAACTGGCCTCTGCACCATTTTATCCCTTTCTCTTCCTGACTTTACTGTTTCCTAATTGATGACGCTCCCCAAACACTACCTCTCCACAAATCTCCACGTGTGAGCTTTTCTCTCACTGACTTCATCTGAGGCTGCTCACACTCTGATGGTCGGTGTTGAAAGCAACCACCCTCTTGGTGCTTGTTAAACTTGAGATTGATCTCATTTGTTCACTACTAGTAATTGCTAAACACAACAATAAAGGAAGTGGCAATGGTCAGTCCAGAAAAGGAAAGGTGATACCTAATTCTCGCTCAAAACAAACAAAACAACAACAACAAACAAAAAAACAAACAAAACCCCATTGCTTTTTGTGAGAAACCCTTGAGATCAGGGGTTGAAGTGGGAGGGAAAGAATCAGAGAGAAAACAGCAATATGTGGGAGAGGGCAAAGTCTGATTGAAGCCTCAAAAGGAAGTATAGAAGTCAAAAGCACAGGCTAAAGAAACAAGAGTGCCTAGTTAAGGTGTATGTGTTCCATAAAATACCACTTCAGAAGAGCCCGGAGTGGAATTTCATTTCCAGGGACAGGGAGAAAGAAAGATAGCAGTCATGGGAGGGGTGGGGCATAGTGAGGGGGTGGGGAGAAAAGAGCCTCTCTAGGGATCTGCCTGAGGGGTCTTCTGGGAAACCCCATTTTGATCCCCAGAGCAATGTCTAGAACAAAGGGGATATCTGAGTTTTCAAAGCTTTTGTGGTGATGGAAAGGTTTTCATCATGTGACTGGTGAGAAGATGCTTCCAAGAGTGTGGAAGAGTGGTGAGGACCAACAGGGAGGACCAATGGGGAGGACCAATGGGGAGGATCAACGGGGAGGACCAACGGGGAGGATCACTGGGAAGGATCAGGAGTGAGGACCAACAATTAGGGCTGCAGTGCACACAGCTTCTGTCCCAGGATGAGAGCTGCAGGGGAGGGGGCATGGCCTTTTCAGAGTGACCACCATTTTAAAGGGACAAATGGCTAATTACGTCCAGTGTGTCCTTTCCTGTATTAGCGCATTGAGCACTTTAATGTGACATGCTTATGTTCTGTTTAGCCTGGCAACATACCCATGCCTGGCCAGTGGGAGGTGAGTGGTTCTGATATGAGAGACTCATGCAAGCTCATGTTCTTTCTCTTTCCATTCTCCCTCTGGACTGTGGATGTGAGAGTGGTATCTGGACCATATTGAGGGTATCAAATAATAATTAAAAAACAAATCTAAAAATCAACAGAAAGAACATGGGTCCCTGGTGACTGTTGTGCCAAGTTTGAGCTCAAGGCTACTTGTTGGGCCTTTTATATGAAAGAGGAACAAAAAAAATTGTTGATGTTGTTGCCAAAGGAATACTTTGGAACCTTCTCTTATACCTAAACATGCACACATTTAGCATATGAAAATAATGATAATAAAGATCATTAAAGACACATTATTTTTGTTTGAGTTTTATTAAAACACAGTTTTATGTCACATTCTCAGGAGAAACCACATAACTTCATTATTAAATTCTTGTTACCTATACAATAGTTCTAACCAGCACCGGGAGTAAGGTTGAGAACAAGGACAATGATGTGGGAGTGTCTTCTTTCTATCTGTTGCTTTCATTGGTTAATTAATAAAGAAAACTGCTTGGCCTGATAGGGCAGAATTTAGATAGGTGAAGTAGACCGAACAGAATGCTGAGAAGAAGGGAAGTGAGCCAGACGCTATAGCTCTCTGACCCAAGATAGACATAGGCTAGAATCTTCCCAGTAAGCCACCACTTCGTGGTGCTACACAGATTACTAAATATGGGTTAAGCAAGATGTGAGAATTAGCCAGTAAGAGGCTAGAACTAATGGGTCAGGCAGTGTTTAAAAGAATACAGTTTCCATGTAATTATTCTGGGGCTAAGCTAGCCCTGCGGGGAGCAGGGCGGGACAAAAAGCAGGCCAGCCCACAGCTCCTTCTACAGGACAAGTCTGTCAAAATCTCCGGAGAACTGTTCTGAAACTGTACACACTCAGGCCTTGGGATTTAATGTGTTTGGGGTAGTATTTTGAAAACTGAACTCTATGTCATCTTGGTCCATATAGGAAGTGTAGAGCAGGAATCCTATATGTCTCTTTTAAACAACAAATTTCTATGTGTCTTTTGAATCCTCCATGCTGTAGGGAGGATAGTAACTTCTACAGACCCTTTCTTTACGTTGCTCATCACAGTCTGTGGATGTCTCTCAGCCAGTCTGACTCTTGAGAACCCAGGCTGGCCTGTGGGTGGTAGGACCTGTCTGAGTCAAATCACCTTTTCTCTCTTAACTGCAAAGCTAACAGCTCATTTTTCTAATTCTTAAGGAAATAAAAATATAAGGCTCTCGCCACCGATTTGTGAATAGTCAAGAAATTAAGAAAGAATTAAAAACAAAGCAAGGCAGAAACCTATCATGTTTACCAACAAATACATTTGAAATCTAAAGCTCTTCAGGACTGAATATGTGTGCACACAGAGACGGTACTGTAGGTAGACACTGCGGATGATTTTGATCAGAGAGTCATTAGTTGCTTATGAACACTTACAGGGGATGACAACAGGGTGAAACTTTTATTGTCTATTTAGGGATTCTAACGTACAAGTGCCGGTGCACATTGGTTGAATAATCATATCTCAATGTGCAAATAAATATGTAAACCCAGATTAGGAACTAATGAGCATCCTCATTTTATACAGAACTTTATGCCTCTTCCTGAGGTGCAACAGTTGGGGCAGGGTGGGCAGACAAGAGCCTATTCAAGGGAGGTTTGCTCTGGCAGTCACTCAGAGGTCTTCAGAGGGAGGGCTTCACTTCTGATGGGGTCCAGGATGCTTCAGGCTGAACCCAGCAGGCAGGACCTCTATAGGAGCTCAGGTTCCAAGCTACCTTGAAGACTTTGGGTTTGTCCTTTGTGTTAAATATCTCTTTTTTCTTCCATGTTACTGGGCTTTCTCATGACTGTGGTCGATACTTTTGGTTGTTATTGAATAATATTCAGTAAACTTGCTCTTGATCCTCTTCCTCCTTTTCTTCTTCTCCCCCCACCACCGTGTGTGTGTGTGTGTGTGTGTGTGTGTGTGTGTGTGTAGACTAAAGGTCATTCCTCTAGTGCCGTCCACCTACATTACATTCTTGAGACAAGCAAGGTTTCACACTGTGAACTGGATCTTACTATCTAAGCTAGGCTGGCTAACCACTGAGCTAAGGGATCCACCTATTTTTGCTTTCCCAACTCAGGGGACGCAAGTGTGGTGACATCTGGCTTTTAATGTGGGAATTGTTCTCAGGTTCTCAGGCTTGTACAGCTCTACTGACCGAGCTGTCACCCAGGCTTTTGCTTCCTTCTGTTTGGTAGCCTCGTTCTGCCAATATTTGAACGAGTTCAAGATCATTAGAGAGTGGGAATTGATGTCTTTGTCTACTACATTAGGTCGCAAAACACTCAGTAATTACCCCACTAATACGTGGTTGTGATCAAGGACCCCCTCCGCCACTTTCCTGGGTTTAAGCCAAAGGAAGGGCAGTACTCACTTAGCAGGTAGAGCTGGGCACTCTGAACGAAGGTACAGTGTTGTAGAAAAACACTCTTGTTTCTCAGAGAGGAGATTCCATTTTTGCTACAGAGAAAAACATGACTGCAAAGTCTCAGCTGAAAGCTGGAAGGAGCTTTGCTGGAGGTCTTAAAACATTCTGTAGTTTCCTTGAAGATGGTCGTCGTGGCTCTGCATGTGTTATTAACATCAGAACCTAGATGTAAGTTTCAGAGCTCCGTCTTCTGCATAGATATCCTGTGAGGGAAAGCAGGGTCCATTAGCCTCCAATATGCCAAGAATGTGGAATGTTGAACGGAAAAGATATCAGAGCTGAGGAACTCTGCGCCTCAGGGGTGATAAGATCATTTGCCCTGGGATTCCGTGATGATTAAATGAAGTCATCCACGCAACACACCTGGCATTTAGCAGATGACCAAGACATGTTGATGGTAGTTCCTAAAGCTTTGAACACACTTATCGTGGGTGGCTTGGATTTCTGTGGTCATTATTTTATCCAGTAGCATTTTGTGTGTTTGTTTGACATAGAAAAGAGCAATGCTTCTTATGAGTGAGATATAAAGAAATATCTCCAGTGTATAAAGGGAGCATGAGCATTCCTAAGAATTTGACTTTGTTGCTAGAAACTTCCACAGGGTGATGGGTGACACCTCAAGAAGATATTTTAATAACAGGCAATATATAAGTACTTGGGAACACTTAGACATACTACGTTCGTAACTTTGTTTTTCCCCAGACAGAGTTTCTCTGTGTAGCTCTGGCTGTCCTGGAACTCACTCTGTAGACCAGGCTGGCCTTGGACTCAGGGATCAACTTGCCTCTGATGCTTGAGTATTGGGATTAAAGGCATGTACTACTACTGCCTAATTCTACACTCATAATTCTAAATAAAAAGATCAAGTGGACATAAATCAACATAGTTTACTCTGAAATTACAAAATTCGTTACATTATCCAACCATTAAAAAGTATGAGGGATAACTTCTATTTATTTATGAATAGAAAAATCTATGAAGTACTTAAGTTTAAAATAGAGGTTTAGGAGAGTTTTATAGCATGCTGACGTTTCTGTACAACCATAGTGAGGATTTAGATAATAAGATGTTATCTGTACATAGAAAAATCAGGAAAGCCCACTATATTCATTATTTTCATTTTTCTCTGGAACTACATGGGGACTTCTGTTTTGTATGGAAATATTTTGGTATGGTTCAAACTTTTACAACGAGAAAGAATTACTTTAAAACTATAAAAACAAATTTCAAAGTGGGTGAAAATATTCAAAAGTTGAAATGAAGCAAGTCTTGAGTTGGTAAGGTGGTTAAGTTGGCATAACCACATGACCCAGCTGGACCACTCCTTGGCATATTCCCGAAGACTTGACCCTACTCCGCAGATACTCACTAGCCATGCTTACTGACTCTCTATTTACAATAGCCAAGCAGTGAAAACGGCCTAAATCTCCACCAGCTGATGAACGGACAGTGGAAATGTGCTGCATGCACAAAGGGATTCTATTCAGGAGCGAAGAAAAGTGGAATTGTGAAGTCTGCAAGCAAATGGGTGGAAAAGCCTGCTGAGCCGGGAAACACAGACCCAGGAGGAGAACATGTTCTCTCTTGTTTGTGGTTCCTAGCTCTAAATCTCTAGATGTGAGGGTATAGTCTGGATAACCCCAGAAAGCAGGACTGTAAAGAGAAACTATGGAGAATGTGGGGGCGGGGAGGAGCTCTAGAGAAGAGGACAGCAGGAAAAATGTACTTTACATGGAGAAATAGGAAAAAGTGGGTGCAGGGAGCAGGGTTTTAACTAAAGAGCAGGGAGGAGAACAGTGCAAAGGGGAGGGAGGAAGAAGGAATAGATAATGGCAGGGTTCAGGGATTCATCTAACTGGGGTGGGGGTGGGGAATCAGGAAAAGACAGACAGGAAAGAAATGAACACAATAGGCTGCAAGGGATAGGGAGAGGAATGGGATTGGGATGCTTGATGTGAAATCCACAAAGAATCAATAAAAGGTTTTTTTAATTTTGTAAAGAAGAAGTGAACAGACACAAGTGCACAAAAAGCCAGGGTCAGGTGGTCTAGGCTGCACCCCCGGCCACAAGTTCATCCTGTATATTATTACATACAGTTGCACAGGAAGCTGGGGTGATTGCGTACAGTTGAACAAGGTGGGTTTTTTAGCCCAGCTGCAGAAGGAGGCAGGTTTAGCTCATCTCAGTAGGAGCAGTCTCTATGGGGAGCAGTTCTCAGGCTGCAAACATCTGGGAGGTGGATAAAGCTACAATGGACATTTTCTTCACAGACTGTCAATATTTGCACCCAGGCCAGAGGGAGGCTGTGCCATCTCTCTGAGCCTTGTTCGGGGAAGGCTTTGCTGATCCCATGGCTGAGGCATTGGCTCTTGAGATAGCTATGCCATGTCAGCAACACACACTCACTCAGGACTTCACTCACTCACGCCACTAAGGATGTTTCAAAAGAAAAAAAAAACCCATGGGAACCATATTATTTTATGGTTACCTAAAAATGTAGTATATATTCCTTTATATATCTCCACTTGAGGTGATAATGTTCCCCACGAGAGCCATAGACTTAACAAAATCCCCCGTACCAGGCATAAGAAACTGCATTTGGAGCTGTTTGTCACAGAAGTCTAAGGATCCGCCAAACAGTATTAGACTACTGTCATTGCTCTTAATCGTTTATCACAATTTGAAGCTAAATCTCTGTTGCTGAAGACACCACGTGTTTTGGAGACAGGTCTTGGAGGAATCTAGCAAGACCAAGACCCAGTGTGGAGCCTCCTCTGAGGACTAGCGTCAGAGTACGGGAAGCTGCTATGGAAGTTGCCCTGGGAGAAAAGTAATCAATAGCCTTACCAGCTGCAAAGTGTATGAACCATGACCATGAAAGCAGCACAGCAAGATAGCTCCAAAGGTGCCATAGTGGTTTTACATGGCGGTAACCAACAGTCAATGGGAAATAATTCATACCCGGTACTATAAACCTAGCTAGTTGCCCATGGCTGCTGAGCTACCGAAGCTAGAGATCCTACTACTGTGGCTTTCCTAAAGCAGGAAACGATTTCCCGCCCAGGTCTAAATACCAATCCTCGCACCAAAGACGAGCGCAGCTCTCACCCTTGTCAGAGAAGCTTCTTTCTGCAGCAGGTGGAGAACAGCACGTGGACACACAACAAGGAGAGAACAGCTGATTGTGGGGTTCCCAGCCCCCTTACATGTCAGGTTCAGGGAATATTACAGAAGGTGAGGCAGGGATACTGGGAGGGCCATTGAACCAGAATGCCTGCTGGGAAATTATCTTCTCTATAATGACAGGGAATCTGCACCCATGAAATCTCAACAACATGCTTATCTCAACAAGACAGGCACAGTGACGTCACCAATTGGCATGGCAGCTGGATGGGGGAAATCTCAGTCTCATTTTACCTGAGGAAGAGCTGCTGGTAATTATTGACTACGCTGAGAGGGAGAACCAGTCTTCCCCAGGGATGAGCCCCCCAATTGGCTATCCAATGCTGAAGATACACACATATACGTATACGAGAAGCACTCTTGGAGCGGCTTCTGAGCCAACTTTGAAAGATTATAAAGACCCCTTTGCTCCCAGGCAATGGCCTCAGTGTGCCCCAGAGCTCAGGGAAGTGTTGCATTAACTTTAGTGTGGATGAGTAGTAATTGCAGGTTGGCTTACATGCAGAGTGCTAGCTCCCAGGATTCTACTTTAGTGGGAATGGGATGGGGCCAGGAATCTGCATTTTAATCAAGCATCTTGGAGGATGCTGTTCACCCCAGGGGTTCTTTGGGGGATGCTTCAGTCACTGAAGTCAGACAGCTCCAGGAGTCATTTAGTGCCAATCAACGATCTCAGCTTTCATCTGTTTTATGATTAGGCATTTAGTGGACTGAAGAGATGGCTCAGTCGTTAAAGGATAGGCTCACAACCAAAAATATAATTAGGCATTTGGTAAAAATTTGAGTTGGGGAATTTGGCCCATCCACATCCACAGATCCAAATCTACCAAGTACTCCCACTTGTAATATGATTTGAAAGGCTGCCTTCATCTCATGATTCAAAAAATAAACAAGAAAGCAAGCAAAAAAAGTCTTTCCCCAGGCTTTTGTAACTGTGGTATGTCTGTCTTTTGTTACATTAGAAAATATATATAGAAATCTTTTTTATGTGTTTTAGAAGATAAGTTAATTGTATCTAACACTTATTTTAATTATCTTAATTCGTATCCTACTAATGTTACTGATATTTTTGTATATTTATTGAATGATCTATTTTCATAGATCAGAAGAAAGTGAGATCTGTTATATATGTACACATCTATCAGGGTCAGTTTCTGGGTGTCTCTCCGCTGGGATAGCTGCTCATCTTCCATCATTCCTTTTTATTCTATGTTTATATCATAGTTCATTACCTGAAAGATTGTCTTCCTTTACTCTGAATATTCTTTCATTTGTTGACTTTTAAGTCTGAAAGAATAATTTTTGCTTGGTTCTGGAACACTCTTCGCAACTTTAGAAGTTAATCTGATTAAGGTAGTGGTGATGATAACTTGCCGTTTTGTATGTGGTGTGCATCCCAGGAGCAGAACATGGTTCTCAGAGTTCCCCTCTGTGGTGTTTTTTCATGTTCTCTCTGTAGAGTCCCCTCATTTCTGCTCAAGGTTTTGATAGGAAAATGTGGTACAACTACATGTTGGCTTTGAAGTTCGCGTAGGAAGCTTTATCCCATGTATCTCAGCTACTCTTTTGTAAAATGGCATGCATAGCTCAGCTGGGTGGTGGTGGCACACGCCTTTAACCCCAGCACTCAGGAGGCAGAGGCAGGTGGATCCCTACAAATCAGAGGCCAGCCTGGTCTACAGAGTGAGTTCCAGGACTGCCAGGGTTATACAGAAAAAAACCTGGGTAAAAGAATGTATACAATCATTGTATTATAGATGCATCGAGTAACTAAGACAGCTTCTAGAACCCTGACAATTTGTTGTGCTCAGGAAGTCCCCTCAAATGGGGACATCAGAGTGTACAGGAAACAAAATCTGCAACATTTTACCAGGCAGAGGCTGAGTTTAACCTGGACTGGGGTGTGTTTAGCTCAGAGGCTGCGGCTGCGCAGTCAGAGACTGGCCTGTGGCGCTATGGATTTCTTTGAACCCATCACAATGGAAGCAAACGGCTTTCCTCAGGCTCTAGTGAGACCCCATCTGCTTTTGCGTTCGCCTTTACTCCCGTAGGTCAATGATTAGCATCCCACACTAAAGCGTAGTCTTCATTTGGGAGTTGCAACTCAACGCATTTTGTCACCAGCGAGTGCAGTCTCATTGGCCTTTGTGTTCAGGA
The DNA here is from genome assembly GCF_950005125.1 of Chionomys nivalis. Lineage (NCBI taxonomy): Eukaryota > Metazoa > Chordata > Mammalia > Rodentia > Cricetidae > Chionomys > Chionomys nivalis. The sequence continues at coordinate 66,595,470 of NC_080097.1, read as the reverse complement.
TCTTTGGCCAAATTCTAGCACATGTTGGAGTTCAACAAATGCCCCAGTGAGAAGTAGACTCCTGACCTGTGCACAGTGTGGGTCAGGTGCCTTTTAAAGAAACACAGTCTACTTAGAACTGGAAACTGTATGGTGTCTGTCCCTTCCACTTTACGAGAAGAGTTGGAGTCTTGCCAATGATTCTCAACACGGGTTGCATATTGTAACCATCTGCAGAGCTCTCCGGACCTCTCCAGTGGCCAGAGTCACAGCAGGCACTGCTCTTCCCACCAGGCAGTCCTACCAAGTGGCTTCTCTGAGATTCACAGGGCTACATCTGTGGCAGCAGGGACCTCCAAAGGAGGCGGAAGCAAACACAACCTCTCTAGTCTTCAGGAATCATCTTGGCATCCTGGGCGGAAGCAAGCTTTCACAGGCACTCTGACTCCCTGAGAGAACTGAATGCCTTCATTGGCTCCTATGTGAATTCTTGTTAAAGGTTGGGGCTTGAAAAAACACCAAACCAAAAACTTCTTCCTCACTGTTGTGACCATCTCTAATCGTGCCTTCATTTCTCTGTTCCTTCACAGAAACACATCTCAAATAAGATGTCCGTGCTTTTGTCTTTTCAACTCACGGAGTTGGCAAACCTGGGTGTGCACGTGCAGAGGAATGAAATTAGATCCATGGCTCTCCACATTAATTCAAACCAGCTCAGAGACACTGAAACTGCTCAAGGAAACACGCGGAAACACTCGACATAGGTAGAGACAACAGATTTTTGAATAGAACTCCAACAGTGCTGGAAACAGCCCCAAGACCTGACAATGAAACTCTATGAAATTAAAAGCCCTTGCATAGCAGAAGAAGCTATCAGCAGAATAACCAGGCCAGCACACAGAGAGGGAGAGAACCTCTACCAGCAATGTTTCAGACAGGTGCTTAGTGTCTAGACTACAGAGAGAACTACAAAGATTAAACACCCCACCTCCCCAAACAAGAAGCAATGTTGCCAATCAAGAAATGGGCCAATGATGTGAACAAGTTTTTTGCAAAAGAAACATAAATGTCAAATTTTAATAGTTAAAAAGAGTTCGGTGTCCTTGGCCATCAGAGAAATAAAAGTTAAACCTACTTTGAGAGTTCATCTTACCTAGTAAGAATGGCTACCCTCAAGAAAGCAAAGGAGAGCAGTGGTGAAGATGGAGGAACAGGAACCCCTATTTGCTGCTAATGGGAGTGTAAACTGATATAGCCACACTGGAAATCAGTGTGAAAGCATTCCAAAAACTAAGACCAGAAGCAACCTATGACGATGCCATACCACACATACAGAAAAGATTCAACTGGGTACCATGGAGGCATTTACATAGCTGCATCTTTTGCTGTGCTTTTTACAATATCAAAAAAGTTGGACCAACTTCCTGGAAAAGAAGAATGTGGCACATGTGCACAATGGATTTTTTCAGTCACAAGTAATTAAATTACAAAACTTGCAGGTAAATAGATATAGAACTGGAGAACTGTGATGAGTCTTTCTCTGTCCTACTGGCCAGCTTCCAAATAATGACACAGAGAGACTGCTTATTAATTATGAAAGTTTGGCGTTAGTTTAGGCTTGTTTCTAACTAGCTCTTAGAACTTAAATAAACTAATTTCTATTAATCTACATGCTGCCACATGACTCTTGGCTTCCACCTCTCCTCCTGTATGTCCTGCTACCTCTGCATCTGACTGTTGACTTCATCTTTCTTCCTCTTTGAGTTCTCTCTGTCCACAGAAGTTCTACCAACCTCTTCCTGCCTAGAAATTGGCCATTTAGCTCTTTATTAAACCAATCGCAGTGACACATTTTCACACAGTGTAAAGGAATATTCTGCAACAGAAAACACTATATTAAACACTGCACGGAGTCTATGAGAATGGACAAGAAAAGAGGCTTTCAGGATGGGTGTGGGGGAGATAATAGAACAAAATGGAAAGGGGTTACTGGGATTAAAGGGTACGAAGGCCACAGTGGGGCAGGGTGGTGAGGGAAAGAAAGTATGTGTGAAAATTCCACTGCCAACTTGTTACTCTATAAGTGAGCTTTAAGGAAATTTAAAGAATCAAAAGATCTTTGTTCATTCCCTGTCCACTCTCTGACTTCCTTTACCCTGGCTTCTGTCCTCGTGCAAGTCACAAACCGCAGCTACAACATCACAAAAGGTCATCACATCAGACCTTCAGAATCCTCTAACTTTTCCCACTCTTCTCTCTTCACAGTTTTCTTTTGTTTTGAAAATGGCTTAAGGCAGGGTTCCCCTCTTTAATTTGGGTTTATTCCCTCTAACTCAGAGCTGCCCCTTTAACTATGGGCTTCCTCTTTAACTCAGGACCACCCCTTTAACCTTGGTCTGCCCATTTAACCAAGACCGTCTTTTTAACTCAGGGCTATCCCCTTTAACTCAGAACTTCTCCTTTAACTTAGGTCTAGAGTTTGCTGTTAATGTGGCAGAGATAGCCATTTGGGTGAGAAACTGCTCTTGTCTCAACTACTCACAGCATGTTGTCCTAATTAAACAAGCAGGACACAAAAGAAGGCAACTGCTTAAATTTGCCAAAACGAAGTAGGACAGTCCTTCAAAATTTCTACTTTACAGAAAAGTTTGTCAAATGTTCTAGGCCTCTAGGCTGAATATGTATGCTCCAGTGTTGCAGAGGAACTTTGAACAACTGTCCAGGCAGCCAGCTGCTTCTGTCATTTCTGTAGTTTTGGGAGTTGCTTGCTCTGCACTTCCTGTTTACTCAGGTAATATTATATCCTTCTCAGGTCTCTGATGGGTTGAAGGCAAGATAGTTATACTTTTACAATTTTCCTCATTACCAAATTAAAAAAAACTTATATAAAACATATAAAGTTAAAAAAGAATGAGATGTAAAGTTTATAAGGTAGAGAAACATAAAAGCTTAAGTTGTTTATCTAATAAAATGTTTTAAGGTCTAAAAACTTATTTAAAAATTTACATGGTAATACAACTTATGTTAGAAAATGGTTTATGTGGGAGAGGGAACAAGCTCCACTAGAGCAGAAACCAGGAGCAAATCCAGTCCTGGAAGCCAACCAGTCCCCAGACACTGGTGGATCAGGATTAAGCCAGCGACCAGATCCAGAGTCAACGATCTCCACAGAAATAGGTACAGGGGTGTAACCTCTGAGTGAGTGAGTCAGAGTGAGCCACTTTCAATCACCATAGAAGGACAAAACAAGACATTCTATGACAAAATTAGATTTCACCAATACCTAGTCCTACACAAGATGCTAGAAGAAAAACTCCAACCCAAGGAAGCTGGCTACACAGACACACACACACACACACACACACACAACCCAAAAAACCAAAGATAATTGATGGTCTCATAGCAGCAAATCCCAAAGAAGGGGAAAACGCACAAATTGACATCACCAACAATGAAAACTAAATTAACAGGAGATAGCAACCACTGGTCATTGATATCCCTTAATGTAAATGGACTCAACTTACCTATAAAAAGGCACAGGCTAACAGATTGGATACAAAAACAGAATCCATCCTTCTTCTGAATACAAGAAACACATCTCAACCTCAAAGACAGACATCGTCTCAGAGTAAAGGGTTGGGAACAAATATACCAATCAAATGGACCTAAGAAACAAGATGGTGTAGCTATCCTAATATCTAACAAAATAGACTTCAAGATAAACAGTCAAAAGAGACAAAGAAGGTAATTTCATATTAGTCACAGGAAAAATCCATCAAGAGGAAATTTCAATACTGAACATCTATGCCCCAAATACAAGGGCACCCTCATATGTAAAAGAAATACTTCTAAAGCTTATATCATACATTAAACCCCACACACTAATAGTGGGAGACTTCAACACTCCCCTCTCACCACTGGACAGGTCAGTCAGACAAAAAATGAACAGAGAAATAAGAGAACTAACAGATGTTATAACTCAAATGGACTTAACAGATATCTATAGAATATTCCATCCAAACAGAAAAGAATATACCTTCTTCTCAGCACCTCATGCAACCTTCTCAAAAATTGACCACATACTCGGTAACAAAACAAACCTCAACAAATACAAAAACACTGGAATAACCCAATGTACCTTATTAGATCACCATGCTGTAAAACTAGAAGTCAACAGCAATACTAATTCCAGAAACCCCACAAACACATGGAAATTAAACAATGCTCACCTGAATCATCAATGCATCAAGGAAGAAATAAAGGGGGAAATTAAAGACTTTCTAAAATTCAATGAAAATGACCATACAACATACCCAGATTTATGGGACACAATGAAAGCAGTGTTAAGAGGAAAGTTCATAGCACCAAATGCCTACACTAAGAAGCTGGAAAAATCCCACACTAGTGAATTAACAGAATATTTGAAAACTTTAGAACAAAAATAAGCAAACTCACCTAAGAGAACTAGATGACAGGAAAAAAATCAAACTGAAAGCTGAAATCAACAAAATAGAAACAAAGAAAAAAATGCAAAGAATCAATGAGGCAAAGAGTTGGTTCTTTGAGAAAATCAAGAAACCTTTATCCAAACTAATGAAAAAGGCAGAAAGAGAATATCTAAATTAATAAAATCAGAAATGAAAAGGGAAACATAACAACAGATACTGAGGAAATAATCATGTCATATTTCAAAAACCTGTACTCTACAAAATTGGAAAACTTAAAGGAAATGAAGAACTTTCTTAATAAATATCACTTACCAAAATTAAATCAAGACCAGGGAAGCAAATTAAACAGACCTATAACTGCTGAAGAAATAGAAACAATCATCAAAGTCTCTGACCAAAAAAAAAAAAAATCCCAGAACCAGATGGTTCCAGCTTAGAACTATACAAGACTTTCAAAGAAGAACTAATACCAATACTCCTCAAATTATGCCACACAATAGAAACTGAAGGAACATTGCTAAACTCTTTTTATGAGGCTACAATTACTCTGATACCCAAACCACAGAAAGACATTACTAAGAAAGAGAATTACAGACCAGTCTCACTCATGAACATTGATGCAAAAATACTAAATAAAATACTGGCAAACCGAATTCAAGAACACATCAGAAAAACCATCCACCATGATCAAGTCAGCTTCATCCCAGAGATGCAGGATGGTTCAACACACCAAAATCTGTGAATGTAATTCACCATATAAACAAACTGAAAATTAAAAACCACATGATCATCTCATTAGATTCCAAAAAACTTTTGACAAAATACAACATCCCTTCGTGATAAAGGTCTTGGAGAGAGCATGGATAGAAGGAACATATCTAAACATAACAAAGGCCATATACAGCAAGCCAACAGTAAACATCAAACTAAATGGAGAGAAAATCCCAGCGATTTTACTGAAATCAGGAACAAGACAAGGTTGTCCACTCTCTCCATATATATTCAATATAGTTCTTGAGGTTCTACCTAGAGCAATAAGACACCAAAAGGAGATCAAGGGGATACAATTTTTTTTTTATATTTTATTTTATTTTTTTATTTTTTTTTCTTGCTGATTTTTTTTATTAATTAATTAATTTAATTATTAAAGATTTCTGCCTCTTCCCCGCCACCACCTCCCATTCTCTCCCCCTCCCCCAATCAAGTCTTCCTTCCTCCTCAGCCCAAAGAGCAAGCAGGTTTCTCTGCCCTGTGGGAGGTCCAAGGACCACCCACCTCCATCCAGGTCTATTAAGGTGAGCATCCAAACTACCTGGGCTCCCACAAAGCCATTACATGCAATAGGATCAAGAACCCATTGCCATTGTTCTTCAGTTCTCAGTAGTCCTCATTGTCCATTATGTTCAGCGAGACCGGTTTTGTCCCATGCTTTTTCAGTCCCCGGCCAGCTGGCCTTGGTGAGTTCCCGATAGATCATCCCCATTGCCTCAGTGTGTGGGTGCACCCCTCGCCGTCCTGAGTTCCTTGCTCGTGCTCACTCTCCTTCTGCTCCTCCTTTGGATCGTGAGACTTCAGTCCAGTGCTCCAATGTTGGTCTCTGTCTCTGTCTTCTTTCATCGCCTGATGAAGGTTAATATTCAGGGGGATGCTTATATGTTTTTCTTTGGGTTCACCTTCTTATTTAGCTTCTCTAGAGTCACGAATTATAGTCTCAATGTCCTTTGTTTATGGCTAGAAACCAAATATGAGTGAGTACATCCCATGTTCCTCTTTTTGGGTCTGGCTTACCTCACTCAGGATAGTGTTTTCAATTTCCGTCCATTTGTATGCAAAATTCAAGAAGTCATTGTTTTTTACTGCTGAGTAGTACTCTAATATGTATATATTCCATACTTTCTTCATCCATTCTTCCATTGAAGGACATCTAGGTTGTTTCCAGGTTCTGGCAATTACAAACAATGCTGCTATGAACATAGTTGAGCATATACTTTTGTTGTATGTTTGGGCATCTCTTGGGTATATTCCCAATAGTGGTATTGCTGGGTCAAGAGGTAGGTTGAACCCGACTTTCCTGAGAAACCGCCACACTGCTTTCCAAAGTGGTTGCACAAGTTTGCATTCCCACCAGCAATGGATGAGAGTGCCCCTTTCTCCACAACCTCTCCAGCAGAGGCTATCATTGGTGTTTTTGATTTTAGCCATTCTGACCGGTGTAAGATGGTATCTTAATGTTGTCTTGATTTGCATTTCCCTGATTGCTAAGGAAGTTGAGCATGATCTTAAGTGACTTTTGGCCATTTGAACTTCTTCTGTTGAAAAGTCTCTGTTCAGCTCAGTGCCCCATTTTATAATTGGATTGATTAACCTTTTACGGTCTAATTTCTTGAGTTCTTTGTATATTTTGGATATCAGACCTTTGTCAGTTGCGGGGTTGGTGAAGATCTTCTCCCAGTCAGTGGGTTGCCTTTCTGTCTTAGTGACAGTGTCCTTTGCTTTACAGAAGCTTCTCAGTCTTAGGAGGTCCCATTTATTCAATGATGTCCTTAGTGTTTGTGCTGCTGGGGTTATACGTAGGAAGTGTTCTCCTGTGCCCATGTGTTGTAGAGTACTTCCCACTTTCTCTTCTATCAGGTTCAGTGTGTTTGGACTGATATTGAGGTCTTTAATCCATTTGGACTTGAGTTTTGTGCATGGTGATATATATGGATCTATTTTCATTCTTCTACAGATTGACTTCCAGTTTTGCCAGCACAATTTGTTGAAGATGCTCTCTTTTTTCCATTGTATACTTTTAGCTCCTTTATCGAAAATCAGGTGTTCATAGGTTTGTGGGCTAAAGTCAGGGTCTTCTATTCTATTCCATTGGTCGACTTCTCTGTTTTTATGCCAGTACCAAGCCGTTTTCAGTACTGTAGCTCTGTAATAGAGTTTGAAGTCAGGGATGGTAATGCCTCCAGACAATCCTTTATTGTATAAGATTGTTTTGGCTATCCTGGGTTTTTTGTTTTTCCATATAAAGTTGATTATTGTCTTCTCCAGATCTGTGAAGAATTTTGATGGGATTTTGATGGGGATTGCGTTGAATCTATAGATTGCTTTTGGTAGAATTGCCATTTTTACTATGTTGATCCTCCCAATCCAAGAGCAAGGGAGGTCCTTCCATTTTCTGGTGTCCTCTTCAATTTCTTTCTTCAAAGACTTAAAGTTCTTGCCAAATAGATCTTTCACTTCCTTGGTCAGAGTTACCCCAAGGTATTTTATGCTATTTGTGGCTATCGTGAAAGGTGATGCTTCTCTGATTTCCCTCTCTGCTTCCTTATCCTTAGTGTATAGGAAGGCAACTGATTTTTTGGAGTTGATTTTGTATCCTGCCACATTACCAAAGGTGTTTATCAGCTGTAGGAGTTCTTTGGTAGAGTTTTTGGGGTCGGTTATGTATACTATCATATCATCTGCAAATAATGAAAGCTTAACTTCTTCCTTTCCAATATGGATCCCCTTGATCCCCTTATGTTGTCTTATTGCTATTGCTAGAACTTCAAGCACTATATTGAAGAGGTATGGAGAGAGTGGACATCCTTGTCGTGTTCCTGATTTTAGTGGGATGGCTTTGAGTTTTTCTCCATTTAATTTAATGTTAGCTGTCGGCTTGCTGTAAATAGCTTTTATTATATTTAGGTATGCCCCTTGTATCCCTAATCTCTCCAAGACCTTTATCATAAAGGAGTGTTGAATTTTGTCGAATGCTTTTTCAGCATCTAATGAAATGATCATATGGTTTTTTTCTTTCAGTTTATTTATATGGTTGATTACATTGATAGATTTGCGTATGTTGAACCAGCCCTGCATCTCTGGAATGAAGCCTACTTGATCATAATGGATAACTTTTCTAATGTGTTCTTGGATTCGGTTTGCCAGTATTTTATTGAGAATTTTTGCGTCGATGTTCATGAGTGAGATAGGCCTGTAATTCTCTTTCTTGGTTGGGTCTTTGTGTGGTTTTGGTATCAGGGTAACTGTAGCTTCATAAAAGGAATTTGGCAATGACTCTTCTGTTTCTATATTGTGAAATACATTAAGAAGTATAGGTATTAGCTCTTCTTGGAAGTTCTGGTAGAATTCTGCATTGAAACCATCTGGCCCTGGGCTTTTTTTGGAAGGGAGATTTTTGATAACTGTTTCTAATTCTTCGCGACTAACAGGTCTATTTAGATCGTTCACCTGGTCTTGGTTTAGGTTTGGTATATGGTACTTATCTAAAAAAGTGTCCATTTCTTTTGCATTTTCCAGTTTTGTGGCATACAGGCTTTTGTAGTAAGATCTAATGATTCTCTGAATTTCCTCTGTGTCTGTGGTTATGTCCCCCTTTTCATTTCTGATCTTATTTATTTGCGTGTTCTCTCTCTGTCGTTTAATTAGTTTGGATAGGGGTTTGTCAATCTTGTTGATTTTCTCCAAGAACCAACTTTTTGTTTCATTGATTCTTTGGACTGTTTTCTGTGTTTCTATTTTGTTGATTTCTGCCCTCAGTTTGATTATTTCCAGTCTTCTACTCCTCCTGGGCGCGTCTGCTTCTTTTTTTTCTAGAGCTTTCAGGTGTGCTGTTAAGTCCCCAATGTATGCTTTCTCCGTTTTCTTTAAGTGGGCACTTAGTGCTATGAACTTTCCTCTTAGCACTGCTTTCATCGTGTCCCATAGGTTTGAGTATGTTGTCTCTTTGTTTTCATTAAATTCAAGGAAGACTTTAATTTCTTTCTTAATTTCTTCCTTGACCCAGGTGTGGTTCAGTAGTTGACTGTTCAGTTTCCATGAGTTTGTCAGCTTTCTGGGGGTAGCTTTGTTGGTGGCTTCTAACTTTAATCCGTGGTGATCTGATAAGACACAGGTGGACACTGATATTTTTTTGTATCTGTGGAGGTTTCCTTTGTTTCCAAGTATGTGGTCAATTTTCGAGAAGGTTCCATGAGCTGCAGAGAAGAAGGTGTATTCTTTCCTATTTGGGTGGAGTGTTCTATAGATGTCTGTTAAGTCCATTTGATTCATTACCTCCAACAATTCTCTTAATTCTCTATTAGTTTTCTGTCTGATTGACCTGTCCATTGGTGAGAGAGGTGTGTTGAAGTCTCCTACTACTAGTGTGTGTGATTTGATGTCTGCCTTGAGTTTTAGCAATATTTCTTTTACATAAGTGGGTGCTTTTATATTAGGGGCATAGATATTCAGGATTGAGACTTCATCCTGCTGAATCGTTCCTGTTATGAGTATAAAGTGTCCCTGTCGATCTCTTCTGATTGATTTTAGTTTGAAATCAGTTTTGTTAGAAATTAGTATGGCCACACCTGCTTTTTTCTTAGGACCATTTGCTTGAAAAACCTTTTCCCAACCCTTTACTCTGAGTAGATGCCTGTCTTTGTGGTTGAGATGAGTTTCTTGCAAACAGCAGACTGTTGGATCCTGTTTTCGTATCCAATCTCTTAGCCTGTGCCTTTTTATTGGTGAATTGAGACCATTAATATTAAGTGATATTAATGACCAGTGGTTCTTAACTCCGGTTATTCTTACTGCTTTTGGTAGAAGAGTTTGTGTGTCTCCCTTCTTTGAGTTGTGCTGTTGAAGGGTCGCTAGATGCCTGGGTTATTGTAGGCAGTGTTGGCAATGTTGGATTCCTTGGGTTGTGATTTTCCTTCTATTACTTTCTGTAGGGCTGGATTTGTGGCAACGTATTGTTTAAATTTGTTCTTATCCTGGAATGTCTTGTTTTCTCCATTGATAGTGAACGATAGCTTGGCTGGGTATAGTAGTTTGGGTTTGCATCCATGGTCTCTTAGTTTCTGTAGTACCTCTATCCAGGACCTTCTGGCTTTCATGGTTTCCATAGAGAAGTCAGGTGTAAGTCTGATCGGTTTACCTTTATAAGTTACTTGGTCTTTTTCCTTTGCAGCTCTTAATATTCTTTCTTTAATCTGTATATTTTGTGTTTTGATTATTATATGGCGAGGGGACTTTTTTTTTTGATCCAGTCTGTTTGGTGTTCTGTATGCTTCTTGAATATTCAAAGGAATATCTTTCTTTATGTTGGGGAAGTTTTCTTCCATAATTTTGTTAAAAATGTTTTCTGGACCTTTGAGCTGTGCCTCTTCTCCTTCTTCTATCCCTATTATTCTTAGGTTTGGTCTTTTTATTGTGTCCCATATTTCCTGAATGTTTTGTGATGAGAATTTGTTGGTTTTGGTGTTTTCTTTGATCAGTCCGTTTATTTTCTCTATGTTGTCTTCAGAATCTGAGATTCTTTCTTCTATCTCTTGTATTCTATTGATTATGCTTGTTTCTGTAGTCTCTGCTCGTTGACCTATATTTGCCATATCCAGCTGGTCCTCAGTTTGTGTTTTCTTCCTTGCTTCCATTTCAGTTTTCAATTCTTGGACTGTTTCCATTACCTGTTTGATCGTTTTTTCTTGGCTTCCCAGGGTATCATTTACGTATTTACTCATTTCTTCAAACTTTTTGTTATACTTCTCATCCATTTCTATGAGGGCGTTTTTTACATGTTGTTTAAGGGACTCTATTGCTTTCAAAAAGTCAGTATTTTCCTCTTCTCCTGTGATAGGGTGTTCAAGTCCTTGTGTTGTAAGATCATTGGGTTCTGGTGTTTTCATGTTGTTTTTCAGATTGTTGGGTGAATTCTTGCCTTGGCGTCTGCCCATCTCCTCTTACCGATGCTATCTATTGGGTTTGATTTAATTGTAGCGGGGCAATCTGTTCTCAGTGCAGGCTTCACTGTTTCTTGCCCGCACTATCCTGTATCCAGTGCCTCCGCCGCCCGGGCCTGCCTGCCGGTGCCTCCTCCGCCCGGAACTGTCTGTGCGCCGGTGCTTCCGCCGCCTAGGCCTGCCTGCCGGTGCCTCCGCCACCTGGGCCTGCCTGCGTGCCGGTGCTTCCGCCGCCTAGGCCTGCCTGCCGGGCCTGACTGTCCCTGCCTCCGCCATCCGGGCCTGCCTGCACGCCGGTGCCTCCGCCGCCCGGGCCTGTCTGTGCGCCGGTGCTTCCGCTGCCTAGGCCTGCCTGCCGGGCCTGAGTGCCGGTGCCTCCGCCACCCGGGCCTGCCTGCACGCCGGTGCCTCTGCCGCCAGGACTTGCCTGCGTGCTGGTGCCTCCGCTGCCCGGGCCTGCCTGCGCGCCGTTGCTTCCGCCGCCTAGGTCTGCCTGCCGGTGCCTCCGCCGGCCCGAACTGTCTGTGCGCTGGTGCTTCCGCCGCCTATGCCTGCCTGCCGGTGCCTCCGCCACCTGGGCCTGCCTGCGCGCCGGTGCTTCCGCCGCCTAGGCCTGCCTGCCGGGCCTGAGTGCCGGTGCCTCCGCCACCCGGGCCTGCCTGCACGCCGGTGCCTCTGCCGCCCGGACTTGCCTGCGTGCTGGTGCCTCCGCCGCCCAGGCCTGCCTGCGCGCCGGTGCTTCCGCCGCCTAGGCCTGCCTGCTGTTGCCTCCGCCACCCGGAACTCGGGGATACAAATTTGAAAAGAAGAAGTCAAACTCTCACTGTTTGTTGATGATATGATAGTTTGCATAAGCAATCCCCAAAATTCTACCAAGGAACTTCTACAACTCATAAACACTTTCAGTAATGTAACAGGGACAAGATTAACTAAAAAAAAAATCAGTAGCCCTCCTGTAAACAGATGATAAAAGGGTTGGCGAAGAGATCAGAGAATCAACACCCTTCACAATAGCCACAAATAGCATAAAATATCTCGGAGTAACTCTAACCAAACAAGTGGAAGACCTGTATGACAAGAACTTTAAATCTTTGAAGAAAGAAATTGAAGAAGACACCAGAAAGTGGAAGGCTCTCCAATGCTCTTGGGTAGGCAGAATTAACATAATAAAAATGGCAATCTTACCAAAAGAAAACTATAGATTCAAAGCAATGCCCATCAAAATTCCAACAAGATTCTTCACAGACCTTGAAAGAACTGTACTCAACTTCTTTAGAAAAGCAAAAACCCAGGATAACCAAAACAATCCTGTACAATAAAAGAACTTCTGGAGGTATCACAATCCCTAACTTCAAACTCTACAGAGCTACAGTACTGAAAACAGCCTGGTATTGGCATAAGAACAGACAAGAGGACCAATGGAATGGAATAGAAGACCTGGATATCAATCCACACACCTTTGAACACCTGATTTTTCACAAAGAAGCAAAAAAAAATATCAAATGGAAAAATGAAAGCATATTTAAGAAGTGGTGCTGGCATAACTGGATTGCAACATGTAGAAGAATGAAAATAGACCCATATCTATCAGTATGCACAAAACTCAAGTCCAAATGGATCAAAGACCTCAATATAAAGTTAGCCACACTGAACCTCATAGAAGAGAAAGTGAGAAATACACTTGAACGCATTGGTACTGGAGACCATTGCTTAAATATAACCCCAGCAGCACAGACCCTGAGAGATACAATTAATAAATGGGACCTCCTGAAACTGAAAAGCTTTTGTAAAGCAAAGGCCATGGTCAACAAGACAAAACAACAGCCTACAGAATGGGAAAATATCTTCACCAACCCCACATCAGATAGAGGTCTGATCTCCAAAATATACAAAGAACTCAAGAAATTGGTCACCAAAAGAACACATAATCCAATAAAAAATGGAGTACAGACCTAAACAGAGAACTTTCAACAGAGAACTCTCAAATGGCTGAAAGACACTTTAGGAAATGTTCAACATCCTTAGTCATCATAGAAATGCAAATCAAAACAACTCTGAGATTCCATCTTACACTTGTAAGAATGGCCAAGATCAAAAACACTGATGACAACTTATGCTGGAGAGATTATGGGGAAACGGAAACCCTTCTGTATTGCTGGTGGGAATGCAAACTGGTACAACCCCTATGGACATCAGTGTGATGATTTCTCAGAAAATTAGGAAACAGTCTTCCTCAAGACCCAGTAATACACTTCTGGGTATATATTCAAAAGATGCTCAATTGTGCAACGAGGAAATATGCCTAACTATATTCATAGCAGCTTTGTTCGTCATATCCAGAACCTGGAAACAACCTAAATGTCCCTCGACCAAAGAATAGATAAGGAAAAATGTGGTACATTTACACGGAGTACTACACAGCAGAAAAAAAATAAAAACATCTTGAATTTTTCAGGAAAATGGATGGAGCTAGAAAACATTATTTTGAGTTAGGTAACCCAGACACAGAAAGACAATTATCACATATACTCACTCAGAGGTAGTTTTTATTTTATTTTTTTTTTTTTTTTTTTTTTTTTTTTTTTATTTAAATCACTGCTTGACCCATTAGCTCTAGCTTCTTTTTTTTTTTTTTTTTTTTTTTTTTTTTTTTTTTTTTTGTTGTTGTTTTTTATTTTTTTTTTTTTTTTTTATTTTTTATTCTTTTTTAATTAAAATTTCCACCTGCTCCCCGTTTCCCATTTCCCTCCCCTCCTCCCAAATATTGCCCCCTCCCCCCACTCCCCTCCCCCTATCCCCACTCCTCTTCTCCTCCCCCCACACCATTCCCCCTCCCTCTCGATACTGAAGAGCAGTCCAAATTCTCTGCCCTGCGGGAAGACGAAGGTCTTCTATCTACGTCCAGGAAGGTGAGCCTCCAAACAGGCTAAGCTCCCACAAAGCCAGTTCATGCATCAGGATTGAAACCTAGTGCCATTGTCCTTGGCTTCTCATCAGTCTTCGTTGACCGCCATGCTCAGAGAGTCCGGAATCAACCCATGCTTATTCAGTCCCAGACCAGCTGGCCTTGGTGGGCTCCTAATAAATCAGTTCCACTGTCACAGTGGGTGGGTGCATCCCTCGTGGTCCTGATTTTTTGCTCTTGTTCTCCCTCCTTCTGCTCCTCATTTGGACCTTAAGAGCTCAGACCGTTGCTCCAAATTGAGACTCTGTCTCTACCTTGATCCATCGCCAGATGAAGGTTCTAAGGTGATATGCAAGATATTCATCAGTATAGGATAGGGTCATTTCAGGTTCCCTCTCCTTAGTTGCCCAAGGTACCAGCTGGGGACATATTCCTGGACACCTGCGAACCCCTCTAGAGTCAAGTCTCTTGCCAACCCTAAGATGGCTCCCTTAGATAGGATATATACTTCGCTGCTCCCGTATCCATCCTTCCTATATCCCAACCATCCCAATCCCCCGAGCTCCTCCCATCCTCCCCTTCTCATATTTCTCATCCCATTTCCCCTTTGCCCCATGCCACCTCACCCGCAAGTTCCCATTTTTTGCCCTGCAATCTTGTCTACTTCCCCCTCTCCATGCGGATGACTATATGATTTTCTTTGGGTTCACTTTCTTATTTAACTTCTATAGGATCGCACATTATATGCTTAATGTCTTTTACTTATGGCTAGAAACCGATTATGAGTGAGTACATCCCATGTTCCTCTTTTTGGGTCTGGGATACCTCACTCAGGATAGTGTTTTCTATTTCCATCCATTTGCACGCAAAATTCGAGAAGTCATTGTTTTTTACTGCTGAGTAGTACTCTAATATGTATATATTCCACACTTTCTTCATCCATTCCTCCATTGAAGGGCATCTAGGTTGTTTCCAGGTTTTGGCTATTACAAACAATGCTGCTATGAACATAGTTGAACAGATACTTTTGTCATTTGATGTGGCATCTCTTGGGTATATTCCCAATAGTGGTATTACTGGATCTTGGGGTAGGTTGATCCCTAATTTCCTGAGAAATCGCCACACTGATTTCCAAAGTGGTTGCACAAGTTTGCATTCCCACCAGCAATGAATGAGTGTGCCTCTTTCTCCACAACCTCTCCAGCAAAGGCTATCATTGGTGTTTTTGATTTTAGCCATTCTGACAGGTGTAAGATGGTATCTCAAAGTTGTTTTAATTTGCATTTCCCTTATCGCTAAGGAGGTTGAGCATGACCTTAGGTGTCTTTTGGCCATTTGAATTTCTTCTGTTGAGAATTCTCTGTTCAGATCAGTGCCCCATTTTTTTATTGGGTTCATTAGCATTTTAAAGTTTAGTTTCTTGAGTTCTTTATATATTTTGGTGATCAGACCTTTGTCTGTTGCAGGGTTGGTGAAGATCTTCTCCCAGTCAGTGGGTTGCCTTTTTGTCTTAGTGACAGTGTCCTTTGCTTTACAGAAGCTACTCAGTTTCAGGAGGTCCCATTTATTCAATGTTGCCCTTAATGTCTGTGCTGCTGGGGATAAACGTAGGAAGTGATCTCCTGTACCCATATGTTGTAGAGTACTTCCAACTTTTTCTTCTATCAGGTTCAGTGTGTTCAGACTAATATTGAGGTCTTTAATCCATTTGGACTTGAGTTTTGTGCATGGTGATAGATATGGATCTATTTTCATTCTTCTACACGTTGACAACCAGTTCTGCCAGCACCATTTGTTGAAGATGCTCTCTTTTTTCCATTGAATACTTTTAGCTCCTTTATCAAAAATTAGGTGTTCATAAGTTTGTGGGTTAAAATCAGGGTCTTCTACTCGGTTCCATTGATCGACTTCTCTGTTTTTATGCCAATACCAAGCTGTTTTCAATACTGAGGCTCTGTAATAGAGTTTGAGGTCAGGGATGGTAATGCCTCCAGACGATCCTTTATTATATAAGATTGTTTTGGCTATCCTGGGTTTTTTGTTTCTCCATATAAAGTTGATTATTGTCCTCTCAAGATCTGTGAAGAATTTTGATGGGATTTTAATGGGGATTGCATTGAATCTATAAATTGCCCTTGGTAGAATTGCCATTTTTACTATGTTGATCCTCCCTATCCAAGAGCAAGGGAGATCCTTCCATTTTCTGGTATCCTCCTCAATTTCTTTCTTCATTGACTTAAAGTTCTTGTCAAATAGATCCTTTACTTCCTTGGTTAGGGTTACCCCAAGATATTTTATGCTATTTGTGGCTATCGTGAAGGGTGATGCTTCTCTGATTTCCATCTCTGCTTCCTTATCCTTTGTGTATAGGAGGGCAACTGATTTTTTGGAATTGATCTTGTATCCTGCAACGCTACTAAAGGTGTTTATCAGCTGAAGGAGTTCTTTGCTGGAGTTTTTGGGGTCGCTTATGTACACTATCATATCGTCTGCAAATAATGAAAGTTTAACTTCTTCCTTTCCGATTTGAATCCCTTTGATCCCCTTATGTTGTCTTATTGCTATTGCTAGAATTTCAAGCACTATATTAAAGAGGTATGGAGAGAGTGGACAACCTTGTCGTGTTCCTGATTTTAGTGGAATAGCTTTGAGTTTCTCTCCATTTAATTTGATGTTAGCTGACGGCTTGCTATAAATAGCTTTTATTATATTTAGGAACGACCCTTGTATTCCTAATCTCTCTAAGACCTTTATCATAAAGGGATGTTGAATTTTGTCAAATGCTATTTCCGCATCTAATGAAATGATCATATGGTTTTTTTCTTTCAGATTATTTATATGATGGATTACATTGATAGATTTTCGTATGTTGAACCAGCCCTGCATCTCTGGGATGAAGCCTACTTGATCATAATGGATAATTTTTCTAATGTGTTCTTGGATTCGGTTTGCCAGTATTTTATTGAGTATTTTTGCGTCGATGTTCATGAGTGAGATTGGCCTGTAGTTCTCTTTCTTGGTTGTGTCTTTGTGTGGTTTTGGTATCAGAGTAACTTCAGCTTCATAAAAGGAATTTGGCAATGACTTCTCTGTTTCAATATTGTGAAATACATTAAGGAGTATAGGTATTAGGTCTTCTTGGAAGTTCTGGTAGAATTCTGCATTAAAGCCGTCTGGACCTGGGCTTTTTTTGGTGGGAAGGTTTTTTATAACAACTTCTAATTCTTCGCGACTAACGGGTCTATTTAGATTGTTCACCTGGTCCTGGTTTAACTTTGGTATATGGTACTTATCTAAAAAAGTGTCCATTTCTTTTACATTTTCCAATTTTGTGGCATACAGGTTTTTGTAGTAAGATCTAATGATTCTCTGAATTTCGTCTGTGTCTGTGGTTATGTCTCCCTTTTCGTTTCTGATTTTGTTAATTTGCGTATTCTCTCTCCGCCGTTTGATTAGTTTGGATAGGGGTTTATCAATCTTATTGATTTTCTCCAAGAACCAGCTTTTTGTTTCATTGATTCTTTGAATTGTTTTCTGTGTTTCTATTTTGTTGATTTCAGCCCTCAATTTGATTATTTCCAGTCTTCTACTTCTCCTAGGTGAGTCTGCTTCTTTTCTTTCTAAAGCTTTAAGGTGGGCTATTAGGTCTCCAATGTGTGCTTTCTCCGTTTTCTTTATGTGGGCACTTAATGCTATGAACTTTCCTCTTAGCACTGCTTTCATAGTGTCCCATAGGTTTGAGTATGATGAGTCTTCGTTTTCATTGAATTCAAGAAAGACTTTAATTTCTTTCTTTATTTCTTCCTTGATCCAGGTGTGGTTCAGTAGTTGACTGTCCAATTTCCATGAGTTCATAGGCTTTCTGGGGATAGCATTGTTGTTGAATTCTAACTTTAATCCATGGTGATCTGATAAGACACAGGTGGTTACCGATATTTTTTTGTAACTGTGTAGGTTTGCTTTGTTACCGAGTATGTGGTCTATTTTCGAGAAGGTTCCATGAGCTGCAGAGAAGAAGGTATATTCTTTCTTATTTGAGTGGAATGTTCTATAGATGTCTGTTAAGTCCATTTGATTCATTACCTCCCTTAATCCTCTTATTTCTCTGTTAGGTTTCTGTCTGATTGACCTGTCCATTGGTGAGAGAGGAGTGTTGAAATCTCCTACTATTAGTGTGTGTGGTTTGATGACTGCCTTGAGTTTTAGTAACGTTTCTTTTACATAAGTGGGTGCTTTTATATTAGGGGCATAGATATTCAGGATTGAGACTTCATCCTGGTGAATTGTTCCTGTTATGAGTAAAAAATGTCCATCTCCATCTCTTTTGATTGATTTTAGTTTGAAGTCAACTTTCTTAGAAATTAGTATGGCCACACCTGCTTGTTTCTTAGGTCCGTTTGCTTGATAAACCTTTTCCCAGCCCTTTACTCTGAGTAGATGTCTGTCTTTGTGGTTGAGGTGTGTTTCTTGTAAGCAGCAGAATGTTGGATCCTGTTTTCGTATCCAATCTCTTAGCCTGTGCCTCTTTATAGGTGAGTTGAGTCCATTGATATTAAGTGATATTAATGACCAGTGGTTGTTAACTCCAGTCATTTTTCCTTTCTTTCCTTCTTTCCTTTGGTAGTAGAGTTTGTGTGTTTCCCTTCTTCAAGTTGTGCTGGTGAAGGGTCATTAGATGTCTGAGTTATTGTGGGCATTGTTGGACTCCTTGGTTTGTGATTTTCCTTCAATTACTTTCTGAAGGGCTGGATTTGTGGCTACGTATTGTTTAAATTTGTTTTTATCCTGGAAAATTTTGTTTTCTCCATTTATAGTGAACGAAAGCTTGGCTGGGTATAGAAGTCTGGGCTTGCATCCATGGTCTCGTAGTTTCTGCAGTATATCTATCCAGGACCTTCTGGCTTTCATGGTTTCCATAGAGAAATCAGGTGTAAGTCTGATAGGTTTACCTTTATAGGTAACTTGACCTTTTTCCTTTGCAGCTCTTAATATTCTTTCTTTATTCTGTATGTTTTGTGTTTTGATTATTATATGACGAGGAGATGTTTTTTTTTGATCCAGTCGATTTGGTGTTCTGTATGCTTCTTGGACCTTCAAAGGAATATCTTTCTTAAGGTTGGGAAAGTTTTCTTCTATAATTTTATTAAATATATTTTCTGGACCATTGAGCTGTAGATCTTCTCCTTCTTCTATCCCTATTATTCTTAGGTTTGGTCTTTTTATTGTGTCCCAGATTTCCTGAATGTTTTGTGATGAGAATTTGTTGGTTATGCTGTTTTCTTTGATGAGAGTGTTTATTTTCTCTATGGTATCTTCAGTGTCTGAGATTCTTTCTTCTATCTCTTGTAATCTGTTGGTGGTACTTGTCTCTGTAGTTCCTGTTCGTTTATTCAAATTTTCCATCTCCATCCTTCCCTCGGTTTGTGTTTTCTTTATTACTTCCACTTCATTCTTCAAGTCTTGAACCGTTTCCCTTACCTGTTTGATTACTTTTTCTTGTTTCTCTTGGTTTTCTTGGGTATCTTTGAGAGATTTATTCATTTCCTCTACCTTTTTGTTTGTAATCTCTAATTGGTTGTGGCAGTTTTTCACCTCCTGTTTAAGGTCCTCTATTATTTTCATAAAATTCACTTTTGAGTCGAATTCTTCTAATTCTTCTGGATTAGGGTGTACACTTCTCATTTCGGGATTCCTGGATCCTGGTGATGTCACGTTGCCTTTCAAGTTGTTGGGGGAATTCTTGCATTGGCGCCTGCCCATCTTTTCCTTCAAATGGAGCCAGGAGAGGCCTGATGTCTTGGACCAGTCTTTGCTGTGACTAACTCTCTAGGTGTATCTCCTCAGTGTAGGGGCAGGAACCGTTCTCTTCCAGGTGAACTCCCGTCCCGATGAAACTTCTCGGCACCTACACAGGAACTCCTGGATGCCCCAATGAGCCAGGGACAAAGGGAAGTAGGGCGCAGGCAGAGCAGGTCCAGGAGATCACAGCAGAGACTGCAGCCCCAGCAGCAGGGGCCCGCTTTCCCTGGCGGGGACCTTGAGGCCTGCCCTCTAGTCAGGCCCTCACTACTCTGGGTTGGTAGCCTCAGTCTCAGAGGTAGTTTTTAAACACAAAGCAAAGAAAATCAGTCTACAAACCACAATCCCAGAGAACCTAGACAACAATGAGGACACTAAGAGAGACTTACATAGATCTAATCTACATGGGAAGTAGAAAAAGACAAGATCTCCTGAGTAAATTGGGAGCATGGGGACCTTGGGGGAGGGGAGAGGTAGGAAAGGGTGCAGAGAAAAATGTAGATCTCAATAAAAATCCAAAAAAAGTTTATGTAGCTGGGCAGTGGTGGCGCACGCCTTTAATCCCAGCACTTGGGAGACAGAGGCAGGCGGATCTCTGTGAGTTCGAGACCAGCCTGGTCTACAAGAGCTACAAGAGCTAGTTCCAGGATAGGCTCCAAAACCACAGAGAAACCCTGTCTCGAAAAACCAAAAAAAAAAAAAGGTTTATGAATAAAACTTTAGATTCATCAAGATAGGATGGATAGTAGATAATTTTCTCCAAATATGACAAATACAAATGATCTGGACATCATGAATGTAATTCTTACCTGATAATTGTTCTTATTGTCTAAATTTTATTATGTTAGAGTTAAGACCTTTCTTTCTTATTTAGGCAAAAGGGGGAAATGTTGTGGGATGATATTTTTTATACTCTGAAGTATTTTTAAGGTGCCTTCTAATTGGTTTAATAAAGAAAGAGCTGAATGATCAATAGCTAGGCAGGAGAGGATAGGCAGGTGCTGTGAATTAATGCTCTTGTACACTGTAAAGATTTGTCACTCATATTGGTTTAATAAAATGCTGATTGACCAATAGCCATATAGGAAGTATAGGTGGGGCAACCAGATTAGAAGAATTCTAGGAAGAGGAAAGGCAGAGACACAATCAACATCCAGAAGCAGAGGAAGAAAGATGAGAATGTCTTACTGAGAAAAAGTACCAAACCACATGGCTAAACATAGATAGGAATTATGGGTTAATTTAAGTTGAAAGAGCTAGTTAGTAATAAGCCTGAACAATAGGCCAAACAGTTTATAATTAATATATACCTCTGTGTGTTTATTTGGGATTGAATGGCTGTGGGACTGGGAGGGATAGAAACTTCTGTCTATAGATATAATTTTTGGAGAGAGAGGAAAAGGAGAAACAATCTAGGTGTGTGAATTTTACCAGCAGACTTGAACAAGTCAGAAGGCTGTACTGAGGAGAGGTAACTGAGTCACCTGGTAGAACTTAGATTTTAAAATATGGGTTAATTAAGTTAAAAGAGCTAGGGTTGTAGCGATGGCTCAGAGATTAAGAATACTGGCTATTCTTCCAGGGGTCCTTGGTTCAGTTCCCAGCAACTACATGGTGGCTCTCAAACATCTACAATGAGATCTGGTGACCTCTTCTGGTATGCAGGTAGAACACTGTATACATAGTAAATAAAAATGTTATAATAGCTAGTTGGAAACAAACCTAAGCTGAAGGCCAAATTTTCATAATTAATAATAAGTCTCTATATTGTTATTTGGGAGCTGATGATGCAAAGTTAGTCTGACAAGAAAGATTGCTACACAGGTTTCCCCCTTCAACTCAGGGCTGCCCTTTTATGTTTTTCTTTGCTGCTTTCTGCTGTATTTCTCCTTCTCTGAGTATTGAATGTTGTGGGGGGCTTTGACATGTTCTGGGCCTTGGTCCTATGAATTTTTGTCAGAAACTGAAGCTAAACACTCTAGTAGTTCATAGCTTTAAGGCTCTTGTGCAAATTTTCAAACTGAAATTGAATTTTTTTTTCCAAACAAGAACCTATCATTAGCCACTATGCTGAACACCAAATGACAGGAAGATGTGTTACAGACATGGTGTTTATTAATAAGCTGCCCTAAAACTTCAATATAAAGCATTAGTGTGTGAATTTATGTATGAAAAAATTATTTCATCACAACTGATGGACCATTCACAAATAATATCAAGGTTGACGAAACTTTTGATACCGTCAACTAATGGCAACAAAGGGCCTGGAGAGATGACTCAGTACTGAAGACCTATTAAACCTGGGCTTCTTCTAATTCAGTCCGATTTGGTCTGATTTGAATTATTGCATCGGTGGAGAGGCTTATTGGTTAAAAAAAAAATCTTAACAATAACCTTAGCTATTTTGGCTATGCTCCTGTTGATCTCTAGGTTGGCTCTGCAGCTCTTGGTTCTCGAGGCTCCTCTTTCAATACATGTGCTCTTTTTTCTTTGTCTCTTTATCTGGCTCCTCTCTTGCCCACCTTTCTTCTCTATCTCTTCTCAGGACTTAGTTCAGTCTGCTGGCCATGTTCCGTCAGGACCCTTCCAGATGCCTCTGGCTGTTCTCCCCCTCACATCTACAATAAAACCTATTCTTCCACCATACTTGAGAGCAATTGTGTCCTCATTTTCATGCAAAAGCATTATAATTAAAATTAAATAAAAAATTTAAATTAGATTTAAAATAAAAATTACAATGGAAAAAGGTAATATTTCTAGTTATGCACAATCATGTAGTGATGTTTTTCCTGAGCTGTGGCTTCAGTAATGTTTTTCAGGCCTCAGTCCAGCACGAAGCAAGTTCCCACAGTTTGAAACCCATTCAACTGTGCAGCTAGCTAACTTCGAATTGAAAATACATAATCTGTAAAAGAATGACGTATCAAGAGCCAAGCAGCAAGAGAATAACCCAACGGAATTCCATAATTCCTCCAGGTGCTGACTATATGGAAGAGAGGTTGTGTGTCTGTGGATTCATGGCAGATTTGTCTGTTATGGTTTGCACAGGGCGTCTCTTCCCCAATGCTCCTGTGTTGGGGCTCACTCCCGGTGGATGGTGCTATTGTAGAAGGCTCTGGAATATGGAAGGTTGGTTGCAGATGGAGGGAATGTGCAGTAGGTCATGGTGGTGGCTCCTGAGGGTTGTCCTCTTCCTGCCCTCTGCCTATCCGTCTCTCTCTACTTCCTGTTGAGTACGGGTAAAGGCAGTCTCCGTCACGTGTTCCTGTTGCTGTGATATTTTCCCCCAGTACTTGTGGTCAGGCTGACCTTTGGAGGCCGTGAACCAATATGAGTTCTTCCTGCATTAAATTATTCTTCTGAGGTATTCAGTCCCAATGATTTAAAACTAATTTGCCCACCGTTTTTGGGAAAGATACTTCCAGAGACAAACTATTTGAAGACCTTTCTACATTTCTGTACTAACTGATGATCATTTCAACAAAGTTTGAAGAGGAATACTAATTTTGAAATGTAATGAAGCAAAAATTTACCCCTCCCCCAAATATTTTCTTTTTTGTTGTTGGCATATTTATATTGTAAAATCATCTTAAATTATTACTAGGTTTTGAATTCCATCAATAAACAGCTGTGGGCCATTTTCTTTCTGGACTAGAACTATCCCTGTAACCTCTCAGACTGTGCTATTTGGCCTATGGTATCTAAGGTATTTGTTATCTGGTACTGTACATGAAGTTTGCTGACCCCTCAATGACTCCATCGTAATTTCTTCCAGGCCACGTTATCGGGCTTCTGACTGTTTCTTCAACTGCTTTGGCCTCTTTTCTCTTCTTCAAAAACATTACAAGCTCCCCCCTCCCCCAGGGGACTTCTGTACTTGCTGCATCTTATTCCAGGAACACTTTAAAAGTTCACTGCCATCCTTGCGGTCTCACCTTCAATGTCTCCATGTAGTGCACACAACCCCACTTACTCTCTATCACAAATATGCTTTCCTTACTTCCTTCATGGCCGTCTGTTTTAGTTATTTTTCTCAACGATGTGATAAAATTCCTGGAACAAAGCAATTTAAAGAAGAAAAGGTTTCGTATGATCCACAGTTCAAGGTGAAGTCCATTTTATTAGTTTTCGGCTGCTGTGGTAAAATACCATGGCCAAGGTGACTTACAGAAGGAAAGGGTCATTTGACTTAGGGCTCCTTCATGGCAGAGTGGAGGCATGGTGTCTGTAGCAAGAAGATGAGGCTCTTACCTTGAGCTGCAGGCGTGAAGCAGAAAAAAAGCAGCTTAAGACTGGAAGATCATATTCATTTCATGGTCTCCAAAGGGTCAGCCCGCATAGTTTGTCCCTGAGCACTAAGGCGGAACATCCCAGCAGCAGGAACAAGACAGAGGGTGTGTTTACCTGTGTCAGGAAGCAGTAGGCAGAGGGCAGGCAAGAGACACCTTAGGAAACCACCTCTAGGGATGGACTTCCTCCAGCAAGATCATGCCTCCTAAGCCTTCCCAAATACTGTCACTAACTGGGGCCAAGTGTTCAAATGCCAGAGCCTGTGGGGAACATTCTTAGTTAAACCACCACATCCATCATGATGAAGAAGCCACAGTGGGAGGAAGGTGAGGTTGCTGCTCACATTGTGTCTGGAGTGAGGGAGCAGAGAATGATGAATGCGCATGCTCAGGTTATTTTAGTCAGTCAGTCTGTGGCCCAACCCCTGGAATGGTGCTGCTCACAGTCATTCGCCTAACCTAGATAATCCAGGATGCCCAGGAACTTGTCTCCTAGATGATTCTAGGTCCTGTCAAAGTGACAGTCAACGTTAATATCACACTTGTTTATATTTTGTCAGGTCATTGTCTTCTCTACTAAAATGGGAGTTTCAGAATATTGTGCTTCGTTCATCAGTGACTAGCATGTAGTAGATGCTCAGTAGTTATTTCTGGAGCCCAGGACAACTCTCTCTCTCTGGTAGTGTCTTCCATGATTTTCAGTGTATCACAATCAGTCAGTAAGCACAGGCTTCACTGATTGTGAGATGGTTAGATACCTGTCAATGCACTCATAATTATTGTCTGCCAACTTCGGGTTGCAAATGCCTCATTCTTGTTTGTTTTTCAAAGAAAGTCAAAAGTAACACTTTCCTCATGAATGAGGAGCCTCTCTAAATCTTAGCACCACTGGTACTTACTACCTGAGAATTTGCCAGAAATTCAGAATCTTGGATTCCACCAAGAGACCTAATCCCCCACACCAAGTTGAATCACGTATCATCCAGGTCTGGATGCTGGCAGATCTGGAGAGCTGGAAGGTATTCTAGCCGGTGTGGGGGCTGCCATCACTATTTTTGAAGGCCCCAAGGCCTCTCTGCCCTGTGGAGCACAGCGGGATCCTAAAGGAACTGGCTCTGTTGCTGCTCCTGTTATCAGGGGCATGGCCACACTTGCTTATCCAAGGCACTGTATGGGTGGGACAAAGCTCGGTGACGTCTTAGAGACACTCACCAAAACCTGTTGATTTGCAGATATCAGAATATCTTATGATCTCTCTGAACTGCCCCTTTGTCCTTCTATTAGTCTATCTCAATTGTGGCCTGGGATGTCTCAGTGTCCGTCTGGAACAGTCCCAGGCAGTCCCCTAACCCCAGTGCTTGCCAAATCAAATCCTGATGCAGAGAGAAAAGAAAGTTTACCCTGACTTCAGCATTTGAACTATTTGTTCAAACCATCTTTTTTTTTGACCCAGTATTGACCTTTCCCTATGATGATTGACAGTGAGAACATCCATTCCCTTCAGGAGAACCCCACTCCCACCCACAGGGGTGTGGTACGACATATAATCATTTGACATAAGCACATTCCCTAAAGTCCAGGCTATTTGGTCTAAATAACACCATATGTGGGCTAGCAGCGGTCCCGACAACTTGCTTTCCATCTCCTCTTACCACCTGGGAGGGGACCAGCACCCTGGCTGTGAGGAGGTGGGCTGTTGCTGATGCAGATGAATGCAGTTGAAGACTGACTTTGGGTGGCTTAACGCTGCCTTGAAACCTCCATCCCACGGTGGTCCGTAGCGGTTCTTCCCTTTTGCAGAACTGTCGTGTGAGTTTTAGACATAACCCTGTCATGCTGCTGGGAAAGCAGGTTTTCTATAAAAGGTTTTTTTTTTGATGTTAGAGAGCAGAAGGCATAATTTATAAGAAGTCCTAGCTGGTTATTGAGTTTAGCAACAAAAAACTATTTGTATAGCTAACAGGCATTTCCCACACACGATCTTATTTGATCCTTCTATCAGCCCTCGGGTTAGCCAGAGCTGTGTAACTGTTTCCATTATAATTTGGCACCCAGAAGCCTGGAGAAGCAATGTGGCCAGAACATAGTGAAGTCTGCCCTCAGACCAATATGAGACTTAAGCTTAATCTTCTGTCTTAATCTTCTGTCTACCTCAAAAAACTGTTTGAGGTTAAGGTAAGGTTTGCAGGGACATTGACCCGATGGCCTGCTGCCTTACATGGATTGGGCAGCAACTTCATCAAATGGGCATTTTCTGACTTCTTCCTAGGGTTCTGAGTGCTCTCTAGACAGAGAGCACATACGTGTTCCATACACACACAGACACACGCATACTGACACACACACAGACACACACACACTGACACAGGCAGACAGACACACAAACTGACACACAGACACATACACACTGACACACACACCATAGACACAGGCAGACAGACACACAAACTGACACACAGACACACAGGCACACACACATTGACACACACACCGGCACACACTTAATCACATAGATACACACAGACACACACTGACATACATAAACATGCACACAGACAGGCCCACATTGACACACATAGACATGCACACAGACACACACACTGGCACACACATTGACACACATAGGCATGCACACAGACGCACACACACTGGCACACACACATCTCTTTATTCTTCCTTCTTTTGCTTCTCCCTCAGCTGTGCTGTCTTTCCCCCTTGACTTCACTTGATCTTAACTTCATCACTACTGCCTCAGAGTGGTTCCGTGAGAGAAGGATCACAGGCTCAGAGTTCAAAGAGGGGAACAGGGGTCATGGAAGGAGGGGGGAAGAAGAAGGTGGTGGGGTGGGGGCGGAGAGGGGGCCGAGGGGGGTTCGGTCCTTAGTCCAGATCTGAGGATTTTTCAGTCTGAAGCATTTTGAGAGGCTTCCTGCTGCTCTGGAATCTCTGTAAACACACGCTTGCGTGGCTTGTGTGGACTGACTTTGCAGGTCACAGGGCCCTGCTAAGTGCTAGACCTTGAGGTTGCTCTGGAGAAAAGAGGGAGGTGGTACCCTCAGCTCTACCTGTGCCCTTGCCTGGTTCTCCAGTGCCCACAGCAGCTGTGAGATCACAGGTATGGAGGGGACCTGGGCATGCTTCCATCCTGCTGAGGGCCTGCTCCATCAACAGGAGCCTGGCAAAGACCTAGCCATGTGCCTATGCGGATATAAATAAAAGCCAAAACATCCCAGAAAGCCGTGAAAAAACAACCCTGTTCTTATTCCCCCACAGGGAAGAAACATTCATAATTTTACTTAGCAATACTTTTACTTCTCAAACCCTACCTCCATCACTTTTTATGAGAAGAATCTAAATCTTTCCTGCTGCAATTAAGCTTCTTTCTTCTTTTTGCTAGTGGCCCATATTTTTCTGAGAGGCCACAGGTGGTTTTCTGTCTCACTGTTGTGACTGACACCTAAGACTTCTGAACAAGAGGCTAAGTGCTGTCGGAGCTCCTTCTGCTACTTCAGCCAATAGCCTTTAAGATACCAGCCCACTTGGGTGTGGACTCTGCTGCTTTTTAAAGCAGTGGTAGTCCTGTTCTCATCTCTCTCTCTCTCTCTCTCTCTCTCTCTCTCTCTCTCTCTCGTCCTGGCTGCACATAGGGCTGTTGTCTAGGACAATGATCTGTAAGTTTTACCCTTAAATAAATAACCCTTTTATTAATCATAACTCCAAACTGGTGTGGTATTGTTTTGTGACTTACAGCTAAGAGAGATCCACAATTGCCTGGTGGAAAGTAAGTTGCACAGGAAGCCACTTGGAAGGGTATAAGAAACTGGTCACAGCCACAAGGGAGCTACTGCACTCTGCTACAGATGCAAACACAGGGCCTCCAGGAACTTTCTATTAGTGAAAAATCTCCATGGCTTTCCTGTGCCTGTCAAGACTTGCACAGCTTTGGACTTGACCTGATGGGTCATGAGGGCATAAAGAATGGACAAACACACAGACATATGTACAGAAAAAACTAGGATTGGGATCAGGTGGGCCTTGGGCTTTGATGGAGACCCACCAGCATCCCAGAAACTCAGTACATTTATGATAAAGCACTCAGCAAAAAGATGTGACCATTGTATCTAGCTGAAAAATGGGGGTTAGGCTGACCTCAAGGGAAGGGCTCTTTCGGGTAGTGGTTTCAGAAGCAGGCCTTCGGGAGGTAGAAGCTGTGGTTGATACTCTCAGATAAATGTCAATTGTTCCCAATATCCATACTTGAACCAGAGGCTTTGCAATTTCTCAGAGCCTGGCCTGAGGAAGGTTTTGCCATTCCTAGGGGTCTGAAGCACTGTGGTCCTTGACATGGCCGTGCTCATGTCAACAATTCACATTACCCAGGATTTCCTCTGTTCCTCACACACGGCTTCTATGGCTTGCCCTTTAGGTGGCCTGCTCTGCAAACAAACTCTTAGATGCAACTTGGCAATTTGCCATATGCTTGCAACGATTTTCAGCATTGAGTTTACAGCAATTGAAAATCCTCTTACTCCGCATAAGTAACCATAACGACTGAGCTCTCTAGGGTAGTAGAAATGGTGTGGATAACTCTGGTATATCACATGTCTATAGAATTTGCTGGTGGTGAAGGTTGTGGGAGTGAGGGATGTATGTATGTATGCATGAATAGAGGGAGAGCTAGAGGAAAGACAGGGAAGCAGAGATATATCTAGATAGATGATAGAGATGATAGATAGATAGATAGATAGATAGATAGATAGATAGCTGGGTAGATAGATAGATAGAGACTTCTATGGGCATTTTGAAGTTTTCCCTCATGTTCAGAGAAAACCTGAGATGAGACAAAGTGAAGAGAGGAAGTCTTGCAGGAGTGAAGTCCTCACTCAAGAGGGAGTGAGGTTTTCCAAGCGTGGATCTCATCCCTGGGCTTGTGGGTAACTCATCTTATGGGTAGACTTCAGCGGAGGGAGGATTATGACTTTTAGGAATGACCTGGGATTTTCTTTGAGTAGGGTTTGCTCCTCGTTTTTGTCCTTACCTGGAGTTTCTTTATGTGTCACAGAGACAGGTGAATAGATAGAAGAGACAACTAACTCAGCAGGGTTAATAGTCTGAAGGGACACTTCACAGGTGTCTTGGCCAGACTTGTAGGTTCCAGGTGAATTGGAATCGTCTGTGTTTTTACTGTGTAAGTGCTCACGGAACGCCCTATTATAATTACAGTCTGATGTGGCACCAGCTTCTCACCACCATGTAGTTTCCCTCTATACTCTCCAGCTTCCCTGATCTACCAATCAGAGCTAGTATCTGCCTGCCGATCCTTCTTATTGGGTACTCTTTCTCTTCCCTCCCCTCCCTATTCTTCTACCTATCTATCTATTGAGATGGGGTAAGATGAAATCTCTGCTAAGCCATCTTGGAGATTCAAGTAGAAGTTGAAGTCTCTATCGAGTCTGAAGCAGGAAAGTGAGGAAAAAATTTCATTCCAGTTGGGAGGTACAATTTCTTCGTTTGCAGGAAACCCCAGTTTTACTCTGGTTGGATGAAACCCACATGCATTATTGTTCAGCTTTTAACTTCTTATCAAGTCATTTATTTTGATAAGTTAAACTGATACTCCGCTTTTATAAAAAGTATAGACTAAGACAGAGTCAGCCAGGTGCCTGGATATGTTAAATGGCCAGTTCATGTTGGTTAGATTATGGTTTTGCCACTTTTCAACTAATTGGATCCCAGGAGGGCCCTCTGAACCAGAACTCAAATAGAGTGAGCAGGTTTGTTTCTTCTGCTTATTTATTTACTCTTAGACTCAATGTTTGACTTAATATACAGACTTTGACAGCTTCATGTTAAAATATGTATTAATTAGTGTGAATAATAGCACAAAAACAATAATGGTAAAAATAATAAAACAATAAAATATCATCAATGAGTCTCTAATCCCAGCTAGGGACTTCATTTTTTTCTTCTTCTCTGTCCTTACATATTTACAGATGTGTTATTTCTGGAGCTGTATTCCAAATGGATTACTGTTTGCATTTGGCTGCTTTTCAGAGGATATGATAGATGTTAAGATATCAACTAGGCAAACAAGCTGTATGCTGTTGGAAGCTGTTGGCTCACCGTATATCGTCCTAGCAGGAGCCTGAGAAACTGGGGTGGTGTGCTCCCTTAGTGAGGCAGCTGGGCAGAGTTTCCTTCAGTTGCTGTCCTGAAGAAAGGCTAGTTGAGGGAGGAGAGAGCTTATGAGTAAATTGTAGGTATAGTTTACTAAGGAGAAGAAAGAGCAGACCCGGATCTACATTTTCATGGTTTTATTTATGCCTGTCTTTTCATCTAGCTAAGGTGAGCTGTGTCCCTTCGGTATGCTATGTTTCTGACACTGGGGACGTATCCTTGCCCAAGGTAGAGCTGCCATCTGAGCGTAGTAGACGAGAAGGACAGGTGGACAGAAGGAAGGAACATAAGGAATACCACGGGAAGGAACCTCTACCTCAGGCTCAGGCGTGATGAGGAGATGGGGGTCAGCAGAGGGACTGACATGCCTTTGAGAATATTCTAAGCTGGGTTATGAAGGGTGTGTAGGAGTAGGCCAGGTGAGGAAGGGAGAGTGCACCAAGGGTTCAACGTAGTTTTCTATTGGTAGCAGAAAAAAAAATTGCTTTTGTGGGAAATAGAATGCAAATGTTATACTACTGTTCATGAAAGCCCTTGAGCCTCAGGTGAGGCTATGGGAACATGCAAGGTCCTGTCTGCAGCCCCATGGCTTGCGGAACTGACGGTAGTTTCTGGCTGTGGGAAGACTGTGAAGGTGAGAGGGTCCATATTAAGGAGTTTGTGCTAATTCTGCAGTCAGGAGGACTCACACAAACTAATGTATTGCTTTTACATTTTAATTTTTATTTGTTCTTTGAGAATTTCACACAGTGTGTTCTGATCATATTCATCCCCTTCTTCCACCTCTCCCTATCCTCATCCACCTCTCCCCAGCTCTGGCCCCTTCCCTACCCAGCAAGCTTCATGTCAAAAAACAAAACAAAACAAAACAAAAAAAACCCAAACCCAAAACCCAAAATAAAAACAAAACATTAAAACCAATTTCTGCTGCCCACATGGTCTTGGATGTGTAGCTTTCTGCATTAACCATGGTGAGTCCACCAGGGGCCACACTCTGTCTTTCTCAGCCACTAACTCCCAGACCAAGAGTGGGACTCTGTACCCTTGCCCACCTCTGCATGCTGCGATTTGGCTTGGGCTAGCACAGGCCTTGTCCATGCTGTCCAAACAGCTGCCCTGCTGTGCCCAGAACAGTCCATCCCCCACATTTTGTTTGGTGGTCGCCCACTGCATCTGGCTCTTGTAAGGTTAGAGCTTTCTCTGACTGGTCGCAGACAGGAGAGGTGGAGAGTCACACTCTAGCTTGTCTCTAGAGTAGGGAAAAAAATCCAGGTTGTGGAGACCATGTGGTAAGGCCTTGCTGCTGAGAGTGAGCCCCAGTCAAAACCTGGAGGGAATGTTTTAAGGAGAGGACTGTCACATGTGGCTGACAGACTCCAAGCAAATCATTTAATGATTACACTTCTGTTTTATAATCTATAAAAGAAGAACAATACTAGTGCCCTTCTAGTGGGATGGTACTAAACACTAGACAAGAGAATGCATAGAAAGTCGGTAATCATGCTTGATTCAGAGAAACTGTTCATACATTTCAGTCATTATTGTTTTACATTGTTGTAATAGGAGCGGCGGTGCTGCGTCCCCAGCACCCAGCCGCCCACGTGGCTAGTTTATGTCCCGAAATAATTATACGGAAACTGTATTTTTTTGAACACTGTTTGGCCCATTAGCTCCAGCCTTTTTTTGGCTAGCTCTTATATATTGATTTAACCCATTTTTAATATTTTGTGTAGCACCATGAGCTGGCTTACCAGGAAAGATCTTAACCTGTGTCTGTCTGGAGTGGGAGAATCATGGCGACTCCTTACTCGGCTTTTTTTCCCCAGCATTCTGTCTGTTTACTCCACCCACCTAAGGGCTGGCCTATAAATGGGCCAAGGCAGTTTCTTTATTAAATGAAAGTAACTCTTCCATCATTTTTTCTTTTTTTGTTTAAACAAAAAAGAAAGGTTTTAACTTTAATGTGGTAAAATTATATATAACAAAATGGTTATTAAGTAAGAATTATAGTTATAATATTTATATTTATATTATTTTTTATAAAAATTAGCCAATAAGGGCTAAAGCTAAAGGGCCAAACAGTGTTTAAAAAAATACAGTTTCCATATAATTATTTCGGGTAAAGCTAGCCAAATGGCGATAAAAAACAACCCCGCCGCTCATATTACAACATTACATAATCTTCTGTCCAATGTATATAATTCAGTGGTTAGGAAGGTAAATTTACAGAGTTGGGCATTTATCCCAACAACCAAAATTCACCTCTAAGCATCTCTGTGAAACATTGGGTGCATTTTAGCCATCTGTTACCATACCACACCCTAGTCTGTCAAATTGCCACCTTCCCTTTCTTCTCCTCCTCCTGGGTCCTGGAGATTGGTTCCAGGGCTATCTGTATACTAGGTATATGTTTAATTTTCTCACTTTACAAAAGCAATGCAAGCAAGGAAGGGATTGTTTTGGCTCTTGGTGTGAGGGTCCATCAGACAGCGAAGCAATGGCGGCAGCTGGGGAGAAGGAGTTGACTAAATGTGTCCTCGGGCAGCAAAGAGATGAATTTTGGTGTCAGCTCACTTCCTCCTTTTCCCAGCTCATGGGATGGTGCCCCACCTCTCACATTCAGAGTGGGTCTTCCCCCTG
The DNA here is from genome assembly GCF_950005125.1 of Chionomys nivalis. NCBI lineage: Eukaryota > Metazoa > Chordata > Mammalia > Rodentia > Cricetidae > Chionomys > Chionomys nivalis. The sequence goes on along the minus strand of NC_080097.1, from coordinate 66,562,523 downwards.
CAGTTTTACCCCTCCAGAAATGCCCTCACACACACACAGCGGAGTACTGTCCAGGAAAATCTAAATCCCATCAAAGTGACAATGAGGATTACTCATTGCATTGGACAAGCACTGTACCACTGAGTTACAACTCGGCTGTGGCTGCAGACTTCTGGATCTGTTCCATGAGTCCAATCAGATGGAACACAGTCTTTTGGGCCTGGCTTCTTTCACTTAGTATGGTGTTTGCAGAGTTCATCTGTGTTGTAACAGGACTGCTACTTTTGCTTCTTTTTGTTGTTGGATGGAAAGATTACAAATACGGCCATGCCGTATTTTCTCATTCCTTTCACCAGCTGGTGCACATTTTCAGTGTTTCCAAGCAAACACTGCTATGACGATTTGGGCATAAATACTTGTGTGCACGTACTATATAATATCTGAAAGTCTACAATGACAAGAAACTCTAGACTTTTGAAGGAGATTGCTACTGAATGTGGCCTCAGTTCTTCTCCTTGGAAATAGCTTTCTATGTGTTTGAAAGATGCACACTGACCTACATCTAACAGAGAATTTACCTTTTCAGTTACAAGAGCAAAATCTCACTTTAATAAAACACTCCATCAAAAGTAGATCAGGCATTGACCTCACTGCTTCTGAAGTTTGAAACAGACTAGAATCTAAGAACTGCCATGGATACTGTACAACTGCGGGGAGCACCCTGCAGAGGGCAGTGGTGGGACCACAGGCACCTTTCACACTGTACACAGAGACCAGCACCCTGTGAAACTGTGAGTGCCTGGAGGCCATACAGCTACTTCTCTTGAGTCAGCCATCTCTAACTGCCCTGGAAGCAGGGCCTGTTCTATTTCTCTAGGCCAAGTCAGAAAGAGAGCTGAGGTTTGGGACACCTCTCTGCTGTGCTAAAGCTCCAGACGCTGGAGAGTCCTGGAAAGGTGACTTGCTTTAAGCCAAGGAAATTTCCAAGTAGAATTGCAGAGGGTGCTGGCCCCGCAGAGCCGGTGGGACAGGCTGGAAGTCCTGAGAGAGTGAGTCACCAAGGCCTACGCACCCTTCTGTCTGGAGAGATCTAGATGCTCCCAACCCTATTAAGTTCATGATTGTGAATCTTTGTCCTGTTCTTGGAGGAATACCCTTTTATTCAGATGTGAAGAGGTTAGACCTGTTGGTGACATTTTGGGTGAAGAAGGCCAACTGGGACTTTCATCTTATTGGGACCCATGCTTCATCATATCCTTCCCCTAAAAGAACTGGGCTCTACTCACTCCACAGAAAGTTGTGGAAAATTAGACACATTCTGTGGAAAGCCCGAGTTAACATTCAAGTCTCAAAATCTGATCTTAGGTCAAATGTCTCTTGCTTTTGCCAGTAAAAAGAGCCCAGATGTTTTTCTATTTACTTAGGCAAACCCCTGAAACACAAGTTAGTGATATAAAACTTTACATTTGCAACGTTAAGAACCGTATTTGGAAAGTTGCAAGCATAAAATATATGCTGTGAAATGGGAGGTCAAGATGGTGAACTCATTTCAGAGCCACAGTCTTTGACTTAAGAATTTTGATGGGGTCTTCATGTTGGTTGAGCTTCTTGGTCCTAATATCATCGACAGAATTAAATCATGATACTAAAACCCCGAAACACTAATGCTTTGTTTTTATTGGCAAGACCCAAAATGATCTAATACTAATGCCAGAGAGCATCAGTCACCTTTTTCTTGATGAATAAGATGAACTTTGGCTGCTTGTGATAGTAAATTTAATAATGTCAGTGATTTGAACTGTTTCAATCCGAAATGTGTTTCTCTGTCTCCCTCCTGCTCCCTCTCTCCCTATCTTTCTCCCCCTCTCGCTTTCTTTACTCCGTCCTACTGCTGTTAGTAAGTTTTGTGGCAAATAAGCCCGAATACATAGGTCAGAACATATCATTCACATGTACCCAGTGCATGCCAAACTCAGTACCCTGTTGGGTTCCTCTCACAGGTGGTCTGAATTTGCGTCTAGCTGGACCTGTAAGCAGATTTAATATTTCATAAGCACTGCTCTGTCTCATGCCTCCATTATTGACACCACATGGAAGTCAGGAAATTGGTTCTTTCTGGGAACAGTTTGCAGAAATATGCAGCCTGTCAGCCCCTTTCTCATGGGTGCATTAACAGAGAGGCTCACAATTACAAGTAACGAACCTTCTCCAGATGTGTGCAGCAGCTCAGCTCCAACTTTATCTCCAGTCCTGAAGATGGACTTGACAAGATGGATTATTTGTGGCTGTATTGTAATAACTTTGCGAAATTGGAATTCCCAACGATGGTAATGGAGGGTGAGGAACCAGCAGCTGGGCAACGGAGAATTTCTCCTCGAAGTAAACAATCCACAAGAGCAGCGGTGCCAAGAGCAGATCAGCTGCAGTGCTTTCCTGCTTTGGACACCAGCTTGTCCAGACTGTTTCTAATTTTTTCCCTTTTATGATTCTGTTTATGTTACACACATTAAAGTTAAGTCATGTCTTTAATAAGATGGAAACTGGAAGTGAGATTTAGAAATGACTGAATCAACCTTCTTAACTTGTTTCTTCTCGTAGAGAGCACAAAAACAACTGACAGAAAGGGATATACCAAAGAAAACAACCTTAATTGTTGGCTTCATGGAAAATCCAATCCAGTCTTTCATTCATTTTCTTTCCACTAGACTTTCCCTATATGGCTGAGGGCTTAACCTAGCTGACAGTTCCTGAAGGATCACTAAGTTTCTGCAAGAAAGGACTTAGCAGCAAGTGATGTTGATGTTTTCTCAGTCTCAAAGACAGGGAGGTTTTTCCAGGATAATGTAATTGGAAGTCAGCTTCCCTTACATTTTATGGGTAGATGATTACAAGGGAATATTCTTTTAAAAGCAAGGCTATATTTCAGTTTTCCTTTTAAATCCCAAGTCTCCTGAGTTGACAGTTACAAAATTGGGTTCCTTTGGGAGTTATTTGTACATCTTCTAGGTTGGCACTCTTAGCTGTTCAATGTTGATGTCCTAGATAAAATTCTTCAAGCCCAGTTGTTGGGATTTAGCTTAATATGTTTGGCCAGAGGGATTTCCTGTCATTGAAGAGATGGAATCAAAACAGAATTAGTCATTCTTACATCTTCTATTTATAGCCCAGCTATTATTCAGATGCATTGTTGAAGAATGATGTAGACAAGATTTTTTCTTTCATTTTTTTCTATTGTAAACAGAACTCTTTTTTATATCACGTGGATTTAACTTTGATTTCTAACTTAGACAAATCACTTAACGAAATATTACTCTTGAAATGAAAAATTACCTATTAAGTCATCCCATCTCCATTTGCAAATTAAACATTTGTCAGTACAAAGTATGTGGATGACTAGAAGTCATGAATGACTTACATGGAAGTGGCAGCGGTTGAAAAGGTCAATTTGAAAAATTCTTTACAGAGGTTACTCATGAGTAATAGTCACAGTCTTGGGAATACCTAAATAAAATCCTACTTAGTTGCTCACTTTAATGTCAGCATTAAAGCTAAGGTGCTAATTTAGCGAAGGTCATGATTGAAAGTATTTTTATTTGGGGGATATGTTAAGTAATTTGTTTTATGAAGGTGGCTGGGTGGGGGTAGAAACGTTGACTATACAGGCTAAGTGGAGGATTAAGTAGATTGGCGAGACAAACTGTGGGAGCTCCATGAGCCACTCAGTTCTTCTCCTCTCTCTGTGTCTGCCTAGCTCTCTCTCTGTCTCTCTCTCCACCCAATCTTTCCAGTTATTCTGGAGATAGTTGGAAGGACAGTAGACTAGAGGACAAATCTGTCTAGGCAGGAGAAAATTCTGGAGAACTTCATGAACTGTAACTTGATTGGTGTGGTGTGACTAGACTAGAGAAGATGAGTTAGATATAACTGAAGCCCACACTGGTAGAATCTGTTGGAAGAATACAAGGAAACCAGTAGCAAAACCAGAAAGGTCTTCCTCAGTCCCATACAGCAGCAGATCTGGGAGTGTGTGTGTACTTCCACAGTGTTGTGTCTTTAAGGCTGTTTAAGTCATTATAGCCAATGGTTCCTGGGAATTATTGCAAATACTTTGGTGGGTAGGGTCAGTGACAAATACATCCATGAAGTAGCAATATTTAAAGATGACCTAGAAGAATAGTGACAAGGTTTGGTCCCTGGTGAGGAAGTAGTCAACTGTAGGCACCCTGCCAAGAAAGTGGCTCATGGACCGAGGAAGTAGAGTGCAAACCAGGAGCCTAGGAGGGTAGTGAAGTCATCAATAATTAGTACTTCCAGCATGACCTGTCTAGGAGAAGCCAGTTATCCCACAGGGACTATAGGTGACATTTTAAAAAAAATTAACATAGACTACTGTGTCAGAATCAATAGGTCAAATGTACTGGTAGAATCAAGGCTACTGATAAATTCTTGTGTTGGGTGAGAAAAAAATTGCTTGGGTGCTGAACATGCCAATCAAATTTCAAATATGGTACTTGCTTGACCTCAGGAAGTTGCTTTCTTTTGAGAGGTAATAGAAGACCTTGTGACACAGAGCTGCTATTCTTAATGGAGAAAGCACTTGAGTATTGTTGTCTCAGGGTTTCTATTGCTGTGACAAAACACCATGATGAAAGATGACTTGGGGAGGAAAATTTTAGAACTCCCAGGTCACACTCTATCACATAGGGAAGTAAGGCCAGGAACCCAAGGGAGGAACCTGGAGTCAGGAACTGAAGCAGAAGCTGTTAAGGCACACTGCTTACTGACTTGCTCAGACTGCTTCCTTATAGCACCCAAGACAACCAGCAGAGTGGACACTATCCACAGTGATCTGGGACCCCATTAACAGCAAATCATCAATGAAAAAAATGGTGTGTATGTGCGTGCGCACACACACGACTGTGTGTCTGTGTATGTGTTTTTCATTCTTTTTTTTGTTCCCCCAATTGTTTAGTGTAGCATGAAGGGGGTTTTATTCTTTTTCTGAAGAGAGAGAGGGAAAGAAAGTATGAAGTTGGATGGTTGGGGAGGTTGAGAGGATCTGGTAGGAGATGAGGGAGGGAAAATTGTGATTAGGATATATTGCATGAAAAAAATCCATTTTCAATAAAAAGAAAAATAAAATCCATTTTCTCAGTTGAGGTTCTCTTTTCCTAAATTATTCTAGATTGTGCCAATATGGCATAAAACTAGCCAGTACATGAGATACCTTGTTAATCTGACATACAAATGTATCACTATTCAACAATAACCTTTCCTTTCTCATTTGTCCCCAAGATGGCATGTTAATATTAATATTACAATGTAAAATATCCAACTTTTAAATGTCTCCAAGTCTTTAAAAATTAAAAATATGTTAAAAGTCTTTTAAAACACCCAAAATCCCTTTCAAAGTTTCCCAAACTTTCAAAATCTCTCTAAAATATGCAGTCTTCTAAAATTTTTGTAAAATTCCAAAGTGTCTCTAAAGTTCCAAAAGTCCCTAACTCTAATCCATAGCTTCTATAAAATAAAAGGTCTGAGATCCAGTTATAATCCTTTCATCTTCAATAGGCAGAGACAGTTCCATTTCTCTAGTTCTGCCACCCACAGCACATACATGTGTCTCATAAACTCAGCCAGACTCCACTCCGTGACTACTGTTGTCATTAGTTGTAGTCCCATGGCTCTGGCATTTCCAAAATTCTGGGATCTCCTATGCAGCTGGCTGCACCTTCACCAATAGCCTCTTCTGGCCTTTCTTCAGGGACTTTGGCCCTGCCATATGGTGCCAAGTCTCAACTTCTCTCTATGACTCCTTTAATCCTGAAGGTTCTAATACAACTGAGACTTCATATTTACTAATGGCCTCTTCTGGTCTCACAGAGCCAAATCTCACCTTCTTTCCATGACCACATCATGCCTTCAAAACCAGTACCACCTGGAGAACTCTTCCGTATTACCAAGTTCCTCTGTTTGCACAATCAGGCACAACTTTGGCCACCTCTATAACACAGCCTCTGTGTACTGACTTTGAGGAACCACTTCCCAGAAGATTTTACCTTAATGATGCTGGCCTCTTCCTCAATACAACCGATTATTCAACCCCAGACACCAGTGTTGACTATCCCAGCAAGGCTTAGGTTTCATGTTAGTGTTTCTGGCACCTTGTTAACCGCAGCTGATTATTCAGCTCCAGCAGACCAGAGCACAAATTCTTAGTGTAAACTATCACATAACTAGCTGTAATAGATTCTTTGCTTCCCTCTGAAAGTCTGCAGCCAGGCCTCCACCATCTGTACTGCTTTCAACATTCTTCCGTGTTTCTACAGCAGCCCATTAAGCTCTGAGCATTCAATTGCTTTTCTAACCCAAAGTTCCAAATGCCTTCTACAACTCTCCCCCCAAATAGCATGGGCAGGTTTGCACAGCAATACCCCATTTGGCAGTACCAAATTTTTCTCAGTTAGGGTTTCTATTGTTGTGGTAAAATTACATGACCAAAGTGACTCACAGAGCTTATAATTTATATGTCACATGCCATTAAGCTAATGTTCCATGGGCTTGCCCACAAGTCAAGCTGGTGGGGATTTTATTTTGATTGTGTTTCCCTGTTCTCAAATGACTAGAGTAAGTCAATTTGACACAAAACTATTATCAACTATCAAAGATGCTTTGAGGAATCTCTAGTATCTCTTATACAAAAAAAAAAATAAAAATAAAAAAGCTCGTCCATAGCCTCCAATAAACCATGAGTTACTCTGGGAATGTGCATTCTGAAGAGTAATTATGTAAAATCTTCAGTCATGACTGTTTTGATAAATAGAAGACTATGTCATCATTAAGGAATGTCTTGCCATTAATGGAACATAGTAGTATCATAGAGTTCCACAATAGCCTGGAATGGAGTATAACAAAGATTTATTTATTTGGAGATAAACTCCAAGTAAGGGTAGTGGTCCACAGTACTCTGTGTGTGCTGGCAACTGGAACCAAATCCAGCAGAAAAGAGGGTCATACATGCTTTTTGTCTGCACTTATAGTACATGAGACCATGCCCAAAGTGGGCCAGTATCTTATAGGCTATTGCTTGAAGGAGTTCCCACAACATCTCCCCCTTTGTCTAAATGAGGGAGTTCTAAGTCTAATATAAAACTATATATAATAAGAACAAATGTCAAGTATTGTTCAGGAAAAAGAAGAGGCAAAACATACATAAAAATTAGAATTACAACCAGCATGAACAACATCAAACAAGAAACATATGCTAAATGTTTCAAGAATTAGCCTATCCTAAAAATTCTAAGTCTTATTATAAAAATGGCTAGGCTTGTCATGAGAGGAAAATAATTATGACTGTTTAGTCTTCAACCCCATCATAAACCTGAGGAGGTAAATAATATTACTTGAGTAAACAGGAAGTGCAATCAAGAAACTTCCAAAAGGTACAAGAAATGACAGAAACAACTGGCTACCTGGGTAATCACCCACAATCTCACTTGCAATATTGGGGCAACCAACTTTGGCTAAGGCCTAGAGTATCTGACAGACCATTTTCAGAGGCAGGAAAATTTGAAAAACTGTCTTACCCTGTCTTGGCAAGGTTTGGAAGTCTTTTTGCATTTATCCTGCTTTTCTAGTTTGGACACCAGGCATTTTGTCAGTAGTTGAGGTGGGATGGTTATTTGTCCAAAGGTCAGTTTTGCCAAGAAGAAAACAAACTTCAAGTAGAGTGTTTTTGGTGCCCAAAATTCTCTCCAGAAGAGATTGGTGCTGCCAAAAACAATTGTGTCTCACATCAACAGAATCCTAAGTTATTTAAATGCCATATTCTACAGTTCTTCGAAGTGTTTGAAGATTACCTGTCTATGTAGAATACAATCTCTATGCATCTAAAGAACCTGACTATTCTAACTACAAGTATAATAAACATTGATGACTATTTACCTGCAATTCTTAATACCTATATAGTTTAAAGACTAAAGCTTCATATTAAAAAATTAAACAATCTTTAAAGAAATGTGCAGCAAATGAAGACAATGACGTCAAAATGTAAGTATCTTGATAAGTATCTTGATCAGAGGTAGAAATATATAGTGCAATATGATAAATATATCTTAAAATTGCATAATTATGCAAAATATATTAAGCAGAGGTAGAAACATACACACATACAATATGACAAAATAACTTTGCATAGGTGCACAAATATTGTAAACAGAAATAGGAGCATATTCAATATAACATATATAATTTGAATTTGTGTCAACATACAAGAACATATACCAATGTAAATTGTCTATAAGTAATAGTTCTCAAGTAATACACTAATCTACCTATAATCCTATCCAATCCATTCCCCCCCCTTTTTTTCCAAAAGAGATTCCAGAGCCTACTTAATTTCCAGCCCCAGCCCAATACTACTTATAACCAACACTTAATAGATGTCCCTAACCCTGAGGACAAACTTTGTTGGGAGAGGGGTGTTGTTTTCTAGGATTACTTAAAGCTATTATGGGGGTGATATTATTTCTATGGGATCCTGTAAAAGCTAAAATGATGGTTAAGTTTCAAGATTACTGTCTGGTACAATTGTAGACTGTCTCTGAGTAGTCAGTAGGGGTTTTCTGAAATTTTTATTTGAAGTTCTGGCTGGAACGCTGTAAGAACATGTACCATCTCAGCTAGTCAGGTTGGAATCATCTTGAGCAGTTTGCAACTTAAAACCAATCTTAAAGTGGTGCTATCAATATAATAGCATCATGTCAACCAGGTAGAATTGTTGTTGTGGGGCCCCATCTTCTTCCTGGAGACTTCAAAGATTCTGCAGAAAAATTTATTGTTCATGGTAGAAAACTTAAACATTATTCATATCAAAACAGAACGTTTGAATTTCTATAGACATATATTTAAGGAAAGGTACCATAGGTACAAAAATAGATATGGGGAGAAGTAAAATTTTTTGAAAGCAAAATTTTGATAATAGTAGTCCTTACATTTTATCTTCCTTCTGCCCCACACAAGGTGATTCCTAATATGAAACAGAAACTCTGAATTTTTCTTCTAACAACATGCTTGAATTTAGAGAAGGATAGCTACCATCCAACTCCAAAATAAATATGTAAATAATATCTTACCCTAAGAGTATATTGGTATCATAAGTCAGATTTCTCTTTGCTGGGTGATGCTTTCTGGATAGTTATCTTTTCTTCTTTAAGCATCTAGATGTCCAAGGTCCCTTGATTTTTTTGAAGATGGGTATTTTCCTGTAAAAGCAAGAACAGAACCCTGTCCCAACCCTTATGAGGTTTTCTTACAACCTGTGGATTGACATCTCTTTGAATGACTTGTCAATTCTCTTTATCAAGAGGTTTCTCCTTTTCAAACTGAATCTTGATTAAGTTTGATGATATCTATAGCTTTTCTTCTCCTGTGGAAACAAGAGTGAAATCCCTTCCCCAATGCAGCACATCTCCTGGTTTCCATTCTGAGATCAATACAACCTTGAAACACACTGGTTGATTTAATTCAGAAGTTTTTTCTATTATCCAATGTCTCTCTGCAGCCATTCTTCCTTTCTTGTTAATATTAAAAAATTCAAAGTTAATTAAGCATTATCCAATCTATTTCTGAGGGTATTTTTATCCCTTTCTGTTTGTTTAACATATCTTTTATAGTAACATATCTTTCTGTAACTGCCTGACCTATAGGATTGTGTGGTATAACTGTAATATGCTTTATATTATAACAAGCAAAAAACTTTCATTTTCTTAGAGACATATGCTGGACCATTTCTGTCTTTATTTGTGCAGGTATACCCATAATGGCCATAACTTCTAGTAAATGCATGATTACTGAAGCAACTTTTTTCCGAACTCAAAGCAGTTTCCCATTGAAAATTTGAATATATATCAATGGTGTGGTGTACATATTTTAATTTTTCAAATTCTACAAAGTGGAACACATCCATCTGCTAGATTTCATTCCTTTAAGTACCCTCTGGGTTACTTCCTGCAGGTTTGGTTATATAAGAACTAGTAGGACATTTCTTTATAATCTCCTTGGCTTCTTGTCATGTAATAGAAAAGTGCTTTTTAAAATCTTTGCTCTTGGAATGATGCTTTTTATGAAACTGTGAGACATTTAGCATATTTTAAATCCATAATTGATCAATTTATGCATTACCTTATGCTAGAGGACCTGGAAGACCCATATGGGATCAGATGTGTGTTATGTATATAGGACAAAGCCTATTCCTGATTATATCTTGAACCTGAATAAATAATAAAGTCAATTTTGTATCATCTTGCATAAATTAAGTGGTTTCAATATTTAAAACAACTCTTTCTGCATATTGTGAATCAGTAACTATATTGAGAAGTTCTTTAAAATCTCTTAGTACCGTGAGAATAGCATATAATTGACTTTTGGACAGAATCATTAGGGCTTTGTTCCAATTTACTTAAATCTTCTGATTTGTCACTTGAGTTTCCTGATTATTTGCATCAGTATAGAATGTAGGGCCTCCATTATTGGTATGTTCCATACAATGTGAAGCAGGATCCAGTTAGCTCTTTTATAAGTTTAGTTCTATCACTTTTTGAATAGTTGTCATTAATCTCTTCCAAAAAATTAATACAAGCTCTTTGCCAGGTTCACTGTCTTGCCATAATTTGTTAATTTCATCATTAGTGAAAGGCACTATAATCTTTGCTGGGTCTATTCCTGCTAGTTGACTAAGTCTCAATTCTCCTTTTATAATTAATTCAGAGACCTTTTCCACATAAGATTTTAATTTTTTAACTCAGCTTATGTGGTAAAAAGATCCATTCCAATATAATATCTTCCCTCTGCCTTAAAATTCCTGTAGGGGAATATTTGGAGGGTAATATGACCAAAATGAGGTTAAGATTCAGATCCATACCACCCACATGTGCCTCTTGTAATTTCTCCTCAATCAAAGTCAATTCTTTCTCAGCTTCAGCTAATAATTCCCTAGGATTATTTAAGTCTTTGTTACCATCTAAAGTTTTGTTTAAATGAATTATTTGATCAGGTGTTATCTCAGAAGTGGGCTGTAGATTGGAAATATCTCCTAGTAATCTTTAAAAAGCATTAAGAGTCTGCAATTGATCTCTGCTAATTTGTGATTTTGTATTCTAATTTTTGGTAAATCTATTTTATAACCTAGAAAATTGATAGTATCTCATTTTTATAATTTTCAGGAACAACTTGTAATCCTAAACTAGGCAAAACTTTCATTAGTTCTTCAAACATTCTTTCTAAAGTATCTACATTTGAGTCTGATAGCAAAATATTGTTCATGTAATGATAAATTATAGATTCAGGAAATTACTTATATATTATCACCAATGGCTGACTTACAAAATATTGGCACAGGGTGGGGGCTATTTAACATTCTCTGTGGGACAGATGGTCCCGTGATATCTCCTAGTTGACTGAGAATTTTTATAAGTAGGCACTACGAGGGCAAATTTTTCTCTGTTTTTATATATATTGAAGGAACAATCTTTTAAATCAATAACTATAATAGGCCATCCTTTAGGCAATAGGAAAGGCAAAGGAATTCCAGATTGTAGAGGGCCCATTGGCTGAATCACCTTATAACAGCTCTTAGATCTGTCACCATTCTCTATTTTCCAGATTTATTTTTATTTATTTTTAACAACAAATACAGGAGGATTCCAAGGGCTGGGTGATTCTTCAGTATTCTGAGCATCTTGTTGCAGCTGTTCTAAGGCCTGCAGTTTCTCTATTGTTAAAGGCATTGTTTAACCTATATGGGTTTCTTAGTTAACCTTTTTAAAGGTAGGGCTGTTGGTACCTCTGAGAGTTTTGCTAGTTGTTGTTCTCTGTTTTTGTACAGCCTAAATGGTTGGTGACTTTTTCAAAAAGTACCTTATAATATCCTTCCCAGAAAAAATGAGTTGGTTTATGTCCAATTTCTGAGACTGCAGGAATGTTAATCTGGGTATTCTATTGCTGCAACATATCATGACAACACAGATTTATTGCCATATTAGCCACAACAGCCTTCCTCTCTGTCCTTCTAGCCCTATGCATTTGACCCATCTCATGTTTTGTTTCACTGGAAATAGGGATTCAATTCCTGGGAATATAACACCTGCCTCATGAGGAGGCCAATTAGGAAGCCAAGATTCTGGAGTAATAATAGTCACATCCACACCTGTGTCCAATAATCATTCAATTATAATGTTATTTATTCATACTCACAGCTTTGGTCTTTGATAATTTTTAGAAATCTGCCAAAATATACATTTCCTATTTTCCAATGAAATTTTTTGTTTCATCCTCCATGTTTATTCTATCATTCAGAGCAGTAAGTTATTTTACAACAGACACTGGATTTTCTAATTTTTCTGGGGAGTTGTGTCCTCCACAGTGACTGGGAATGACTGGACCATGTTTGACCTGGGGACCTGCAAGAGGGAGTTTCCCAATGGTAACAGGTTGCCTTGTTTATCTCTTGTTAACCTATGTTCATTGGTCCAATGAACTGCAATTGGCCCTTTACACATCTTCTACATAATCCAGAAGATTGAGACCTTCTATGTTTGTCATTCCCAGAAGAAACATTATTTCTAGGAATGCCATGTCTACAATACCTTCTCAGATAGCCTATTCTATCACAATTAAAACATTTGCTATTTTGATGTCTCTTCATACCTTTGGAAATTGCTTCTCCTACCCAATGACTCAATATTTCCTAGTGCAGAATCCACTCATCTATTGGTGCTAATCTAACCTTTAAAGGCCAAAGTATCTTTTTGCATTCTAAGTTGGCATTTTAAAAAACCAGAGATTCAATGGGGATGTTCTATCGGGAACTCACCAAGGCCAGCTGGCCGGGGACTGAAAAAGCATGGGACAAAACCGGTCTCGCTGAACATAATGGACAATGAGGACTACTGAGAACTGAAGAACAATGGCAATGGGTTCTTGATCCTATTGCACGTAATGGCTTTGTGGGAGCCCAGGTAGTTTGGATGCTCACCTTAATAGACCTGGATGGAGGTGGGTGGTCCTTGGACCTCCCACAGGGCAGAGAAACCTGCTTGCTCTTTGGGCTGAGGAGGAAGGAAGACTTGATTGGGGGAGGGGGAGGGAATGGGAGGTGGTGGCGGGGAAGAGGCAGAAATCTTTAATAATTAAATTAATTAATTAATAAAAAAAAACCCAGAGATTCAAAAAGTACTTGTCTAGCTTCTGGATTTGTTACCCCCATTACCTTAGGTAATCTTTGTAAAAAGTTATTAAAGGGTTCTCTTGGGTCTATATTACTTCAGTATATGATTCAAATCTTCTGCCCAGTTCTTGAATCTTATCCCAAGCATTCAAGGTTGCTGTATGGCATAGGGACAAGATGAGTTCATTGTATATAGCTTGACTATCTGGATCAGCATTACAGCTCTCACCAAGAACTTGATCTTGGGCAGCCTCAAATCCTTTGGCTCCACTTTGGTGTTCCAGGACTTTAGTCTCTTCTCTCCAATAGCACTTCCACTGCTTGAGCCAGTGATATTCATGGAACCAATCTGGGGACACAAGTCTGTGTTCCAGGTGCAGGGTTAGAGCTCCCATGGTTAGAATTCAGTCTGATCAGGTAGGCCTGGAGCAGCTGGACCTCAGAAGCAGATCCTAGCCTGGGTAGTGACAGTGAGCCACATGGGCAAGAGAAGCCACAGAGGAGTTGTGGCAGGAAGCCATGTGTGGTAGTAACTCAGCCACTTAATAGGCAGGACCAAGCCATGTGGGTACAGGCTGGCAGGAAATTACCAAGTTGCCTTGGTAAGCCAACTGAGCCAACTCATGTGCAACTGGACCAGAGGGGCAATTCAGTTGTGACTGATGGGAGGAGGTTGCATTTGAGTGTCTTGGCAGGGCCCAGCAATGGTGTGGATTCAGACTTTGGTGCCAATTGCAGTAGTATCAAAGAGTTCCAAAATAGTCTGGAATGAAGTATAACAAAAGGTTCATTTATTTGGGGATAAACTCATAGTAAGGGTAGACTAAGGGTCTGCAGTCCTCTGGTTGTGATGGGAACTGGAACAGAATCCAGCAGAAGAGAGGGTCATGCATACTTTTTATCTGCACTTATAGTACATGAGACCATGCTCAAAGTGGGTCAGTATCTTAAAGGCTATTGGCTGAAGAAGTTCCCACAAAGGAACTTATCTCTGGTATTGGAGGGAAAGTATATCAATATGGGAATCAGAGGGTGATTATCAGAAAAGTCAAAGAAAGAGGGAGAGGGGCTTATCTAATTGGAATAATAAGGGAAAACTTCATTCATAGATGTAGCTGGACTTTGGTGAGCGTGGAAGATTTGAACAGGGAGAAATATGAAGGTCTTTCCAGGTAAAGACATATGAACAGAGCTCAAAAGGTTGAGAGCAAAAACTGTAAGAAGCACAGCTGTCAGTACATAATTTATTTGGGAGAATGAGGTGAGTCAAGTTAGTCAAGGCAAAGTCTATTGTCTTGAAGATCATGAAGAATGGGGGATTTGGTATCAGGCATTACATATTGTAGCATGCTAGAATATAAAGATGAAAAAGTAAGGACAAAAATACTCATGTGGGAGATGAAGAACTAAAATAAATGAATTTGGAATAATTATTTAGGCATACATAAAGATAAAGTATGCTCAGAATGAGAGAAGAGCTGTGGACAAGTCCAGTGTTTCTATGAGCACAAACAGATACCAGAGGATATTTACTCAATACTATGCTTAGATATCTATTCTTAGTGCTTTAACATTAAGACAGCTTAGACAGGAATGGATATCAAAATTGAGTGTTGTTATGGTTACAGTGAAGGACTACATAGATTAGGTTGAACTAAGGGCATGTCTATGGAAAATTATCTTGATTTCTTTAGTTAAACTGTGAAGATCTACCCACTATGGGTGGCATCATTCCCCAGGAAGGGGCTTATGATCTGTGAAAAAACGGAGAAAATGAGTTGGACGCTAGTATGACTTCATGAAAACATTGCTCTCTTCTTTTGACTGTGTATGCAACATTACTGCTTCAAATTTTTGCCTCCTTAACTTCCCCACAGTGATTCAGATTAAGTTGCTCTTTCATGATACTTTTATCACAGCAATAGGAAAAGAAGTGAAAACAGGTGTCAAGTACAACTGTGAGTTCAGGAAAACAGAGATGGAGGAATATTGTGTTAGAACTCCGAGGTCGTAGGAGAGGGCATTCAATGAGCAGAGACACTGGTGGGAACAAAATCCTCAGTGTGTAGGTTACTGCAGTGGCTTTCAAAGTGCAGTGTCTAGACCTGAGGTGTCAGCATCACTTATTCACCAAATTCCTCGGCTCCATCTGAGACCTATCAACCAGAAACTCTGGGGATAGAGTTCAGGACTCTGTGCTTTATCAGGCTTGAGTGGCTCATAAAGATGGGAGAACCTTGGGTCTGCAAGATAGCTCAGTGAATAAAAGGTGCCTATTGTCAAGACTGATGAATTTGATCCCTTGCGTTTGCTTGATGGAAGAAGAGATGTTCCACAAAGTTTTCTTCTGACCCCCACTTGCACAGTGTTGTGTATATAATACACACACACACACATACACATGCAAATGTACTTTTAAAATGTTGAACTTTTATGCTTTAAGAATACATGGTGAAAGCCGGGCGGTGGTGGCGCACGCCTTTAATCCCAGCACTCGGGAGGCAGAGGCAGGCGGATCACTGTGAGTTCGAGGCCAGCCTGGTCTACAAGAGCTAGTTCCAGGACAGGAACCAAAAACTACAGAGAAACCCTGTCTCAAAAAAAAAAAAAAAAAAGAATACGTGGTGAAATCATGGAGCTCCTATGTGCTAACTCTAGTTATTGAAGTGTCTGTAGACCCAGGAAACAGAATTCTCAGAGGCATCTTTATCATGATAAACATAGATTGCAATAATATTCATGAGAGATTATGATTTGAGGGGGAAACTTTATATTTGTGGATTGTTGTCTAGGTCCATTGGGTCTTTGGAGACCTTTAAGATTTAAGAGTCCTCCCTGCCCCTGCCGTTGGCCAACTTTTAGATATTAGATTGTGATGATACTTTCAGGCAAGAATGGCAAATGGGTTTTACTGTGTGCTATGTTTATTTAAAAATAGCATCTGGAATGCTGTATTGGGATAAATTATGAAGTCACATCCACTGTGGGGGAGAGGATCATAGTTAGCAATGTCACCCATAGATTCAGGAAGCCAGAACAGTGGAACGCATGGCATGGTTTTACCGTCCTTCCAGAAGGACATGAGATCCTTTGGGCAGTGATAGAAGCCTGGAAAAAGGAGAAAGCTGTTGAGGAGGTGCTAAGGTATGGGAAAGTATCTTCCAATTTTTCTTAGAGTCTGCCACTTGACATCTAACCTGAGTTATTCATATTTAATACCAATATGAATGCCAACACCTTGTCAAAGCCCTAGGAAATATGAGAAACCTTAGGGTTTAGGAAAAGAGAATAAAAAAGTTGTATTTTTCATAAATATAAGAAATTTTGTAATTTTAGGTCTGCTGTTCTCTTCTGGAAGTCACTCCTTGCCATTTTGTCCAGATAGAGAATGCAAGTGAGACTCTGGCCAGGAACAAGGGTGTCTGTTATTTTCCTGGGTCCTTCAGGCTCCCCAAGATGAGGCAGAACAACTCTGTTCTCTGACAGCACTGCGTATCCATCCGCTTAGATAAACACTGGCCTGGCTTCTTGAACAGTGCTCCTATAGCAGCCTGCTAGCTTATTCACCACTCCTAACCAAGGGAGCTAAGTTTCCTTACATATTTTAGCCCCGTGGCAGCACAGTGGCTATTTTGGAGTAAGATTCTTGGAAGAGATCGTGAAGGGAAATTAAGTAGGACACCTGGCATAATGAAGAATCAAATACTATTATGCAAAGCATGAGGTTTAGGCTCTTTTGAGTTAGATATGAACAAGGTTTTCCTAGTCAAATTTTACAAATCTGGGTCAGTGACAAGACTTTGGGTGTATTTGGAAGATTACACGCAGTGTAAATGTTGAGCCTGGAACACTGTTGAAGAGCACAGGATGGAGGGAAAGAGGTACATTTTAGTCTTGGTTTGAACATTATATTTTGTCTTCTTGCACAAGTCCCTAATTCTCTCTTGGTCTTAGTTTTGGAACCTGCCAAAAAGACTGAATACAGCATAGAGTAAGTTTGTTTTTAGTTCTGTACGTTGGATTTGTTGTCACTTGACACTAACAGACTGTGGTCCATCACTCACGAGGACCAGTGCTGTCATTTGACCCTAACAGACTGTGGTCCCACACTCATGAGGACCAGTGTTGTCACTGGATCCTAACTGACTGTGGTCCCATGCTCACGAGGACCAGTGTCTTGTTGCTGACTCTATTTTTTTTCCGGTCATACACTGTTCACTGTTTATTCTTTGGTTCTAGTTATCCCAGCCAATGCCTAATTAATGTTATCCTGCATAATTCTTTGTGATACCTCTTGAGAAACTCACATGAAATGTCATTATAGTATAATTTAAAGTAAAATGAAAGGACTCACAGATTTTAAATTGTCACCAAGAATTCTTTAAATTTCTTGTGTTATTTACTCCTTTGACTTAAAAACATTTAATTTTCAGCTGTATATTTATTTGCATTGCATTTTCTTACACCACAGATTATCCAAGACTGAGTAATTTTTAAAGAACACAGAACCGTTCTTTTCTACAGAACTGGAGGCTAGGAAGTTGTTCTACTGTCCTGTTTATTTTTTCCACCTGACACAGACTAGGGGCATCTGAGAAGAGCAAATCTCAATTAAGAAAGCCTCCCAACCAGACTGGCTGTATGTAAGTCTATGGGACACTTTTTGGGTGATGATTGATTGGGAAGGCCACTTTAGGTGGTGCTATCCCTGGGTTGGTGGTCCAGGGGTTAGAAGAAATCAGGCTGAGCAAGCCAAGGAGAGGAAGCCAGTGAGCTGCATGCCCCCGTGGCTTCCATTCCAGACCTTGCCTCCAGGTTCCTGTCTTGAGTTTCTTCCTTGGTCTCCCTCTGTGATGGAGTGTGCCCTGAGAGCCATAAGTTGAAATAAATCCTTTCTTCCCTAAGTTGCTTTTGATCATACTGTTTATCACAGCACTGGAACCCTAACAAAGGCCAATGTCAAGGTGACTGCATCTAGTAAGGGGCTTTCCTCCCATGCTGTTCCATAGCAGAAGGCACAGAGGCAGGAGTCTACAAGATAGCAAAGAAACAACAGAAGCCAGGCCTCACTTTTATAATAAGCTATTCTTTATAATAATGGCATATGGCTACCCCTGAAGGCAGTGCCCTTAT
The DNA here is from genome assembly GCF_950005125.1 of Chionomys nivalis. Classification (NCBI taxonomy): domain Eukaryota; kingdom Metazoa; phylum Chordata; class Mammalia; order Rodentia; family Cricetidae; genus Chionomys; species Chionomys nivalis. The sequence goes on along the minus strand of NC_080097.1, from coordinate 66,544,186 downwards.
GACCCAATCATCTTTGTTTAGGCCCTATTTTCTATTGTGGTTGCATTAGGGATTGATTTTCCAAAGCATGAACTTTGGGAGACACATTCAAACCATTAAGTTATGAAATGGATCCTTCTGGGATCTTGGCCTTTGTTCTGTGGTTAGGACTGAAATGAATGACACACATCTTTTCCCCAATGCTTTGGAAAAGTGAAGTCAAATCTACATTCCCATTGAAAAAACAGTGCTATCTTCTCAAGTCCCTACAGAAACTAGATCAATTTCTAACATTCTTTAAGCATATATGCTACCAAGCCTGTTTTAATGAATATATAGAGAGAGCATATATTCAAGTAAGTTATGTAATACTGTTCTTAGGCAAAATTACTTTTCTAGGACATATGAAAATGCACCTACATAGTATATATTTTCTTAGGGAATCTCCATCCACAGGACAAAGATAACATTCATTCTTAACTAGTAGAATTCAACTGAATGATATTTCAACTGTCTTTTACAGACGGACTTACTGAGGCCATCCAGTTTAAAATGCTCAGTTATGCATAGTCTTGAGATGGTCCAAGTATTTCTAAGGAGGGATCTAAAAGCTACTGAATATTTTAGGGAATTTCATCCTGAGACTGTCATTCATAAAATAGACAAAACCAGGTGTTGTCAGATCTGTTGGGAAAGAGGAACACTTAGTTACTGCTGGTGGGACTGTGAGCTAGTACAGACACCATGGAAATCAGTATGGGCCAACTGCTAGATGGCTCTACCGCTCCTGAGTACAAACTCCCATGAGATATCTGCGTATCTGTGTTTATTTCCACATTACCCTCAACGGCAAGGAAATGGAACCAACCTAGATGTTCACAAAAGATGAATGTCTAATGAAACTGTGAATAAATACACAGTGGAATTTTAACCAGATGTAAAGAAAAGTTAATAAAATGTGCAGGAAAATAGAAAGACCTGGAAAATATATTAAACACGGTTACTCAGACTCACAAAGACAAAAGTCACATAGTCTTCTTCTTATGTGGACCCCTGCTTATATCAGAGCATACAAGTGGGCAAGAGTATAGATCTAGGATATGAAACAAGAGGAGACCATGAAAAAAAGAAAAAAAATGGTGTTGAGGAAATGGGGGAGGCACAATAGGACTCATGTGACAGCAAAACAGAGAAGATGCCACTGGATATGTGTAAAAGGTATGGGAGTGGACAGAGGGATGGGGAGAAGAGATGTAAGGAAAATAAAAACAAATCTTATTTGAAAATGTCGTAACAACATGCAATGCTTTGTATTCTAATAATAATAAAACACATACAAATGAAAGAGCATCTTACACTTCTAGGTGGAGTTTTAAAGGCATATAAAATAGCAGCGTTAAGTTTGTGACTGGGAATGTGCTCAGCTGTTGAGGGGTCTGTGTGGGTGTAGGTTAGTTAACCTTTAAGAACCAGCCAGGACACTCGAGCAGGACTCTGGAAGAACTTGTGCACTTGTCAACTTGGCTTCCCTTGGCTGTGAGTAGTTGCCCTACGCCAGATGAACTGCTAGGAGAGACGAGAGCGCCAGGAAAGAGCTTGCTTATTTCTGACTCCTGAGAGGGTGTGATCCAAACGACAGACACCCAACGGGCCTGCGGTTCAGCGCTTGGAAAGCATCGCGACTCACAGCCACCTGTGGCTGACGATGGAAAGAAAGTGTCTACAATTTTAAAAGAGTTTTATTTTGGGCTTCACACTCTGAGTAAAATGCCAGGGGCATAAAGGTAGAAGCTACTTATGTGACATCAAGGGTGAGCCCTTTGGTGCTGGCATCCATGGGACATAGGAAGAGTGAACATTTTCAGAAGTCTAATAAACAATTAAAGGGGTAGAGTAAGAGGACTAAGTGTGCTTGCCTTGGATGAGGAATGAGAAGAGGGCTAACGCAGACATCTGCAGGTACCACAGGAAATGTCTGAGGTGGTGTGCAGAGGCACAGTTATTCCTGACATGATGAAACTGAGAAAAGGAAAACTCAGTCTGAATGTCAGGAAAATATTTCTTACATAATTTCCATAACCTGCAGAGGGAAGTGGGAGAAATCTTGTTATTTAAAAATCACACAAAACTAGGTTGAATGAACCACCCATTTTAGCTTCCCCCTCTTCATTATGTCTTGATCTAAAAATATCTGCTTTCCTTGTTCTGGTTTATATTTGTAAGTTCTGAAAACTAGGTGTTCCTTGTGAAATTAGAAGGTACTTCATAGCTTTAATAAGCAATGGAAGATCCCCTGGCTTGGGGTGTAGGGTATTGGCAACACCATTTCTTTGTTCTAGAGTTCATTCCTTAATGTAGTTTTTAAAGCTGATTTGAATACAGGCTTTCAGTTTTGGGCTTTACACATGAGCAATGTGTGGAACCAAAGGCCTCACAGAAATCAGGTCAACAGTGTACTGCTGAGCTGTAGTCCCAACCCCAGGAACAGTTTTGATTGGATACTTAAGATGAAAACTGTCCAATGGAATTAAATTAGGAATCAATAAAGAAGTTGCTGCGTTCCTGGGCAATGTCAGTGTCAGTGGTAGGAGACATGAGCAAATGTCTTTCCACCACCCATAGAGCATCAACAACAGATCAGAGGAATGAATTCACCAATCTGCAGCTTGGTGAAGCAATGAGCTTACCAATATTACCTGCAGGCTACTGGTGAGGGGTTTCTTACAGGAACTGCAGGACTTACTTGGCTGGTGGGTGGGAGAACACTTTTCTCTCCTTTCCTTAGCAATTGTTAGTACTAATAAAATCTGTGGGAGGGACCCTTAAGAATGGTAGAAGTTCCACGGATGTCCCAAGACTTGCGAGTTGTTCATTTACTGAGTCTTGAAAGTTCCATTTACTTTTGGAGTCTTAATGCTGACTCTCTCTCCAGGAAGGAATGTTTCAATATAGAAGAACTTGCTGCACAACAGAATATACTTGGAAAATTCCCCACTATGTGGAAGCTGAGCAACACACTCCCAAGTAGTCAGTGGACCAAAACCAAATCTCACGGGGAATTAGACAATGTCTTGAGATGGATGAAAATTAAAACACAGCACAGTATATTTATAAGATGCAGCTAACACAGCACTTAAGAAAAATGTGTATGTATGATGCTTATTTAAAGAGATCTCAAGCCAATAGCCAACTTCTCTATTTGGAGGTTGCCTAGGAGGCAGACCAAATTAAACCTAAACCAAACAGATAAAAGGAAATAATGAAGACTTGAATTGAATAAAACAGAGACTAGGAAAAAAATCACCCAAACAAAATTTGAGTCTTTGAAAGAAACAAAAAGTTGATGAACTTTTAGGTAAATGAGCCAACACACAAACACACACACATACTCACACACACACACGCATGTGCACACACAAACCCAAAATATTCAGATTACTAAAACTAAGACTAGTTCATTGAAAAACAGACAAAGCATCTGCATTGGAATTTCTCCAAAGAAAACATCCAAGCAGCCAATGATCACACTCAAAGAAGTTTGACCTCATTAGTTACTAGGAAAATGTTAACTCAAAATCCTGAGGAGGGCTGTGGAGATGGCTGAGCGCAGAAAGTGTTTACAGCGCAAGCATGGGGACCAGAGATAGCATCCCCAGAACCCATGGAAAAGCTGGGCAGCATGGAGGACATCTCAGCACCCAAGAGTCAGAGACTGGAGGTCCCTGGAGCAAGCCGGTCAAATCTGTGAGTTCTGGGTTCAGCATGAGGCCCTTCCTCAACGTTTAAAGTGGGCTGGATCCAGGAGACACCTGACATTAACTTTGGCTCTACACACACACACACACACACACACACACACACACACACACACACACACGCTTATGCACGTACCTACACACATGTAAACATGCATATGCACACACACACCATACCCGCATTAACATGTGCTCATGACAACCCAGGGAAGGACTGCTCTAACATACTCAGATAATGGCTGAATGGATGTGGACGATGTCACGTGCTGCTACTATGCTGGACTGTGCTTCATGGAGCCATGTTTGCATAGTCTGTGAGGTCAGAAGGTCGCAAAGAAGCTTTGTTCTCACAGTCTCCCCTACATCCTCCTGCTGATGCCTGATTCTCTTTCATAAGAAGAGTGCTCAAGGGTCAGTATTCCCAGCAAGAGGCACCACGAATGCCACACTGTGCTAAAACGGTTGATAAAGACCCTACTCTCTCTTTGAGAGGTCGAAAACAAAGATGGCAGCAGGCTTTGAGGAGGAAGAGAACTTCAGAGGATATTTCTTAATTAAGATAGTAACTGGATTGTAATAAATCCATGAGAGAAAGATCCAGACAACCATGCTAATTAAGTCAAATGAGAATTTAAGAGTCCTTTAATTTTGATCAGCGACCAAGAGCAGGCCATGTCTCTTAGGAACACTACCATATTACAGTCTATTGGGTATTTATTAATTTCCTCACCTGGAGCATAGTTCTGAGACAGAAGGGGTTATCATAATTCCAATGGCCCAGAGAGTGTGTGATATGATAGAGAAAATTGTTAGATCAACCAAGAGAATAAAACATATAGAACAGGGTGGGGGTTCAAACAGTAAAAGAACTGAAGTCCACATGCTTGGGATGTGAAGATTTAATCAAAACCAGGGAAGGTTTCTGTTTGTGGGAGAAAATGGTGAATGCCCCACACTCAATTTCAGACCACTCCTGGGGACTCTGTGGTAGTACCCAGGCTGCTATCTCTTGCCTTGCCCTGGCTGTGAGGTAGGAAATGGTCTGGTCCTCCTTATAGTACCTACACACTTCCAAAGAAGCAGACGTGTGTTTTCGGAGCTTATCATTTTGAGAATTGCATTCATTTCCCCCCATGTTCTTTGGAAAGCTGTAAAATAATTTTAGATGCAATAGTAATTCTAGATCCTTGGCCTCTGAAGTCTGACTAAAAACATCATACGTCTTCCAGCCTAGATGCTGGCAGGTTCATACACTGCTGTAGAGAAGAGCTTACTTTCATTTACACGAGGAACCACAATCTTTGGTAGAATTGTCTTACCTTGATTAGTTTTTAAAGATACGATTGAAATGGGAATCTGTTACTGTATAGCTAAGACATGGTTAAGAAGAACAATGAAACTCAGCAGCTGATGTCATTAAAATGCAGGCTGACACTTGTCACCCCGGAATAAAAGGACAGCTTATAAAGCCTGGTGACTCCATAGACTTGTTTGCTTTTCTTTTAGACTTCCTTACCAAGCCCTCTCTGGCTTCTAAATGATAGGAGGATTCACCCTCTCACCATGTCTGAAACTTCATCTTTGCCATGATGAAGGAGGAAAGCCTGTGTGAGGTCAGCGGTCAACAGTCCCACAAACGTGACCTAGAATGTCTGTGTGAGTCAAATGGCCAACAGTCCCCCTGATGTGATTTGACAGCTTCACATTTTACTATAAGCCAATGATTTGTGCATACATTTTTATGTATGTATGTGTGTATGTATGTATGTATGTATGTATGTATGTATGTATGTATGTATGTGTGTACATCTGTGTAAGGCTATAAGTTCTCTTGACCTCTTCCATCTTTTTGTGGTTGCCTGTTTTTGAGTCAGGGTCTCCTATTGGGGTGGATTTCACCGATCATGTTGAGCTTGAAGGACATCATTCTCCAGGGATCCACCTGTCTCCACGTTCCCAGAACACATTCCTATGTAGCCTTTTCTTTTATGTGGGTTCTAGGATGGAACACAGGTCCCCACGCTTGGATGGCAAGCCCTTTACCAAGAGAGATATCGTATTAGTCTAATTTGTGTATCTTTCTTAAGATTGCCCACTGGATAATCAGTATCCTGAAGACACGGGACAGACATTCTTATCATATATGTTGTCCACGTGTTTAGCAACTGGCTGGAGAATTGGAGAAATTGCTCTGAGTACCTTTTTGGCCTCAATTAGTTAATCAGCTAGTTAACATTCTGCATGGAGCACGGACAGTTTGGTGGATCACTTTTAACATGTCTCTGGTATGCATTTTCCTAAGGAAGCAGGTAATTCTGCCCTGAAGAGCCTGGGACACCTTCCTCGGGAAGGCTTTTTGTCTCTTGGCATGCACAGTCCTGGGCCTAGAGCCACTTTTAGCTCCTCTGTGGGTGGAGAACTTCAAGCTCAAATAGTCTGTGGGACCCTGCCTGGCATTTCAGAACACACCGGCGACAGACGTCTTCCTGCTCAAAGAGATGCCTCCTTGAAAGTGATTTGAACGACTGGCTTTTCTGACGCAAGGGCATTTTCTTACGTACAGCTTGGCCCCATTTTCTTGTTCTGTTTTCCGAGATGGAAGACTTTTTATGCCGTCTCCTTCCCCTCTGCTGGCAGCCAGTGTTTATAAATTATGCTCTTTTAAAATAGCTCTTTTCCAGTAAGGTTTCCTCATCCCAGGGAGACTAAAAGCCTTGCAATATATTCTACTTAGATTCCTGCCATCTAATCTCTCCCTGTTCCCAGGGCACACAGGGCTCAGGGTAACAGTGCAATGTCCCAGCCACTTCTCATTTGGGTGTTTAAAGATTTCATTCTTTCTGACCCTAACAGCTAAAAACTTTTCAACTGCTCTGGTCATCTTTTACAATTCCCACAGTCACTGAAAACTCTTTTGCTGACTGTGTGTGTGTGTGTGTGTAGTATGTATGTGTGTGTGTGCATGTGTGTTTCTTTTATGGATGATTCTCTCTCTCTTGATTTTTTTTGAGACAGGGTTTCATGTAGCTCAGGCTGGCCTTGGGTTTCTATATAGCCCATGCTGGCCCGTAACTCTGTATCTTCTTGCCTCTAGATCCTAAAGTGCTGGATTGAAGTGTGCAACATTATGCCAGACAGGGCTTCTACTAACCAAGAACAGGTGGGGGAAGGTCTTCCGTTACCATCAAATATTTTCCATGCTTAAAGTAAGCTTGTAATACAGTCCACCCTGACTCTCTCTTGCAGTGGCACAGCAAAATACATTGCTGCATTTGCTGCCCTAACCTGAAAATAGGTTCCTCTTATATTTTCCTGCGCTCTCCTGTTCTGTCAAGAGTGCCAGAGTAGCAGCCAGCACCTGCAGCCGCTGGCAAGGTGTACCTGGCAGCTGTGCCAGCCAGACGCCAAGTTCTAGCCTGTTCCAATAATAGTGTGTGGGTGGCAAGCTGGCTTCCTGCTGACATAGAAGTCTGCCCACAGCTCTGTTCACTGTTCCTGGCAGCTGGAGCAAGGCTGGCTCTGAGTAAGGGGGTGGACTCCTCTGACCCTTCCCTAGAATACAGCAACTGAGTAGTAGAATCCATTCTCAGGGTTAGAAAGACTCTTTGTTACAAAGTTTCTTTGTCTCCTTCGGGAACGTGGCATCTTCCCAACTTCCCTCCATTCTTTTGAACCTTCACCATCTTCTGTAGAAACAACCTCCAAGTCTGGGTCGATGCTCCCCTTTCTGTGCCTCGTAATGAGAACAGCTGGAGCCCAAGTCCACATTCAACTGGTTCTGGAAGGAAGATGGATGGACCTCGCTTTCGGTGCAGAATATGCGAGAGTCTAAACTGGCCTCTGTGAAGGTCACATCCGCACAAGCAGCCTGCATTTTCCACTTTAAGCACGCTAAGTTCTCCTGCTGGGTATACAGAGGTAGTTGAGACAATGCCCTTCCCTCTCTTCAACAAGACCCCCAGAGCTCGGCCAGTACTTGGCTGTGAATCTCTGCATCTGTTTCTATCAGTTACCGGATGAAAGCTCTCTGATGACAATTAGGGCAGTCACCTATCTGATTACAGGAGAAGGCCAGATCAGGCACCCTTGCCGCTATTGCTGGGGTCATCCGTGTGGATGCCTGGGAGTTTTTCTGGCACCGGTCCCCTCATCAAGACATTTTTTATTGCTCTCCCCTTCTGTCTCCCCCCCCAACCCACTGAACCCGATCCCTTATGTTTCCATCCCCCAACCACTTCCCACCGCCACCGCCTCCAGTTTACCAAGGAGATCTCTTCTATTTCCTCTTCCTAAGGAAATCCAGGTCTACCTCTTTGGGCAAGGTCATGATGGGGGCCCACAGAGACAGCCGATCTGAGCTCCTGGGAGCTCATGGACTCTTGACTGAGAGCTAGGGAGCCTGCATGGGACTGACCTAGGCCCTCTGAATGTGTGTGTAGTTTGGTCTGTTTGTGGGGCTTCTAGCAGTGGAATCAGAACCTGTCCCTTGTGCTTCAGCTGACTTTGGGGAACTGATTCCCCAGGCTGGGTTACCTCACCTAGCCTTGATTGGGGGGGGTGACTTGGTCCTGCCTCAACTTGATGTACCATGCTTTGTTGATGCCCATGGGAAGTTTGCCCCTTTCTGAATGAACAGAGATGAGGGAGTAATAGATAGGGGGTAGATGGGAGGTGGGAGAGGAAACAGGAGGAGAGGAGGGAGGGGAAATTGTGGTCGGTATGTAAAATAAATTAAAATTTAATTAATAAACAAACAAACAAAAAACACAGGTAGCTGAGAAGAAATCTGGGTTTCAGCAGGAAAAGGAAGAGTGTGAGAAGGTAAGGGAACTGAAAGTGGCCAAAATTCATTATACATGTATATGTACTCATTAAAAGTAATAGAAAGATTTCTTGTGGAGTTTCTTTTCAAGTCGGCACCTGTCCAGGCAAGAAGGCCATCTTAAAGTAGAAAGCAAAGGTGCGCGTTTCATGAACTTCATCGTTGTCAGACTTTATATTGGAGACTAGGTAGGCAACTACAGGAAGTCAAAATGCTTAGTGAGAGGAGCTAAAGATGTCAGTCAAGTGGCCCGAGCCAAATTCTTCTTCTGTGGCTAACCGTGTGGCTGCACTGCATTTAACACTAGTTTCTTCATCTAGAAGATAGTAAGGGTAGAGATAAGCACAGCTTTTGAAGGCAAGGCCTTCAGAAAGCGTAGACGTGCAGAAGCATTGAGTGCACTTCACACGATGCCAGACAGAAAGCCAGCACGAGCCAATGCTTTAAGACGTAAGCAGGCGGCGCCAACATACTTCCAGTCCCAGTGAAGCTGCGGAAGGAGCCTTCAGTGAGCGGTGTGAGGTCGCGTTCCCCTGCTCGAGTAGATGCACAGGCCCATCGCACTGCTGCATAACTCAGCATTTTCAGCTCCAGTCTTGATGACAGGTTCATGTAACAGGCGGCAAGTGGCCCCTGCAATTGTGGTTTCATCCAAAGAATATATGAGGTAACGGTGCGCGGCTGCCTTAGTCAACACCGTGGCCCTGAAGGAAGAGGCCGCTCCAAAAGCACTTTCAGAATAGCAAGGGCTTGCATGCTGGTTTGCTTTAGAATGCATAGTCCTTGAAATTCATCCCTGGTGGCCTCGCTTAGGACCTGCTGTCCCAAGCTTCTCTGTCTAGAGATGGCAGGCTGTAGGGTTCTGGTAGCCAGTACAATCCAAGCCCCAGGAGTCTTGACAGGGAGTTACTGTTTGGGAAACCCTTTGAAGTGCATGCTTCCCTGCGCATCTGGAAATTCCAGTCGCTAGAATTGAGCCCTCACTCCCTGACCATAATTTTCATTCTTTCAGTGGTAACCGGTCTGGGACTGCCCTTGATTAATGGCTCATGCCTTCTTCCCAAATTCCTTCCTGGGCAATTTTCATTTGCTTAACAAACTCGGGAGCTTCATGGATTTTTTTTCAGTGAAAACTGAGAAGGTGAGTTTAGGTATTTGTCCTTTTGCCATTACAGCTTGGTTCTGGGCTGATCATCTTCCCGTCCCTCCCACCCAGTGTCATCCGAACTTCAAGGGCAACTGATACCCATGCCAGAGGTTACCAAGTGGTACAGTAATGCAGCTTTCCTTGGTGGATGTAAGTGGAGTTTCCAATCCCCGCATCTGTAGCCTTCACTGTGGGGAGCAGCCTGCACCCAACAGAAGTGCACGGTCAGCTGCAATGATTCTCCTGGGTGTATTGTGGTTTTGTTGATCTTTGCCTCCTAAAGTCTCCTTATTGATCTCCACATCACATTCATGGTCTTGTTCAATTCAGTGATACGTGATGCTTATCAGAGTTCCTTTAATAATGGCTATGGTTAGCACCTCCCGAGATGACTCCTCACGGTCAACATGAGCCTGTTGCCATTTGTTCTTTTGTCTCAGAGGCACACATGAGTCAACTACAGTTATTTCAACTACATCAATTATGGCACAATGTATGAATAAAACCCAGTCAAAATATTTTTAAAATACTATTTTTCCTTAACTAAAAACACAAAGTAGGAACACTACAAGAAGTGTCGTCACATTGGAATGGAGGAGCAGAGGGCAGCAGCAGCATAGAGGATGGAGAGGATGAATAGCTCTAAAGATCTTTAGAAAAAGTCACATGGAAATCTACTGTACAAGCTTCCTAACACACACACACACACACACACACACACAGAGAGAGAGAGAGAGAGAGAGAGAGAGAGAGAGAGAGAGAGAGAGACTTAAAATACCCTATAACAGAGCAGCAAAGTCCCTACTAGACACTTGAGTCTAATGAATAAAAGCCCGGTGATGTGGGATTCTCCTCTGTATGTTGTGAATATGTTTTATTACCATTGGTTAATAAAGAAGCTGCTTTGGCCTACAGCAGGGCAGAATAGAAATAGGAGGAAAAACTAAACTGAATGTAGGAAGAAAGAAGGTGAAGTCAGGAAAAGCCATGTAGCCACCCAAGAAACAAGATGTAAGGTAACATATAAAATAATAGAAATGGATTAATTTAAGATGTAAGAGCTAGATAGAAGTATGCCTGAGCCATTGGCCAAACAGTATTGTAATTATTATAGTTTTGGGTGAGTTTGGGGGGTCTGGGTGGCCAGGAAACAAAAGTACAGTCTTCGTTTATAGCCACAGGAATGGGTTTTTTTCTTTGAGACCGGTGATGTCTCATATAAACACAAACATTACAGGTTATTGCTGTTGCTATTGGCTTCCCTCTGGACCTTGAAGTTAAAGCCCCATTCACTGCCACTGATGCTTGAGTCATAGAAAGAACATGGCGAATTCCAACTGTCACTCACCTGGACACTTCATCCCTACTGTCTAGCTCTCATAGTGTTAGAAGGTGCCATGCATGATTCTGGAGGAGAAAATTAGCTACCAGCCATTTCCAGTAGTGAATCCCTAGAGCTACAGTACAGCTATCGACTTGACAAGACGCTGTGCAATAGTGGCATAAATGTCATGGATGTAATCCAATGACTTTCTGATTGGTTTCAAATTCCATCCCACAAGACAAAACCCATACTTGGTGCCATTATTAGGCCGAGAACCTATGGCTACCTACACTATAGTGTCTAGGGGAGAATCTACTACTTTTATTCTGTTTAATAGGCAAAATATTAAACCAAATCCTAATGACTTATTGTTATACTCTTAGACCAATGCATCTCTCAACCCTCATCTCAGAAACGTGGTAGACATATGAAGTGATTGACACAGAGACCTACAACTGAGCTAGGTGCAGAGTATAAGGGACCACAGAATGCTCAGCCCTAAATGAAACATATATGTTACAATCCTTCCTCCCAAGGCTCAGGGATCATTATGGAAGGGGGAAGAAAGAGTCTAAGAGCCTTAGGCCAGGGTTTACTATAAGGCAATTGTGTATTCTAGAAACATCAGGACAGCTGCTTGTGTGAGCTCACAGTAGTGCAACAACATGTAAAAAAACATGTGCAAGTCCATGCCAGACTAAATTCCAGAGAGGAGATATGAGTTAGTCACAAAATCACACCCTAATCTTGAAACTCCTGGCAATTGTTAGCATCTGGCAGGATATACTCTTTGCTCTGAGTGGAGTCCCTGGGCAGCTGGCCATGGTCCAGTGGAAGGCTACAAGTTCATATTTAAGTAGCACAAATTGGTCTTGATGGATTTTAAATAAATAAATAAATAAATAAAAAAGACGGGTGGGTAGGGAAGGGGTGGATCAAAATATGTTATATGAAACTCTCAAAGAACCCATGAAAATTTAAAAAATCTCTAGAAACACACCTAAGATCATACAGGAATGGAAATTAGGACACGCTGTTTCTTAGCAATTGAAAAATTCAATCTACGATTTAATAAATGTCAAACTCTTATCTTATTCTTTTAAAGAGCACAAAAATGCGCTATTGACTGCAGTTTCCTGACTCTCAACTTGTTTCTGGCTGTTCATTCAAAATTGTCATCTTGTAAACTCTACCAATTACCTAAAATTAATAGCTCAAGCAACTATAAATAGCTCATTAAACAATGAACCTAAGGCATGCAGGGAATATTAGCTTAACCTTTTTACAAAAGCAACAGTTTCATGAGAACTACTGGTAGATCTTAAAAATAAAAATCTACTGGGTGGTGGTGGCTCACACCTTTAATCCCAGCACCCAGGAGGCAGAGGCAGGCAGATCTCTGTGAGTTTGAGGCCAGCTTGGTCTACAGAGAGAGTTCCAGGACAGGGTCCAAGCTACACAGAGAAACCCTGTCTTAAAGAGCCAATTTTTTTTTTCTGTATTCAAACTCCCAAGATTCTGCCCTAGGCCTGGAGACCAGGCTAGCTAATTTCCTGTCAAGTTTCTTTGCCGTCTAAAGATGGCTTGCCTGTCTTTGTTTTGTAGCTAGGATCATCCCCACTTACTCTTTGCACTCCCTAAGTGTTCTTTTCCAAGCTCAAAGTGGAAGTACCACATACACAAGGATTCAACTTTGTCGTCATTGTGTTTGCCGCCTCTGAGCTCAAGATCAGTGTGCTAACCAATTTCTCAGCAACCCAAAATTAACAGCTTGATTTTGTTTTCTTCTAAATGTCCTTTATTGATTTTTTTTGAGACAGTCTTACTTTGTAGCTCAGGCTGGCCTCAACTTTACAATTGTCATGCCTCCATCTCCCAAGGTATGAGCCATGGGCAATACACCCATGTTTCTTATGGTTCAGGTAAAAAAAAAAAATCCTATCTTTCCAAAGTCACATAAAAAAAAGTCTGTGTCCAAATCCTTACCTTGGGAAGTATATCCTTGGTATGATTTTTCACTATGGTAACTCCTTTCCCCACAGGCTGACTCACTGTCATTTCTCTCTCGAACTGTGATGATGGCTTCCAGCTGACTTCTTTTTGGTCACCCCTCTGACTTCACCCTTTCACTTATGGCCCCTTACGCTATCCTGTCTTTACTTTTTCTGATGTCCCACACTTGATCCACCTTGGATTTTCACTCCAGCTGTGCCCTCTGACAGCAAGGTTCCCCTGTGATATGCTCTCCCAGTACACCGGCACACTGCTGTTAGCTCTTTGTTCATGTGTGGTCCTGGCAGAGAGCATCCCTGACCAACCCACTTAGGGATGTGGTACTCCACAGCTTAGCATCACCCCCTTTTTGTTTTTATTTCTGCTTGAGGAGTTTTACATTTATTCTTATGTTTTATGCCAGCATTTGCTTATTTTTTAAGCATGTGTGTGTGTGTGTGTGTGTATGTGTGTGTGTGTGTGAAAGAGAGAGAGAGAGGTTCATGTGAGTTCAGGTGTTCATGGAGGGCATCAGATCCCCTGAAGCTGGGTTATAGGTGTTTGGGAGTCAATCAACATGGGTGCTGGGAACTGAAGCCAGGATCCCCTGCAGAAGCAGCAAATGTTTTTTCTCTGTTCCCAATATGCCGATATTTAGTAGATGCTCATAAATGTGTGTTGAATGAAAAGTCAGCTTACATTTACTGAAGCAGATATTCTGTTGTGTGCAGCTGTACTGGATATCCCATAAACATCCATGGAGTGAACAAGTGATGCTGGACCAAAGTCCCATTGTGGCATGGAGTAGTCTTGTGACTTGAGCCATGTTTTATTTTTAATTTAATTTATTTTTAAATTGTTTTTATTGAGCTATATATTTTTCTCTGCTCTCCTCCTTTCCTATCCCCACCTTTTCTACCCTCTCCCATGGTCCCTGTGCTCCCAATTTATTCAGGAGATCTTGCCTTTTCTACTTCCCATGTAGTTTAGAACCATGTATATATCTCTTAAGGTCCTCATTGTTGTCTAGGTTTTCTGGGATTGTGAATTGTAGGCTGGTTTTTCTTTGTTTTATGTCTAAAAGCAACTTATGGTGAGTACATATGATATTTGTCTTTCTGGATCTGGGTTACCTCACTCAATATGATGTTTTTTTCTAGATCCATCCATTGCCTGCAAATTTCAAAGATGTCGTTTTTTCCTGCTGTGTAGTACTCCATCGTATAAATCTGCCACATCTTCCTTATCCATTCTTTGGTCGAGGGGCATCTAGGTTGTTTCCAGGTTCTGGCTATGACAAACAAAGCCGCTGTGAACATAGCTGAGCATATGTCCTTGCGGTATGATTAAGCATCCTTTGTGTATATACCCAAAAGTGGTATTGTGGGATCTTGAGGAAGGTTGTTTCCTAATTTTCTAAGAAATAACCACTCTGATATCCAAAGGGGCTGTACCAGTTTTCACTCCCACCAGCAATGGAGGAGTGTTCCCTTTACCCCACAACCTCTCCAGCATAAGTTGTCATCAGTGTTTTGATCTTGGTCATTCTTAGAGTTGTAAGATGGAATCTCAGAGTTGTTTTGATTTGCATTTCTCTGATGGCTAAGGATGTTGAACATTTCCTTAAGCGACGTTTAGCCATTTTAGATCCCTCTGTTGAGAGTTCTCTGTTTAGGTCTGTACCTCATTTTTTATTGGATTATTTGTTATTTTTATCACAATTTCTTGAGTTCTTTGTATATTTTAAAGATCAGCCCTCGTTCCGATGTAGGGTTGGTGAAGATCTTTTCCCATTCTGTAGGCTGCAAAGGACCATGTCCTTTGCTTTACAGAAGCTTCTCAGTTTCAAAAAGTCCCATTTATTAATTGTTTCTCTCAGTGTCTGTGCTGCTGGGGTTAAATTTAGGAAGTGATCTCCTGTGCCCTTGCATTCAAGTGTACTTCCCACTTTCTCTTCTATGAGGTTCAATGTGATTGGCTTTCTGTTGAGGTCTTTGATCCATTTAGACTTGAGTTTTGTGCATGGTGATAATATGGGTCTATTTTCATTCTTCTACATGTTGATATCCACTTATGTCAGCACCATTTGTTGAATATGCTTTTTTCAATTTTATATTTTTTGCTTCTTTGTCAAAAATCAGGTGTTCAAAGGTATGTGGATTGATATCTGGGTCTTTAATTCGGTTCCATTGGTCTTCCTGTCTGTTTTTATGCCAATACCAGGCTATTTTCAGTGCCATAGCTTTGTAGTAGAGTTAGGAGTCAGGAATTATTATGCCTCCAGAAGTTCCTTTATTGTACAGGATTGTTTGATCATCCTGAGCTTTTTGCTTTTCCTTATGAAATTGAATATTTTTCTTTTGAGGACTGTGAAGAATTTTGCTGAGATTTTGATGGGCATTGCATTGAATCCGTAGATTGCTTTTGGTAAGGTTGTCATTTTTTCTCTTTTTTTCAATTGATTTTTATTGAGCTCTACATTTTTCTCTGCTCCCCTTCCTGCCTCTCCCCTTCCCTCTTCAACTCTCCCTCAAGGTCCCCATGGTCTCAATTTACTCAAGAGATCTTATCTTTTTCTACTTCCCAGGTAGATTAGATCTATGTGAGTTTCTCTTAGTGTCCTCATTGTTGTCTAATTTCTCTGGGATTGTGGTTTGTTAGGCTTTTTTTTTTTGCTTTATGTTTAAAAACCACCTATGAGTGAGTACATGTGATAATTGTCTTTCTGTGTCTGGGTTACCTCACTCAATATAATGTTTTCTAGCTCCACTCATTTGTTAATTCTACCTACCCAAGAGCATAGAAGATCTTTCCATTTTCTGGTGTCTTTTTCAATTTCTGATTTCAAAGATTTAAAGTTCTTGTCATACAAGTCTTCCACTTGTTTGGTTAAAGTTACTCTGAGCTATGTTACGCTATTAGAGCTATTGTGAAGGGTGTTGTTTCTCTGATTTTTTAGCCCTTTTATCACCTGTGTACAGGAGGGCTACTGATTTTTTTGAGTTAATCTTGTATCCCGATACATTACTGAAGGTGTTTATAAGTTGTAGAAGTTCCTTGGTAGAATTTTTGGGATCGCTTATGTAAACTATCATATCATCCGCAAATGGTGAGAGTTTGACTTCTTTTCTGATTTTTATCCCCTTGATCTCCTTTTGTTGTCTAATTGCTCTAGCTAGAACCTCAAGAACTATTTTGAATAGGTATGGAGCAAGGGGACAACCTTGTCATGTTCCTAATTTCAGTGGGATTGATGGGAGTTTCTCTTCATTTAGTTTAATGTTGGCTGTTGGCTTGCTGTAGATTGCCTTTATTATGTTTAGATATGTTTCTTGTATCCCTGTTCTCTCCAGGACCTTTATCGTGAAGGGATGTTGTATTTTGTCAAAAGCTTTTTCAGCATCTAATGAAATAATCGTGTGTGTGTGTCTTTTTCAGTTTGTTTATATGATGGATTACATTCACAGATTCTGGGATGAAGCTGACTTGATCATGGTGGATGATTTTTCTGATGTGTTCTTGGATTTGGTTTGCCAGTATTTTATTTAGTATTTTTGCATCAATGTTCATGAGTGAAACTGGTCTGCAATTCTCTTTCTTAGTAATGTTTTTATGTGGTTTGGGTATCAGGGTAATTGTAGCCTCATAAAAAGACTTTGGCAATATTTCTTCTGTTTCTATTGTGTGGAACAATTTGAGGAGAATTGGTATTAGCTCTTCTTTGAAAATCTTGTAGAATTCTGAGCTGAAACCACCTGGTCCTGGGCATTTTGGTTGGGAGACTTTTGATGACTATTTCTATTTCTTTAGCAGATATAGGTCTATTTAATTTGCTTATCTGGTCTTTATTTAATTTTGGTAAGTGATATTTATCCAGAAAGTTGTCCATTTCCTTTAAGTTTTCCAATTTTGTTGAGTACAGGGTTTTGTTTTTTTTTTTTTTTTAAATATGACCTAATAATTCTCGGATTTCCTCTGTGTCTGTTATTATGTTCCCTTTTTCATTTCTGGTTTTATCTCTCTCTGCCTTTTGGTTAGTTTGGATAAAGGTTTGTCTATTTTGTTGATTTTTTTTCGAGGAACCAACTCTTTGTGTCATTGATTCTTTGTATTGTTTTCTTTGTTTCTATTTTGTTTATTTCAGCTATCAATTTGATTATTTTCTGCAGTCTAGTCCTCCTAGGTGAGTTTGCTTCTTTTCGTTCTTTTGTTCAAATGTTCTGTTAATTCACTAGTGTGGGATTTTTCCAGCTTCTTTATGTAGGCATTTAGTGCTAAGAACTTTCCTCTTAACACTGCTTTTATTGTGTCCCATAAGTCTGGGTATGTTGTGTGGTCATTTTCATTGAATTTTAGGAAGCTTTAATTTCTTCCTTGACCCATTGATGATTCAGGTGAGCATTGTTTAATTTCTACGTGTTTGTGGGCTTTCTGGAATTAGTGTTGCTGTTGAATTCTAATTTTAAGCCATGGTGATCTGATAAGGTACATGGGGTTACCTCACTCAGGATAGTGTTTTCTATTTCCATCCATTTGCATGCAAAATTCAAGATGTCATTGTTTTTACCGCTGAGTAGTACTCTAATGCATACATATTTCACACTTTTTTTTTTGGATTTTTCGAGACAGGGTTTCTCCGTTGCTTTTGGTTCCTGTCCTGGAACTAACTCTTGTATACCAGGCTGGCCTCGAACTCACAGAGTTCCGCCTGCCTCTGCCTCTCAAGTGCTGGGATTAAAGGCGTGTGCCACCACTGCCTGGCTATTCCACACTTTCTTTACCCATTCTTCCGTTGAAGGGCATCTAGGTTGTTTCCAGGTTCTGGCTATTACAAATAATGCTGCTATGAACATAGTTGAACAAATGCTTTTGTAGTATGATAGAGCATCTCTTGGGTATATTCCCAAGAGTGGTTTTTCTGGATCCTGGGGTAGGTTGATCCCGAATTTCCTGAGAAACCGCCACACTGATTTCCAAAGTGGTTGCACAAGTTTGCATTCCCACCAGCAATGGATGAGTGCTCCTCTTACTCCACATCCTCTCCAGCAAAGGTTATTATTAGTGTTTTTGATTTTAGCCAAATCCAGACCCCAAAAGATGAACATGGAATATGCTCACTCATAATTGGTTTTTAGCCATAAATAAAGAAGATTGAGCCTATAATTTGTGATCCTAAAGAAGCTAAATAAGAAGGTGAATCCAAAGAAAAGCATATAGTTAGACTCCTAGATATTGGAAATAGACAAGACTGCCTGGCAAAAATTGGGAACTTGGGGGTGGGGTGGGATGGGGGTAAGGGGAGATGGGGAGAGAAAAGTGAGAAGGGGAGGATGGGGAGAACTTGGGGGAATGGCATGGTTGGGATAAAGGAAGGGTGGATATGGGAGCAGGGAAATATATATCTTAATTAAGGGAGCCATCTTAAGGTTGGCAAGAGACTTGACCCTAGAGGGACTCCCAGGTGTTCAGGGAGATGTCCCCAGTTAGTTCCTTGGGCAGTTGAGAAGAGGGAACCTGAAATGACCTGATCCTATAGCCATACTGATGAATATCTTGCATATCACCATAGAACCTTCATCTGGCGATGGATGGAGATAGAGACAGAGACCCACATTGGAGCACCGGACTGAGCTCCCAAGGGCCAAATGAGGAGTAGAAGGAGGGAGAACATGGGCAAGGAAATCAGGACCACTGAGACAGTGGGGCTGATCTAGTGGGAGCTCACCAAGGCCCGCTGGACTGGGACTAAAAAAGCATGGGATAAAACCGGACTCTCTGATCATGGTGGACAATGAGGGCTGATGAGAAGCCAAGGACAATGGCACTGGGTTTTGATCGTACTCCATGTACTGGCTTTGTGGGAGCCTAGTCTGTTTGGATGCTCACCTTCCTAGACCTGGATGGAGGGGGGAGGACCTTGGACTTCCCATAGGGCAGGGAACCCTGACTGCTCTTTGGACTGGAGAGGGAGGGGGAGGGAAATGTTAGGCTGGGAGGAGGCGGAATTTTTTTTTTCTAGACAGGGTTTCTCCGTAGCTTTTGGTTCCTGTCCTAGAACTAGCTCTTCTAGACCAAGCTGGCCTCGAACTCACAGAGATCCGCCTGCCTCTGCCTCCCGAGTGCTGGGATTAAAGGCGTGTGCCAGCACTGCCCGGCTGGAGATTTTTTCAATAAAAAAAAAGAGATGCATGGGATTATTCCAATTTTTTTGTATCTGTTGAGGTTTGCTTTGTTACCTAGTATGTGGTCAATTTTTGAGAAGGTTCCGTGAGGTGCTGAGAAAAAGATATATTCTTTTCTGTTTGAATGGAATGTTCTATAGACGTTGGTTAAGTCCATTTGAGTCATAACATCTGTTAGTTCTCTTATTTCTCTGAAAATTTTCTGTCTGGCAGACCTGTCCAGTGGTGAGAGTGGGGTATTGAAGTCTCCCACTGTTAGTGTGTATGGTTTAATGTGTGATTTAAGCTTTAGAAGTGTTTCTTTTACATATGAGGGTGCCCTTGTATTTGGGGCATAGATGTTCAGTATTGAGATTTCCTTTTGATGGATTTTTCCTGTGACTAATATGAAATATCCCTCTTTGTCTCTTTTGATTGATTTTAGTTTGAAGTCTATTTTGTTAGATATTAGAATAGTCACACCACCTTGTTTCTTAGGTCCATTTGATTGGAATTTTTTTTTCCCAAGCCTTTACTTGGAGATGATGCCTGTCTTTGAGGTTGAGGTGTGTTTCTTGTATGCAGAAGAAGGATGGATTCTGTTTCATATCCAATCTGTTAGCTTGAGTCTTTTTATAGGTGAGTTGAGTCCATTTATATTAAGGAATATTAATGACCAGTGATTTGTTAGCTCCTGTTATTTTAGTTTTTGTTGTTGGTGATGTTATTGTGTGTGTTTTTCCCTTCTTTGGGATTTGCTGCTGTGAGAACATCTATTGTCTGTGTTTTTCTGGATGAAGCCAACTTCCTTGTTTTGAAGTTTTCCTTCAAGTACTTTGTGTGGGGCTGGCTTTATGGCTAGGTATTGGCTAAATCTGGTTCTGTTATGGAATATCTTGTTTTGTCCATCTATGGTGATGGAAAGTTTTTCATGGTATAGTAGTCTGGGCTGACATCTGTGGTCTCTTAATGTCTGCACAGCGCTTTACCAGGACCTTCTGACTTTCATTGCTTCCATTGAGAAGTCAGGTGTAATTCTGATAGGTCTGCCTTCATATGTTACTTGGCCTTTTTCCTTTGCAGCTCTTAATATTCTTTCTTTATTTTGTATGTTTAGTGTTTTGATTATTGTTGGTGAGGGGACTTTTTTTTGGATCCAGTCTATTTGGTGTTATGTAAGCTTCTTGTATCTTCATAGGCATATCTTTCTTAGGTTGGGAAAGTTTTCTTCTATGATTTTGTTAAATATATTTCTGTGCCTTTGAGCTGGAGTTCTTTTTCTTCTCTACCAATTATTCTTAGGTTTGGTCTTTTCATGGTGTCCCATATTTCTTGGATGTTTTATGTTAAGCTTTTGTTAGATTTAGTGTTTTCTTTGACTGATGAGTCTATTTCTTCTATTGTATCTTCAGCACTAGAGATTCTCTTTTCCATCTTTTGTATTCTGCTGTTTATGCTTGCATTTGTGGTTCCTGATTGTTTCCTCACAATTTCCATTTCTATAATTCTATTGGTTTTGTTTTCTTTATTGTCTCTATTTCAGTTTCAAGTCTTTAATTGTTTCTTTCACCTGTTTGATAGCATTTTCTTGGTTTTCTTAGGGGATTTGTTGATTTCTTCCAAGTTTTTGTCTGTCTTTCTCTCTATTTCTTTGAGGGAACTTTTCATTTCCTCTTTAAGGGCCTCAAACATTCTCCTAAAGTTAATTTTTAGGTCATATTCTTCTGCTTCATCTATATTTTGTTGTTCAGATTTTACTGTTGTAGGGTCTCTAGTTTTTATTGGTGTCATGTTGCTCTTTGTGGTTTTGAATGTGTTTTTACCTTGTCTACCCATCTTTTCCTCTGATTGGTGTAGTTGGGACTGTCTGTGTCTCTGGTGATAAATCTTTCAAGTGCCATTGAATCCAAAGCTCAGATGGTTGCTCCTCATGGTGCAGTCAGGGCCAAGTTTCTAGTTACTCTGAAGGACACTTGGCCTTCCTGGAGATCATTCAGTACTCCCTGGGGTCACTCTGCAATACCGGGTGTCATTCATGCTTGCTCCTATGGAGGTTGCTTGCTTGAAACTGTTTCTGCTGAGGTTGCTGCCTTGGTCCTGCTTTGGCTGAGATCTCTGGCTAAGGCCTGTTCCAGCAGAGGTTTCTGGTTTGGGCCTGTTCTGGCAGAGGTTGCTGGCTCAGGACTGCTACCTCAGAGGTTGCTCATTCATGCACAGTCCTGCAGAGGTCTCAGGTTCCCTCAAAGGTGGCTCCCTTGTACCTGCTCCTGTGGAGGTTGCTGCCTCAGGCCTGTTTCTATAGATGTTTCTGGCCTGGGCCTGCTCCCGTGGAGGTCTCTGGTTTGGGTCTGGTCCTGTAGAGTTCTCTGGCTCAGGCCTGCTCTGTTGGAAGTCCCTGACTTGTGCCTGGACCCGCAGAGCTCTGGTTCAGGCCTGCTCCCTCAGCAGTTGCTCCCTTGTATCTGTTCCTAGGGTGGTCACTGCCTCAGGCCTAATCTGGTAGAGATTGATGGTTCAGGCCTATTCCTACAGTTTGCTGGCTGGCTTGGGCCTGCTCTGGCAGAGGTCACTGGCTCAGGTCTGTTACCTCAGAGGTCGCTGATTTATGGCTGGTCATGCATAGGCCTCTGGCTTGGGCCTACTCTCTCAGCTGTGGCTCCCTTGTACCTGCTCCTATGGTGGTTGCTTCCTTGGGTTTGCTCTGGCTGAGGTAGCTGGCTCATGCCTATTCCCACAGATGTCCCTGGCTTGGGCCTGCTCCCTCAGAGGTCCCTGACTTGCACCTGGTCCCACAGAGGTCTCTGGTTGAGCCATGTTTTAAGACTTTTCTGAGCTGTCATTTCCTTGTAAGGGAATTGATGCCTTGTATTCAGATGACATATACACATCTTGATACAGGGACTGCTCTCAGGGGCATAGAGCACCGACACTAGACTCCTCATCATGATGAAGATCACGCACTTATTTTTTTCTTTTTGATTATATTTACTCCTACTTTATAGGGTCCATAAAAATCCAATGAGAGTCATTAACCAAAGCTTTCATGTTGACCCCAGTTTCCTGGACTGTCAGCTAATGGAGATCCTAACTTCACCTGCCATAGTCAAGAAAGAATCCTAGCACACTCCCAGAGTATTGAAAATCCAGCTTCCCACTGCCTTGGTGTCCTCTGACCTGCATTGGTGGAACTGACTTTCTTGCTTTTATCTTTCTTCCTTTTCCTTAAATTTAATAGGGTTTCCAGTAGATGGGAACATCAAGCTATCCCATTCTACCTGCTCTGCTTCTCCTCAGAATCAAAGTCCGAGTTCCCACCCAACCTCAGTTCCTCACCTCTCTGAGCCCATCTCCAGCTCCTACTGTTGCTGTCCTGTAGCTCAGCACTCCAGCTATAATAGACTTCTTCCTGACCCTAGAACATGCTACCATGGGAGGTCTAGCCCCAGGAATTTGCATTTACAATGGTACACTTCCTGTGCCTAAGATTGTTGACCTTGCACTCTGACTTTGACCTGGCTGCAAGCCTCGTGTTGATAAAAGTCTTCTTTGTTTCACTTTAAATACTTCCAAGTTCTAACCTTGGGGAAGCATAACTGCTTTATTTTTCAATAAACCCTACTGTCGTTGGACAAAGGGCGTATTTTAATTACTGTTTGTGGGCTACTCTCGGCTATAAGCTCTGTGAGAGTTGAAACAGTGCTGGCTTTCGTTCTCTGTTGTGTCCTCAGTGCTCAGTACATCATAGACAAGCAGTGTTTGTTATGTAAATGAATGGGTGATGGGTTATGCAAACGAGGGTAGAGGCTGATGGGTCCATCCACATGGGCCTGAGGACTGGGGTGAAGAAAAGCAAAAGCAGAATTTCAGTTCTATTTCTGTGTGTTCGGACTGAGCTTAGAAGAGGCTCAGTTCTTGTCTCCTGACCTGCTGATAGCTGGCGCCATAACAAAACAATGTCCAGTGAGTCAAGTTTTGAAATGCTGGAAAATATCCACAAGTTGGGGTGAACTTGAAAGTGTTTGCTTGCTGCATTAAGTAAAGACAGAGTCAGTCCTCTCTGGTATGCTATCGGCTCTTAGGGAAGACATGTGAAGAGTGGGAAGGGACCCAGAGGCACCTTCCTGGATAAAATTCTCCCTCCCTCTCACTCTGGACTGTACTTGTTCTGACTTGAGGGAGGAAATTGATTGCTCAGGCTTAAAATATTCCTGTAAGAGTCCATCAGATGCCAGAGGGTGAAGAGAAAGTAACTCAGCTAAGTAGCATTTGGCTGGAGATTTAGCAGGCAGGCATTGTCTCTAACCTTGATGTTCTCACGGAGCTCAGCAGCCCTCGGCTCTGGTCACTTTGTTTTCCCATAATCCACTTCTTCACCATTACTCCAACCCCAAAGGAAATGGTGGTGCCACAGACCGCTGTCACTAGACTTATTTGCAGAATGGGTCAGAAAACTTTTCTTATGTCAGGTGACTCAAGGAGAAAAGGGGCAATCGATTGGAAACAGAGAGATGAACTGAGCTGGGGAAAGGCTGCTTCCTGGTATAATTTGACTTCCTTTCTTATTCCCCGAAAAGAGCCTTTTGGAGAGTCTGAAGGACAGACAGCCTTTGTCTTGGTGGAGGTTCCAGACTCTACTGGAATCTTACTTCCTGACCCAACATCCCGGGGCTGGGCTCTGTGAAGTCAATTATTCCTCCTGTGGGTACTCTAGGGTGAAGAACTGGACCATCTTCCTCCTGCTTGCTGTGGGGAAACCTTTGCATGTATCTGATTCTCTGCAATCTATGAAACAAGTTTCTTGTACCAAGTTCCCTTCCACTTGAGACCCACAGAACAATTTCTCTTTTATTTTCTTAATTGCGTTCTCAGCTGAAAGAGTTTTTAAGCTTTATACAGACGGGATTACCTTCCAGTATTCTAAAGACATCAATGCATGGAACTGCAAACACTGACTTTAGACTGTTGGGATGCATGTATCTACCCACTCACGTGGGCTTAATTTTTCTATTTTCTGTTTTGGAATGCGTTTTACATACTTTTTAATGTTTGTGTATGTACGTGTGTGCATGTGCACTGTCTGCTGAGCTCAGAGATAGATGTTGCTGTCTTTCCTTGTAAATTTACTCCTTTCCTTCCCTTCCTCCCCTCCCTCCTTTTCCCTCTCCTCTCCTCTCCTCTCCTCTCCTCTCCTCTCCTCTCCTCTCCTCTCCTCTCCTCTCCTCTCCTCTCCTCTCCTCTCCCTTGCCCTTCCCTTTTCCCCCTCCTTTCCTTTCCTTTCCTTTTCTTTCTTTCTTTCTTTCCCTCCCTCCCTCCCTCCCTCCCTCCCTCCCTCCCTCCCTCCCTCCCTCCCTCCCTCCCTTCTTCCCTTCTCTTCCTCCTTTCCTTCCCTCCCTTCCCTTTTCAGACAGGATCTTTCACTGACCCCAAAGTTCACAGATTTGGCCAGACAGGCTGGCCCGAGAGCTTCAGGGATCTGCCTCCCTGCCTCTGCTCCATGTTAGGGTTACAGGCACAGGCCATCACACCTGCTTTCTTTCTTTTTTTTTTTTTTTTTTTTTTACATGGGTTCTGATGAGACGGGGCGAGACAGTGCAGAGGTTCCTCTACCTTGTGTTGTTGCGACAGGGCCTGTGCTCTCTACTCTCAAGACTACACTTAGGTCCTAAATACCCAAGTGAGTGCCAGTTGGCTGGCATCAAGATTTGCTGCTGTGTCTGAGCGGTCATCTCTGGTGAGAACCCAAACTCAGGTCCTCGTGCTTATAGGGCGGGCTGAGCCATTTCCCTACCCCTTTGGCTAGCCCCTTTGTTTGTAGTTTTATATGTATGGATTTCTCGAATATGGTTCTTGGGACATTGACCTCCCATTGCAACATCTGTCTGTCTGTCTGTCTGTCTTTCCCTTCCTTCCTTTTTTGTGTGTAGTGTATATGTGAGGCTGCACCTTGGTGGGTGGGTATGCTCACCTGTGCAGACATGTGGAGGTCAGAGATTCGCTTTGTGTCTGTATAGACATGTCTATGTACTCATCCACATCTGAACCTGTGGAGGCCGGGGGCTGAGGTCAGGTTGTTCCCCCACTGCGTCTCCATGTTGATATTCTTTAGAGATAGGGTGTCTGTGTTGAGCTCAGCACTTGCTACCGTGTCTAACGGCCACCAAAGCCCTGGCTTCAGCTTCCCCAGTGCTGGGGTTCCAAGTGTGCTGCCACAGCTGACTTCTGTGTACGCACTGGGCACCTGAATGCATGTCCTCTGGCTTGCACCAAGCATGTTAGCTCCCGAGTCACCGCTTCAGCCCCGAGGCCTTGATTTTCTAGCTGTTTGTTTAAACTCCTAGACAATGTTTAGGGACTTTCTTGGTTGTTTATTTTACGGTTCCAGAGAAGCAAACCCAGGGTCTTGTGTGTGACTTTCTACCACTGAGTTATCCCCACAACTGTTTTATTCTGAGCCAGGGTCTCACTAAATTACCCAGATGGGTCTTGAACTCATCTAGGCCCAACAGCTGGGATTCAGGCATGCTCTACCCTGCTCACGAGAGTATTTAACTAGTCTTTTTAAAAAACTTGGCTTCCCTCTGCCAAATGTCCACTGTCAATAGACATGTGGGTTTTGGAATTTCACACAATATCTCTAAACCTTAGCTTCTTCATCTACAAAAGAAAATTGTATATTTAATAGGTATTTTATGTTTAATATTTATATTTAACAGGCTATTTTACCCAAACCAAACAAGCCACCTTTGATTTAACCTCACTACACAGATTTCTCAGTTTATGAAGTGGGATCGATCCCATAACCTCATTTTCCTGACCTTCAGACGACCCCCACTCCTGCTATGATTCATGTCAGCCTCTGCTGAGATTGGCTTGGGGTGGACAGGGCACTCGGGTTCTGCTCTGGCAACTTCTGATGCGAAAGCCCTGGGATGCCAGTGCTCCTGACTGTGTTAGCAGGAAAGCATTCTGTTTTAAAACTAGCAGAAAACTTGAGCTCTATTCCTAGTTCTCTTTCAGTTCTAATACTGACCTTGGCTCACTTCTGCATAGACTGAGAAGTTATAAATAATAGAAATTTATTTCCCAAAGTTCTAGAGCAGTGGCTCTCAACCTTCCTAATGCTGCAACCCTTTAATACAGTTCCTTATGCCGTGGTGTCCGCAACTATAACATTATTTCATTGCTACTTCATAACTGTAATTTTTGCTACTATATTGGGGGAGGCTGCTTGTTCATTCCTGACTGCCCAGAACTGAAATAATCACACAGAAACTGTATTAATTAAATCATTGCTTGGCCTATTAGCCCTAGCTTCTTATTGGCTAGCTCTTATATCTTAAATTAACCCATTTCTATTATTTTATATTTTACCATGAGGCTCATGCCCTGCCATCAAGGTTCCTGCTGGTGGCTCATGTCTTTCTCCTTTGGCAGCTTCATGGCATCTCCCTGATTCTGCCTACTCTTTTTCTACATATCTGTTTGGATTTCTGGCTTGGATTTACTGTGCTAAGCCATTGGCCAAAAGCAGCTTTATTCATTGACCAATAAAAGCAACACATATACAGAAGGACTTCCCACACCACTACTGTTATTAATCATAATGTAAAGATCTGTGTTTACCGATGGTCTTAGGTGACCCCTAAGAAAGGGTTGTTTGAGTCTCAAAGGGGTTAGGACCCACAGGTTGAGAAACACTGCTCTAGAGCCTGGCACACTTAAGTTCAAGGGTCTGCAATGGCCAGTGTGGCTGGCTTTCTTCTTCAGAGGCAGCGGTGTGCTCACGCAGGGTGGGAGGGTAGACAGAAGTGATAAGTGTTCTTGCTCCAGCCCTTTCATCCATGAAATTAGGCTCATCTTCTCCTGAACACCCCATACTATTGGACTGGGGATTAAGTTGCAACATGAAGTGTGTGTGTGTGTGTTGCACATTCAAGTTATAGCAGTGGTAAAGGCTAAAATCCTTGGAATACTTATGGTTTTATGAGAAACAAACTTTATTGAGAGAATCTTCTTAACAGTAAAGGCTGTAGGCTCACACTCCTAAGATGCTATTATGGGTTTAATACTGAGAGGGTTAGAGGTCAGTTGACGTTCTGGAATCACCTGGGAGACACATGCCTTAAGAGGTTATCTCCAGAGAGCTAGCCTCTGGGCTTCCTGGGACCAGAATATTTGAGTTAGGTTCATTGAGGTGACAATACTCACCCTAAAGGAAGGAGCACCACTCCCAGGGCTGGGATCTTGGGCTGCATCCATCCAAAGTGGAAGCAAGATGAGCACACACTCATTCGTTCCTCTCGTCTTCCCAGTTGCAGATACAGCATGGCCAGTTGCTTCAAGTCTTCACTTTTTGCCTTCACTTCCCTGCTATGATGGGCTACACCTTGGAACCATGAACTAAAACAAACCCTTCCTCCCTTGGGCTGCTTTTGTCAATGTATGTACATGTAAATATGTGTACATGTGTATATATATATATATGTATATATATATATTAATATATAATATAAATACATATCCATTTAATCACATCAATAGGAAAAGTAACTAATATAAACACCTATAAAATATATGTAGTTAATCACACCAACAGGAAAAGTAGTTAATATAAACATCCTGGGTAGGCAAATGGTTCAGTGGATTCAGGTGCTTGTTGCAAAGCCTGATATTCTGATTGTACATATACACATAAATATGCAATTACTTGTAGCTAAGTAAATGAGAAACTATTTAAAAAGCATTAAAAATTACAAATTCCCAAATGATACTGCCAGGGTCTGCCTGACTACCAGACCCCAACCCTCCTAAAGCTCAAAGAACTTAGCTTCATGTTGACAGTCTGGAAGGGCATTCCTTAACTCAGGGCTCTTGCTCAACATTCTGAAGACAGCCCTCAAATCATTGTTGTTGGCACTGGCTTTGACTTTTCTGTCAGGTCACTGAAGTTCCTGATACCAGGGTCTCCTGAACCTTGGCTGTAAGATGAAGTGGACTTGGCTTCTTTGTGTTGGGCCGGAAGTCCTGATGACCTGATAAGAGTCACAGCCTCAAAGGAACTGTCTGGACAATTCCTCTCCAGGACTGTTTTCTGCCCAAATCCCTCTTTGTTACATATTTTTTTCTGTACCTATTTTAGGACACTACAGAATTTGGTTATACTATTAGATTTTGCAGGCAACCCTTCCCCTCTTGTATCTTTTCATTAAAGTACTGAGTTGTCTGTCATCCTTTTGGGTGTCTTGAATAGGTTGCCAGTACAGACATTCCCCTCACCCTCTGAAGGGGACCTTTCTCTGCATCACTAGTGACTGGATTTAAGGTCCTGGCCCATGGCAGTCATTATGGTTCTACCTCGGTTAAAAGTTCCATCACAAATCTTGGTCAGAAGTGATTGCTGGTTACACTGGATCTTTCCTAACACAAAATATAGTCTTCTCCAGTGAACTAGATTCTCCTAGTGCCAGTCTTCCACGAAACACATAATTATTATATGCTAGGTGTTATGGGATATGAAGAGCAAGAGATCTGACTACACTATTATATTATATTATTATATATATATATATTATCTGCTCTCAGAGCACAGAAGAAATAAGAACAGCTGGTAGTAGGGTGGTGGTAGTGATGAGGGAAGCCTAGTACCGGGCAGTCTTGAATTGAGTCTGAAGGCAGAAAGAGAAGCTAGAGGTCAAGATGCACTTGAGGAGGTCAACTGGCTGAGCATGGTTCAGAACCAAGAGAAGCAGAGGGTGAAAGCGCTCTAGGAGGGTTTGAGGTAGTGGCTCCTCACAAGCAGGTGCAAGCTCGGAAAGACTCTCCAGAGGTGAGGTTACAGTGAACTGAGGCTGGAGGTAGGAAGTCAGTGGAGAAGCTTGAATGCAACAGTCGAAGCAAGCAATGGGAAGTTCTCAGGCTAAGGCAAGGTATGGGCTAGGTGGGAGCAGTACAAAAGAGTTCATAAAGGAGAGTGAACAGGACTGGTGACCAATTGGAAGGAGAAATCAGTGACAAGGAGGGAGCCACGGAACATCTCCCACAAACCTGAGAGCTACAGGAGAATACCCAGTGTCTTTGGAAGTTAACTAGAGAATAAAATACTCATCCCTAAGTCAGGAAACACAAGAGGACTTGTGAGAAAGGTGAGTTCTGATCTGGACATGTTATGTGAGAAGAGCCTAAAGGATGCCAAGAGGAGATGTTTCATAGACTTCTTGGCTTGAAAATGATTTGGAAATCATAAATATATACTGAATGGCTATAAATTCTGAAAACACGTGTACTGTGTTGTCATATACTGTACCAATAAATCATTTTCAGAGTTTATGACCATTCTTTAGGAGCTGGCTGAAGCTGGTAAGCCAGATAGACTGTGTAAATAAGAAGAGAAAGGGGTTGGATGTGGAGCCTTGTGAAGTGAAGTACCTATGGGGCCAAGGTGACTAAGAAGAAACCCTGGGAGCTGAAGCACAAAGAGAACTCCAGGGGGCAGCAATGCCTTCATTCAGATGAGAAAGGGCGTGCCGACACCAGCTCTGCTTGCCACCCAAACTGGGCTTAAATAGTTATAGTTTATGAATCATTAATATAATTACATACTTATATGCTTGGGGATGTAAATTAATGTGCAATATACATGCATGTATGATTACTAGATAATTTTATGTAAAGGAAAAATGTAGAAGAGATAGTTTAAATGTACAAGAGGTAGTTTAAGTAAAATATCAGCTTTGGGAGTTGGTGATGGGGCATTAGGCCTTCCTTCTTGATGTCCTGAGAAGTTTAATTCTTCACTTCTGGTGTGCAAGATCAGAGTAATGGTTATACTATTAGGATATTTAAATTCATTTTAGGATGTTATCTTCAATTAAGCCTGAGATTGTCACTGGGAAAAGAATAATGAACTAGGAACTGATTGAGGCTAGCTGTCTGATAATAATGAATGAACGTTCTGCAGGTTGGCTTCTGATTCAGGGAAAATTAGGAGGCCAGCTACTAGGATTCAGTAGAGTGTTTGGGTGATAGGGTGGAATATATTAGTGGTTCTAAACTTGTAGTAAGAAGCTCTTTGAGATTCTGGTGGAAAACACTGATCTTTCACACATGGGAATCAGGATGTGGAGGTTGACATGGAAGGATGCAGTCTAGGTTTTCCCTGTAACTATTTCTGAACACACCCAGAAAGATTTGTTACCCTGCATTTAGATTCCAAACTGTGCTTCCATTTCCTTTTGTATGTGCACAGGCCTGAACATGAGTGTATTCACATGTAGGCTTTTCTTGCTTGTGGAGGTTAGAAGACAACCTTGGTGTTTGTTTGTATCATTTTCCACCTTTTGTTTTAAAAAGGATCTCTCTTTCTGACCATTATCCATACAACTTGTAACTAACACTCTAAACAAAGGAAAAGCTAAACAAGGGAGATTTGATTCAGAGTTCTTGTTTTGAAAAAAAAGGGGGGTGCTGTGGGACAATGGTTTTACCCTGTAAAGATTTGTTTCTTGTACTTGTTTAATAAAATGCTGATTGGACAGTAGCCAGGCAGGAAGTATAGGTGTGGTGACCAGACAGGAAGTAGAGGTGGGGCAATGAGAACAGGAGATTTCTGGGAGAGGAAACCTCAGTCTGTAGTTGTGACTCAGCCACAGAGGAAGCAAGATGTAACTGCCTTGCCAAAAAAAGGTACCAAGTTGGTGTGGGACAAATGTCTATATTCTGTCAATTATGTTTTAAATAAACACCAATTGGCCAGTAGCCAGGCAGGAAGTATAGGCGGGACAACCAGACAGGAAGTAGAGGTGAGTCAATGAGAACAGGAGAATTCTGGGTAGGATGAAGCTCATTCCTCTGCAGTCCTTGCCCAGCCACAGAAGAAGTAAGATGTGACTGACTTGCTGAAAAAGGTACCAAGCCATGTGGCTAACATAGACAAGAATAATGGGCTAATATAAGTTGTAAGAGTTAATTAGAAGCCTGAGCTAATGGGCCAATCAGTTTATGATTAATGTAGACCTCTGTGTGATTTCTTTGTGACTTAACAATTATGGGAACCTGGCAGGACAAGGACCGGGTGGGACAGAAACCCCAACAACACCAAGTCACTTGGCTAGCATAGACAAGAATAATGGGCCAACTTAAGATGTAAGAATTAATAAGAAGCCTGAGCTACTAGGCAATCAGTTTATAATTTTTTAAAAAGGGTCTCTCACTGCCCAGGAACTTGTTACAAAGGCTCTCCAGGATGATTAGATCCCCCCACCCCCGAGGATCTGTCCGTCTCTGCCTCCCAAGCTCTGGGATTACAATGCATGCCATATGCCTGACTTCTAAATGTGGGTTTGGGGGATCAAACTCAGGTCCTTGTTTTTGCAAGACAGCCACTTTACTGACTGAGCTGTCTCTCTAGCCCCTTAACTCCTCTCTCTGCTCTGAGTTTTCTCCTGAGAAAACCAAAGACAAGGAATCAATGTTCTTGTCACTATTGCTCAAGTGATCCTCACTCCCAACCCTTTTGGAGAATTCCTCTGTTTTGTCCCCCTGCCATGCTTTTCCTTCTGAGAGTTTTCTGTTTTTTTCTTAATAAATCTCTAAATACAAGTTGCATAGTGGTTTCTTACTGTAATGGCTAAGGAAACTCCATTTTATGCTAGGCATCCATCTTGGTACCCACTAGCTGTTTGTCTCTGACTCCAGTCCCTGGAAGATAAGTTCCTAGTAACTCTGCCTCAGTGACTCCCACCTACAAATATCCAGCCATGACCATGACCATCTGCTTTGTTATGATGTCTGACTGCTTTTGGCTTCTGTAACCTGGGTATGCAGACACTGAAGGACTATTTTGAGATTGCTTTGACTATCTAATCTAGGCAGAGTAAAATGGGCTTGCTTCCGCAGATACTCAAGGTCTTCTTGTGGTTTTTGCCTTTAGAAATCCCCCCTACCCTGCACGGCATGTTCCTGATATGGCTCATAGACTGTGATCCTGCTGGCAGTTTTAATAAGTTCAGCAAATTATAATCTGAATAGAGTCTAGTGGTCTTTCCTGGTGGTCTTGAACTCCATAACATTACCATAAAGTACTTCAGCAAAGCTGTAAGAATCGTATTCCTTCCAGAGGGCATTTTAAAATACCTTCTCCCCAAAGATACAACCCATGTTCCTTACACTTGTTTATTCCACATGATGCAAATGCCTGGTCTCCAACATTCCTTCACCCTGACTTCCTTGCCATGATTCTTCTTCTTCTTCTTCTTCTTCTTCTTCTTCTTCTTCTTCTTCTTCTTCTTCTTCTTCTTCTTCTTCTTCTTCTTCTTCTTCTTCTTCTTCTTCTTCTTCTTCTCTTCTTCCTCCTCCTCTTCTCCTCCTCCTCCTTCTCTTCCTCCTCCTCTTTTTCCTTCCTCTTCTTTCCCACCTATCTTTGGAAATGGCCTTTGGGTTCCTTTGACTGGCCTGTCTTTATAACTGAGGGTGTTACCTAAGGCTTGGCTTTTGGCTCCTTCTTCTTAGCTTTCTTTCTCCATTCTTTCTCACCCAGCACAATCTACCATGTATTTCCTGTGAGCAGGCTGTCTTTGCTGCACTCATTCATTTTCATAACTGAGAATCCTGTCTCTGTGGGGATCTTCGCTTCCATACATGTGCACAGCCGGAATGACTGTCACCTGCACCACTTACAGAACACTTCCCTAACAGCTCTCACACAGGTTGACTCCACCGAGAGCCATGATACATCAGGTTTCCATCTCCTGGTTGGGAAGTCTGGAATGTCTTCTGACTTTACAGTGACTTCACAAGCACTGCAAAGCCTCGGCCAAAGTCCCACTGAAAGCCCTCCAGTCTTGCAAGGTTCACAAAGTAAGACATGGATGGATATGCATCTCCCAGTGCTATTTCTAGTCCCATTTAACTGCCACTGCTGTCTTCTGCTAGTGCCATTTCCCTTAACTTCTTCCCTTTGGATCTTCCTGTGGAGGTGTCACTGTGTCATTATTTGGGGACTGTTGCATCATCTTCATCTCTTTATAACAACTTATGTGTGGTGTGTGGTTTCCTCAGTGAATGCCAATTTTCCCCATTGTTTTACATTAATTATTTAATGTCACATACTCAAATTTCCTAGTTAGTATTTAATATTTTTTTAAAGGCAACAGCTTTTTAATACTATCTAATTAATCTTAGAAAATTTTAGGGAGAAAATGGAAAAATGTTGCTAACATCCTTCTGAAGAGCAGATTGTTAGAAACTTATTTTTTGCAAGTATGCCATAGGTGACTCTTTCTCCTTAGTGCTATAATCTTCACTTTTTAAAAAGTGTGGCAAAGTCGAAATCAGAATCAAACCCTGACCTTTCTGGACCAAACTGAGATTCCCTGGGAGAAGGCACATACACCATCAAGGTCCTTTGTCGTTGGCACACTGAGGGGTTGGTAGCCTGAGCCTGAAGCCAGGCAGCCTTGGAGAAGGCAATAAATGGTCTAAAATTATGCCTGGTTCCATCAGTTTGTTTGGCTTTTCACTAAACATTTTTTCCACGAGGGTAGTTATCATAACAGACATGTGTTTTTAATATATCATCAGAGGGTGTGTGGTCTTGTTTGTTCTTGATTAAAAAGCCTGTGTCAAATAAGAAGTGTTTCAAAGTTGTAGTAATAATTGGAGCAATAAGATGGTAAGGGGTAATTAAAGGATGCGGCTTTCTTCCAGGAACAAATATGGATCTGGGGACCACATGTGTTCTCCCGTCGGTCTTTAATGAACATGATGACACATGTCAGAGTAAGAAACTATGAATGCTGGAGATTCACCAGCTAATGCCATAGGCTGGAGCCCAGATTCCTGCACTGCACAGCTCAGGAATTTGCATTTTAGAACATTGTTTAAATATGGGCAACATGTATATTTCATAGCATTGTGATGCCTGTGATGCATGGTGCTGCCCACGTCATTCCCCTTCTCACATGTGTTAGATAGGAAGATGATGGCCAGGCAGAGTGGTGCTGTCCACGACAGTCTCCTTCTTCACATGTGTCAGATAGGAAGGACAGTTGATTACTCTCCTCATTTTGAGTGTTTTGCCTAAAAAACAAGAATTTCTCAGGTTACTGCTGTTTAATTCAAGTCATTTAAGGCCTTTCTATTTCAGTTGGTTTGATATGGAAAACTCAGACCCATTGAGAAAGATAAGTTTCCTCTGAGACAAACTGTTTCTATTGTTCCTGCTACACAGTGCTATTTTCTTCTTTTGCAAAAATCGTCTTGGGTATAAATACGATGTTGTGGTTAGTACCAGATGATTTGACTGTAATGTCATTGAGGACCATTGAATGATTACATCATCATACTTTAAACATCTACTTCTCTGTCTTGTTTTATGCTTTATTAGTCAATTCCCATCACCTAAACTAGTTTTTATGCCTTTTGATGATTGGTTATGTGGACTAATAGTAATGTGTACAGTGATATGGTGGTAACAGCAAGTTTTACTAGAATTCGGTTAACTTCAATTAGACTTGATCAGTGAGTTCTGAACTTTAGTTGAAAGAGTATAATAGTATGTCTATCGCCTCAGTGTATAAACCAAGAAAACAACACGAACAGGCTATTTATTGTCTAGGGAGGAGATGCTGTAAGAGCGCAGGAGTGGGCACCAAGTGGCATACTCCACTCTTCCTAAGAGCCTCGTGGAAAGCCTGATGTGTGCTTACATTGCACAGATGGGGCACACCCTGCTTCTTCCTAGACCAGAAGGTTCTGTTGATGGCCAGCTGCGTGTATGGTGTGGTTACAGTCACTTTTAGTAGTTAACTTGCTGATTGCCTTGAGCCCAATTTTAACTAAAGCAAATTAACTTTAATCTAAAATTTCATTTAAGCACTAATTGATGCCAGCACATACTTTCTCATTGGTGCATTTGTAAGTTAATCATCTGAATCAGAGGAGAATTAAATTAAGATCTATCTATCTATCTATCTATCTATCTATCTATCTACCTATCTATCTATTATCTGTCTGTCTGTCTGTCTATCTCATCTTTAACACAGTGTGTTACCCTGAAGAGCTGAAAACACATCTGTATCTGTTATCCCATTTAAAGCAGAAAGAGAGGCTCACACTGTAGATTTCAGAGTAACCAATGTCTGTTTTGGAAATCAGGCACCAGTCCTCTAAGACTGCAGTGCAAGTCGGGAAGCCAAGGTCAGGTTTGAGCGAAGAGGAGAAAAGCAAAGGGCACACAGCTTTTATGTTCCATCCATACTAGGATTGTCGTGCCATTTACCATGTCCCTGGATTCCCTGTGAGCCTGTACCAAACTCTGTGAGTCCTGCATCGAAGTTTACTTCGCCACTTCTCTCAGATTCTCCAGTGTGTCTGCTAGCCATGTCCTACAGACCTTGCTGATTCTACATGCCAGCATCTGTCTCTCTGGGTAAGCGTACAAGTTCTTTTCTTCCAAATTCAAATTTCTTCCATAATTCAAATATGAAGACTATTAAAGTACAGAAACCATTGGAAGACATCTAAAACTGAACTTTGTGTGGAAATGAGATGACATGGAATAGTGCATCTAAAGTCACTTTAAAAAAATAAATAAAAAACGTAAGATGATGTCAACGATACTTTAGACCCACTGTTTATTCTCCGAAGGCCTGGACCTCAAGCTGACAAGGATGCAGACAGTCACTGAGACTCTCAGGGCACTGGGAGATGGCCTCTCATTAAAGAAAGCTAATACTCAGTATAAGTGACTCGGTTCCTGAGTGACCTGGGTAACATCACCCAGAGCAGGTCTGAAGTACCACAAACTTCTGAACCCAATGTGTTAGTCTTATGGTTTTATTTAAACTCCCCAAATTTCTCTAAGATATTCTTAGTGGAAAAGAAAAAAAGTCCCCGAAACTTGTAGATGCTGACTTTTTCAAAAGTCATATTCCATTGTATTCTTTTCAGTAAAACAGTGTGATTTTTTTTTTTACCTAAGTGTGTGAGGGGAAAGCATATGTGTCACACTGCTGATTGTGTGAGTGTGAACGGAGCTCAGATCTTAATGTCACTATAGCAACAGCATCCAAACTGAAACCAATAGCAACTCAGCCCAGGGGAGCTCTAGGCACGGCTTTCCCTGCTCTCAGAGCAGCTTCATGGGATGTAACCTACCTTACAGGCGAAGAGTGAATTTAAAATACCGTGTCCCGTAGTGACTCCCTCAACAAAAGGCACCAAGCTGCACTGATTCTGAACGTGCACACTGCAAGTGGTGTAATTAGACCCTTGAGGAAGTGTTGCCTGTTAATAACTTTGAAACTCAAGGAGACTCTCAGTTTACGCCATCGTTCAGAGAATCAGTTTTAGCAGGTGTCCGTTGAGCGGTCTAGTTTTAACATTTGCGGACATGTCCTAACCTCAATTGCTACATTCCTTTGGCAAATAATCTTTGGATAGGAAATATACTGTTTATCTTTGTCTAGAGTTCTGGAGAGAAGCAAGTAGAGGTTGTGGGAACTCATTCTGCCAATAGCTTTGGGGTGCCAGCCTAACGCTGTGACTTCTTGTCTGTGGATAGGAAGAGGGAGATCATGCTCTTTCTTGAGTGGTGAAGACCGGGTCAGATGGTATAAAGTGGTGTGCGGCAGGTTCCCAGCTACCATTGGGCAAAACAGGTCTCAGCAACTGATTACACCTTGTCCTGTAGCTGTGAGTCTGTTACCTTTAATAAATGTATATATCATTGTGTTTTGTGCCTACAAGTAGGGTAATGATTGATTATATTACAATTTGAACATGAATTTTCACTTTTGTGCTCATCTTCATATTCAAACGACAGAATTTGAATCTACTAGCTATTCTAGACAGTTGAATGTCAGAGGTGCTGCCAGGCTGCCGTGAGATGTGACCTGTGGGGGAATAGTGGCAAGTCTGTGAAGGGTTAACCGACTGAGATCTGAGGTCCATTCTGTAGGAGAGGTCATGTCTACTATGATCAAACCCGATCAAAGCCTGTGGCTGGGGAGGCCATGGACCCTAGCGTGGAAGCTAGTGTTGTTGATTTGCTATTTGAGTTTATGGGCACAGCACTGTGCTGATGCCAGCTTTGGTGAGAGAGGCTTAGGTTTACAACGGGCAGCAGTTACTGGTCAAAGGGCTGGGTGGCTGTGTAAAGCTGACACCTAAGGGGGACATCTGTGTCATCTGTTCAGATGCTTTGGGAATGCCGTGAAAGAGAGTGGGGGCAGAAGGTAAGAGTGGGAGGAGGGAAGGAGTGGTGTGCTTTGGAGCATGTTATTCCGGGTGTGATCTGGCTGTTGCACCCTTGAACTTTTAGCAGTTGTGATTAATAGCACAAGACCCTCAGAATTCTTGTTTCTTCAGCGTTCTGTCATGGAGAAGGGAGGGAATCGCAAGGCTCCATTCAAACTTTTCAAAGGTATAAGCGCAGCAATTAATGGCTGTTGGGGGAGGGAGAGACATTTTCTGTAGTGATGTAGCTACTGCTAGGGAGTCAACAATCTATAAACAACCTCCCCACCTCTTTTTGTAACAAAACCTAATTAAATAGAGTGGGTGACAGAAAGCAAGTATAAAGAATACAGAAAAGAGCTGACAATGGAGGGGGAAAGGGATCAGCGGGAGAAAGGGTTATGAGGGGTTATATGATCAAAATACATGACACACATCTCTGAAAATGTAAATTTTACATGTAAATAATAAAACCTTCATTATATATAATTTATGCTAAAATTACACAAATAGTAGCAGCAACACAAAGCTGTGGATCAGGGCCATTACTTTTCTTTACTTTTGGTATTGAAAAAGGCAACACTAACCTTCAAAGTGACTTCCAACGGCTCTCATGAAGTTGCATTCTGTTGTTGGCTATTCCTTGAGTTTTGGTTGAGACAATGATTTGTTACACATTTACAGAGAAAGCAAGAGAACAGAAATAGAGAATGTTGATGGGGAGAAGAGAAAGGAAAGAGATAGAGGGAGCTAGAGAACCCAACCAGCTGATACAGGAGTTCAGTGCTATAGCTGATCTGTAGTGCAGGTATAATGACTCTAAATTCTGGAAAGGAATCATGGCACCATGAACACTATGTTAGGAATATGGTTGCAGTACCAAGCATGGGGTCCCTACACCTGTGAGGGCATGTGGAAATATGTACCTCTCTCTCCTCCCTCCCATTGCAGACATCACCAATTAGAGCTCTGATTTCATAGGCAGTTCCCGAATTCACAAAACTGCATTTTTGAACTTAAATATATTCTTGATCAAAATTGACAAACAGAGATGAGAACCTGCCAACACCCTGGACTCTTGAGGTAGAAACACTTGTTAATGAGATATGATCTGAGAATTTGCCTTGTTGATCTGAGAGGCCCTGAGTATTCTAAATTCACTCTGGAGGACTGTGCTTTTGTGGGAACGAGCAGAATCTACCACGGAAATGCCTTCCGGGTATACTGAGTTTGAAGCATGATATGAAACTGTCTCCTTTGAATATTTCCCAAGCTGTGAAAACATAACTGTACCAAACTTTGTCTTTTTTATTTCCCTTTTTGCTGTTTCCATGATTATTAAACAAATTAATATTTGTTAAAGGATTAACATAGTTCTTGAATCTACAGATTTTATCTTCCCACCAGACAATGTTTTAGGGGGATTCAGAACAGTTCCCATTTAACAACATAGCAGTTCAGCTGCTGGAGGACTGCCAGCCTGTTTGACTGTGCTTGTGGCTGTGTGTGTGCAGGGTGGAGAGAGAGAGAGAGAGAGAGAGAGAGAGAGAGAGAGAGAGAGAGAGAGAGAACACATCTTGCTCAAACCTGTGTACTCAGCCCTATTAGTTCCTTCACACTGGAGAATATTGATAAACAGAATTCTGTAAACATCTCAGCATGTGGTGTAAATCATCGAAGAACAACATTTGTGAAAACTCATGGAGGACTCCTTGGTGTGCCCTCACCAGCCAGCTCCCTTTGTAGTCAACATAAACCACGAAACACCATCATCTGGAGTCAAACTCTTGCGTGCCTATTTGTAAACTCTCTTGCTACCTTGAGTGGCAGTAGGTGCTCAGAGGAAGGGCAGCAGGGAAAAAAATGTATATATACATTGTGTTCTGAGAATGGGAATTTTTTTCCAGAATATTTTGACAGATGGTCAAAACTATTTCCAGTGCTGATATCGCCATGGGATTCGTCCCAACAATAGAGGAGGAGAAACTGGGGGTCATTTTGCTTCTGTTTTATCCCTCATCAATTAAAGCTTTGTTGATTTGCCCTGTGTTGGTTTTGGGGGCTGGACATCAAGAAAAAAGAGAAAGAAAATGATAAAGATGAAGATAACAACAAAAAGAACTGTGTAGCTTGCCGTGGGGCGGGGTGCGTGTGTGGCAGCAGTGAGACGTGGGAGTAGCCCTACAGTTCTAAGAGGGCTGTGTTTGTGCCTGAAGCAAAGGGGGCTGACTATCAAGCAGCTGGGGAAGTAGGGGGTAGAGGAAAGAGAGAGCAGCCTGGTGAAGCGAGAAAGGATTTTAAGCAGTAACAGTGTTTCTTACAGTGACAGTCTTCACATGTGTGTGCCTATTGTGCCTCTGTGTTTTCTTGGCTCTTGTTTAAACTGTGAGATCGGAAGATGAGAAGCTGATTACAAATGGGAAGGCATTCTGCATTATCACAAGAACACAAAGCTTGCGGGAATTCACAGACATCTTAGGTACAGCACTGGGCTTTTTCCACAGGTAGTATAGGGTGTCCCAAGATGAAGCCGTCTAATTTTCAGTCCATATTTGGCTTACGATTAGTGCAAAGTCACAGCCAATGCTAACAGCTTCTCACCTACTCCCTTTCTCTTCCTTCCTGTCTCAGGGAGCTCTTGCTTCTGAGACCCTTGAGGATTCCTTCCTTAGGTGGAGTTTTTGACTTGTCTTTTCGTAAAGCGTGGAGATGTGAAGGAGGCCCACAGTCTCTATTTGAGTTTTTCGTGCCAAGGATGGGACCCCTAGAAACTTCAAAGAATGTTACATGAGAAACAGAGAAGTCTCAGTACAGGTCTGTGTCAAAATCACCTTTTACTGATTTGTCAGTACGACACTGTGCGTGCAAATCCTGAAGGGATTCCTTAATCGAGGGCTGTGAGAACTAGGGCTTTCCCTCTGGCTCTCCTAAAATACACGCATCTGCCCTGCACCTGCCCCAGATTCTGGCTACCCAGCCTTCTGCAAATGTTTTTATGTAGCAAACCTAGTTTATTCAGTGTCTCAGATGCTTTCACGCTGGGGTCCACAGAGCTTCCCTAAGCTGCAATGGCCTTCCCAAGGGCCTTCTTGAGTAAAAGGAACTCTTCTGACACTGAGAACTGAGTGATCCCTGAGCAGAGCCTGCCTCAGCCATACCTGCAGCTACAGCCTCAACTCAGTTGTCAGAGCCAACGTGCTGTGTATCTTCTGGTCAGTCTGTCTTCAGGAGTTGAGCAGGAGGGTACTTTGAACGTGAACTCGTGCTGGACATGCACGGAAATTCTAGGATGCATTCAGGAAAGCATCTTCTGGTAGCTTT
The DNA here is from genome assembly GCF_950005125.1 of Chionomys nivalis. Classification (NCBI taxonomy): domain Eukaryota; kingdom Metazoa; phylum Chordata; class Mammalia; order Rodentia; family Cricetidae; genus Chionomys; species Chionomys nivalis. The sequence continues at coordinate 66,503,451 of NC_080097.1, read as the reverse complement.
GGGGAGGAACATGGCCAGCCTGGTGTTGTATGATTTCCTAGCCCTGACTCTAGCCCTGCACGTGGGTCATGGAATAGTCTGATTGGCCAGTCCCATGTCACACACCTAGTTGTGTGCTAAATGAGGATGGGTAAGAGGGATGGGTTCCATGAAATAAAGATGAATTCTGATGGTGGTTGTGGTGGGGAAAGGGGGTGCAACCCAGACAGTATGGTGACAGGCTGGGAAATGAGATTCAATTGGTCTACGAGAAAGGAAGCCCTTTGCGTGTTCACAGGGTCAGACACCATAAATAGCGGCATAGTCCCTGACTACAGGAATTTTATGAGGCAGACAGAAAAACGCACAGCAAGTTGAGTGCCAGTAAAGGGGATGATCTTAAAGGCCACATATTTAATGCGCAGGAGTGGAATTCACATGTGGTAAAGCAATGTGAGAAGTAGCTGAGATGAAAAAATTTGAGTTACTCTACTGTGTGTTTAGTGTTGACAGGAGAATATTCATTACAATCTCGCCAAAATGGTCCTTCTCAGATGTCTATAATTTGTTATTAATGAAGAGACAGTGTATCTCCAGCCCTCCCCACCCCTCCCGACACACCCATGCTCACATATACTCTTCTGTTTGGTGGAGTTATCAGGGGGCAGGCCACAGGACTGGGCATCAGACAGCTGGGCCAACGATTTAGTGTCTGGTAACATTAGCCTTTTAAACTTCATTCTAGCTGCGCACGAGTGTGCGCAGGTGTTAGTGGAACACGGTCCTCTCAAGGGCTGTGAAACTGCAGTAAAACCAAGGATGGAGAAAACGAGACTTGCAGAGTGCTCTGCTGAGCAGACACAAGCTCCAAACCTTCTCCCCCCAGTAAGCAACATTCTCTTACCAGACAGAGGCAAATCTGCCACTTAAATAACCAAAGCATTTTGCATATTCAGAATCTCTAATTTTGATTCAAACAGCTGAAGTTTGGAGTCTGTTTGACTTGGTTTTGATTTCTAAGAGGTATAAGTTCAGGGTCAGTGAGATGACTCAGGAAGGGCTTGTTGCCAAGCCTGATAACTTGTGTTCGATCCCTGGGACATACAGGGTGGAAGGAGAGAACCGCTACCACAAATGCCTTCTGACCCCACATGTGCACCCTGGAACACATGTGCTTGCCTGGAACACACATGCTCCCCTGGGACACACGTGCTCCCCTGGAACACAGTGCTCCCCTGGGACACATGTGCTCCCCTCCCGATACCCAAATTAAACAAGTAAATGTAAGAAAAATTTTCACACAAATAACACGCTTTTGGAAGGTCTGTACCTTTTCTTTAACTACTTCTCTTTCAAGTAGTTATATTTAGGAAACAATCATCACGAAACTCGTTACATTAGCCTCTGTCAGATAGCATTTTATAAAATCGATCAAACGACTCATCTACAAGGGCTTATTCAATACCAGTTCTCTGAGTCAGTGGTTATTGGCATGAAAAGAATTCTGTGATTGCATTGTTAGGTAGACAGTGTAAGCACAAAGGAGGATTGTGTATTGTTTTTGAATTTAAGAAAAGTTTACAAATGTCACTTACAAATACACAGAAAAGAGCCTAGAAGACAATGTATGCAGCATTCAGCTAGTTATCTTGGCATGGTGAGATTATACATTTTTAAAATTTTTCTCTTTCTAAATATTTGTCTAAATTATTTTACATGTGTTATATCTGTACCCCAATTTGCTTGCATAAAAAATTATGTTGAATGTGTTGAGACAAGCTCCTCATTCAGGGGACTTTCAGAGACATGACATCTTTAGCCTATTTGGCTTCAAAGTTGCCTTAAACCAATGCTTAAAGCAGTATCTTGACTTGAATAAGTTCCAGCAGATTCTTGGCACACTTGGAATTTAGAATTGGGAGTGTAGCTCCTCCCTCCATCTCTGTTTCACTCCTCATGTGAGTGATTTTGACTGCAAATATTGCTGGAGAGTAGATATCAGAGTATCAGGATGATTTATCAACACTGGTATTTTTAGAACGTTCCAGAAGTGAAACAATGCTCCCTGAATAGTGAAAAATCTATGACCTACCCTGCGAGATGCTCAAAGCAGCACCGGCCATGATCATTTTATACGCCAAGTTTCATGTTTCTAGTTGAAAAATGTTAGTTAGCTAAATTCAATTCTGTTTTAAAAACATAACCTGGATTTCAAAGAGCATGGGGGAAAATGGAGACACATGGCACAGCCTGTGTCTCCTTCTCCTACAATTAAGCCATAGTTGAGAACCGGGAAAGTTTTAATCTAGTAGCTACATAAAGCTTAGGATAAAGATTCATTTTTTTCTTGGCTATGTTTAAAAACAGTATTTTTATTTATTATATGAGAATTTCATGCACTGTTTTGAATATATTCACCCCAGCTCCTCCCTCAACCACCATCTCCACATTCTCTCTCCTCCCACCAAACTTTTGAGTTTTCTTCCCTCATATCATCAAGTCCAGTTTGTGCTGTCCAACTAGTCTTGGCAGTGGGGCTAGCCTTGGCATGTGGTAGACCTACCAAGGGTCACATCATTAAAGAAAACTGATTCTCCTAGAAGCTATCAAATGCCAACAGTCTTCAGCTGGTGGTGAGATTTTATGCTCACCCCCAGCCCCCGAGCTCTGTATGATGGGTCTTTGCCTGGTTGAGATGTTTAGTTTGTATGCATGCTATCACAGTCACTGTGAGTTCAAAGGTGCAACTCCCCCCTCCCTTCACCCCCGCCTGCATCTGGAAAGCCTGGTTTCGTTGATGTCCATCGCCTCTGGTTCTCATAATCTTTTGCCTCCTCTTCTTTAAAACTCCCAGAGCCTTGTGGGTTGAGGTGTGAGACGTATGCCCCATTAGAACAGAGCATTCCATAGTCTCTTATCCTCTGCACATTGACCAATTAAGGGTCTCTGTTAATTGCCATCTACTGCAAGGAAAAAAAATTTTGGATGACGGCTGAGAAATGTTCTTATCTATAGGTATAGCAATAAATTAGTAAGAGTTGTTTGAATACTATGTCCACCTTGCAGGATGGTAGCATTGGGCATTCCCTAGAGCCTGTGACCTATCTAGCCACAGGTTCCTTCCCCCTTAGCAGTGCCAGGTGTGGGTTCGAATCTGATTCAAGGTATTAGTGTTAGATCCAATCATAAAGTGATTGTTTACTTCTATAACATTAGCAGCTCTACTGCACCAATGGGCATTTCTTCTCAGACCAGCTGTAGTTTGCAGGGTTCACTGTTTAGTGAAATTGATTGGTGCCTTTCTCCTCCAACAGCATGCATAGCACCTTCTAGAACTCTGAGGGCTAGCTTGTGGGGATGAGGATCCCAGCTGGGCACCAGCTTTATTTCTCCATGTTCTGTGACTCAAGTACATGGTACCTTAGTGTCTTTAGCAGCCGGGTCTTATCATCAGGGTCTGGAGGGATGAATATTGTGAGTTTATTTTTTGAAGCAATGTGTAAGAGAAAAAAAAAGTTTGGTTTGCATCTGAACCATCCTCCAAAAAGCTCACATGTTAAAAGATTAATTGCCAGTTAATGGCATGCAGGGAGTGATGAATGAGTCTCTTACATTCCTTAGTAACTCTAACATTGTATGAGTTAATAGATGACTTTTATTTACCAAAGCAAATCCTATAATCCTGGTAGTAATCCCTGTGTTTGATTGTCATGGCTTCCTCTATGTGAGACTTAAAGTTGATTTGTACAAATCATTTAAAAATTATTAAATTTTTAATTTAAAATCATTATTTTAAATCAATTAAAAATGTACGTTTAATTACCAGGGTGCATGAGATTAAAGTTTGAAAACATCTTAGCATCATTTGCACATGGATAAAAATTATTTTAATACAAAATACCTGTAGAGTTCTTGATTTGCTAATTCTCACTAAGCTGTCATGTAGAGGCACAATCTAGTATCTATCTTATTTGCCACCGTGCAACAAGAGGGGCAAGAAGATGAAGTGGGTTTTATGACTAGCTCACAATTTTTCTGATATTTTATTAACAAATTGGAAACAAGTTTTAGACATAACTACTAATTAATATCATTCATTTATTTATTAATTCTAGTTACTGCTTTATAAAAGCATTTTATAATACATTTCTGTTCCCTTAATTGTATCTTAAGGATAGACCCCAAAGCTTGCATCTGTTAAATCAGTTGGATGAGGTTCTCTAAGAAGGCTTATTTCCCTAAAGTATCCTATGTTTTGGACACAACAATATTGATAATAAGGAACTGATAGCTTTGTTTTCATTATATATGTAAACTATAAGAGAATTAGAAAATAGAGAGTAGGAAAAAAGAAAATTGATATACAATGATAACTATTATTACTATTACTATAATAGAGGTGAACAAGTAAACTAACTTGATATAAAATCCATAATGCAAAAGTATAAAATAACAATAGCTACAAGAATTTATTTGTGAAAGTGGAATATAAAAACAAGTAAACTGTGACTTTAAAAATCAAATATAGGGAAGAAAATAGCAGTACAGAGATTCTTTATACCATATAACTTAAGCTGATGCTACCTAAAGCAAAATGTCACAACTATAAGCTAGTTTATGTAAATCCAGAGAAACTATAAATTATAAACTTATAGTAGACACATAAAAGGGGAAAATAAATAAAAACAAGAATTATAGAACCACAAAGGAAGACAGTGAGAAAGAAAGAAAGGAAGTGTAAAATAGGCAGAATCCAATGGAAAATGGGAATAGTGAGTTCTCATCTTTTAGTGACTACTTTACATATAAATGGGTTAATTTTTTTTTGTTGTTGTTAAATGACAAATGGTCTGAGTAGATTTAAAATCAAGATGAAATTATATCCTGGCCAACAGATTCATTTTAGTTTTAAAGATGCGGAGACTGACCATGAAGGGATGGAAAAGAATGTTTTTTTGCAATAATATCCAAAGGAGAACAGTAGTAGCTACACTTACCTTAGACAAAAGGGACCACAAGCAATATACTGTCATAACAGTCAGATGCAGTGGTGTTGCTCATAGTCCTACCTACTCCGGAGGCTGTCACACAACCTTGAGAGCAGCTGGGGGAACACAGTGATATTCTGCCTCAAAAACAGAAGAACAATGAAAAAGGTCACCAGGGAGAGTGAATGCCATATGCTGTAACTGAAGGACTCTACTCTAGAAGATGTGACATTAGAAATACACATGAACTACTGTCAAAGCTCCTGAGCATAACAGCCAATATTAGCAGCTCTGAAGGAGAAGTTGCCAGCGTCGTAGTGATGGGACCGACTTCCGTATTCTGCTTCTACAGTGAAAGACCATCTGGGGAGGAGATCAGCATGGAAGCATTGCATTTGAACTATGTTTTAGAAGAAATAGGTCTAATAAACCCATCTAGAATATTCCTTCTGACTACAGTAGAGTATAGAGTCTTTTCAAGTGCACTGAGAACATTTTCTGTAGAAGTCTCAACAAATCAAGAAAGGTTGAAATCCTATCAACTTTCTTTTACTCTTTACAATGAAACTAAAAATTGTAACTAGAGGAAAACTGAAAAATTCACAAAAATGTGGAAATTAGATGCACTTACAAGACTTACAATGGCTGAATTGGCCAGAGGAGAATAAAAGATATTAAAGCTTATTATTATTGTTGTTGTTGTTATTGTTTTAAGACAGTGTCTCACTTTGTAACTCTAGTTTTCCTTCACTATGTAGACTAGGCTGGCCTAGTGGATGGAACTCAAAGAGACCCATCTGCCTCTGCCTCCCAAGTTCTGGGATTAAAGGTATGCACCATGCCTGGTTTACCTTCTAAAATCTTAAAGGCTGTGGTAGAAGGAGTCCAAAGAGAAGATCTTATAGTCATTAATTTGTAAGAAAAAAGAGGCTGAAAAAGAAGGGAGTTAACTTTATAGCAACAGGCTCTAGAAGAATACCATGTGAGGAGAAGGGAAGAACAAAGAGTGCGCTGAAATAATCAAGATAGAATAGAGAACAACAAAAAACGGACGAAGGAAACTGAGGTTTTTGTTGTTTTTAAATAATTAGCCAGATCAAAAAACTTTTGACTAGAAAGCAAAAGATAGAAGATACAAATAAAACAATAAATGAAAGGGAAGGCATTATAAATTGTTACACAGAAATACACAGGACCATAAGAGGTGACTATAAGTATTTATATGCAAAAACAATGACTATTCTAGTAGAATCCTCTGGTTATGATTTTTTCCATGTATCATTTCCTTACAAAAATTATGTTGCTATTTTATGACCTCTTTTAAACAGGATATCAGGAGTATCTTTGCAAATTATTCAGTAACTATAGTAATCTTTTTATATTTGGGGGAATATTATTGTCGTTGGGGCAAAACACCCAAGAGTAATCATTTAAAACGGGGAAAGGTTAGTTTGGGCTCATGGTCTCAGAGCGCTCCATTTACTGGCTCTGTTGTGTTTAGGACCACAGAAAGAGCATCATGGCAGTTGGACCATGTGGGAGGAGAGTGCTCATAGCCTGGTGGTCAGGAAGGAGAGAGGGGGAGGAGGACACAGGCAGAGAGGCAGAGAGAGACCGAGACTGAGGTATGCCTGGTTCTATAACCACTTCAAGGTCATGTTTATATATTTTCAAATCTGATCCCACCTATGAAGATTCCAACACATCCTAGTTCTACCACAGGATGGTGATTGGGCATCTGGCACATGACCTTTGGGACAGAGGTCAGATCTAAGTCATAACAGTTCATGTGAATTAAAACAGAAAACTTGCAATTTTGTTTCCCCTGTATCCTGGAAGGGGAAATATATACACACTGTTCCATCTGTTCAGTCATAAGCTGCGTACAAAAATCAAGACAGAACATTTATATCATCTCTGAAAGTCTTTCATGTCCTGGCCCCTAGCTCCTTGCAATCTTGTTCCTGTAGTTTCAGTGTTTCTTAGATGTCATATAAATGAAAGCAGACTATTCAATATTTTAAGTCAGGCTTCTTTCACTCAAAATAATGCATTTGGGATTCACCCACGTTGTACATGCCAGTGTCTGGTTCTTATTTGTGAGTGGTGGGGACAGCAAATGTCTAGGTTCATTTTAACTTGAATTATAAGGAGCATAAAATGGAGAGAAAAAAGAGCAACTGACCAATCAACAGCTGTGTGAAAAACAGCTGGAAAAGACTACACCACACATATAAGTGATGGCTTAAAGTTCATCACAGCTGACCTAGCTTGTGAGAAGTTTTCTAGACTGTTGACAATAATCGATCTAGAAGCAGCAAGAACTTCTTATGAACCCCTCTCCTATTCCGAAGCTCCTCCGCTTTGTTGTGATCCTGATACTCTTTGCTCCAGTCAGCGTATGCTGTGACTTCATTCTTAAAATTCTTGTTTAGATGTGTTCTGAGCTCTGGTCTGGGCGACATGTTCTAAGTGCTACCTTGCTTAACTGCTGGTATTGGTGGGAATTGCCCCACCCTATCCTTTTTTCTGGCTAGCATCTGCAGTGTCTCAATAGAATCTTTTAGATTACTCAGAGTCTCAAGGTTCTTAACAGGAGTAGCCCATGACTCGGACAGAAGACTGTGATCTCTACTAATGTGAAATAAGACTCTGTGGTCTGAGGGTTGACTTGAGCTCATTATATTGAGAGACTGACAGCAAAAGAATCTCTGAAAAGTGCAAGTTATTGTTGAATCAGAAAATTTACATATTTTAAAAACATCTTCATTTGGAAGGGTGTCTCCTACAGCTCTTTGTAAGAGGACAAGTAGGGTGGCTTACATCACTAGAGTTATTCAGATTTAGAGGTCTCAAATCCATACATTAAACCTACAAACATGCATCTACCTTTCTATTGCGGTGAGGAAACACCAGGACCAAGGCAGCTTACAGAACAGACTGTCTATGTGTTTGCAGTTCCAGAGGGAGAAGAGCATCACAGCAGAACCAGGATGAACAAGCGGCCCCCTCTCCTAACAGCAGGTGGCAGGCATGGCAGCAGGACCCGAATGTTGAGAGCTCACGTCTTGAAGGGCAAGCAGGAAGCAGAGAAAATGAGCAGGAAGTGCTTCCACCAATGACCTGCTACATCCTGCAAGGCTCCGCCTCCCAAAGATCCTACAACTCCCCAACATCTACCTGCTAGGGATCAAGTGTTCAAATGTCTGACAATGGGGACAGTTCTCATTCAAACCATCACACATGTTCATCTTGCTTTTCCTGGTCACCTACATATTTCTATACTTTTTCTTCCTTTGGCTCACCTGAATATGGTGTTTGTAGCTGAACTCAGAGCTACACCTTGGAAATTCACTTATTATTCCCTGGCTATATCTCCATCTGTGGATTATCTGATGCTTTAACTTGGGATTTATCAACTTTATGTTGGTGAAAAAGTGATATATATTTACTAGAAATTTTGCCTTTAATTTTGAATTTCACAGGGATCTCCTACAAATGTCATTGGAGAGAACATGGCCTCTCTAATAATGTCCTTTTTGTGATGGGAATTTCATTAATTTGATTTTTTGTTTAATTTTGATAAATTTGTGTTTTTTTGATAAATTTGTATTGTTATACATTTTAAATAAAATTATTTTTTCAGTGCTACTTAAAAAAAGAAAAAGTCAAATATGTTTTACTTTTCACAGTTTCAGAAGGAAAATTCAAGGTTCTTACCTATGGCTCTTTGGAATTAAGCAGACACTTTTGCATCAAAGCAATGTCTGTCAGTGCGGATCACATACCAAGGCTAGCCCATTCTGTCTATATAAAGAGAAGCTACCATCCATTTGCAGTAAGAAGACCATCAAGCTAGATGGGCACTTGTGAGGATTTCACTGAGACAGTAGTGCAGGTTTTTTTTTTTTTAAATTTAATTTTATTTTTATTTTTCCACGTGCTGGCCTCTCAGCAGAACCTCTCGCAAGCCTGGCAGTGGCTGTCCTCTTACACCCCCGCCCCCCCCACCTCCACAGACGTCAGCAGAGCTATTGTATGCATTTTGGGTGGCAAGGATGAGTGACAGTCCTTGTTTTCTTACTGTGTTCTTTTATAAAGTGCCTTATTTTAATTCACCGAATTCTTAAAACTCTGATGTAGGCAACTTACCTCCACTCTAGATTTGAGAAATTCTATCTAGAGATGGTTATGCACTTGCTTACAGTCTCTCAGTGTGGTGGATCTGGAACTCAACCGCAGCTGTCTCTGACTCCAGAACCTCCTGTTCCCCAGATGACCGGGTAACTCTTCAGACTGGTAAAATGAATGATGAGGTTAGAGAGCTCTTCCTTAAAGGAACAAGACGAATAAAGAAGAAGAATAAAGGAAGCCAAAGAAGACGAGAGCATGGGAGTAGAAAGATTAGTGTGGAATCAGCTGACTCAGGGGTGAACACACTGCCAAAGGAGGCAGGCGAGTGAGTTATGCTCTCTCACCACTAGGTGACACCATTGACACCTCACCTGCTGCTGGAGGAGGTGAAGTGGCAGTGATGAGCTTGGGAGTCTGGAAGCAGGAAAGAAGGCATAGAGGAAAGTTAGGGAGGAATCTGCATATCACCTCAAAAGTGGAAGTAGGAAGCAGCGAAAACGGATATCAGCCACCCAGTTTTATGAGAAAGGAATCCAAAGGGCAAGAACCAGTCAGGACCTGTTGATCTTCATGTAATTCATTAATATGTCTCCCAAATACCAAGTCTACATGATGTCAACATAGGGACTGAGCAGGGAATCTGGAGTCGGGCGTCTCAGGTTTGTCTCTGCTGTTAGTCACCAGCCTAAACCTGAGCCTCGCGGCTCCTTTCTGTGTGAAAGGAGGGAGCAGCGGCTACCTCAGGGATGTCTTGTGATAAAGGTGGAGGGAAGCCATAGGAGAGGCTTCCAGCAGTGCCCCGTGCAAGTTCTTGGTAAATATCACCTGCGTTATGCTGTTATTAGTGAGAACTCAAAACAAGAGCAGTAAAATAAAAAGCAAATGAGTTAAGAAAGCGTCGCAAACAGTGACAGAGACTTCCCAGCTCAAAGAATACTACGATTTCTTTCAATTTCTTTCTCTTTTGTTGACTGCGGATAAAATTCTGTCCAATTATAAGTGCGTTGCTTTGGAGCACCCACCTGCCCCTTACACTTTAATAGAACGCTCTATCTTCGTATAGCTTGCGATTAGCGACATACATTATTCATAGTTGACTCAAGACGAAGTTAGCCTTTGAGGTCGCATCAGCTCCCATTTGAGCCCACTGCCATCTTCTCTCTCCCGCTGCTGTCCTCCACTAACCCTCTGACTCCGCCCACATTTTCAGGCATCATCTGCTCTTTAGCTGCTGGGACTCACACTCAGGGAAGTAACTGAGAATGCTTTTGTTGGTGTCTTCCGAGTCCAAACGCAGTGAAATTACTTCCTCCCGGTTTTGCCCCATGACACCCAAAACCCAAGTGAAGTCAATCCTTCGGTCTCAGGAATCAGAGATTGGATTCGAGGCAGATGTCACTATCGTCCCCAGGGACAGGCACCCTTGCAAAGACTTGCTTGTGAGAAAGCAGCAGGCGATGCTACCCACAAGAGATAATGAAGAAGAACTGTGAGCTCAGTGGAGGTAGGCGGAGTGCTGAGACCTTCCTTAAACCAGGAGTGAAGTCACTACCAAAGACAGAGTCCATTGAACATCAGCAAGATTTCCGAGATCTCAATTTGTTTAACGTTCTTTTCTTCATTTTGAAAACCAGCGTCTCTTGCACCTAGGAAAATTTATGCCTTACACACTGTTTCCATTTTACCATATTTCAACATTATCAGTGTGGCCAAGGATCGAGAATCGTTTCCTTAGGTGGTCTGTTTTCCTTCCGTAGCAATAAGACTTCTAGTTTTAAGGCCACCATAGCATTCCTTACAGCTAGGAATAATCATGTGTTTCCATGTTAGTAGGGTCGGAGCAGGCACACGATTTGTACCTTCAGGGAAACCCTGAAGGAAAAGTATCTGCCCATCTCACTGCCCTTTCTCCTTCCATTTAGCTGCATAGCAGATATGAAGCCTGGAGCTCTCCCACATCTGGAACCATGTTCTTAAAGTCTCCCTAGGGCCAACCGCACAGAAAGTCGGTTGGCGTCTGGGTTTGTGATGAATTATTTGGACTCCTGGACCAGCACTGGTGACTTTGGGCCCTTTCTTGCAGCAGGAAAGTTCATACGTTTAAGCTCAGCTTCATTTATTTATTTATTTATCTATTTATTTATTTATTTATTTATTTATTTATTTTCGAGACAGGGTTTCTCTGTAGCTTTAGAGCCTGTCCTGGAACTAGCTCTTGTAGACCAGGATGGCCTCGGACTCACAGAGATCTGCCTGCTTCTGCCTCCCTAGTGCTGGGATTAAAGGTGTGTACCACCACTGCCCAGCTCCTTTATGTTTTATCCTATATAGTTGTATTTAATTCTAGCTGTGTGTAGCTTGTAGACTGTTACATGTTAACTAAGCACCCATCACACGACAATTGTGACTACATACTAAATATACCTCAATTTCACTCACAAGGAGGCAATGTTTTGTTTTGCTGCAGTTAATGTGTGCGACGCTTCACTTTGATTTTTTGGCACCTGTCTTTTCCCTAGATGTTCTAGGTGGTCTGACTGTGCCCAGAGTTGGATGGTAGAAATGGAGGAGAGGGAAGGGGGTATGTGCAGGCCATCCTCGAAGGAAGCTCCCTGGAAATGACTACAGAGCAGTTTTGGAACATCTCCCTGGGCATTGTTTAGGTCCATAGTCATACTTAGCTAGAAGAGCAGCAAAGGGATCTTTAATCCGGGTGCAGTTTCTTAAGCTAAATCTAGGCTTCTGTTATTGAGGAAGAAGCAGAGGAGAAATGATACACTAGTCGGCTAGCAATTCTACGAGCTCACATCCTCTCTCACCTTCCATCCCCAGAGGCTCTACAGTGACCTCTGAAGGATCAGGACTGCCACTGTCTTGTAGCTGCCTTGACATCTGGGCATGACTGGGTTATACCTCAGTTCCAGAAAAGAACTGCCTTGTTAGTTAGTGGTGGAGAGGTCTGGCTCCCATGGCCTATTTAAAATCATTTTCTACATGAAAATGAAGCTGAAGCTATTAGTTGGAAGGATCACATTCCACAGTGAATGAATCTTATTAGAACCATGTTAATTAAGTATATGTTTCTATAAGATACATATGAAATATACCTATTACTGACATTTCAGTTTTTCAAGACAATGTATGTCCTTGGGATATGTATTGTAGGGAAAGCGAAGGTGTGAGAAGGTTGGGTAGCCAAGGGGCAGACTGTAAAGGATTTCATCATTTGCTTACTAAGCTTTTCTCCTCTCTCCTTTCCCCCTTGACCACTCAGAGAAGGAGCCTACACCTTCCTGTTGTAGTGAAGCAGACTGGAGATGGTTGCTTAGAAGATGTTCAGACAATCCCATATCCTTTGCAGTGACTGGGCCAGGCAAAGCAGGTCTACATATTCAGTAATCCGGTTATATGATCACTTCTCAAGCTTTCAAACAGGTTCCCAGGGTGTCTATTGAGCCAGACCTGGTCATTTTCACTTGGCGTCTTGGCAGGATCTCACTTCTGTCTTCCTGCTTCTTCTTATTTCTTGGCACCATGCATCACCATTGCATTGAGATGTTGCAACTGTCTTTCAGCAGGAGCAGCTACAGCTTTTGAAGGGCAGTAGATCAGAGAGAACAGAGCAAGCACCCTGATGACATCATACTTAAAGTTCAAGTCATCGTAGGGTTTTCATCTGAATCAAACACCAAGCCCTTTCCCTTGTTGACATGATGGATCTTATTTTAAATTGTACATAAGTGAATAGAGAGAAATGTACATATGAGGTCCAGGGTCCAGGAATAGTCCAAATGCTTCTTAAATCAGAAGCTCCACTCCCAGTAGGAGTATCTCTTTAACATAACATAATAAACAATAGTATTCCCAAAGCCTGGTCAGTGGCGGTTCAACTTCAGAATGTGTCCGTGTTGCAGATTCCCTTAGGGAGTCAGAGGATGATGTGGGATTTCCCTCTGTATGCTGTGAGTACCATTAATGAATAAAGAAACTGCTTTGGACCAATAGCAGGGAAGAACTTAGCTAGGAGGGGAAAACTAAGCTGAATACTGGGAGAAGGAAGCAGAGTCAGAGAGAAACCATGTAGCGAGACACAGATTACTAGAAATGGGTTAAATTAAGATGTAAGAGTTAGCCACTAAGAAGCTAGAGCTAATGGGCCAAGCAGTGTTTTAAATAATATAGTTTCTGTGTGGTTATTTTGGTTCTGGGTGACCGGGATGAATAAGCAGCCTCCTCCTTACAAGAGGGGGTGACTAGCTTCATTCTAATGCTGGGGATGTCCAGTACTGATGTGATGTGTTCACTAAAGGTGTCAGGAGAGTGAAGAGCTAGCAAATGATGAGGAACCGCTGGTAAAGAACCTTTAGCTAAGGTAGAAAAGTAAAATGCACCGAGAGTGTAGACTTCATGACCAGACCTGGCTTTAGATAATGGCTCTACCCTCTCTGACACCCCGAGTCTCATTTCCTCATTTACAAGAGAGAACAGTGCAACCGTGTCTAAGATGATGACCAATATTCAGTGTGGATTTTATGTAAATGCCAGGATAAAAGTACAATGAACCAGGCATGTTGTTATGATTAAGACTAGTGACACCCCTGGTGGACTCCTGATGGGTTTTTCGAGAGCTGGTGAGCTCCCAGACTGTGACATTGGGAGGCAGGCTGTTCTGTGTACAATGATTATGTGATTACTCACCTTTGATTCTCTTGGTAACTTTTTAAAAATTTATTTTTTAAAAAACCCTCTTTTTTCATTTTACGTATCAATTCCAGTTCCTACACCCATCCCTCCTCTCATTCCTTGGACCTCCCTCCCAGTCCCACCCACCACCTCAGAGAGGGTAAGACTTCCCATGGGAAGTGACCAAAATCTAGCACATTGCTTTGAGGCAGGACCAAGACCCTCCCCACTTTGTCTAGCCTGAGCAAGGTATCCCTCCAAAGAGAATGGGTTTCAAAGTCAGTACAAGCAATGGGGATAAATCCTGGCCTCGATGCCAGTGGCCCCATATCTTGGTAATTTTGAGTATCCTGTCAATCTTTAGACAAGAGGAAAATCATTCTTACTAAATTTCAACATTTTTGTGGCCCACAGGTTGAAATGGCTATTTTTCCAGTTACACTTTGTTTTCAGGAAGGATAATGGAAGAAAGGACCTAAGTGTTGGTGCCAGGCACGTAGTAGGTGCTCAAAAATGCAATTTGAATTGCTTGAAGTTTGGATGCAGCAAACTGATTATTTCCCACTGGATTGAATGATGTCAGGAAAGACATGGAGAAAAGAATAATCCAGATTCTGTCACTGTTTCTATGTCTTCCTTTTCCCCGTGTGTGTGTGTGTGTGTGTGTGTGTGTATGTGTGTGTGTGTGTATGTGTGTGTGTGTGTGTGTAGGTATGCATTGTGTGGACACCAGAGATCGTTGTCAAGTGACTTTTTATTTTATGTATATGGGTGTTTTGCTTACATGTATGTCTGTGTACTGTGTGTGTGCAGTGCCTGTGGCGACCAGAAGAGGGCATCATATCCCTTGTGATGAGAGTTACAGATGCTTGTAAGTCACTGTATGGCTTCTGAGTATTAAACCTGGGTCCTCGGGAAGTATAGTCAGTGATCTTACCTCTGAGTCATTTCTCCAGCACCTCTACCTTACTTTTTTCCTGTGTATTTTTCCTTTTATTGAAAATAGATTTTCCTCCCTTGTATAGTATATTCTGATTACTGTTTCCTCTCCTACTCCTCTAGCTCCTTTCCACACCCCACACCCAGATCCACCCTTTCTGTCTCGCATTAAAAAACAAACAAGCTTCTATGGGATATTAATAAAATAGAATATAATATGATGACTAAAACTAACACATTGAAATTGGACAAAACAAGCAAAGAAAAGAGCCAAAGAGAAAGCACAAGAAACAGACTCAGTGTTTACACACTCAGGAATCCCATAAAAATGCTACACTGCTAACTACAACATATATGTGAAGGGCCTGTAGGGTAAAAAGAGAGAAAAAATATGTATGAATCAAAACAAATAAAAATAATAAGATATATATATTATATAAAGGAAGAACCCTGACATGACACTATGAGACAAGAGACCTCCAAAGCTGCTGTTGATTGAGTTCGTTTCCTGTTGGCGTCTACCGCTGGGCACACCGCCTACACTTAGAGCAGTTTGCCTCCCCTGTGAGACTCCTTTGGAGGAAACTGAATTTTCATCAGCAAGTGGTTATCGATGGGAGATTGCTTCTGGGTTAGAGATAGGGACATGTGTCCCCTTCTCCTTTCAGCTTCAGGACCCCAATGGTGCAGACCCACGCAGGCCTTGTGCGTGCTGCCTCAGGCTCCAGGAGGTCATAAGTGTGTTGAGCATGTTGTCTTAGAGGCTTTGTTCTCTCGGTGCCCTCCTGTCCCTCTGGCTCTTACACTCTTTTTGCTTCATCTTCCTCTGTGTTCCCTGAGTCCTGAGGTGAAGGATTTTGTAAATATCATTCCACTTAGGGCTGAGTGTTCCAGGATTTTTCATTCTCTGTGTAATATCTGGTTGTATATTTGTTCCTATCTGCTGCAGGAGGACACTTCTCTGATGATGGCTGAGTAAGGCACTAAATCTATTAGTACAGCTGAATGCCTTTAGAAATCATGTTATTGCTACTTTATGTCCATTCTTTAGAGAACAATAGTATTTGGCCTTACCCTGTGTTCCCAGGATATCTAGTCTCAGGGTCTTAGTCACATAAGTAGTGTCAGTTACGGGTTGGTTCCTTCTTGCGGAGTGGTTCTTCAGTAAAAGCAGATACTGGTTGGTCACTCCTACAAACTTCATGCCACCCTTGTCCTAGCAGATCTTGCAGGGCAGGAGACCAAAGAGTTTGTGGCTGGGTTAGTGTTTATGTTTCCTCTTTGGTAGCATGCAGACACTAGTGTGAAGGGGTGAAGGCTCTATGTGGGAACTAGCATGGCCATGGCCACTGAATAGTGTAGGTGTTGTCTTTAGCAATGGGGCCTTGTCAGTCTGTGAAGAGCAACGTATAGATTAAGCAAGAGCCTGTGCTGTTTGGGGGTTCCTATAGGACCCCTTTGGTCAGCAACTTAATTAGATGTAACCCAATTCCAGTACACACACACACACACACACACACACACACACACACATATCAGGAAGCTTCTACTGTATTAGATTTCCATACTACCTCTCAATTGCCTCTTAATTTTAGCTCTGTCTGTATTCCTTCCCTCATACTCCGCTTCCTCCCCCACATACTCCTTTTTCAGTACTGCATCCATTAATAACTATTCTATTTCCATTTCCTAGGGAAATCTATCTGTTCCTTCAAGTCCCTTACTCTATATGCAAACTCTGTGGCTCTGTGGATTGTAACTTGGTTATTATTGACTTAACAGTCAATATCAACATATGAGTTAATACATACCATATTTCTCTTCTTTCTGGGTTACCTCATTCAGGATTTTTTCTAGTTCCATTCATTCATCTGAGAATTTCATGATTTCATATTTTTAATGGCTGAGCAATATTCCATTGCATAAATGAACCACTTTTTCTTTATCCATTCATCTGTTAAGAGACATATTGGTTCTTTTCATTTTCTAGCTATTATAAATAGAGCAAGTGGTTGAGTAAGAGTCTCTGTGGTAGGATGAAGCATACTTTGGGTACATGTCCAAGAGTGGTATTGTTGGATATTGAGGTCGATCAATCTCCGTGTTCCTGAGGAAGCACCACACTGATTTCCACAGTACATCAGATTTGCACTCCCGCCAGCATGGACGAGCACTCCCCTTACTCCACATCCTCACCAGCATGAGCTGCCTCTTGTTTTTATTAATCTTGGCCACTGTGACAGCTGCAAGATGAAATCTCTAAGTTTTGATTTGCATTTCCCTGATGACTAAGAAAGTTGAACATTTCTTTAAGCATTTCTCAACTACTTAAACTTTCACTTTTGAGAATTCTCTGTTTATATCTGTACCACATTTTTATTTGGGTCATTTGTTTTCTTGACAGCTAGTTTTTTGAGTTATTCATATATTTTGCACATTACCCCTCTATTGGATATGTAGTTGGTA
Source organism: Chionomys nivalis (assembly GCF_950005125.1). NCBI lineage: Eukaryota > Metazoa > Chordata > Mammalia > Rodentia > Cricetidae > Chionomys > Chionomys nivalis. The sequence continues at coordinate 66,486,262 of NC_080097.1, read as the reverse complement.
AAAATATTTTCCCATTCTGTAGGCTGTGTCTTTGTCCAAAGGGCAGCGTCCTTTGCCATCAGAAGCTTTTTAGTTCCATGAGATTCCATTTATTAATGGTTGATTTTAGTGCCTATGCTAATGGTATTCTGTTCAGAAAGTCTTTTCTTTTGCCAGTGTGTTTAAGGTTACTCCTCAGTATCTCCTTTATCACAGTCAGTGTATTTGGTCTTATGTTGAGGTGTTTGATCCATTTGAGTTGAGGTTTGTGCAGGGTGATGAGGATGGATCTATTTTGATTCTTTTACATACAGCTATCCAGTTTGTTCAGCACCATTTATTGAAGATACTTACCCCCCAGTGTGTATTTCTGGCTTCTTCATCAAAATTAAGTGCCCATAGGTATGTGGCTTTATGTTTGGGTCTTTAACTTGATCAACATGTTTGTTTTTATGGCAATGCCATGTGTTTGTGTTACTATAGCTCTGTAGTACAACTTGAAGTTGAGGATGGTGATACCTCTAGCAGTTCTTTTATTATTCAGAACTGTTTTAGCTGTCCTGTTCTTTTTTATGCTTCCATATGAAGTAGAAGATTATCTTTCCAAATCTGGAAGATTGTATTGGAATTTTGACTGGGATTGCATTGAATCTGTAGATTGCTTTTTGTAGACTGGCCATTTTTACTACATTAATCCTATCAATCCACGAGTGTGGGAGATCTTTCTTTTGATATCTTCTTCAGTTTCTTTAATGTTTTCAAATTTTTATCATACAAATCTTTCCCTTGCTTGGTTAGTTACCCCCATGAGACTGTATATTATTTGAAGCTTGTAAAGGGTGTTGTTTCTCTGATTTTTTTCTCAGTCCATTTGTCATTTGTAGATAGGAGGGCTACTGATTTTTATGAGTTTATTTTCTATTCATCTACTTTGCTGACAGCATTTATCAGCATTAGGAGTTTTCTATTGGAATTTTTAGGGTCCTTTATATACTTTCATACCACCTGCAAATAAAAATATTTTGACTTTTCCTTTCCAAGTTGTAGCTTCTTGATATCCTTCTATTGTCTTATTGTTCTTGCTAAGTCTTCAAGTACTATATTGAATAGGTATGAAGAAGATGGACATCATTGTTTCGATCTTGATTTTAGTAAGATTGTATTGAGTTTCTCTATATTTAAGTTGATGTTGACTGTTGGACTTGCTGTAAACAGTCTTTATTATGTTGATGTATTCCCATTGTATCCCTAATTTCTCCAGGAATTTTATCATGAAGGGATACTGGCTTTTGACATGACCTTTTCTGCATCTAATGACATAACCATGTGATATTTCTCTTTCAGTTTGTTTATACGGTGGATTATATTTATCAATTTGCATATGTTGGACCATTTCTGCTGCCTCTGGAATGAAGCCTACTTGATCATGGTAGATGATCTTTTGATAAGTTCTTGGATTCAGTTTGCAATTATTTTAATGTGAATTTTTGAGTCTATGTTCCTAAGGGAAATTAGTCTGTAATTCTCTTTCTTTGTTGGGTTTTTGCATGGTTTTGGTATTAGGGTACTTGTGGCTTCATAAAGTAAATTGAATAATGTTCCTTCTACTTCTATTTTATGGAATGATTTGAGAAGTATTGACACTAACTCTTTGTTGAAAGTCTGGAAGAATTCTGTGTTAAAACCATCTAGCTTTCGAACTTTTATGATTGGGAGATTTTTTTCTTCTTTCACACAATACGTCTGAACTGCGGTTTCCCTCCCTCTGCTCCTTCCAGCCTTCCCCTCACTAACCACCGCCCCTTTACCCCAGATCCACTCCTCGGGGGACTTTTAATGACTGCTTCTATTTCACTGGGGGTTATAGGTCTATTTAAATTGCTTATTCTATCTTGATTTAACTTTGTTAAGTGGTATCTATTTAGGAAATTATCCATTTCTTTTACATTTTCCAATTTGGTCGAGTACAGATTTTAAATTATGTCCTTATGATTCTGTAGTTTTTTCCCATGTCTGTTGTTAAGTCCCTCCTTTTCTTTCTAATTTTATTAATTTGGATATTATCTGCATTTTATTTAATATGTGTATAGGTTTGTCAATTTTTCTGATTTTCTCAAAGAACCAACTCTTTGTTTCATTGATTTTTTGCATTGTTTTTTCTTGTTTCCATTTTATTTATTTCGGCCTCGAGTTTGATTATGTCTTGCTGTCTACTCCTTTGGGGTGCGATTTCTTCCTTTTGTTCCAGAGTTCTTGTGTCTGCTGTTAGGTTACTAGTATGAGAACTTTCAAGTTTTTCTGTTTTATCTGTTGTTGTTCATATAAAGCTTTAATCCATGATAGTCAGATAAGATGCAGGACGTTATTTCAACTTTCTTGTATCTGTTGGGACTTGCTTTGTGTCCAAGTATGCAGTCAATTTTGGAGAAAGTTCCATGAGTTGCTGAGAACAGTATATATTTTTTTTTGTGTTTTGGTGAAATGTTCTGTAACTTTTTGTTAGGTCAGTGCTTTTCACCCTTCCTAATGCCATAGCCCTTTAATATAGTTCCTCATGGTGTGGTAACACCCAACCATAAAATTATTTTCATTGCTATGTCATAACTATATTTTTACTGCTTTTATGAATTGAAATGTAAATATCTGATATGTAGGACATCTGATATTTGAGCCCCACAGTTTGAGAAACACTGTGTTAGACCCATTTAGTTTATAATGTCAGTTAGTTCCACCATTTCTGTTTAGTTTTTGTCTGGATAACCTATCTATTGGTAGGAGTGTGTAGTAGGAGACCACTTGTTTGCTTGTTCATTCCTGGCCACCCAAACTGCTGTATTTAATTGATACAGAAACTGTATTAATTAAATCACTGCTTGGTCCATTAGCTCTAGGTTTTTATTGACTAACTCTTACGTCTTACTTTAACCCATTTCTAGTAATCTGTGTATCACCATGTGGCTGTGGTTTACCCGGTAAAGTTCCATCTGCCTCCAGTGGGGCTACATGGCTTCTCTCTCACTCTGCCTTTTTTTCCCCCAGCATTCAGTTTAGTTTCCCCACCTAGCTCTGTTCTATCCTATCACAGGCCCAAAAGGGCTTTCTATTAACCAATGGTATTCACAACATAGAGAGGGGAACCCCACATCACTGCCACTTTTCTATTTAAATAAGAAGGAAGGTTTTAACTTTAACACAGTAAAATTACATATAACAAAACAGGTATCAAGCAAGAATTACAGTTATTATATTTATATCTGCTTTATCTTTTATTATAACTAAGGAAAACTATAATTATAATTATCTATTCTTTAACTCCATCAAAGACCCCAGAAAGATATAATATTACCTAAATTAACAGGAAGTGCATTGTAAGCAACTTCCAAAGCTCTAGGATTGATTGAGACATCTTGCTGCCTGTACAGTCACCCAAAGTTTCACTGGGGCATCCATCTTCAGCCTACAGGCCCACAGTATCCAGCAGATTTTTCCACGAAGCAGGAAATTTCAAAGACTGTTCCACTTGTATTGGCAGTTTGTCAGTCACTTTCTTCTGTGTCCTGCAGAATGTCTGGCAGACTCTTTTATGAAGCAGGGACCCCGAAGGAGCATCTCACCTTTAGGCAAGTTCAGCAGTAACATCTCTGTGGGTCCTGTATGCCCAGTTCAAACAGCATAGCATCAAGCAGTGTAGGCAAGAGCAGTTTCTTGCCCAAATGGCTAGCAAACTCCATAAGGAGCCTCTTCGATGCCCATCTTTTTCTTGAAGTAGATTGGTGCTGCCAGGAGCAGCTGTGTCTCATTGTCATGAAAAGTCCTAAGTTCTTAAAACATTTTAAATGCCATATTTTGTAGCCTTTGAAAGGTTTGAAGACTGCCTATCCATCAGAAATACATCTCTGTACATCTAGAAAACCTAACTAATATGACTACAAGCTTGACTATTACAGAAGATTATATTAACCTATATTTCTTAATTATACATTACATTTTTAAATGAGCTACACAAACACAATACCCTAATCAAGAGCACAAATATACATATAACAAAACTGACCTCAAATTTATATCAATAAAGCAAGATCCATACCAATACAAATCTCTGTAATATATTCCCCTTGAAATAAAAACAAACATTTATAAACAATATTTGGGAATATAACACAGTTCTCTCCAAACTGCTTCCTGCTTTTTGTTGGGTGAAGTATTTTTGGAGGTGTTCACAGTGACTTTTCAGGGGGTCTCAGTCCATCAAACCACATTAGTCTGGAATTAATCCACAGGTTCTCATCTGAGGAAACAAAAGCAGAATCTTTTTTCCAAAAGAACATATCCTTAGACCCAAATTTTGAAAACAAAATACGTTTAAAGTACATATTTTGGTTATTTAGCTTCTTCACAGTCAAAAAAATCAAAGAAAACACAATAATATACATAATCCAAACTCTCTGTGTATAGTCCATCTTTATGTGGCTTATTTTTCTTACTCTATTGCTTTTTCTACAAGTTTAATATTTATTTTATTATCTTTACTCCTTTAATCTATGATTGCCTGTACTCTGTCTCTTTAAAGACTTTGTTTTATTTCTTAAAAAACATTTCTATACTCTTTTTCTTCTCTCTCCCAAACCTACATACATTTATGCAACACTGTGACCCATTTAGAAGTCTTTTCCATCTGAATTTGTCTTTATCGTGTATCTGTAATCCTTTTCTGAGCAGGAAATATTTCTTAAAATGCTAAGCGCTTCTTCAAAACATAAGTAGTAGCATTGCTAGGGCAAATATGCTTGCTCTGCCCAGTCTGACGTGACAGAAGTCGGTTCACTGCCTCTTAGATTGTCTGGTGGAAGCTGTCCTCACCACTTCAATTCTGATAATCATTTGGCCCATGCTGCCACCAAGTAACTTGCAGCACACTGACCACAAACCCCATTTAAGTGCTCAGCCTCCCGATAGAGCCAGAGTTCACGGTGGCATCACAGTCCAGAGAGCCACTATTTTAAAACCACATGGCTTTTTTTCTGCTACCGCTGAATCAGGAAAACTTCTCTTAAAGGAGCCAAGATGTTAAGCGGTGCTTAAGTCTGTTTGTTTTTGGTTTGTGTGTTTGTATTTTTGCCTGGAATTTTTTTCTGAAACTCTTTCAGGTTTTAAGTGGATTTTAGTTGGCCACATTGGCACCAATTTGAAGAAGGAGACTGATTGTTTGCTTGTTTGTTTCCCGGCTGCCCAGACTTCTGAAATAACCACACAGAACCTGTGTTAATTAAATCGCTGCTTGACCCATTAGCTCTTGCTTCTTATTGGCTATTTCTTACATCTGACTACAGTGGGGCTACATGGCTTCTCTCTGATTACACCTCCTTTCTCCCAGCATTCAGTTTAGTTTTCCCTCGCCTAGCTTCTGCTCTTCCCTATCACAGGCCCAAAAGAATGTCTTTTTAAATTAGTGCTATTCACAGCATGCAGAGGGGAATCCCATATCAAGAGTAGGGTACTGTAGTCTTCTGCTATCAGTGTGTGAAGGTCAATTTTAACTGTAGTAGTATTTTATGAACTTGGGTGCTCTTTTTGTTTGGCATATAGATATTAAGAACTTCAATGTTCTCTTGGTAGATTTTTTCTTTTATGAGTATGTAGTGTCTTTCCCTAGCTCTTCTGGATAGTTTTGTTTTGAAGTCTATTTTGTCAGATATTAAAATGGTTACATCAGATTGCTTCTTATATCCATTTGTTTTATATATATCTATACATGATGCTGAGGTCCATTCTGCTGCATCCATTCTGTCACTTTGAGGAATTGAGAGCATTGATATTGAGAGGTACTGATTAACAATGTTTGTTGATTCCTGTTATGCTGTTATTGTTGTCGTCGCTGTTGTTGTGTTGTGTCCCTGTGCTTTGGGATTATTTATTTTCCATATTTTCTTGGGTATGGTTAGCCTCTTTAGGTTGGAGTTTTCCTTCTGGTGCCTTCGGTAGTGCTGGATTTGTAGATAGATATTGCTTAAAGTTGGTTTTGACCAGAATGTCTTATTTTCTCCAGAGATAGTAGTCTGGGCAGGCATATGTGGTCTCTTAGCATCTGTAGAACATTTGTCTAGGCTTTTATGGTTTTTGGAATCTTCACTGAGAGAAGTCAACTGTCATTCTAATAGGTATGCTTTCATATGTTGCTTTGACTGTTTTCCCTTGCAGCTTTTAATATTCTTTCTTTGTTCTTTATGTTTAGTGTTTTGGTTATGTGCTGAGGGGAATTTCTTTTTTGGTCTTGTTGACAGAGTTTCTGTCCTGCCCGGTTCCCACAGTCATTAAGTCCCAAAAAATTACACAGAAGTCTACATTAGTCATAAACTGATTGGCCCATTAGCTCAGACTTCTTATTAACCATTATAACTTATATTAGCCCATTATTCTTGTCTATGTTAGCCACATGGCTTGGTACCTTTTTCAGTGAGGCAGTTACATCTTGCTTGCTCTGTGGCGGGGTCAGGACTGCAGAAAGAGCTTCCTTCTTCCCAGAATTCTCCTGTTCTCATTGACCTACCTCTACTTCCTGTCTGGTTGTCCCATCTATACTTTCTGCCTGACTACTGGCCAATCAGTGTTTATTTAAAATATAATTGACAGAATACAGACCATTGTCCCACACCATGGTCTTGTCTGTTTGGTGTCTTGTATGCTTCTTGTACCTTGACAGGCATCTCCTTCTTTAAGGTTAGGAAAATTTTCTTGTATGATTTTGTTGAAAATATTTTCTGTGCCTTTGACCTGGGTTTCTTATACTTTCTCTATTCCTATTATTCATAGATTTGTTCTTTTCATGGTGTCCCAGATTTCTTGGATGTTTTGCACCAGGATTTATTTATTTATTTATTTATTTTAGATTTAATGTTTTCTTTGACTGATACATTTATTTTTTTTTATTCTTTTTTAGTTAAAATTTCCAACTGCTCCCCGTTTCCCATTCCCCTCCCCCTCCTCCCACACATTGCCCCCTCCCCCCACTCCCCTCCCCCATCCCCACTCCTCTTCTCCTCCCCCCAGTCCATTCCCCCTCCCTCTCGATACTGAAGAGCAGTCCAAATTCCCTGCCCTACAGGAAGACCAAGGTCCTCCCACTTCCATCCAGGCCCAGGAAGGTGAGCATCCAAACAGGCTAAGCTCCCACAAAGCCAGTTCATGTATTAGGATCGAAACCTAGTGCCATTGTCCTTGGCTTCTCATCAGCCTTCATTGTCCTCCATGTTCAGAGAGTCCAGTTTCAACCCTTGCTTATTCAGTCCCAGTCCAGCTGGCCTGGGAGAGCTCCCAATAGATCAGTTCCACTGTCACAGTGGGTGGGTGCACGCCTCATGGTCCTGATTTCCTTGCTCATGTTCTCCCTCCTTCTGCTCCTCATTTGGACCTTAAGAGCTCAGACCGTTGCTCCAAATTGGGTCTCTGTCTCTCTCTCGATCTATCGCCAGATGAAAGTTCCTGTGCCATTCTCCTTGGCCTCTCGTCAGCTCTCATTGTCCGCCACATTCAGAGAGTCCGGTTTTATTTCATGTTTTTTCAGTAGCAGTCCAGCTGGCCTTGGTGAGCTCCCAATAGATCGGCCCCCTGTCTCAGTGGTTGGGTGCACCCCTCATGGTCGTGACTTTCTTGTTCATGTTCTCTCTCCTTCTGCTCCTCATTATAACCTTGGGAGCTCAGTCCGGTGCTCCAGTGTGGGTCTCTGGCTCTATCTCCATCCATCGCTAGATGAAGGTTCTATGGCGATATGCAAGATATTCATCAGTATGATTATAGGATAGGTTCATTTCAGGTTCCCTATCCTCAGGTGCCCCAATGAACTAACTGGGGACATTGCCCTGGGCATCTGGTAGCCATTCCAAGTTCAAGTCTCTTGCCAACCCTTAGGTGGCTCCCTTACCTAAGGTATGAGTTTCCCTGCTCCCCTATCCAACCTTCCTTTATCCCCAATCACCCCGATTCCCCCAGTTCCCCTCATCTTCTCCTTCACACTTTTCTCTCCCCATCACCCCTCATCCCCATCCCACCCCACACCCAAGATTCCAATTTTTTGCCCATCAGTCATGTCTATTTCCCATAGCTGGGAGGATATCTATATGTTTTTCCTTGGGTTTACCCTCTTGTTTAGCTTCTTTAGGATCACAAATTATAGACTCAGTGGCCCCTATCCATGGCTAAAAACCAATTATGAGTGAGTACATCCCATGATCTTCTTTTTGGGTCTGGGTTACCTCACTCAGGATCGTATTTTCTATTTCCATCCATTTGCATGCAAAATTCGAGAAGTCATTGTTTTTTACCGCAGAGTAGTACTCTAATGTGTATATATTCCACACTTTTTTCATCCATTCTTCCATTGAAGGGCATCTAGGTTGCTTCCAGGTTCTGGCTATTACAAATAATGCTGCTATGAACATAGTTGGACAAATGCTTTTGTCATATGATAGGGCATCTCTTGGGTATATTCCCAAGAGTGGTATTGCTGGGTCCAGGGGTAGGTTGATCCCAATTTTTCTGAGAAACCGCCACACTCATTTCCAAAGTGGTTGCACAAGTTTGCAGTCCCACCAGCAATGGATGAGGGTACCCCTTCTCCACAACCTCTCCAGCAAAGGCTATCCTTGGTGTTTTTGATTTTAGCCATTCTGACAGGTGTAAGATGATATCTCAAAGTTGTTTTGATTTGCATTTCTCTGATCGCTAAGGAGGTTGAGCATGACCTTAAGTATCTTTTGGCCATTTTAACTTCTTCTGTTAAGAATTCTCTGTTCAGTTCAGTGCCCCATTTTTTAATTGGGTTAATTATCCTTTTAAAGTCTAGTTTCTTGAGTTCTTTATATATTTTGGAGATCAGACCTTTGTCTGTTGCGGGGTTGGTGAAGATCTTCTCCCAGTCAGTAGGCTGCCTTTTTGTCTTAATGACAGTGTCCTTTGCTTTACAGAAGCTTCTCAGTTTCAGGAGGTCCCATTTATTCAATGTTGCCCTTAATGTCTGTGCTGCTGGGGTTATACATAGGAAGCGATCTCCTGTGCCCATATGTTGTAGGGTACTTCCCATTTTCTCTTCTATCAGGTTCAGTGTGTTCAGATTGATATTGAGGTCTTTGATCCATTTGGACTTGAGTTTTGTGCATGGTGATAGATATGGGTCTATTTTCATTCTTTTACAGGTTGACATCCAATTGTGCCAGCACCATTTGTTGAAGATGCTTTCTTTCTTCCATTGTATACTTTTAGCTCCTTTATCAAAAATCAGTTGTTCATAGGTTTGTGGGTTAAAATCCGGGTCTTCTATACGATTCCATTGGTCGACTTCTCTGTTTTTATGCCAGTACCACGCTGTTTTCATTACTGTAGCTCTGTAATAGAGTTTGAAGTCAGGTATGGTAATGCCTCCAGAAGTTCCTTTATTGTATAAGATTGTTTTGGCTATCCTGGGTTTTTTGTTTCTCCATATAAAGTTGATTATTGTCCTTTCAAGATCTGTGAAGAATTTTGATGGGATTTTAATGGGGATTGCATTGAATCTATAAATTGCCCTTGGTAGAATTGCCATTTTTACTATGTTGATTCTCCCAATCCAAGAGCAAGGGAGATCCTTCCATTTTCTGGTATCCTCTTCAATTTCTTTCTTCAATGCCTTAAAGTTTTTGTCAAATAGATCTTTCACTTCCTTGGTTAGAGTTACCCCAAGATATTTTATGCTGTTTGTGGCTATCATGAAAGGTGATGATTCTCTTATTTCTCTCTCTGCTTCCATATCCTTTGTGTATAAGAGGGCGACTGATTTTTTGGAGTTGATCTTGTATCCTGCCACATTACTAAAGGCGTTTATCAGCTGTAGGAGTTCTTTGGAGGAGTTTTTGGGGTCGCTCATGTACACTATCATATCATCTGCAAATAATGCAAGTTTAACTTCTTCCTTTCCAATTTGAATCCCCTTTATCCCCTTATGTTGTCTTATTGCTATTGCTAAAACTACAAGAACTATATTGAAGAGGTATGGAGAGAGTGGACAGCCTTGGCGTGTTCCTGATTTTAGTGGGATGGCTTTAAGTTTCTCTCCATTTAATTTGATATTAGCTGTCGGCTTGCTGTATATAGCTTTAATTATATTTAGGTATGACCCTTGTATCCCTAATCTCTCCAAGACTTTTATCATAAAGGGATGTTGAATTTTGTCAAATGCTTTTTCAGCATCTAATGAAACAATCATATGGTTTTTTCTTTCAGTTTATTTATATGATGGATTACATTGATAGATTTGCGTATGTTAAACCAGCCCTGCATCTCTGGTATGAAGCCTACTTGATCATAATGGATAATTTTTCTAATGTGTTCTTGGATTCGGTTTGCCAGAATTTTGTTGAGGATTTTTGCGTCGATGTTCATGAGTGAGATTGGCCTGTAATTCTCTTTCTTGGTTGGGTCTTTGTGTGGTTTTGGTATCAGAGTTACTGTAGCTTCATAAAAGGAATTAGGCAATGACTCTTCTGTTTCTATATTGTGAAATACATTAAGGAGAATAGGTATTAGGTCTTCTTGGAAGTTCTGGTAGAATTCTGCATTGAAACCATCTGGTCCTGGACTTTTTTTGGAAGGGAGGTTTTTGATAACAGCTTCTAATTCTTCACGACTAACAGGTCTATTTAGGTTGTTCACCTGGTCCTGGTTTAACTTTGGTATATGGTATTTATCTTAAAAAGCGTCCATTTCTTTTACATTTTCCAGTTTTGTGGCATACAGGCTTTTGTAGTAAGATCTAATGATTCTCTGAATTTCCTCTGTGTCTGTGGTTATGTCCCCCTTTTCATTTCTGATCTTATTAATTTGCAAATTCTCTCTCTGCCGTTTGATTAGTTTGGATAGGGGTTTATCAATCTTGTTGATTTTCTCCAGGAACCAGCTTTTTGATTCATTGATTCTTTCAATTGTTTTCTGTGTTTCTATTTTGTTGATTTCAGCCCTCAGTTTGATTATTTCCAGTCTTCTACCCCTTCTAGGTGAGTCTGCTTCTTTTTTTTCTAGAGCTTTCAGGTGGGCTGTTAAGTCTCCAATGTGTGCTTTCTCTGTTTTCTTTAAGTGGGCAGTTAGTGCTATGAACTTTCCTCTCAGGACTGCTTTCATAGTGTCCCATAGGTTTGAGTATGTTGTTTCTTTATTTTCATTGTCTTCAAGGAAGAGTTTAATTTCTTTCTTTATTTCTTCCTTAATCCAGGTATGGTTCAGTAGTTGACTATTCAGTTTCCATGAGTTTGTAGGCTTTCTGGGGGTAGCATTGTTGCTGAATTCTAGCTTTAATCCATGGTGATCTGATAAGATACAGGTGGTTATTAATATTTTTTTGTAACTGTGTAAGTTTGCTTTGTTACCGAGTATGTGGTCGATTTTTGAGAAGGTCCCATGAGCTGCAGAGAAGAAGGTATATTCTTTCCTATTTGGGTGGAATATTCTATAGATGTCTGTTAAGTCCATTTGATTCATTACCTCCATTAATTCTCTTATTTCTCTGTTAGGTTTCTGTCTAATTGACCTGTCCATTGGTGAGAGAGGAGTATTAAAGTCTCCTACTATTAATGTGTGCGGTTTGATGGCTGCCTTGAGTTTTAACAATGTTTCTTTTACGTACGTGGGTGCTTTTATATTAGGGGCATAGATATTCAGGATTGAGACTTCATCCTGATGAATTGTTCCTGTTATGAGTAGAAAATGTCCCTTTCCATCTCTCCTGATTGATTTAAGTTTGAAGTCAACTTTGTTAGAAATTAGTATGGCCACCCCTGCTTGTTTCTTAGGTCCATTTACTTGATAAGCCTTATCCCAACCCTTTACTCTGAGTAGGTGCCTGTCTTTGTGGTTGAGGTGTATTTCTTGTAAACAGCAGAATGTTGGATCCTGTTTTCGTATCCAATCTCTTAGTCTGTGCCTTTTTATAGGAGAGTTGAGTCCATTGACATTAAGTGATATTAATGACCAGTGGTTGTTAGTTCCGGTCATTTTTTAAGTTGTAAATTTTGTGTGTTCCCCTTCTTTGTGTTGCGCTGGTGAAGGGTCTCTAGTTGTCTGAGATATTGTGGTCATTGTTGGACTCCTTGGTTAGTGATTTTCCTTCTATTACTTTCTGTAAGGCTGGATTTGTGGCTACGTATTGTTTAAATTTGTTTTTATCCTGGAAAATTTTGTTTTCTCCATTTATAGTGAACGAAAGCTTGGCTGGGTATAGTAGTCTGGGCTTGCATCCATGGTCTCTTAGTTTCTGCAGTACATCTATCCAGGACCTTCTGGCTTTCATGGTTTCCATAGAGAAGTCAGGTGTAAGTCTGATAGGTTTACCTTTATAAGTAACTTGGCCTTTTTCCTTTGCTGCTCTTAGTATTCTTTCTTTATTCTGTATGCTTTGTGTTTTGATTATTATATGGCGAGAGGATGTTTTTTTTTGATCCAGCCTATTCGGTGTTCTGTATGCTTCTTGAACCTTCATAGGTATATCTTTCTTTAAGTTGGGAAAGTTTTCTTCTATAATTTTATTAAATATATTTTCTGGACCGTTGAGCTGCGCTTCTTCTCCTTCTTCTATTCCTATTATTCTTAGGTTTGGTCTTTTTATTGTGTCCCATATTTCCTGAATGTTTTGTGATGAGAATTTGTTGGCCTTGCTGTTTTCTTTGATCAGCGTGTTTATTTTCTCTATGGTATCTTCAGAATCTGAGATTCTTTCTTCTATCTCTTGTATTCTGTTGGTTATGCTTGCTTCTGTAGTCTCTATTCGTTTACCTAGATTTTCCCTGTCCAGCTGGCCTTCTGTTTGTGTTTTCTTCTTTGCCTCCATTTCAGTTTTTAAGTCTTGAACTGTTTCCATTATCTGTTTGTTTGTTTTTCCTTGGTTTCCTAGGGTATCATTCACTGATTTACTCAATTCTTCAAACTTTCTGTTATACTTCTCATCCATTTCTATAAGGGCATTTTTTACATGCTGTTTAAGGGTGTCAATCACTTTCATAAAGTCAATTTTATCTACTTCTTCATGATTAAGGTGTTCATGTCCTCCTGTTGTGAGGTCGCTGGGTTCTGGTGGTTTCATATAGTTTTTCAGATTGTTAGGTGAATTCTTGCATTGGCGCCTGCCCATCTCTTTCTCCGAATGCTCCCCTATGGATCTTCTTTTACTGGATCAGGTCTCCTTGCCTACTGATGTACCTTCCCAGTGATGGCTCCCTACAGTGATAGCTCTCCTCGTGTTCCAGTGATGTCTCTCCTTGCTTGTTGCAGGCAGGCCAGTGAAACGAAGGAAGTCTCCTCTGCCTACTTGCCCTGAGGATTTGCCCCCTGCGCCAGACAGACTGAGCTGGATGGTGTTATGTGCCCAAAGAGGAAAGGGGGCAGAAGGAAGAAGGGTTCTGGATGCAAGCCCACTGCTGTCTCTCCTGGTGCCGAGATCAGATCTCCATGCAGGTTGGGTAGTTCGTAAACAAAGCGCCTACCTTGGTTGGTGCAGGCGGGCCAGTGCAATAAAGGAGGTCTCGCCTGCCTGCCTACTTGCCCTGAGGATTTGCCCCCAGCGCCAGACAGACTGAGCTGGATGGTGTTATGTGCCCAAAGAGGAAAGGGGACAGAAGGAAGAAGGGTTCTGGCTGCAAGCTGGGTGGGACAAGAAGAGAGAGGCAGTATGGGGGGGTAGAGCCCCTGCAGGGAGCCCGGGGAGTATAGGGTGGGGGATGAGGAGCTTCAGAGTTCCCTGTCCAGGGCTGCTTCCGCCGCCGCTGGTCACAAACTCACCCCGCTGCTGTCTCTCCTGGTGCCGAGATCAGAACTCCGTGCAGGTTCGAGAGATGACTTTAAGGTGCCACACGCTCCCACAACTTCTGACATCTGTCACCACCTGCCTTTGCCAGAGGCCCAAGCGCCCTTTCCAGAGGCAGTCTCACGGTCTCAGCGCCCCTCCCGCCCCTCAGTCTGGACCTTCTCAGAGTTTCTTTAGCCAGAACACCTAGGTCTCAGGTATTAGCCTCGCCTAAGCCGTTTCTGGTACAGGTGGCCAACGGACCAACAAGATTTGCCTTCGTTGAAGCATTGCTTCTTGGGCACATTTATTTTTTTCTACCATGTTGTTAATGCCTGAGTTTCTCTCCTGTATTTTGTATTATGTTGGTAAGACTTGCCTCTGAGTTTCCTGTTCAAGTTCTTAAACTTTTCATTTTCAGATTTCCCTCAGTTTGGGCTTTCTTTTATTGATTCTATTTCTACTTTCAGTTCTTGATCTGCTTAGTTTATTTCCTTCCACTGTTTGTGTTTTCATAGTTTTCTTTAAGAGATTTATTCATTTCCTCTTGAAGGACCTCTATCATATTCACGGCTATTTTAAAGTCTTTGTCTTATGCTTCAGCTGTGTTGCAATGCTCAGGACCTACTGTGGCAGGGTTGCTGGACTCTGGTCAAGATGTATTGTCCTGGTTGTTATTGATTATTATTTTACACTAGTTTCTAGGCATCTGGGTTTGGGAACATTGTAATTCTAGATGCTGATATCTGGTCTTGTCTTTGTTGAGTAGGTATTTTATTCCTTGGTTTCTGTTAGCCTCTTTGGTTCTTAGGAAAGAGTGGTAGCTGTGGGTTTCCTGATAGGAACTTCTTATAGGATCCTGACAGTTGTTGTCACTGGGGATTCCAGGTAGAATGTGCTCCTAGGTATTAGGAGCTGACACCTAGAAATAGAGATAGGTTGGGGTGTGCCTGAACATAGCCACAGGAGGGAGGAAAATGGGGTGTTCCACCAGGACTTGCTTCGTCCCCTGAGAATAGGGATAGAGGGTGAGGAGAGGCCACAGCAGGTAGTGTGCTTCAGAGCTTGGGATGAGGCTGGGGGACTGGATATTGAGGAAAAGGGGGAGAGTGAAGCTCACCCACCTGCTTCTTTGGCCCCCTTGCTTCTCTGCAGGCTTGGCAGGTTTGTTCCCAGAGAAAGCCTTTTGGAGTCATGGTTGGGTTAACAGGATGAGTGGGGAGAAAGGCTGGGGGAGAAGATTTGAGTGATCCATTGGAGATGGGGCAGAGAGGAGAAGGAGGAGGAGGCTGAAGCAGGTGGTCCGCTACAGAGATGGGGTGAGGCTGGGGGATTGGATTTGGAGGGGAGGAGCGAGAGTGAAGATCTGCAGTTGGGCTACCTGCTTCCCTGGCCCAAGTGGTCTATGGCTTCTCAGGGAGTAGCTTGCTGGAGAGGGGCCCTCCACATTATTTTGAGGCAGGGATTTTCACTGACACAGAGCAGGGTCAGTGAGTTTCTAGAACCCACTTGTCTCTGCTCCAGCAGCATTGATTTTATAGACTCACACCAGAGCACCATGATTTTATGTGGGAGCCAGGATATGAAGTCAGATGTTCATGCTCACAAGGAATGGTTCTTACAGTGATGGTTCTTTTCATAGAGGATCCTCTCAAAGTTTCTAAGAGCTCTAGCTGGCTCTAAAGACCCAGTGTCAGTGGAAAGTTTCACAGTTGTTAGCTAGCTCTGTGGCCTAAGGCAAGCCATTTAACCTCTTGGTGTCTGGATTTCCTCATCTGTGAGCCACGGATAATAATACTTCCCTGCATCCCAGGTGTGTTGGGGGCATTAATTAATGTTTGTCTATTGCTTGAGGATCCAAGATGAAAGACTAGCATCGTTATTGCCAGTTTGCTGCAGGCAAGACTAGATTATAGTCCTCCAGATGGGCTGCATATGGGAAGTGGTTTTAGCAGAAGATTTTTCCAAATGAAATGCAGGCTTTAAGGTTTGGGGCCACTTCAAAAGAAAAAGGTGCTTGTGGGACTTCATCCTCTCTTCCAGCTTTGGTGGGCTCAGGGTTTACATCTCATGAAGTCAACAACCAGTATCTTAGGACTGGATCCTAATTCACACAGTAAGGTTATTTAGCTTGTTCCTCTTTTCCCAGTGGTTTCTTCTCTGCAAGTAACTGAAATGATCACATTAACAAGATGAGGTTATTGTTACAGGAAACTCTCAGTTCCTCATGAGGAGCAACTAGCATTTGGGGCCCACTGAGTCTATCTATCCAATATAAGGAGACTGAACACTGTCTACCATCATGTACTATTTTAAAAAGAGCATTCACACTCTAAAGCACTAGTGCATTCTTGAAAGCTTCTAAAGAACATTTAGAGGAAGGACCTATGGGCAAGCAGACACTGGGGGGACTGGGAAGAAGAGGCAGGAAAACCCTTTATCTTTCGAAATTTGTACATTGGTGAAATACCTGGTGCTAAAAATCTATGAGAAATAATTGCCAGCACATATAGTAGTGAGTATGGCTGTGATTCTGCATAGGTTTTTATTCTCACACACAACTGAGTATATTTTCAGTGTCATAGATTATTCCAGGTATCAAGGAATAAGCCATATGGCAGGGGTCCCTTTTTTTTTATAGAGCTTACATTTTCATGTGAGAAGACAAGAATATACAAAGAAACAATTGCAAAATCAGAGAGCAAAGATGAGGTGACATAATAGAAAATTTGAGAGTGACTTAGTCTGAGCAGTCCCATCCGGAAGATGAATTTAAGGTGGCCAGGCCTTGAGAAAGAGCAAGGTGTGAAACTTAATGTTAAAACAGGACTGTTATAATGCAATAGCTTTAGTGGATATGGGATGCAGGCTGAGATGCTAGATGCTCTTCAATGTGTTACCCAGTTGCTTCTTTCTTTATATATATATATATATATATATATATGTGGTAGGGATCTGCTTATTTATTTCCCGGCTGCCCAGACTCCCGAAATAACCACTCAGAAGCTGTATTAATTAAATCACCGCTTGGCCTATTAGCTCTAACTTCTTATTGGCTAGCTTTTACATCTTAATTTAACCAATTTTTATTATTTTATATTTTACCACAAGGCTTGTTGGCCTACTGGGAAGGTGCCAGCATGTCTGTTTCTGGAAGCAGCTCCAAGGCTTCTCCTGACTCTGCCTTCCTTTTTCCCTGCCTAGCTCTGTTTTACCCTAACAGGCCAAGCCAGTTTCTTTATTAACCAATGGTATTCACAGCATTCAGAGGGGAATCTTACATTACTTCCCCTTTTCTGTTTAAATAAAAAGGAAGGCTTTAACTTTAACATAGTAAAATTGCATATAACAAAACAGGTATCAAGCAAGAATTACAGTTATAATGTTTATATCCACTTTATCTTTTATCATAACTAAGGAAAACTATAACTATAAATTCTTCAACTCCATCACAGTCTCCAGAAGGATAGAATATAACATAAGTAAACAGAAAGTGCATTGTAAGCAACTTCCAATACTCTAGAGAAGAAAGAGACATCTTGCTGCCTGGACAGTCATCCAAAGTTCTTCTGAACCATTGGGGCATCCATCTTCAGCCTACAGGCCCATAGTATCCAGCAGACTTTTCCATGAAGCAAGAAATTTCAAAGACAGTTCCACCTATATTGGTTTGTCATTCTCTTTCTTGTGTCCTGCAGAATGTCTAGTAGACTCTTTCATGAAGCAGGAACCCCGAAGGAGTGTCTCACCTTTAGGCAAGTTCAGCAGTCATTTGTCTGTGGGTCTTGCATGTCCAGCTTCACACAGCATAACATCAAGAGCAGTTTCTTGCCCAAATGGCTAACCAACTCCATAAGGTGCCTCTTTGATGCCCATCTTTCTCTTGAAGTAGATTGGTGCTGCCAGGAGCAGTTGTGTCTTATTGTCATGAAAAGTCCTAAGTTCTTAAAACATTTTAAATGCCATATTTTGTAGTCTTTGAAAGGTCTGAAGAATGTCTATCCATCTGAAATACATCTATGTACATCTAGAAAACCTAACTAACATGACTACAAGCTTGACTATTATAGATGATTATCTATTAACCTATATTTCTTAATTATTCATTATATTTTTAAATGAGCTGCAGAAACACAATATCTTAATCAAGAGTAGAAATATATAAAAAACCAAATTTACCTTAAATTTGTATGAACAAACCAAGATCCATACCAATGCAAATCTCTATAGCATATCCCCTTTTAAATGTAAAGAAACACTTACAAACAATATTTGGGAATATGGGCATAGTTCTCCAAACTGCTTCCTGCTGTTTTTTGGGTGAAGTAATTTTTTGAGGGATGTTCAAGGTGACCTGTCAGATTGTCTTGGTCCATCAAACCACATTAGCCTGGATGGATCCCACAGGTTCTCATCCTCTGTGGAAACAGAAGAAAAACTTCTTTTCCAAAGCAACATATCCTTAGGCCCAAATTTTGAAAACAAGATAACTTTAAAGTATATATGTTAGTTAGCTTCTTCACAGTCGATAAAATCAAAGAAAACACAATAATACACATAATCCATACTCTTTGTGTATTCTCCATCTTTATTTAGCTTATTTGTTTTATATTTATTACTTTTTTTGTTTTATTATCTTTACTCCTTTAATCTATGACTGTACTCAGTCTCTTTAAATACTTTGTTTCATTTTTTAAAAATAAAGCATTTACTTCCTTTTATAACTCTCTATATTCTTTTTCCTCTCTCTCCCAAACCTACACACATTTTTAACACACCGTGTATCTTTTAGAGGTCTTTTCCATCTGAATTTGTCTTTATTGCATATCTGTAATCCTTTTCTGACCAGAAGTGCTTCTTAAAACATTAAGCCCTTTTTATGAACTTAAGCGGCACCATTGCTAGGGGAAATACAGCACTGCCTGCTTGTCCTGCCCAGTCCAGCATGGCAGAGCTGTTGGCTGCCTCTGAGAGCCATGCCCAGAGCCCCATTTTTAGGCACACAGCCAGTCTATGTTGCCATTAAGCAAGTTGTAGCACTCTGTTCACAAACCCCATTTAAATGCTCCATAGCCAGACCTCCAGAAAGAGTCAGAGTTTGTGCTGGCAGCATGGCCCAGAAAGTCAGCATTTCAAAACTGTGACTTTTTCTGCTACCCCTGAATCAGGAAAATCTCTCTTAAAGGAGCCACAGCATGCTGCCAGCAAGCAAAGCCCATTCGGGAAAATAAATGCAGATAAACTTTGTTTTTCAGTGTCTAGAATTCCTTTCCAAGACCGCTCATGTTTTACATGGATTTAGTTGACCACTTTGGAGCACCAATTTGTAGTAGGGGCTGCTTGTTTGTTTCCCGACTTCCCAGACTCCTGAAATAACTACATAGAAACTGTATTAATTAAACCACTGTTTGGTCCATTAGCTCTAGCTTTTCATTGTCTAGCTTTTACATCTTAATTTAATCCATTTCTATTATTTTATATTTTTTCATGAGACTTGTGGCCTACTGGTATGGTTCTGGCATGTCTTTCTCCAGCAGCGGCTCCATGGCTTCTCCTGACTCTGCCTTCCTTTTTCCCTGCCTAGCTCTGTTCTACCCTATCAGGCCAAGCCAGTTTCTTTATTAACCAATGGCATTCACAGCATGCAAAGGGAAATCCCACATCATCTATCTATGAGCTGTCCATATATTTATGTTTGCATGTTTATGGGTGCATGTGCCTATGTGTACAGGTGCACAGCCATGCATGTGGTAGACAGGGGTTGACATCAGGTGTCTTTCTGAGTCATTTTCCACCTTACATGTTGAGGCAGGGTCTCTCATTTGGACCCAGAGCTTGCCAGTGAAGCTAGTCAAATTTGTTGGCTTCCCCCAGGGAGTCTCCTATCCCCACCTCTCCAGCACTGGGATTACAATCAGCTCTCTGTGCCCATCCGGTTTGTACATAAATGCTGGGGATCCAAACTCTGGTCCTCATGCTTAAACAGCAAATGTTATCACTGGACCACACTGTCAGTTTCTGTTGTTTCATCTTTAATATAGGTCCATCCATCGTCGGCTGCATATACGGGAAAGTGGACTACGAAAGGAACGTGCAGCTAGGACTGTCTGGGGAATCTTCGTGATGAACTGATGCTGGCAGGCTCTGGCTCTTGTAACGCCTTGCTGAGTTCTTTGCACAGTCTGCTAGTTCAGGTTTTGCACCTGGGAGTGTGTGTGTAGGGGGGAGAGCTTCTTTTCAGCTCTCATTGTGAAAAAGAATTAGAAAATTATGAATCAGTTGTAAATGCTTTGTCTTCAGAAGTATGGGGTCCTATAAAAGACTTCAGAAATTGAACTGTGTGTCTGTCAGTAGTTCAGCATTTAACACAGTTAGGCAGAGAGCTCAGATCAGAAGTTAGAGAAGATGAATGTTTTATAGCATCTCACTAAAATGAAAGCTCAAAAGGACACGTAGTTGAGAACTCTCAGAAAGGTTTTTAAATAATCAGTATTACTATACTGCTCGTGGTTTCTTTACTTTGAGGTTTGTCTTGTTTTTACAAACTGATGGAAAGGAATACTTTAGGAATTTCTTAAAGTTTACCAGCTGAGAATTCCATTTATAGCAAAAATTGAGCTGTTAAAAAGCAAGGCCAGTAAGTAAATTTAGAAAGAATAATTTATTCTTTAATATTCTAGGCTCTTCACAAGAAATTAAACACCCCTTTAAAAACAATGATATCTCAAATATAGTTTTGTGAGCAAACAAAATCATGCATCATTTTGTGCCCCTTAGTTAACTACCAACAGTATCAACGTCGTCTTTTCCAAAGCTCGACATTTTTCAAAAGTGTTTTGAACAGTTATTTGATCCTCACAGCTGCTTTGGAAGTGAAGTGGACGGAACCTATTATTCATCCTTTATATAAAGGGTGAGAGACTTGCTTTTTTTTTTTTTTTTCTGGAGTTGTATAACTGGTGACTTAAGCTGGACTCCAAGATCCTGATTCCTTAATATTATCGTAACTTTCACAAATGGGTACACGTGTACCCCGAGTTTTTCCTTTTCTGTATCACTGCTTGTTCATAATACAAGACCCGAAAGAACTTCTAGAAGTCCTTTGAGGCTACTGTGACGTGTTTGAGCTTTGGAACCAATTTGAACAGCTACAGTGACCCTACTACCATGTTCCTCCTGTGGAGACCGGCTCCCCATGTGCTGGGTGTTGTCCGGCATGACTGGGACAGTTGTGGGTTGACTTTGTCTATTGTAATGGTGAGACTGCAGTGTAAACTTTGCTTTAGAAAAACTTGGGGAGGGTTGGTTAATATCAGTGATTCATTCTGAGTTCATGTATTAACATATTATGAATAACATAAAACTCAGGTAAGATCCTTCTAAGTGTATCTATGTATCATCTATCTATCTATCTATCTATCTATCTATCTATCTATCTATCTATCTATCTATCTATCTATCTATCCATCCATCCATCCATCCATCCATCCATCCATCCATCCATCCATCCATCTATCTATCTATCTATCTATCTATCTATCTATCTATCTATCTATCTATCTATCTATCTATCTATCCATCATTCTACCTATGTATCCTATGTATCTATGTATCTATCTATGTATCTATGTATCTATCTATGTATCTATGTATCTATCTATGTATCATCTGTCTATGTGTTATTCCATCTATCTATGTATGTATCATCTATGTATCTATCTATGTATTATTCTATTTTTATATCTATTATCTATCTATTTTTCTATCTATCAGTCATCTATCTATTATGGGCATGCACATGTGTGTAGTGAGAGTAGGGGCACATGAGTGTAGAGCTCAGAGGACAACTCTCAGGAATAGGTTGCCTCTTGCTCCCCTGTGGGACCCAGGGATGCATGTTAACACCTCTACCCACTGAGTCATCTTGTTAGTCCAGATAAGACCCCTTTAAACAATATCATTTTTCTGAGCATATAAAATTTTAAAGTTTAAAGCTTTAGGCACCTGATTGTCCTCTGCCTAACATCAGTCAATAAAACATTACGTTCAGAGAGACATGGAACCCAGCAGATGGTTTTCTACCCCTCCCCAGACCTCACATTCCACAGTGGGCAGCAAGCACTAAGGCTTTGAATTAGAATGTGGCACAGTGATTATATAGCATATTTCGCTGTATCATTTTGATGCACCGTTGTAAGACCAGTTAAATACATCTATAGATCAGAGATTCTGAGGGAAAGGTTGGAATCCATGTGAAGATGGGGGAGAAAAGATGGATGAAACTTCAGGGAAGGAAAGATTTGAGTTCAGGGAGAAGAACTGGGCACAGTTTGGTTAAAAATGTTACCCTTTATCATCAATAAATTAAAGTAAGGTGGTGTTTTGGGGTGAGTCATAAGATAGATGTTGCATTAATGGGCACTGGACTCGGCAGACACTAAACGAGACAGCCAAGCGTGGAAAGATGACCGTGGAGCATTTGCTCCACTCGCCTTTTATCTTTTACACCTGTGTTTGAATTCATCCAAACCTGCATAAATCCTTACACAGCTGTCGAAATTGCACCTGAAAAAAGGCTGAAGTAGTCTCAGACCGGCTAACATTTCATCATCTTGAATACTTAAACCCAAACAGGTTTAAACACTTTGCCAAACCCAGGGATAATGGGCTTCCCATTGATCTCGGCTCTGTTCAAATGTTCAGCTGCGTGTGCCAAAATGTACACTGCAGACTCTTGCACAGGCTCCAACCACCTTTAGCTGTAGACAAATGCAAGCATAAACTTATAAGGACAGCAAGTCCCCTTTTAAACCGGCACAAAGGAACTCCTTTGATATTAAGTAAAGAACAGTTGGCCATCGAGTCAGTCTATTTAACTTCGTTTTCTTTTCTTGTGCAAGTAGTTAACTTTAGTATATTTCTGAGAAGAGTTAATCAAGTTTATGGTATTTTAGTAGATTGTTTCTGATGTCCATTTTAACTCTGTAATTTTAACGCTTTTAATTTGGGATTTCTGATTAATTTTTCTTTGAGAAGTTGTGAATGTTGGGCTGGAGAGATGGTTTAGCAGTTAAGAACACTTACTGTTCTTCCAGAAAATTCTTAGTTCCATTCCTAGCACCCACATCAGGTGGTTCACAACTGTCTGTAACTCCCGCTCTAAGGGATCTGATGCCCTCTTCTCTTTATGAAGGGCACCCCATACACATAACACACACACACACACACACACACACACACACACACACACACACACACACAAATGAAAACCCCAAACTGAAATTTTAAAAAAAATTTGCAAATCTTAAATTTTAAAATGTGCAAAATTTCATAATTTGGATCAGATTTTCAGAATTTATGGTCACTCTGTCTACAGGAAAATTTAGGCTGCTCTTCCTGTTTTCTGCTTTCTATTTGTTCCTGTTCCTATGAGGTGGTCTATGTCTTTATACCACCTGTTGGTGGAACTTGATTCCAGGAGCAATCAGTAAGTCCAGGTTCCACCCCCATATCCTGAAGAAGCCGTGGCAGCTGAGATGTTCCTTTGCTCAAATGTGTGTGTTTTTCAGCTCTGTGCAGGCTTTAGAGCTAAGTTTCAGTCATCCTCCCACCTTCTCTGTGTTCCAGAAGCTTCAGGGGTGGTAGATGCGCTTGGGATTACCTCTGGGATATCTTAATGGTTCTCCTTTGGGTTCTGGAATTTTTTAGTATTTGGTTTGCAGTTGTTTATAGTGAGTTACTTTGGTCTGTTTATTGAACCTTAACTGATGTAAGTTGTCCTGGATGGTGAAACCATGACGGAGAGACCTGGCAAACTCCAGGTAAGATTTAAGATCCTTGCCAGAGGCCTTTGAAATATCTTTATGTGCATGTGTCTTTACCTAGAGTCACCAAGTAGGAGTCTGATGAGAATGTGAGGGTAGAGGGATAGGGTTGTTAGGACATTTGTATAAAGAGGCTTAATGCCAAGGACATCATGGGAGCTCCTGTCAATTACAAAGAAGGACCATCGCTTTTTGCTATCCTGCCAGGGAATTACGAGAACTCCATGGTCACGGTATTAACTAGAAGACAGTATCAGTGGTTGTCCACATGACCGAATTTCACTTCTGGTTTAGTGAGCTGAGGGCCGGTTAATGAACAAAATTGTTTTTAATTTTTAAGATGGAAGCAGGTGAGCAAGCTCCACAAATAAATGCATTAAATGAGCAACAGACTGCGGAACTTGTCACCAAATGAAGCCCAGAGCAAAGCTCCTCTGACACACATGTAATAGTAGTCATTATTGGGCTATGCTGTAATTAGACACAGGTGGTAAGCAGGTCCTATAAATTATTGTAATTCATACTGATGAAAGTCAAATTGAAGTTTAGACTATCGCTTCCCCCTTCTCGCTTCTTTATTTACAATGGCTCTGTCAGCCTTTACTCTCCTGTGCCAGTATTTAAAATCCCCGAAACTTACTTGATATCTTCTTCCATGCTTTTCTGGAAGGTGATTCATGGGGAGAAAAGGCATCAGCAGTCTTATGAACCCCCTGAGCCACAATACTAGCTTATCAAGGACGATGTGCCCACTGGCATAACAATGGCATGGCTATCATAGGGGTAACCATCACTCTCTGCTTGGATTTGAGGCCTGCTCAACGGGATGCGGTTCATCCTTGGTGCTATAAACTCAGTTAAACCCCAGGCCCTAAGTGAGGGGTGAATGACCTGAAAGCCTCAGATGAGCCGAGAACCTCTGAACAGGAAAACTGACACACTGATAGCAGCATCTTCAGGATGTTAGGATCTGGGGACCTCCTGATAAGAAGACTTCCATAGTTTTGGTGTCTATGACTCTGAGACTGCAGAGGATAAATCTGTATATGGAATCTTCCACTCCCAAAGTTCCGTTTCCTGTCTTATAAAACTCCAAGTCCCCTGCACCTAAGCTTACAGTTTCCAGTTCTGCGGAGTGAGTGCTTCCCTTCATTGTTCTGTAGAGGTCAGTCTCCTCCTTCTTTTATTTCCCTGGCATTTCCATAAAACCCAACCTAACAGTAATTTACAACTGTTGTTTAGCCAAATGAACATAGCATCAAATTGCTTTCTAAATATTTATGTTAGACCATTGATAAGTGCTACTCTTACCCTTAATCAAAGATTTCTTTCTTTGTAGTGAGTGACAATGAATACAGGCTTGCACAAAAATGGACCTGTCAATCAGGAGTGGAAATGGGAGGGGATTATAGGGGCTCTGCTCCTCCCTGTAGTGTATTAAAGAGGTTCATAATATCATGGAATGGAGCATAACAAAGGTTTATTTATTTGGGGATAAAACTCACAGTAAGGGTAGAGATTCACGGTCCTTTGGGGGTACTGGAAACTGGGAACCAAATCCAACAAAAGGGCCCCGTGCACACTTTTCAGTTGAGCTTATAGTACTCTAGGCCATGGCCAAATGGACCAGTACCTAAAAGGCTATTGCCTGAAGGAGTTCCCACAACACCTCCCTACTGAGTTATTGGCTACTGATGATTCTGGAAGAGGGAAATCATTGTCTTCAGTTATGTATCCACTGGTGAGTGTACCAGATTCCAGTGGATGGCTTCAAGTCCATCATCATACAGATGGCCCTGGATCAACTCCGAGCCACAGAACAAAGCTAAAAGAATGAACATGGAAAGGGGCTGATAGGAAGGAGGAGGGGTCATTAAGGGTGGGAAATAACTCAGAGAGGTGAAGAGATGAGAGCAATCAGAATGCACTGTATTCGTGAATAAAATGGACAAAGGAACGTCTAGTTAATAATAAATTTATTTATCTAGCATTAATTGAAGTTTCATTCTGTTCAAAGTATTGTTCTAGGCTTGGAGGGTTCTGAACATGAACAGAATTGGCCCTTAAGTTGAGAAGGTCGCATGTGTACTCTAATCTGATGTACACACGTGCTACAACTTGCCTCTCACACACTACTAGACAATGGATCCACTTCCTGTGTTGTGTGCTGCCCTGACTCTTCCGGGAGCCTTCCTCTCTTCAGTATCAGGCCACGTCGTCTTCTTGTCGTCCTCTTCTGAACACTGGGGGCTTTTCAACTACATTTCCTATTCTCAGATCCTCCAGTGACAAAGACCTTAACCATAGAAATCTCTGGCTTGTGAATCTGAGGTGACTTTGCGTAGGGAATGGAAAGACATTTGGTAGGGTAGATGGCACAGAGGATAGGACACGGTAGGAAGGGATTTTCCTCTGACAAACACCATTGAACAGGTAGAAAGATGTTTAAGAGACAGAAAAATATTTTTTCTTCAAGAGTCCTGGAAGCTCATTCATGGTTTCTAAAAGACCACCAATACTGAATCCTGCAGGGCCTGTGTCTTAGACACTTTGTAGTAGATTCTCCTACTTCTTGGCGTACAGAAGGGGTCTGCTTCTCTGCCACCTTGGAGCAGACACAGACATGTGGACAGCTCATATTTGGATCTAACATTTGTCACTTGCTAGCATTGCGATAGTCAGTTTTTCCAGGGCAACGACAGAGACTGTGAGTACAGCCATCTCCCCTCTCTACTGTTGTACAACAGGTGAAGGTGACCCTGGATCTGGCTCCAGAAGTGAGCCCTGGTTTGCCTCTGCCAAGCACTGTACTGCTACACCTTGCTTTGAAGAATGTGTCAGGCTGAATAAATAATTCACCCTTCAGTAGGCAGGCCGGAAGGAAGCTTCTGTTCATATGTTCTGCTAGAACATATGTCCCCCGACTAGGAATGAATAAAAATATAGGCCTGATTATTTTTTGGTAGCATTTGAAGAGATTTTTTAAAAATGTGAGATGATCAACTTGCTGACACGCCCAACATGCAGAGAAGAATTGAGCTGAGGGAACCCTAGAAAAACAGAGTTGAGAGTACTGGGCAAGCCATGCCAGAAGCCCACATCACCCTTGGACTTTTCAGGGAAGGAATAAGTGTCTCCCTCACTTGGGAAGTCAGTTTGAATGATTAGGTGCTACAAAAACCAGGACAATTTGTGTATTTACTTCTTGGAAGTTGGAAGGCTTGAGTCCACATGAATAAATTTATTGGAGTGTCTGTTGTGTTGTAAGAAAGTCTCCATCATTACAGTGTAATTATTGTCTTATAGTGGGGCAGAGAGAATGGCACCTGATCAAGTTCCAGGCATAGGGTAGTGATGGTTTTAGGGGTAGATAATAGGAATTAAAATAGAAATAATCACTTAAACCTTCCACTTCATCAATCTCCCAGGCTAATTACTAATTATTTGCTATTTAATTGGCAAGTACAGCTATCAATTATGTTAGGAAATAAAAAGGCTTACAAATATGTAGTGTCATATTTTCTATAATTTAGAGTCATGAGTCAGAGGGAGGCACAGATGTGATTTTCTTGTCAGTCCAGAGGGCCCCAGATGTCAAGGCAGTCTGAGGAAAGGAATGTGCCCGTGCTCTCAAAGCTTTGTTAACAGTTGAATGAATAGGAAAGTAGAGTTTTAAAAACAACAACCTTGAAGGAAAATCAGCTGAGATCACAATGTTGTCACAGTGTTCAGCTGGGTGGGAATGCATAGGCAGAAACCTACCCTTTAGACCCGGAGGTGGGGGGTGGGACGCAAGCCCTTATGAGGCTCCCAGGAATCGCAGCCTCTAGCTGGAGTGCCACTGATGGCCCAGAAGAAAGAGAGAGACAATGAAGGGGCATGTGGAGAGATAATGAGCTGGGCTCTTGACATGTTTAGTTTTAGGAAGTGGTGGGACACCCAAGTAGAGATATTCTGCAGACAGAAAGAAACACAGGACTGAAGAGAGGTGAGAGGTCAAGGCTGGGCCTGGAGATCTGAAAATCATCTGCATTCAGATGGTAATTAAAGCCACCTGATGGAGTTTCCAGTAGATGGTGCAGAGGGACGGATGCAGGGCTCCATACTCTCTGCTGCAGGGGACACCAGGAAGAGGGAGAAGGAACTGCAAACGGAGGAACAAAGAAATCCAAAGGAGGAGTTTGTGGCAGAAAAACGGAGGAGAAAGGCGAGCCTCATAAAAAGGCTCCGAGAAGTTGGAAAAGCCATAACGAGCAATCAGGCAATTTGATGTTTCCATCATTTTACAGGCATCATTCTTTAGGGGGCAGAGGTCACTCACCCTTCAAAGAGCCAAAGAATCGCCAATATAAGACGAACGATTTTGGAGAGGCTGAAGCCTTGCTGTCTTCCTTTCCACTCAGGAAGGAAATAACAGTTACCATTTTGGGGGTTTATGAGGTTAATCAGCACTCTTCGAAGAAAAAAAAAATAAAAGAGATGTTCTCATTTGCTATAATGTCATGGAGATGTTCATCATAGGGCTGCTAATTTTCTTTAAGAGCCAGCTCTTCAAGTTACAGGAAAGAATTTGGCTTCCTAGGATAAGCAATACCACAGGAATCTAAGTATTAAAAAAAGTACTTGAGAGATACTTTCTTATAAATGTCAATAACCAGAGATGCTACTGAAACTAGTCAGGGAAGATGATCACAGGAAAGATGATTTCTAAAATAATAATAATAATAATAATAATAATAATAATAATAATAATAAATAGAGTTGTTTTTATGACAGAAGCCAGTAGAGAGTCACATTTTTATACACTGTTTATCTTAGTACTACCAGGTATGATAGCCAGTTGACTCATTCAGTTCATAAAAGAGATTGTGTTGTGACAAAGGCCTGGGAACCATGTTCCTCTAGTAGCTTAGCAAATCCCTTTAAGTAAGATGCACAATAATGTTAGGAGGATAAGATGGTTTCTTCAGGACCTCCAGAGTTGGTATGCTGATTAAGGTATACCTGGTGGCTAAGATAGCCATGATTAAACTCTTGCCTAGACATTAAAGCAGACTGTACCCTGTCCTGAGTCTCCAGGTTAGTGTTTAACTCCTTCCCCCTCCCAATGCTAACCAATAGCTGTTTCAATATGGAGGAAGGCAGCCATATTTCCACGATGAATCTACATGGTTGGGTAAAGCTGGATTTGGCTCCTCGAGGTAGGCTTGGGTTGGCGCCAAGGACAAATGGCTTCCTTACACATTAAAAGCATAAACTTTTGCTCTGAGGCATGAGGTCTGTTTTGCTCTAGATTTTGCATTTAAAATTTAATATAGTACTGATTTTCCAGGCCTCCTCTTTTAAAATTCCATTAATTGAGCTTGATTGAATTGTTATGAAATTTAGACTGTCTCACAGAGGCAAGGGAATGATGGTACAAAATTAGAATGGTAGGGGTAGAGAAGAGGAAAGACTGGAAAAATGAAAGGGGTGGGGGTGGCTGAGAGGGGACCAATTCTCTGCTCTGAAGGCTACAGTTACCTTCGTTGTGTTCCAGGACAAAAGAGGGCAGAAGGGAGAGGGCTTTGGTCCTCACTGAATAGCCTTTGTGACTGGATCTAGCATGTGCTAGTTTGTCTGCTCCTCACAATGACTCTCTCTGGCATGTATTGTTCCATTTGCAGATAGAGAGGCTCAGATCCTCCTACTAACATGCCCAAAGAAATGGCAATCAGGCTTGGAAACAAGAACCCCTCCTTCCCTTTTTCTCTTATTCTCTCCCTGCCTTCCTTTCTTCTCTTTTGCCCCTCCAAAGAGGAACACTCCACCCCTCCACCCTGGTCCCTTGATGAGTGGCTCGTGGAAAAGTGTTTGGATTTCTTTCTGCCTCAAGTGAAGTGGACACTTGTTTATCATGGGTATGCTAATTTCTCAACTGTGTTTGAAGTACAAGCTGCCCTCCATGTGTGTTGCTATGGTTCTCCTAAAGACTTGGGGTCTGGGGATCTGTACAGAAATCTGCTTTCTGGTCAGGCTGTGTGGCTGGATTAGTTTCCTTCCGTGGTATTAGAACAAAATCTGTGGCAGGAGCAATCTCAGGAGGGGAGGATTCATCTTAGTTTGTAGTTCTGGAAGATTTCAGACATCTGTGGTGAGGGTGGCAAGGTGGGAGCGAGCAGCAAGTGCCTGTTCACACGGGTGAAGAAGAGAGCCAGGAGTGGACATAATTATCACAGGCCCACCCCTAGGGGCCCAATTCTGCCAGCCAATCTCCACCACCTAAATGCTCCAGAACCTTGGAAACAGAACAGCAAGTTTGTGTCCAAGTGTGGATGATATTTCAGATGCAAACCACGGCCGTGGGGAAGTGCATGCTCCTGTGTGTGTAGCCACCAGGCGGGGACTCTGCTTTCCGTTGGGAAGCTGTGGTCACATCTGAGGCCCTAGATGAAGACTTAGTCGGTTGGGCAGGGAATGAGCAAGAATTCAGGGAAAAGATGAGACCTGGTCCCAGTTTCATGAGGAAGCCTGCCTGAGTCAGATTGGGGCTGATAGAGCAAAAGCTGCACCCGTTATCTCAGGCCTAATGTGGCCAGGGAACCGGTGTGGGTCACCTAACACAGAGATGAGGCTGGTCTAGATGATCTCCATAAGTGGCAGAGGTTTTAGAGAAATAAAAAGATATGGGGATGAGAGGGGAAATGGGTTGGAATTCTTTGTGTGTGTGCAGGTACATGACCTATGCACACATGTAGAGACTGGGAGAGGATGCCACGTGCTCGTCTTTTAATGCTTTTGTACCTTAAGTTTTGAGGCAGGGTCTCTTCTAACCCTAAAGCTCGATGCTGCAGGCTAGTTGAATTCCAATAAGCTCCCAGCATCTGAGCTACCCCATTCCCCGGCTCCAGAATTCCTATTTTAAGGAAAGAAAAGGCAAGCAGAAACAGTCAGGTACAGTGGCGCATGCTAATAATCTCAGCACACGGGAGGTGGAGGCAGGAGGATGGTCATCTTTACATAACAAGTTCAAGATTAGCCTGGGCAACATGAAACCCTGTCTTATGTATTTTGATACATGTATCCCAAACCCAAACTACAATGCCAAACGCGGCCCCAGTATTGAGACCTGCGAGGCAAGGCCAATGGAGAATGAGGAGTCAGGATCCCCACACCCACTAGCGTCAAGAAGGAAGACCCAGAAGCTGCATCCCAGGTTAAAAGGGACAGGATATGTCTACGGGGGAGGTGAAAGAGACTGTTGGATACACCACCAGCGCTCTGCTGTGTCTTCTCTCTCTGGCTGCCTGCGTGGAGATCAGGATTGGAGGGCAACACAGAGGACAGGGAACCCTCATCCTGCCTGTTCCATCACTGGGGCTCCAACACTGCTTCTCAG
This sequence comes from Chionomys nivalis, assembly GCF_950005125.1. Classification (NCBI taxonomy): domain Eukaryota; kingdom Metazoa; phylum Chordata; class Mammalia; order Rodentia; family Cricetidae; genus Chionomys; species Chionomys nivalis. The sequence continues at coordinate 66,455,283 of NC_080097.1, read as the reverse complement.
TTCAGTGGGGGGTGATCTTGTTCTTCAGGTGGGGTGACTAGATTGAGTAGAGGGTGCATGGGTTAATTAGAAGCTCAGCCAGATAGCTAAAAACTTGAAGTGTAAATACACTGTAACTATCACGTAGGACACACATGCCCTATCTAAAAACTTAATAATTGGGCTGGAGAGATGGCTCAGAGATTAAGTGCACTTGCTGCTTTTCTTGAGGTCCTGAATCCGATTCTCAACCCAGATTCTCTGCAAGAGAAACAAGTGCTCCTAATGATTGAGAAAACTCTTCAGCCCCCATGACAACGGGGAAGGCTGAATGCCGGGAGAAAATGTACGTTACAAAAGAGAATTTAAAGCTAATTGTTTTTCTAGTTGCTGTTCTTTCATATTTTGCTGTTGCTGCTGTTTTGGTGGTGTATTAGTGTGTAAAATGTGTTTGGTAATCAAAGTCTGAAACAACATGAAATGCCACAGTCTGTGTTCTAAATGCCTGTTCCAACTGCATGGAAGTTCATAGAATTGTATAGACTTTGGATCTGGTTAATTTTGGTGCGTGATGCTTTTACTTATTTGCATGCTTTTTTTTCTTTTTTGGGACAAAGTTTGTAAAGTTTTCTTTTCTTTTCTTTTCTTTTCTTTTCTTTTCTTTTCTTTTCAGAAAACAAGGAGTATCACTAGGAATAAGAAGACAACCAAGCCTCTTGTAAGCACCCCAGGTGGGATACTCTTCCCTGCCTTCCTATTTCCCACATATATGGAGTGTCTTCCAGCTTGGATTCCATTGTTTTAGTCCTCTCTGGAGAGCAGCCATGACTTGGAAGTGCTCAAATCCAGCAGCCCCTAACACATGTAGCACCCCACACCTTAGTAGAATCCACAGTAGTCTCTGTGCAGCCGGTTAAGGGTTGGCTTTCCCCAGAGTCCCCTAGGGTTGTAAGGCAGACCCAGCCTTCATGAAAGACAGAAAGGTAACAGCCTCTCCTGCTTCCTTAGCTAAATTTCTTTCTTTTGTTCATGAAGTACATCTGTCTCTATTTCCTGGTTCCTGCTTCGATCTGTAGGTCACTTTCATGCTAATACACCTGGGAGTAAAAGCCCTAGAGAGTATCAGCTTGCTGTGATGTTTCTGAAGATTAAAAAACCCACAAAATTGCTTGTTTACTTATGTAGTGTGTATGTGCATGAATACAGTACATGGGAAAGCCAGGGACAGCGTGAGGGTGTCAGGTTGTCCCTCCACCGTGTGGAACCCAGAGACTGAACTTCAGACTTGCTGGCAAGAGCTCTTACTGCTCAGCCATCTTGCGATCCCTCTGGGTCCTTTTTGTTCAGTCCTACTGGAAATGTAGAAGAATCTAGGTCTGGGCCATTGTGAGGCATGACGCATGCAGCAGGGAATAGTGTAATCTGTCAATGTTCACTACTTCTCGGGTTTTAGTTTTACTTATTTTTACCCTCTTCTGTCTTGGATAAGGCTTTGAACTCAAAAATTTAAAGTTAAGGTTGGTTTCTGATCAGGTAATAGACTAATGGTTGTAACCACCATGATTTTGTCTGCTCGTTTGTTTCTATTAGTTTTTGTTTGTTTGTTTTGGTGTGTGTGTGTGTGGTCATGTTGGGGCTCCAGTCCAACAACCCAAGGTGCTCTACATGCTAAGGGGTTGTTTGACCACTGTGCCGCATTTTAGCCCTCGTTACTATGTTTTGATTGGAGAAGAGATAGATCTCACAAAACAATCGAGTCATTTAGCAGCACATTGATTGTTATCTAATGCTGCCACATTCCTTAGGAGTACTGGAAACCCTTAGTGTGTCTGTAAGCTTACTGTCCTTCTCTGAGTCTATCCTCTAGGTAGAACTTCCGCCATTTATCCTGGCTTTCCTGGAAGGGATGGGGTGCTGAACCTATTCCTTTACATTTGTGGGTGGTGGGTGTGCACACACGGGCAGAAAGCTACCTCGTGGCCCTTGGTGCCCTTACTGAGAGCCACAGACTGTGTTGTGAAGGAAACATTAACACGCAGACATGGCTTACTCTTGCGTAGTCAAGTTTCATGGACTATAGAAGCTTAATTCAAAAGGTCTCAATACGAGGCCACTATAAATTTTAAACAAGAAAATAAAGCATTATAATTCTGGTATAACTTAATTAAATGTAAGAGAAATCCTGATTTTTTTCCTTTGTGGCCACCTTATTAATCTGTTTTTACTTATTTTAGCATTCTCTCCTTATTCACCCCGTACACTCAGTTCTGTTTCATGTATGTAGACCTCCATGTCACAAATCATGAAAGAAAAGCCAAAGTTTCAATAAACTGACTTCATTTTATTTCATGGACTTTCTTTAATATAGAGCCAAAGAGTTGTGCGTGTGCGTGTGCGTGCGCGTGCGTGTGTGTGTGTGTGTGTTTGATTTGTAAGAAAAGCCCAGATGCTTTTTTTTCTATTTTGGATAAAGAGAGGATACTTGGTCCCTCTTTGGGATATGACTGAACTGTGGAGTAATGACAGCAGGAAGTGACTAATTTTTCTTTAAAGGTATTTCACATGGTCCTTTGCAGGGAATCTTTTCTTTTCATTGTTAAGACTATATTCGTTGCAATGGTGATGTCTTCTATGTTTAGACATGAAAGTGAATGTCACTGTTGAATGGTAAACATGGGGGAATTCCTATGTGACAGAAGTATGTAGAGTATCTTGTAATTCAGTAGAAGAATCAAAGTCTGCTTCAGTTCTTTGCATTCTCAGGGATTCAGAAAGGATTAAAGCAACAATAACTAGAACCCACACAAGGGAGTAACTGAAGGATAACATTCCTTGAACCTCGGAAACCTGAGTGAAAGGACTCGGGCAATTAAGGTCTTTAGGAAATCTAATGGGGTCATTTGTGAATGCCATCTTCATGGAACTTGGCAAACTGTCATCTCAGAGATCAAGGGAGGTCACTGGCTTGAGGGTGGGGGATGAAAACGGAGCGACTGCTTCCTGCCAAGTGTGTTGAAATACTTTTAGTTCTTGTCTGATGGTAGCTATTAAAAAACAAAAAAACCCCACAAAACAAACAAACAAATACAAAACTCTGAGAGCTAAAGGTGCCTGCCTTTGTAGAGCAAGCTCTCTCGATGTTCTATCTTGTATAATACATTAAATGAGCCTAGATTTCTTTCCTCCTCTAGGCAAACAGATGAAGGACAGTTGTTTATAAAGGACTGAAGTTGCGCAGTCAGCGCGTAGGTATTAAATGTAAATGATGTATCATCTAAGGACAAACAGAACACAGGAAGGAGATTTCTTTGTCAGCTTCGGACATCCATATTATCTCGAGCTTATCAAAAGCTGTGTGGGAGTGTTTGGGCAAGCAGAGAGGGATTTCAAGTGAGAAAAACAATGTTCAGCTAAGAGCTCCAGACGTTTTAGGTGGGATCGCGACAGCTGGTCGTGACAGGGGTCTACCAAGATTATCTGAGAAATAAGTCACACAGAGAGAGGTGGAAGCAGTTAGATAGCAGCAAGAACATTGAGCAGATGCAGTTCCAGGAGTGTTTTCAAGTACTCAAAGGACTGTTTGCCAGTAGACGGATTAAAATTCCCTCTTGATGCAGGACCAATGGGTAGGAGCTATAGGATGGTAGCCAACTTCACACAGGAAGTGCTTTGATCTGACCTAGAAAGAGTTTTTTTTATCATTACTGCTACTTTTAGATCTGGTAAGTTAGGGGCCTTCAGCTGAAGGAGACTGTGGTGATCTTGCAGGTGGTCTGATATTTTTCCTTCATATTTGCCAAGGGTTGAGAAGGATCACATCATATTACAGGTAATAAGTCATGAATAAGTTGTCTGGTAATTATAATAGTTATGTGATCTGATGGGGGCTTTCTGGGGCAGTAAAGGTGGTAATGAAGGGGAAGGATTATTTTTAAATCCTTAATGAGATGCAAAAGGACAGATGCAGAGAATGAAGGAAGAGAAAAAGTCTAAAAAATTCTCCAGCCCGTAATCCCAGTGAGCGAGAGTGGTGTTGGAGGCTGCAGAGTTATTGGAGGGAGGCCTGTGTGAATGCCTTTGAGGGGTAGAAGGTCATGAGAGAGAGAGTCAGAGAAGACATATGCAGAGACACCTTTGCTTGTTCTTGGCAGGTCCACAAGTACAAAGCCATCGCGGTCCGTTAGAGCTTTGGAATTAGTGCAGGTGCAGACAGAGATGTGTAGGAATTTGCTTCTGGCATCGGGCTTTACAGGGGAGGTGGGAATGGCGAGATAGGTTTGCATGAGCCCCACAGTAATGGGCACTTAGGCCTTTGAAAGCTTTCGGACCCATCTGTCGTGGGGAGAGGGTGGCATGGGGGAAAGAGGAAGTGCAGGAGGTTGTACTTTTAAACTATTTTATAGATGCTGAACATGCCTGTCTTTTGTGTCAGAGATGAAAGTAATGACAACCCTGAAGTCCCAGGCATTCCAATAGTTGATTTTATTTCATATTGGGCACATCCCAAGAATCATTACAGTTGTGAATACTTGCATGAAAGTTCTTAGTTTTCATTCACATAATTCTATGAAAGTCTTAACCTGAAAAGCATTAGCAACAACCATATCTTGCTGCATGATATACTCCCAAGGCTAACCAGCCACTCTGCACACCCGTCTGTGTCTTAGAGGTAAAAAGTGACAGGTATGCAAAAGTGTGACCTTTGTCCTTGTCGTTTCCATCCATTGAGAGTTGAGTACATTCTTTTTCAACTGACTTACACAATGGGAAACACATAGAGTAGAAGGAGCCAAGAACATGTAGATATTGCTTGGTTCTCATTCCTACAGCATGGTGTAGCTTTAAGGATGTTGGAGTTTGAAACAAACTCTCCCATAAGATAGCAGAGACCCTTTAATTCCTATTATCCGGGATGCAGCACACGAGTTTCCTCCACCGTAATGGAGCCCCTCTCTCAGGACTGAAGCGCGTGTGTGGACTAAGTATTGAGCAACCAATGCTTTGTCATTATTTACTGCACAGTTTACCTCCAGGGCAGGAAAAGATCTGTTTTACCATTCTGAATAATCACCAGGTGATTAGCGAGGCTAACTATCTCCTAATGAGTTCATCTACTCATCTGCTGGGCAGACACTGATCAGGCTGTTTAGAGAATGAAAGATTTTAGACAACAGGCCCCGCCTCCAAGCGTCAATGTAATAATAATATAATTAAAGTGCCCCTGTCCTATTCACAGAAGACAAATGTTGAAGGCTGTGGTGGGAGGCTACTCAAAAGTCTGCTTCAGTTCTCAAAATATTTATGGATGTGTACAGCTAGCTTTAAGCTTGTTTTGAAATATGATTCTTGTGAGTTATTATAAACAGGAGTCTTTAGTCCCGGCGTCACATACTTTTAGATAACAGTAAACCAAGCTGTGGCTATTCAGAAACATAAATTTTGTGTACGCAACACAGGTGGTTTTGTTTTCATTGTAAAACCGTCCTTAGTCCTGCTGGCAAAAGACAGAAGTAACAATTAAAATCCTTTGGGGCGCAGGTGGCCAAACTATAAAGACCTTTAGTCCCTTGACAGTGTCAAAAATATTTGCAAATGGACTTGGTGGCGGTCACATAAAAAACGTTTAGATGGCCACTTTCATCTACTCAACTGGAAACTTCTTAGCTCACACCAATGACCACATCCGAGAACGACTGCAGAGGCGCTCTTAAGTGGTGTTTCTGAGCTAAGTACCAAGCCAGCTGCAGCACGCACCGATATGAATCAAGAGGTCCTGCTTTCCTGAAGGGACGATGAGTCAAGGCTCTATTTTTGTGGCTCAGCAAATGCTGTTAAGGAGTGGCCGAAGGTTAGCTTTTTCCCATCACCTTCATCCCCAGGGTCCTCTCAGATCTGACATTAGGCTGTTGGCTACTCGTCATAAAGCTACCCTGTCAAAGAGAATTCAGCTGATGAGCTATGAGCACGCTTACAGTCAGATAATAGATGAAAGGGGCCTCAAGATAAACGAGGTGCCTACAGAAAACCGGGCAAGGTTGTTTAAAGGAAGATGGCGAAGGCCGTTAATTCTCATCAGGCAGTTTCAAAAGGCAGCGGGCACTTGACTGCTTACTTACGAGCACACTATCTTAGCTTTGTGTGAGAGGCCCCGATGCATGCTGAAAGGGTAAGAGAGGGTTTCTAAATGGATGTTAAACACCATGCTCTTCTAAAGGCAGAGACAGAAAATGGTTTTTTATTTTATTTTGTAACAAAGATAAAGCAGTTGGTAGCCACCCTTTCAAACCAACATTTTGACCAGTTTACATCATGCAAAATATGTTCTCCCTCACTCCGTTCCTCCTTCTTTCTCACCCCGAATGCTCCAGTTATATATGTAGGACAGTGACAAGGGTGCCCCCGTCTTTCCTTCTCAGGGGCTGCTCCTGTTTAGACACCAAGTGAGGGCTGCTGGTGTCATCTAGTTCCTGTCTTTACATGTGGATTTCAAAATGCGGGCTCAAGTGTCGGTCACCTGTCCTTTCTTTTTTTTTGTCCCACTGAAATAGCCACCATGCCTCTGAAGTAAGTTGCATTGTGTGCAAAATTAATAAGTCTGTTTGTATGACTTGTTAATAACACAAAAATTCAAAATATTTTATATTTGGCAATTAGACGAGGTTATCTCCCTTATCTCACAAAAACAAAACAAAACAAAACAAAACAAAACAAAAAAAAAAACAGATTGTCCTGAGCTTGGCAAAAGACAGACTTTTCATAGCTTTTCATCTTTTTTATTTTGTTGTGTAAGGCTTTTGAAGTTCAGAAGAATGTTGTTAAAAGCAAATCTGAAAGATTGTGAAGAGAAAATGATGCATTTTCCAAAAACAAAGAGCAGGGATCCAGCTACAGAGACCCCAGATGCCGTTCAGAGCGTCACGATGGCAGGTTCTCCTGCAGTGTTTCCTGTTCTCTGTTTATTCCAGTTTCTTCGCTTTGTTCATACATTCCGACCGCACTCTCTGAGCGCAGGACACCTGCCGCTGCAGCCTGAGCTCACGGAAAAGACTTGAACTCTGCTCCCAGAGTTTAGAGCTGGGGAGTCAGCTGGCCCCGCTCAGCAGGATGGACTAGATGCTGGAAAAGTGGGCCAGGTCAGCTTCGCCTAGGCTGGAGGGCTGAGGGTCCTGGATGAAGTGACCTGTCATGCTGTCTCCAGGACAGTAGGACAGGAAGTGTCAGTTGGGGGTTTACTCGACAGAGCGGCAGATAGTGTGCCAAGGCCTTCAGGCAAGTCAAGTTGTGCAGTGAGAGGCAGAGAAGATGTGGGGCAAGGAGAGTCTGGGATGAAGGACGTGGCCACTCCTTGTGCCCTTCTGAAGTCCACAGTCAGACTGAGGTAACTGCTCCAAAGCTTTGGGGTTTCCCCCACCACTAGAAGGCCCCACACGGTTGGCTGTCTGCCACAGCTCTGACTTGTACTCCATTCCAGCAGCATTGGCTCTCTCTTGTTCCTTTCTCAGCTCTTCCGTCCTGAAGCCCCTGCTCTTTCTCCTCCACGGGTGGGTTGGCTTCCCTCACCTCTCCTTAGGGAAAATACTTTCTTCTCAGTCAGGTGTTTGCGGAGCTCTCCACTCGACCCTGCAATCTTCTCCTTCAACCCCCGATGCCTCTTCTAATTGTCTAGTAACTCTTCACTGCCAGTCAACTTTCTGGTATTGGACATGTTTGCTGAAGGGGGCCCTGAAGGTCCAAGGTTCCACTTGTCTTCTTTCTCAGTGTATCTAGAATGGTTTCTGGCTCTCTGTAGGCTTTCAGTAAATATTCACCAGCTACATTCTAACACATTTCTACTTCTGTCAGAGTGGGGTGCTTGGCACACGAGACTTATGAATTGAACTTTATGAATGTGAGTCGGTTGGTGGTCACCATCGCTGATCTCTAGTTACCTGAGGGCATTGAGGCAGCTGTTTCAGTCCACCCCTGGACCCTCCTGCACAGTGGAAAGCCCCATCCTGGAGACCAAACCAAAGTGGTATTTTTATATTTAAATCATTGAATAAAGAGCAAGTTGTTACATATACTCATATTTTTTTAATGTGGACTACTGTAAGTGTATACACACACACACACACACACACACACACACATATATATATAATGTTGGGTACTCAAAACCATTCTGGGATAATTGGGATCAAACATCATTTATGTCAATCAGTTGCTTTTGAAATTGAATTTCCACATCGGATGCAACTCCTTAAAATTCTCAAGGCAATGACCAGGCTTGGAAGGATTTTAAACAAGACACAGACCCGATTTGATCTAAAGATAGCCCTTACTGAAGAGGAAACGTACAATGGCGGGGGTGGGGGGACCGTGGCAGCACCAGGGCAGCTGTGGAGCACTGCCCGGTTCTGAGAGGTGGTGATGATGACTATGGCAGGGACAGCTCGTAGGAATGCAGTGGTCATGAGGAGGGAGGGCAGTGGGTGGTGTAGGAGACATGAAGGACATATAGCTCTCGGCAGTTGGCACCATCTCTATTGGCATCACCTATACACTACTTACTTATCTCCAAACTAGATGAAGGGATTCTGAAATACCATCTGCAAAAAAATCTGGCTTATCTAAACAGTTTATGATTGAATAAACACCCATGACAGATGATCCTAAAGCTAAATGTTTCTGGAGAAAGAGAAAAGGCGATAAAAGTTAATAGTGAGAAAATACTATGACTACAATCACACGCACGTGCTGGTGAAAGTGGGGGTGTGTCAGCTAACTTCACACGCACGTGCCCATGAAAATGGGGGTGTGTCAGCTAACTTCACACACACGTGCTGGTGAAAATGGGGGTGTGTCAGCTAACTTCACACGCACGTGCTGGTGAAAATGGAGGTGTGTCAGCTAACTTCACACGCACGTGCTGGTGAAAATGGGGGTGTGTCAGCTAACTTCACACACACGTGCTGGTGAAAATGGGGGTGTGTCAGCTAACTTCACACACACGTGCTGGTGAAAATGGGGGTGTGTCAGCTAACTTCACACACACGTGCTGGTGAAAATGGGGGTGTGTCAGCTAACTTCACACGCACGTGCTGGTGAAAGTGGGGGTGTGTCAGCTAACTTCACACGCACGTGCTGGTGAAAGTGGGGGTGTGTCAGCTAACTTCACACGCATGTGCTGGTGAAAGTGGGGGTGTGTCAGCTACCTTCACACGCATGTGCTGGTGAAAGTGGGGGTGTGTCAGCTACCTTCACACGCATGTGCTGGTGAAAATGGGGGTGTGTCAGCTAACCTTAAGTCACTAGCTGAAAATATGATATATTTCTAATGTCACTTGGGGTTCCATTACTACCAATGTGAGGAGGATTATATCGTCAAATTGCCAATTAAAGGATAAAGAAAATATGAGACATCAGCAAGATGTTTTATGACATCAACTTTTCATGTTGGTCCTCAAAGATTAGCAGATTTGGTTAGCTAGAAAATGAGGGTATAGATGGTTGGTAGCTTGGATATTCTGAAATGTGCCGCTAGGTTATTTAAAAAAATAGTGTGTTGAGTGTGTGCATGTGTGTGTGTGTGTGTGACATAAGAGATTAGGAATTTTATTCATGCAAAGGTTATTAACTAAGTGCCATGACTGCCAACAAAGTGATTGTCTCCTTAGATTCCATAATAGACTGTGAGTGTGTGAGTGTGTGTGTGTGCGTGTGTATGTATGTGTGTGAGTGTGTATGTGTATGAGTGTGTGCATGTGTGTGAGTGTGTGTATGTGTATGAGTGTGTGCATGTGTGTGAGTGTGTGTGTATACATGTGAGTGTGTGCATGCATGTGTATAATCTAGGGAAAGCTGCAACTCTTGTTCAGTTGCAGTCCACTTGCACTCGGAGTGTTGTAATTAACACTGAGCACCGCACTTTCTGAAGAACACAGATGTGCTAAAGTGTGCTTACAGTTGATGAACCAGGGGGCTGAGAGGACTGGAGACCCAGTCTCATCTTGGTTGAGAAAGTACTGGTGTAGTTACTTTTATGTCACTGTGACCATGTACGTGACAGTGCTTATGGAAGAAGTTGTTGTAGAGTATGACTTCAGGGGTACAGTCAAGTCGCAGTGGGAAAGATGGCGTTGTTGGTGGCTCTGCCCACATGGTGGGAGCTTGAGACAACAGCTCCTCACATTCTGGTAGATCAGGCAGTAGAGAAGCAGACTAGTACCAGAGGTTTAAGGTTCACCCCTAGCGTCCTGTATCTTCCAGCTAGGATAACACATACATACGCATACACCACTCAGAGGTTTCACAGTCTTCTAAGGCAGTACCACCAGCTGAGGACCACATGTTCAGACTGTGAGCGTGGCCCGTGAGATGCATGTAAGACCTAAGCTCAGTCTCTGGAATCTACGTAAAGGTGGAAGGAGAGAACTGACCCCTGAAGGTTGTTCTCTGACTTCCACATGAGTGCCATGACAGCTGTGTGCCTACACTTATACACACACACACTAATAAATAGGTATTTCAAAATTCAAACACACAGCCTAACCAATTGAGTGAGCATGTGGGGAATACTTCATATTCTGACCGTGAGGGGACTGAAAGACAGGAGGCAGCATGCCTAAGAGGACCCAAGTCTCCGAGGTTAAAACTGGGGTTGAATGTGAGTTATAGGAAATAGAATGGGGTGGGAGAGGGAAATATACAATACATACACATCATCTTAGAGAGAAGACAGTCGTGAGGAAACCCTGTTAAAGTATATTAATTCTCATGCCAGCCACTGGGTGGGACCATTAGCCCAGGGAAGTGTGGCTTCCTTCATAGGAAGTTGAGTGGCCAGAGGGTTGCCGGGGAACTACAATCGGACATTGACAGTATGGATAGTGGCGGGTGACCCACTTGCCAGTGTAGTCAGCCCATGCAGTCCCACTTCTCTTAGGGAATACTGCAGGAAGTTAAGTGTAGGCCACCTTTTAAATAGTTTTCGAGAGAAAAACACCATCTGAAAATTTCATCCCTTGCGTTAATATGACAGAGCTTGCACGGCTTTTTCTAGGTTGGTAACTTTTTTCTTTTCTTTTCTTTCCTTTTCTTATTTGTAGGGGGTTAGTAAGGAGGAAATATAGGGAAAACAATTTAAAAATGATTTGCTTGTAGCTTGGTGCCAGTGTGTAATAAAAGTTGCTGAATTTTTCAGTAAAAATGGAGACAAAAGATTGTTGAGCCAGTTGTTATAAAAGTATGACTTGGCGCGATGATGATTCCCTGACTATTGCTAATTTTCCTTCAGATCATGTTCTGCTGCCTCATTAGTCTCATCCTTCCGTCTTTCCATATGGAATCTGAGTCTCCACCTTACAGATCATTGCACCATCTCAAACAGAGCAAAGAAGTTCCTGCAATGCTCTGCATCCTCATCCCTGGGCCTTTAAAGCCATTTACACAGCATAAGCCTAACATCTATGTCTTGATTTCTCAGCAAGAAATCACTGTGATCCCAGCATATGGTGTTGTGTTTAGTATGAAGGCTGGATAATATACAAAGAACCAAAATTATAAACGTTAGTAAACAGGAAAATGGAGGCTCTTGCCAAATTTTGTCTTGCTTTTTATTAGGCTCTTATTTTGTATAATGAGATTAGAGGTGGAGTGGGGAGACATTAGGGAGAGACTGATTTGAATGATGAAGTTCATGTGAGAAATGAACAGGGTGTAGAGGAGGGAAAGACTTCTATTTAAATGCGGGTGTATGTGTGGGGGGGTGGTGCCTAAATAAGGTCAGCTGTTGTTTCTCTTATAGCGTTCATCTCTAAGCTGTGTGTGGACCACCTGCCAGTGTCACCAGGTGACATGCACCCAACCCAGTGAGGTAGTTAAGCATATGCCACATTCTTTTTTTTTTTTAAAACTAAGCTATATATTTTTCCACTCCCCTTCCTCCCTTCCCTCTCTCCTTCTACCTCCCCCTGCCCCCACACTCCCAATTTACTCAGGAGATCTTGTCGTTTTCACCTTCTTATGTAGATCCATGTATGTCACTCTTATGGTCCTCTTTGTTGTCTAGGTTCTCTGGGGTTGTGGACTATAGGCTGGTTGTTCTTGGTTTTATGTCTAATATCCGCTTTTGAGTGAGTACATATTGTATTTGTCTTTCTGGGTCTAGGTTACATCACTCAGAATGTTTTTTTTTTCCTAGTTCTGTCCATTTGCGTGCAAATTTCAAGATGTCGTTATTCTTACTGCTGAGTAGTACTATGTTGTATCATTGTACCTTATTTTCCTTATCCATTCTTTGGTTGAGGGGCATCTAGATTGTTTCCAGGTTCTGGCTATTATGAATAATTCTGCTGTGAATATAGTTGAGCAAATGTCCTTGTGGTTGAGCATTCTTTGGGTATATGCCCAAAAGTGGTATTGCTGGGTCTTGAGGTAGATTGATTCCTAATTTTTTGAGAGACTGCCATACTGATTTCCAAAGCAGCTGCACAAGTTTGCACTCCTACCAGCAATGGAGGAGTGTTCCTCTTACCCTACATTCTCTCCAGCATAAGTTGTCATCAGTGTTTTTGATCTTGGCCATTCTTAGAGGTATAAGATGGAATCTCATAGTTGTTTTGATTTGCATTCTTCTGATATATGTCACATTCATAAATAGCCTTCAAGGAAAATAAAACATCTAAAACTCTCCCTCCTCCTTCTCTTCTTCCTTTCCCTCCTCTTTCTCTTCTTCCTTTTATTCTTCTTTTAGAAGTTTAGTTTATTGTTCAGTTCCCAGGCATTGAAGACATAAAGCAGAAGTCACTCTGAAAAGAAGAGACTGTGTCTTGGTGAACAGTGAAACAGCCAACTGGTCAACCCCAGAGCGGGAGCTGCACTTCTGTGTGCACACCTTTTGGGTAGTTGACTTCGACTCATTTTCATATAGCCAATGAAGAACCCTCCCTTCACTGTCAAGGACACACTGAATTTATTTTCTTGATTTTAATTTATTTGGAGTATTTCTTACTTTTACCCTCACAGTAAAGGTGGCTCTTCCAAACAATATATTCTAGACAAAATATGTGACCTCGGTTCTTAAGTCCTGAGTGAAGTTCTTATTTTCTGGAAATCTCTCCCTGGGAAAGATACAGCCTGCTGACCTTCTTAAGCCAAGCAGTGCCACCATGTTGACCACATGTGAGGGATTTGAAAACAAGCTCTTGAACTTCCAGACTTTTTCATACCACAGGCTTTTTAGGTGTAGTTTTGGGAAATGTTTTTCTTATTTCTTTCCATAGACTGGATTTTCTTAGATGTGCCAGAAAGGTATGTAAAGGAAACCCAAGCCATATCAGATCTGTCGCCATTAGCTTCATGGCCCTGGAGAGAAATGGGCTGGACTAAACTTTAAGAGATGTTTTAATTTCACCTGACTGAGTCCTGTTTGAAACTAGAGCTGGTCAGAATCATGAGGGGGACCATGTTTATTTGCCAAAAGATCTTTTCTCTTTTAATAAAACATGTATTACTAGGTCTTAGGAGCTCAATAAAAAAAATGAAAGATTTGGGGACAAAGGTTTTGGGAAAAATGTTAATTTGCAAAGAAAGATTTTTTTTTTTAAGGAAAGTGAGTCTTGAGAAGGCCCAAGTCTTCTAAAGGATACATGTCTGCTTAGGGACTAAGCTGCGAAATCTTCAGAGTGAGAACTTTTTGCTCATGGTAGATTTCCTCTATTTTGAGGGCTAGAGGCAGGGACAGAGTCCCTATTAATATCTTTGTCTTTGTTTTTGCTTTGTGTGAAAATCCTTTCTCCTTTCCTCTTTTCTTCCTTCCTTCCTTATGTCCTTCCTCCCTTCTTTCCTTCCTTCCACTTTGTCTTTATTCCTTGTTATCCTCTCCCCCCACCAATCCTGGGGCTAGATGTGATAGATACATTTACTCAAAATGGTGTAAAGTTTATCTCAAAATGAAAAATGTAATCTTTGACTCAGAGCTTTCATTTGGATGGAAATCTGTGGGGAATACGTCTCCTTTCGAAGTGCTCATAGCCTCCAACGTGTCTTCAGATCAGTAGTTTGTTGTGTAGTATGGTCTCCCTCCAGTAACTAAGTCTCTCTTATCCCCCCTTCATTGTGATTCCTTGGGGACACATCAGCATCCCCGCTGCCACCACATGAGTGAGCAGGCTCATGTGGCAGCACTTGGTCATATGCTTTCTAAAATTGATAAAAGTATTTTGATGGAGGAAGGTCATTGGTTAATAAATAAACTGCCTTGGCCTCTTTAATAGGACAGAAAATTAGGTAGACGGAGTAGACAGAACAGAATGCTGGGAGAAAGAAGTCGAGTCACTGAGTCACCATGATTCTCTCACTCCAGACAGACGCAGGTTAAGATCTTTCCTGGTAAGCCAGCTCGTGGTGCTACACAGAATATTAGAAATGGGTTAGATCAAAATGTAAGAGCTAGCCAATAAGAGACTGGAACTAATAGGCCAGGCAGTGTTTAAAAGAATACAGTTTCCATGTAATTATTTCGGGTAAAGCTAGCCAGGTGGCGGGACGCAGCCCCGCCACCGCTCCTGTTTCAACAGTATTTTATGTGCCTGAGGATGTATGCACATGTGTCATGTGTATATGTGTGTAAGTGAAGCTGGTGCATGTGGGGACGTAAGTGTCATGGAGATGTGTGGCTCAGAAGACAACCTGGGGTGTCTGTCAAAAGCTTATTGGAAGCAGGGTCTCTTGTTTACTGCAGCATATGCCAGGATAGGTGGCTTGTAAAAATTTGGGGATTCTATCATCTCCACCTCCCATTTTGTCACAGGTAAGCTGGGATTTCTTGATACTGGAGCCCAGCTTTATGTGGATTCTGGGGACACAGATGCAGTTCCCCTTTATCCACTAAGCATCACTCCAGCCCCAGCTTTATAAAAACATAAGTTGTGTTTAGAACAGGCATGTGAGAGAAGCCTCTTTCCTTGACCAGGTGAGTGTCCTTCATATAGATAGACAATACCACTTAAAACCCGGATAAGATCAAAGTCACAAGGTTGATCATCATGAGGCTGGAGAGATGGCCCAGTAGCTAAGAGCATGTCCATCTAGAGAACCCGAGTCTGAGTCCCAACCCACCACAGGTGGCTCACAACCACTCGCAGCCCCAGTTTCAGGGAAGTCCAACACCTCTGGCCTCTGGGTATATAGCTCACGTACACATATACAGATAGCAAGCAGGCAGGCACACACACATACAGTCATGCACACACGCATGCACACATGCATGTATACCCACAATTAAAATAAGTAAGATCGATTAACATTCAGTTAATAGCACTAATTAGACTAAATGGAATTACAAAACCAAAATATAACAGAGAAAAGACATTCAGATCGGGGTTGTCGGGGGAAAGGGAAAAGAAGAGGTGAGTTTGAGGTAGATATGCTCAAGATACATTGTATACATATATGAAACTGTCAAAGAATAAATAAAAGGTAGTCTAAATATGCATTTAGGACAGAAGTAGATAAATCTCCTTTTATAACATCATTATGTCATCTAGAGACATTCATCATGTGGTGTGCAGTTTTGCACAGTTGGTAGGTAGCTTTACTGATGTTTTATGTTCACACATATTTTAACAGGTTCTTTTAACCAGGTCTCACCTGTTGTCCCTAAGAAGCCCTTTCCTCCAAAACTCACTCCAGTCAAACATTACTCCATAAAAGTAGTTTTAACCAAATAACTCCTGTGCCTACAAATAAACATTACCCGAAGAAAGAAATGCCTCACCTCCGAACCCGGTGTGTAGGTGACTGTGCATATATTCATATGTAACTGACTTATTTTATATTTATGAAACACAAATTTACCCTTAGTGTATTCAGTTCTTGCTGATACTTTCTATTCTAGTCTGCTTCACACTATCCTTTATCTTCAAAAGCAAAAAGTTGGCATGGCTCAGAGGCACAGCACTTGCCTCACGCATATGAAACCCTGGGCTTGATGAAAGAACTGAGAACAGGGGACAATTGACTGGATGGATTTTATGACTGACTAGTGGATCTTTTGTTGTTGTTGTTATCTCTTTGTTTCCAGTGCTAGGGGCTGAGCTTAAGGCCTCATATGTTAAGGAAGACCCATGGTTTCAAAATATATGGAATTAACCAGTCTTCCTTGGAGCTGGGCTGTTAGGCAGTTCCACAGAACCCCATCCTCAGTAGCCTTGATTCTTTTTAGATGATGTCTGAGCACATGGACATGGAGCCAGGACTTCAGAGTGGGACATGTGAGTCCCGTAGCTTCTCTCTGAATATCTTTGCAAATACAATTATTTTTTGTACAACGTGTTCTAGAGGCAGTGTATTAGTAAAGGTACAGGTGTTGGACCAAAGATAATGTGTCTTAGAAATTGTTGTTTTTATCATCTGTTTGCCTTCCTAGAAGTCACCTGTCCATGTCTCAGGTCTCAGAATGTATAAATACCCATGGCTCTCCAGGAATGGAGTCATAACAGGGCATCAGACACTGCTCACCACCCGCCTTGGCACCTAACCCACAGGTTCTTCTGTCTCTCGTGTACATATTGATGTGGTTGGAACAGTGGGGCTTCACTACATTGGGAGAGGCTGTATCCTAACACACCCTGCTCTTTGGGCACTGAAGGCTTTGCAGCTAGGATTCTCCCTGACTCTATCTTCCAGTGTTCGGTGTCCCCTTCTTTCCATCTACCCACAAAGTGCTTGGACTCTGTGCTGCGTTTCTCAGCCTAGACACGCTGTCTCCTTATCTTTCCTGTGTACAGTTTAAGCCTGTGTGTTGCCTGCTGCTGGTTCAGTGACACTTCAGAAGCCAGCTAGGCATGTGGTTCTAACAGTCTTTTGTGGGTGCTCAAGGCACTTGGCTTCAAAGCCCTCAGTTCTTATCCCTACACAACGCCACCTGGCATCTTTTCTTGACAGTGATGAAATCCGTGTTCCTTACTAGGGCCTGCAAGAGCCCGTGTGATTCATCCTTCCTTTTCTCTTCCTCCACTTCACCAGCCTCACCCTGGTCCAAATGCTCCCCAAGCACACACGCCTCATTGTGGGGAGCACCTCCTCTTACTTTAGAATAAAGCTTTCTTTTCTCATTCAAAGGTCACCTAACTTTCTTAAAGAGCTCTATACATGACTAACTAAGCTGGTGGAGCTACCCAACCATGCTGTAGTCTGTAAGCCACTGCGTTGTTCATAGTCCTGATTATCACATGAACCCCGTGGGAGCTACGACGGCTTTCTACCGTCGTCTTATGCAGGAGTGCATCTTTCCAGTCCAGAGCACTGCTGGATACACAGGCTTGCTCATTAAATAATAGTTTCATGAATAAAATGATTGAAGTATATATCCCTTAACCAAAGGATTTGTGAAGGTCTGCTGTGGATTGTCACAATTCTGATCACACTAGCTTGAACATGATTGGGTAGAGGGTGAAAATCAGATGCCAGCAATCTCAGAGTCCTTCGTAAAGTGTGTGACTATTTTATATAACTTCAAAGCATGTATAATTAATTTTCTGAGCACCTCTGGGGATTCATTTTTAACAATGATTTTATTTTTGAGCATCTTATTTTTTATACATGAATACTGTATTTACCTCATTTCCCCCTCCATCCCCATCCTCCGACTCCTCCCAAATCTCTCCAATTTGAAGGTTCAAATCCATGACCTCTTCTTTAGTTACTGCTTATATGTGTGTGTTTATATGTATATACATGCATGCATACATATATACATTTATCAGCACAATCTACTGAGTCCATTTAGTATGCTCAATATGTATATGTATTTAGGGCCAACCATAGAATTGGATAGCCTTTTAGGGGGCATGTCCTTGAGAAGACTGATTCCCCTGCTCTGGGCAGCCACTAATCGCCTATAGTTCTGCATCTAGAGGTGGGACCTTGTGAGGCAGTAACTGAGGTTTAGAGATGAAAGGACGACCCTATCATCCAGAGTAAGATAAGTGGTCTGATAGCTCAGTCCTTGCTCCCAGTGGCTACATGTAAGGATATCATCATCTCTGTCAGGATCTAGTGTAAAATGTACGGTCTTTGAGCAGATTGGTAGAGCTTTTACAATTTTCTTCTCAACATGCTTCCTCTGCTGAGAGACGACTGACCTTGCTTCTCTCCCTTGTTTTGGTTTCAGCAGTCACAGACAAGAGGTAGGTTCCTGGTTGCTGCCAACTACTCTCATAATCCGATGGCCTGGATGGGCCTGTCAAGTGCTGCATCCACTGATACACATTCTCAGAGTGGAATTCTGTAAGCGTTCTCAAAAGCACTTTCGTGTGGTTCTTAGGTGAGTGGTCCTCTTCTCTCTTAATGGTTATGTGAGGTACCAGTAGCGTGACATGATTGACAGCACTGAGAGGTTGGCTCTTGTTATCTGGCACGTGATTAGTAGTTACTGTGCTCAGTTTGGGTCCTTGGTAAAAGGCTGCTGTTTTGGGCAGAAGTTTAGGCTAGGTAGTCTGTCTAAGACATGCCATTGGCCTTGTGCTCTGTATGACCTTGCTGCACACAGAGAAACTCCAGGGTAGCTGGCAGACATGCTTTTTGTTTTGTTTTGTTTTTTATAATATAGGCTTCATAGCTTTATAAAATCTTTTGAATTATCATGTAAATATCATGTGTTCACAGACTCACTGCTGGCTTTTTTTTTTTTTTTATCTTGAAAACATAATGATAGCAATGCTTCATTCTCTTTGTGGGAACCACAGATAGGAGCATACTCACTGTTCTGTGCACCTCAGTGTGGGCTCCCCCATATCTTCCTCACAGTCTATGGTTGAGTCTGGAGTGTCCAAGTCAGCTAAGCTCACGGTCAGTGTTTCTAAACTAACCACTCTCCACACTGAAATAAGGACATGAGTCTCTTATGGCTGCAACACTACCAGGTTCCTTTACTATTCTGCTACCCAGGTATCAGTCCTGGACTCATGCTTGAGTTTCTGGGTAGCCACTTATGATATTTGACCCAAAATTAGAGATCTGGGCAAATTATTTAATGAAATCAATAAAATTCTATTGTGTAGCAAACCAAACCCAAAGAGCATAATTATCTCGAGAAATAGATCAAAGAAAGGAAGATAGACACTTAGCAGATAAGGCTGGCCCTGCCCCTACTGTCCTAAACAGTCTTCAAAGTGTGTGGAGGGCCCCAGTCTATGAGGGATGAGGGTTAGAAGGAAGATCAGCAGAGGGTGCCCCAGATGTTTGTCTGCCTTTCTTTTGGTACAGGCTTCTTTTTATACCATGTATTTCACCTGCAGAAAGGAATTTGCAAGGATTTTGCTGCTGCTATGAATTGCCTGCTTCCTAAATAATGCAAGTTACATTATGTATTTGCCTTAAAAAACACTGTCTACAATCAAGAGTTTTGGACGTTCTGTGATCATGAGTGGATTATGATTGATATATTGTTGTGGCTAAAGATCTAACTTCAGAACAACTGTTTTCCTTCCTGTTGCTATTTGAAGTCAGCAGACTACTAAGTAAGCAGAATATTCTGCTAAGGGCTTTGATATTCAGCCCCGTGTTTATGAAATTATACATTTAATAAGTTTTTTTTTGTTTTTGTTTTTTTGAGACAGGATTTCTCTGTAGCTTTGGAGCCTGTCCTGGAGCTAGCTCTTTATTTATTTATTTTTTTTTTATTGAAAAAAAAATTTTCTGCCTCCTCCCCGCCTCCCATTTCCCTCCCCCTCCCCCCACTTCTCTTCTCTTCCCTCTCCAGTCCCAAGAGCAGTCAGGGTTCCCTGCCCTGTGGGAAGTCCAAGGATCTCCCCCCTCCATCCAGGTCTAGGAAGGTGAACATCCAAACTGTCTAGGCTCCCACAAAGCCAGAACATGAAGTAGGATCAAAACCCTGTGCCATTGTCCTTGGCCTCTCGTCAGCTCTCATTGTCCGCCATGTTCAGAGAGTCCAGTTTTATCCCATGCTTTTTCAGTCATAGTCCAGCTGGCCTTGATGAGCTCCGAATAGATTGGCCCCACTGTCTCAGTGGGTGAGTGCACCCCTCGTGGTCCTGACTTCCTTGTTCATGTTCTCCCTCCTTCTGCTCCTCATTAGGACCTTGGGAGCTCAGTCCGGTGCTCCAGTGTGGGTCTCTGTCTCTATCTCCATCCATCGCTAGATGAAGGTTCTATGGTGATGTGCAAGATATTCATCAGTATGGCTATAGGATAGGTTCATTTCAGGTTCCCTATCCTCAGGTGCCCAAGGAACTAACTGGGGACATTGCCCTGGGCACCTGGTAGCCACTCCAAGTTCAAGTTTCTTGCCAACCCTTAGGTGGCTCCCTTAACTAAGATATGAGTTTCCCTGCTCCCCTATCCAACCTTCCTTTATCCCCAATCATCCCGTTTCCCCAAGTTCCCATCATCCTCTCCTTCACACTTTTCTCTCCCCATCTCCCCTTACCCCCATCCCACCCCACCCCCAAGATTCCAATTTTTTGCCCGGCAATCTTGTCTATTTCCCATAGCCAGGAGGATAACTATATGTTTTTTCTTGGGTTTACCCTCTTGTTTAGCTTCTTTAGGATCACAAATTATAGACTCAGTGGCCCCTATCCATGGCTAGAAACAAATTATGAGTGAGTACATCCCATGATCTTCTTTTTGGGTCTGGGTTACCTCACTCTGGATAGTGTTTTCTATTTCCATCCATTTGCATGCAAAATTCAAGAAGTCATTGTTTTTTACCGCAGAGTAATACTCTAATGTGTATATATTCCACACTATCTTCATCCATTCTTCCATTGAAGGACATCTAGGTTGCTTCCAGGTTCTGGCTATTACAAATAATGCTGCTATGAACATAGTTGAACAAATGCTTTTGTCTTAAGATAGGGCATCTCTTGGGTATATTCCCAAGAGTGGTATTGCTGGGTCCAGGGGTAGGTTGATCCCAATTTTTCTGAGAAACCGCCACACTGATTTCCAAAGTGGTTGCACAAGTTTTCAGTCCCACCAGCAATGGATGAGGGTACCCCTTTCTCCACAACCTCTCCAGCAAAGGCTATCCTTGGTGTTTCTGATTTTAGCCATTATGACAGGTGTAAGATGATATCCCAAAGTTGTTTTGATTTGCATTTCTCTGATCGCTAAGGAGGTTGAGCATGACCTTAAGTATCTTTTGGCCATTTGAACTTCTTCTGTTGAGAATTCTCTGTTCAGTTCAGTGCCCCATTTTTTAATTGGGTTAATTAGCATTTTAACATCTAGTTTCTTGAGTTCTTTATATATTTTGGAGATCAGACCTTTGTCTGTTGTGGGGTTGGTGAAGATCTTCTCCCAGTTAGTAGGCTGCCTTTTTGTCTTAGTGACAGTGTCCTTTGCTTTACAGAATCTTCTCAGTTTCAGGAGGTCCCATTTATTCAATGTTGCCCTTAATGTCTGTGCTGCTGGGGTTATACATAGGAAGCGATCTCCTGTGCCCATATGTTGTAGGGTACTTCCCATTTTCTCTTCTATCAGGTTCAGTGTGTTCAGATTAATATTGAGGTCTTTGATCCATTTGGACTTGAGTTTTGTGCATGGTGATAGATATGGGTCTATTTATATTCTTCTACAGGTTGACATCCAATTGTGCCAGCACCATTTGTTGAAGATTCTTTCTTTCTTCCATCGTATACTTTTAGCTCCTTTATAGAAAATGAGGTGTTCATAGGTTTGTGGGTTAAAATCCGGGTCTTCTATACGATTCCATTGGTCGACTTCTCTGTTTTTATGCCAGTACCACGCTGTTTTCATTACTGTAGCTCTGTAATAGAGTTTGAAGTCAGGGATGGTAATGCCTCCAGAAGTTCCTTTATTGTATAAGATTGTTTTGGCTATCCTGGGCTTTTTGTTTTTCCATATAAAGTTGATTATTGTCCTCTCAAGATCTGTGAAGAATTTTGATGGGACCTTGATGGGGATTGCATTGAATCTATAAATTGCCTTTGGTAGAATTGCCACTTTTACTATGTTGATCCTCACAATCCAAGAGCAAGGGAGATTCTTCCATTTTCTGGTATCCTCTTCAATTTCTTTCTTCAATGCCTTAAAGTTCTTGTCAAATAGATCCTTCACTTCCTTGGCTAGAGTTACCCCAAGATATTTTATGCTGTTTGTGGCTATCGTGAAAGGTGATGATTCTCTTATTTCCCTCTCTGCTTCCATATCTTTTGTGTATAAGAGGGCGACTGATTTTTTGGAGTTGATCTTGTATCCTGCCACATTACTAAAGGTGCTTATCAGCTGTAGGAGTTCTTTGGTGGAGTTTTTGGGGTCGCTTATGTACACTATCATATCATCTGCAAATAACGCAAGCTTAACTTCTTCCTTTCCAATTCAAATCCCCTTTATCCCCTTACGTTGTCTTATTGCTATTGCTAAAACTTAACGCCTTGGCGTGTTCCTGATTTTAGTAGGATGGCTTTAAGTTTCTCTCCATTTAATTTGATGTTAGCTGTCGTCTTGCTGTAAATAGCTTTAATTATATTTAGGTATGACCCTTGTATCCCTAATCTCTCCAAGACTTTTATCATAAAGGGATGTTGAATTTTGTCAAATGCTTTTTCAGCATCTAATGAAACAATCATATGTTTTTTTCTTTCCGTTTATTTATATGGTGGATTACATTGATAGATTTGCGTATGTTGAACCAGCCCTGCATCTCTGGGATGAAGCCTACTTGATCATAATGGATAATTTTTCTAATGTGTTCTTGGATTCGGTTTGCCAGTATTTTGTTGAGGATTTTTGCGTCAATGTTCATGAGTGAGATTGGCCTGTAATTCTCTTTCTTGGTTGAGTCTTTGTGTGGCTTTGGTATCAGAGTTACTGTAGCTTCATAAAAGGAATTTGGCAATGACTCTTCTGTTTCTATATTGTGAAATGCATTAAGGAGTACAGGTATTAGGTCTTCTTGGAAGTTCTGGTAGAATTCTGCATTGAAACCATCTGGTCCTGGACTTTTTTTGGAAGGGAGGTTTTTGATAACAGCTTCTAATTCTTCGCGACTAACAGGTCTGTTTAGGTTGTTCACCTGGTCCTGGTTTAACTTTGGTATATGGTATTTATCTTAAAAAGTGTCCATTTCTTTTACATTTTCCAGTTTTGTGGCATACAGGCTTTTGTAGTAAGATCTAATGATTCTCTGAATTTCCTCTGTGTCTGTGGTTATGTCCCCCTTTTCATTTCTGATCTTATTAATTTGCAAATTCTCTCTCTGCCGTTTGATTAGTTTGGATAGGCGTTTATCAATCATGTTGATTTTCTCCAGGAACCAGCTTTTTGTTTCATTGATTCTTTCAATTGTTTTCTGTGTTTCTATTTTGTTGATTTCAGCCCTCAGTTTGATTATTTCCAGTCTTCTACTCCTCCTAGGTGAGTCTGCTTCTTTTTTTTCTAGAGCTTTCAGGTGGGCTGTTAAGTCTCCAATGTGTGCTTTCTCTGTTTTCTTTAAGTGGGCACTTAGTGCTATGAACTTTCCTCTCAGGACTGCTTTCATAGTGTCCCATAGATTTGAGTATGTTGTTTCTTTATTTTCATTGAATTCAAGGAAGACTTTAATTTCTTTCTTTATTTCTTCCTTAATCCAGGTATGGTTCAGTAGTTGACTGTTCAGTTTCCATGAGTTTGTAGGCTTTCTGGGGGTAGCATTGTTGCTGAATTCTAGCTTTAATCCATGGTGATCTGATAAGATACAGGTGGTTACTAATATTTTTTTTGTAACTGTGGATGTTTGCTTTGTTACCGAGTATGTGGTCAATTTTCGAGAAGGTTCCATGAGCTGCAGAGAAGAAGGTATATTCTTTCCTATTTGGGTGGAATATTCTATAGATGTCTGTTAAGTCCATTTGATTCATTACCTCCATTAATTCTCTTATTTCTCTGTTAGGTTTCTGTCTAATTGACCTGTCCATTGGTGAGAGAGGAGTGTTAAAGTCTCCTACTATTAATGTGTGCGGTTTGATGGCTGCCTTGAGTTTTAGCAATATTTCTTTTACGTACGTGGGTGCTTTTATATTAGAGGCATAGATATTCAGGATTGAGACTTCATCCTGATGAATTGTTCCTGTTATGAGTAGAAAATGTCCCTCTCCATCTCTTCTGATTGATTTAAGTTTGAAGTCAACTTTGTTAGAAATTAGTATGGCCACACCTGCTTGTTTTTTAGGTCCATTTACTTGATAAGCCTTATCCCAACCCTTTACTCTGAGTAGATGCCTGTCCTTGTGGTTGAGGTGTGTTTCTTGTAAACAGCAGAATGTTGGATCCTGTTTTCGTATCCAATCTCTTAGTCTGTGCCTTTTTATAGGTGAGTTGAGTCCATTGACATTAAGTGATATTAATGACCAGTGGTTGTTAACTCCGGTCACTTTTTTAGTAGTAGATTTTGTGTGTTTCCCTTCTCTGAGTTGCGCTGGTGAAGGGTCTCTAGATGTCTGAGTTATTGTGGTCATTGTTGGACTCCTTGGTTAGTGATTTTCCTTCTATTACTTTCTGTAAGGCTGGATTTGTGGCTATGTATTGTTTGAATTTGTTTTTATCCTGGAAAATGTTGTTTTCTCCATTTATAGTGAACGAAAGCTTGGCTGGGTATAGTAGTCTGGGCTTGCATCCACGGTCTCTTAGTTTCTGCAGTACATCTATCCAGAACCTTCTGGCTTTCATGGTTTCCATAGAGAAGTCAGGTGTAAGTCTGATAGGTTTACCTTTATAAGTAACTTGGCCTTTTTCCTTTGCAGCTCTTAATATTTTTTCTTTATTCTCTATGCTTTGTGTTTTGATTATTATATGGTGAGGGGATTTTTTTTTTGATCCAGCCTATTTGGTGTTCTGTATGTTTCTTGAACCTTCATAGGTATATCTTTCTTTAGGTTGGGAAAGTTTTCTTCTATAATTTTATTAAATATATTTTCTGTACTGTTGACCTGCGCTTCTTCTCCTTCTTCTACTCCTATTATTCTTAGGTTTGGCCTTTTTATTGTGTCCCATATTTCCTGAATGTTTTGTGATGAGAGTTTGTTGGCCTTGCTGTTTTCTTTGATCAGTGTGTTTATTTTCTCTTGGTATCTTCAGAATCTGAGATTCTTTCTTCTATCTCTTGTATTCTGTTGGTTATGCTTGTTTCTGTAGTCTCTATTCGTTTACCTAGATTTTCCATGTCCAGCTGGCCTTCTGTTTGTGTTTTCTTCTTTGCCTCCATTTCAGTTTTCAAGTCTTGAACTGTTTCCATATCTGTTTGATTGTTTTTCCTTGGTTTCCTATGGTATCATTCACTGATTTACTCAATTCTTCAAACTTTCTGTTATACTTCTCATTCATTTCTATAAGGGCGTTTTTTACATGCTGTTTAAGGGTGTCAATCACTTTCATAAAGTCAATTTTATCTACTTCTTCATGATTAAGGTGTTCATGTCCTGTTGTGAGGTCGCTGGGTTCTGGTGGTTTCATATTGTTTTTCAGATTGTTGGGTGAATTCTTGCATTGGCGCCTGCCCATCTCTTCCTCCGAATGCTCTCCTATGGATCTTCTTTTACAGGATCAGGTCTCCTTGCCTACTGATGTATCTTCCCAGTGATGGCACTCCCCAGTGATGGTTCTCCTGGTGCTCCAGTGATGTCTTTCCTGGTGCCAATATCAGATCTCCATGCCCAATGATGGCTCTCTTGGTGCCGAGATCAGATCTCCGTGCTGGTTGGATAGTTTGTAAACAAAGTGCCTACCTTGCTTGGTGCAGGCAGGCCAGTGAAACAAAGGAACTCCCGCCTGCCTGCTTGCCCTGAGGATTCACCCCCAGCGCCCAGACAGGCTTAGCTGGGTGGTGTTATGTGCCCAAAGAGGGAAGGGGGCAGAAGGAAGAAGGGTTCTGGATGCAAGCTCTGGAGCTAGCTCTTGTAGACCAGTCTGGCCTTAAATTCATAGAGATGTGCCTGCCTGTGCCTCCCAAGTGCTGGAATTAAAGGCATTCACCACCACCATCCGGCGACATTTAATAAGTTTTATGTTCTCAATCTAAACTCTAGAAAATGACCTATTTATGCAATCAACTCCCAGTAATTGAAAACTGAGATTCATATATTCGTGATATTTGAAACATAAAATATTATCGTTAAATAAGTATTTAAATTCAATTTTTTTTGTCTAAGCAAATGGTTCAGGGTACCCAACTTCTGTGTTTATTTTTTTTATCATTCAGAAATTTTGCACTCATGAAATTATTATAAGACGCAGTTCTGTTACAAATTTTAACTTTGTACAAATGGCACATTTATAATTTAGCTCTGTCTAAGGCATTAATGTGAATTAAGGAGTATTTGAAATACATATAACTTAATAATTCTGTTATTCACCATAGAACCTGCATCTGGCGATGGATGGAGATAGAGACAGAGACCCAAATTGGAGCAAAGGACTGAGCTCCCAAGGTCCAAATGAGGAGCAGAAGGAGGAAGAACATGAGCAAGGAAGTCAGGACCACGAGGGGTGCACCCACCCACTGTGACAGTGGGGCTGATCTAATGGGAGCTCACCAAGGCCAGCTGGACTGGGACTGAAAAAGCATGGGATAAAACTGGACTCTCTGAACATGGCAGACAATGAGGGCTGATGAGAAGCCAAGGGCAATGGCACTGGGTTTTGATTCTACTGCATGAACTGACTTTGTGGGAGCCTAGCTTGTTTGGATGCTCACCTTCCTGGACCTGGATGGAGGGGGGAGGACCTTGGACTTTCCACAGGGCAGGGAATCTGGACTGCTCTTCAGACTCGATAGGGAGGGAGAATGGTGTTGGGGGAGGGGGAGAGGAGTGGGGAGAGAGGGAAAGGAGTGGGAGGAGGGGGAGAGAAGTGGGAGGAGGGGGAGGGAAATGGGAGGCAGAAATTTTTTCAATAAAAAAATAAATAAATGAAAAAGAAAACCAAAATAATAATAATAATTCTGTTATTCAGATCTCTGCTTTGGCCTTACTACTCAATTAAATCAGATCACTAAGAACTTATTATGTATATTCCTTAAGCATTGAAGAATTAATCAATATTTAAAGAGAACCTTATGTAGACATAAACAAAATAACCATGTTTTCAAGAAGATAGGGCAAAAATGCAAAAAAACATACTATAAAGATATGTTTAAAAAATTAATAAAGTGTGTTATTTTCCTGTGTTTTATGGCACAAAATGTCAGCTCTTTAAAATTTATGGTGATTTTGCCAGGTGATGGTGGTGTATGCCTTTAATCCCAGGACTCAGTAGGCAGAAGCAGGATTATTTCTGAGTTCAAGGCCAGCCTGGTCTATAGAGTGAGTTCCAGGACAGCCAGGACTGTTACATTGAGAAACCCTGTCTTGAAACCCTCCCAAATACGTTCAAGTCTGCATTCGCTCTTAAGTATATAACCATGATTTTGTATTCTTTTCCTAGTGAGATTGCTTCCCTGAATTCCCAGTTGTGCAAACTTCAGGTCCCACCCACTGTAGAGCCGTCCTTGCCTGGGGTCGAGCATTCTGCTCACATGTGCTCCTGGGACTCCATCAGCTCTTCAGCCAATGAGAAAGTGACTTCAGTGTGCCATCCTGCGTCCCCTCCCTACCCCACTGAAGTCACTTTGCTTGCATGTTTCAGCAGACACAGGTGAACAGTAGCACCATTTAGGGAGGTCCTTCTACCTCTCTTGGGCACAGAGCTGTAGCCTCTGGTGGAAAACAAACACAGACATTTCAGCACTGCCTTCCATTCATCCTCTCCACTCGATGAGCAACAAAACCCACACTTATTTACCAGTTGCAGCATTTTCCCAGGGCTTAATCTCCAGGGAGCTCATTGATAAAAAAGGATCTTCTGTTTCCTCAGAAAAGGAAAAAATACAATAAATGGTGACTCTGAGAATATTTAATTTCTACAAAGATCACAGCAATTTCCACTGTAATTTTGGACACATCTTCATAATATCTCTCACCCTTCCCCTTTCAGTTGTTTACTCCTTGATGGCTTCTTAGCTTCTGACACTTCTGTAACCTCATCCTAGACAGAGAGTATAAGGCTATTTATCCAGCTTCCAACATGATTAGTTGAAAATTACCACGGTTAGGCTGTATTGTTTTTGATTCTCAAACTTCTCTAGGTTTCTTTTGTAGATGAGCTATAAGATTTGGAAAATTTTCCCACAAACCAATTGTTATGATGCGCATTTTACACCTTACCTTGAATCCATCCCCCAGTATTAGACTTCTATGCTGGACATCAGAACACATGCAGTTGATGGATGTTAGAAGGAGGGGGAAACTGAAGCACTTATTGCAGTTAAAATATCTTAAGCTAAGTTGACAAAAGTTCTCAGGGCTCCTCCTGAGGTCTTAGAAAGGATCTGTGCAAAGATGTTCTCCAGGAGTTCACTTCTGTATTGTAGAGTTCCAACCTAAGAACAAGATTAAAATAGAAAATAATCTCAAAATTCTGGACACAAAGAGACAGATAAATTTAATTCATGAAAAAAGTCAAGTCGAATAGGGTTAATGTGTGAATTTCACAAGCATCAGCCAAAGACATGTGGTGACAGACAAGGATCTTTAGATGACCTTTGTTTCAGTGTGAGCCAACTCTAATGCAAATGGGAAGCTGGCTGACATACTAAAGGTCGTTTCAACAGAAATCATTTCCAGACCATGCTATCCAGTCTCTCAGCAATCTGCCTTGGTTAGACGGCAGTGGTGAGGTTTGGATGGCATATAGAATACGTCATTTGTGTTTTAAATTAATTTATTATTGCTATCATGTGCAGATGATGTGTGCGGGAGCAGGTGCACACATGCTACAGAGCGTATGTGGAGACCTGAGGTCACGTGTCTGGAGCTGATGCCCTCCTGTACACGGATTTCCAGGTACAGAGCTAGGCTGTCAGGGCTGTCTACTGGATGCCATCTCTCCGGGCCCTGAAGAATATGCCATTTAAATTGATGACAACATGCAGACCTCAAATTCTTTCAGATATTTCAAGAGTAGGAAACACTTTTCAATTCATTTCAAGAGGCCCGCTCTATGCTGCCCAGTGCACTATGGGAAGGGAAAACTGCAGGCCGATGTTCCCGGTGAGCACAGAAGAAAAGACCCTCAGTGCAATGCTAGCAAATGGACTCCAAGAGCACATTAACAGCATCATGGACCATGATCCAGTGAGATTCGCTCCTGGGATGTAAGAACAGTTATTCAATACGTGCAAATCAGTACATGTGGTGGGCCATATGAACAGCACAGAGGATAGAAACCATACGACTGACTCAAAAAATGCACAAACAGCAACTGAGAGAATTCAGTATACATCCACTGTGGAAGTTCCCAGTGAATTAGATACAGAGGGAAGACAGTCAAACACAGTAAAGCCCCAGCTGAGAAGCCTGCATTCTGACAGCAGACGCAGATGGCAAAAAGCCGGGAGCTTTTCCACAGAGTTTAGAAGGACCAGGATAGCTGCTCTTGAGCCTTAACTCAGGAGATGCTAGAATTCTTAGCCAGAGCAACCGAGTAAGAAAAAGAAATAAAAGAACAAAATCTAAGTCAGAAAAGAAAAAAAAAAGTGCAGTTGCCCTTTTAAAGGAAGATGTCGTCTTGCATACAGAAATTCCTAAGGACGCTACAAAACAACTGTCTGGATAAAAAAAAAAAATCCTGTATAGTTGCAGGACACAAAAATTCAATTAGAAAGAATCATTTGTGACACACTCTTTCCACTCCGTACCCAGACTTCCCATGACCTCCACCAAAGTCTGGCCCAGCAAATGAATAGGACTAGAAAACATTGTACTGAGTTAGATAACCCAGACCCAGAGGGATGAATGTAACACATTCTCTATTGGAAGCCCCGAGCTCCAAATCTTCAGATGTGAGTATATAGCCTGGAGTGACTGCAGAGACCAGGAAAGTAAAGCAATACCATCGCCCAGATTTGGGATGGGGTGGGAAGTAATAGAGAAGAGAATAGCACCATATAAGTGATTTGATCAGAGAAATGGGAGAAGGGCTATTCCTAAGGGAGGGAGAGAGAGGGGAATAGCAGGATGGGTGATCTGATGGGGGAATGGGAAGCAGGAGGGAGGTAAATGCAGGAAATGGAGGCGAGGAAAACAATGAAGATGCCTGAAAAGCCACAAGAAACCACACTTATTTTTTTTTTTTAAGATTTATTTATTTATTATGTATACAGTATTGTCAGTATTCTGTTTGCATGTATGCCTGCAGACCAGAAGAGGGCACCAGATCTCCTTACGGATGGTTGTGAGCCACCATGTGGTTGCTGGGATTTGAACTCAGAACCTTTGGAAGAGCAGTCAGTGCTCTTAACCACTGAGCCATTTCTCCAGCCCCGAAACCACACTTATTAACGACTTCCCTGAACTTTTCTCAACTGGCCTGACAGTGCTCCCTTCAAGAGCAGAAGACCACTTAACAAAAAGCCAAATCAACACCAGACACGAGGAGCCCTCTTTTGAGCTGTTGACCAGAGCTATCTAAGAGATGCCCCCCAAACAGCCTATTGTTGATGTCTTTGGTTATTCAACAGAGGTAGAAGGATAAGTTCATAAACCGAAGACATCACGGACTGCAAAAACAGGGCTCAGAGGCCCCTGAGTGACCTGACATGGATGTCTCTTCCATGAGGACTAGCCTTCATTGCAGTAGAAGGCACCACGTAATTTTACAAAGGAAGGAGACAATCACCTACCCCACCCACCAGCTATGGTGCCCATGGAACTAAAGACATAAGCAGAGAGACACTCCACACTCTCGGGTAGGAAGAATTAATATTGTTAAAGTCATTACATTCCAAATGATATTCATGCAAATTTTTTGTTAAAAGTTCACTAACATTTTTCATGGAAATAAGAAAGCTCTCCTAAAATTCAGATGGAGACACAAAGGACTGCAAGCCAACAAAGCAACTTAACAAAGAAAAATATTAGTGATGTCATATAGCTTGATTTTAAAGTACAGTACAAAGCTACCTTAACCCAAGCGGTGTGGTACTGGCATTATAAGCAGACATATAGACAAATGGAATAGGATAAAGAGCACAAACCTAATTAGCTGATCTTCAGCATGGTGTCAAAATCACACAGTAAGGAAAACAGAGAGTCTCTTCAATAAATGATGCCAAAAAGCTTGAGTAAATGGAGGCAAAGTAGTGAAACAGAACACTTCTTTGACACCACACAAGAACACAATCAGCTCAAGTGGGCTAATGTCTATAATAAAAACGAAAACTATAAAAATCCTAGCAGAAGACACAGGCGAAGTACTTTTTGACACTAAAGTTAGAAATGGTTTCCTGACTAGATTCCAAAAGGATAAGCACTAAACACAAAGGCAGGTGAGTGAAACTATGCACAAAATAAAAAGGTCGCTCCTGAAGCACAACAAACACCTCAAAGCACGAGTGTGATAGGGCACAGGAGCGAAGCCACAGCAACATATAAACCACCCAATTCAGATATGGGCAAAGAACTCGAACAGATATTTTCCCCAAGAAGGCATATGAACAGGAAACAGGTATATGAGAAAGTGCAGAGCATCACCAATCTTAAGAGAAATATAAGATATTACATATCAACTTGAAGATGCCCAAATGGCAGGCAGGGCATGTTGTACAGTCGATAGAGGCCCTGGCTTTACTCTCCAGCATACCTTGAAACCCAGATCTGGGGAGATAGAGGCAGAAGGATCGAGAGCTCAAGGCCATCCTTGGACACACAGTGAGTTCAAGGCTAGCCTGTGCTACCTGAGAGCCTTTATCCAAGTAGGAGTGGTGCGGAGAAATGGGAACCCTCACACACTGTTGCTGGGATTGTAAGTGTCCATAGGCATTTTGCAGCATAGCTTGAAGAGTCTTCACAGAACTAATTACTATATGATCTAGCAACCCCATGTCTGGCTATATGAGAAAAAGGAATTGAGATGGATATTACCAGCAAATGCCACCACTCCTATTATCTTTGTAGCATTTTCATGATAGCCCAGATATAGACATGGCCTAAACATCCGCCAGCCAGTGAGTGGATGAAAGCAATGTGGTAAGAATTCAATGGAATACCATTCAGCCTGGAGAAGGAAATCCTGAGAATTGTATTGGGGTGAGCCCAAAAGCTATTTACTAAGTGGAAGAAACAAGAAACAGAAATAGAATTTGCACGATCCCCATTACACATTATTATCTGGGGAAGTTGAACTCCTAGCAACTGAGACTGGAGCAGTGGTTGTCAGGAGTGGTGGAGCTGGGCAGGAGTCTGCTGGTCAAAGGAGGACGATGGTTTCTAAAGTCTAAAGCACCGCACAGCAGCTGAGACGAAGAATAAGTAGCGGTGCACAAGTCTATTTATTAAGAAATTGGTGTTAGTGTTTACTTCACACACAAAGGTAGCAACAGTATGAGATGATTGACATGTTCTTTAGCTTGACAGTATAGATATATGGAAGCAATATTGATACATGCAATTTTAAGTATATAGGATTCTTATCTTTTGATTATATTTTAATACAGCTAAGATAAATTTAAAAAGTTGAGAAAAAAGTGGGGGAAGACTGGTGGAGACAGTTGCAATCATGGTGCAAGTGAGTGATTAATGAACCTCATGCCTTGGTTAGGGTTTCTATTGCTGTGACGAGACACCATGACTATGACAACTCTTATAAAGGACAACTTTTAACTAGGGCTGGCTTATGGTTTTAGAGGTTTAGTCCATTATCATCATGGCGGGAGGCAGGACAGAGTACAGGCAGACATGATGTTGGAGAAGGGGAGTTCTGCAAATGGATTCAAAGGCAGCAGAAGGCACCTGGGTGCTGAGTACAACTTGAGCTTCTGAGACCCCAAAACCTCCCCCACAGTTGCACACTTCTTCCAACAAGGCCACACCTCCTAATAGTGCCACTCCCTATGGGCCATCCTTCAAACCCGTGAGTCTATGGAGACCATTGCTATTCACACCACCACACCTGATGGTGTCAGATTAGTATTGTAGGGAACAGATACAACCTTCCAATAGCAACTGCTGTCTGCAGAAGGGATTTCTATGCAAACATTGACCTAAGCTCCCGTGGTATGTAAGGATAATGTCAACTGACATTTCACCTCTCGTAAGCAATAACTTTCTGAAATCATGGCTGCTTCCATGACTTGACTGTCAAAGGGAAACTTTTCGTAGCATTTCTACTTACATGCCCTGTCTTACTGCTCTCAGTAAACTTATACACTGTTCTAAACACATGCAGAGAATGGAACTAATGGCCTTATTGCCTAATTTTAAAATTAAAATTAATTAAAATTTGTCATGTGTGCATGCTCATGTGTGCAATGTGTGTGTAGGTGTGTATGAATGGAGGCCTGAGGCTGATCTCAGTGTCTTCTCCAATAGCCTCAACATCATCATCATCATCATTATTATTATTTGAGATAGAATTTCTCACTGTGCCCGGACTTCCAGTTTGGCTAGACTGCTGATCCCGTGAGCCCAGGAACTCCTGTCCCTGTCTCCCCAGTGCTGGGATGAAGCACACATTTCCTTGCTCATGCCATTATGGTCACAGGCAATCACATTGCTCACTGAGCTGTCCCAGTAGCCTGGGTAACGAGCATTAAGATCAACCTTGTTTCCGGTGACACGCGAAGACGTTGTTTGGCCGTTTCTCCCAGCACTGTCACTGTTCGGCTTATAAATGAGCATCTCTGACTAAAATGACCTGCCTTAAAAGGGCTATAAATCCAGGGTCTATATTTAGAGAAAGGAGAATTACAGTCTCTGTGACAATTTATGCCACAGATCCCAATTTATTATTTTAGTGTGAGTTGCAAAGGAGCGCGCTCTCAGAAGCCATATCCGATCCAGACCTCTTCTACTAAACTGCATATCTGGCTTTGCCTCATTTTCTTCAGCCATAGAGCAGGAACAATGAAAGGACTTCGGAGGAGTCTTCTGAAGAGTGAAGGACCTGCCCTCAGTTACGCAGAGGGAATGTTCTCAGCTTATCAAGTTCTGTTTGCTCCCAGTGTTGCCTGTTTTCTTTTGTCTCCTTCTCCATTTTTTTTTTTGTTGTGTTCTTCATACATCCAGAACCTGTGCTGAGTGTTGAACGTGAACTAGCCTATGCTGGGATGTGGGAGAAATGGGCTCTTACTTCATGCAATTTAAAGTCAGGTGCATCTTAATACAACCAACATTACAAAGAAGAGGTGCTTTCCAGGATCTTGATTAGCAATTGGCAACTTACAAGCAATTATATATTAAAATGAGGACTGGGACTTTCACTTGCGAGACTGTAGTTCTGCGTAGAATCTCAACCTCTGTGTTTTTTAATTATCCTACAGTTGTGTGCGTGTGTGTTTATGAACGTGTGTGTTTGTGAGCGTGTGTGTGCGTGTGCGTGAGCGCGTGTGTGTGGGTTTTATTTAAGAACTTTTCAGCCCTGAGACTGATTGGAAGGCTCAAAAGTGAGGCAGGGCACTGCAGCTCTCTGGGATCACCTCTGCACCCTTTTCGGTGATCAGTATTACTGCTTTTGTCTTTGTTGCCATAGTGTATCGTGATCTTACAGGTAGGAAGACTGAGTAACCATTTGGGAGTTGAGGGCATCAGATTCTGTAAGTGTCTCCTGATGATGAGGTTGGTCTGAGGCCGTGGCAAATTCTGTGCAGTGAAATGAGCCTCTGATCCTCCGATAGTGAGTGACACGTGAGGACAGCGACTTCCTCGCTCAAGTCCTTAGGGAATCCAAGGCTAATCTCTTTTTGAGTAGAGACTAAATTTATTTTCCAGACTTTAAACACCATCGAATCTTTAAACTATTGTTAGCAAGTTAGGGGATTTTGAAGTCTTCTGAACAAATGTTGCAGGCTGATAATTGGACAGCCCGTGTTAACACAGGCTGAAGGTACTGGGATTGGAGCCGGCAAGTTTTGACTGCGTGCATGCTGAGATGGCCATTTAGCTCCGAGTGCCATGTCTCTTGTGCTGAGTGCAAACTGCACGCTCACCTAACAGGCCGTGGCAAGTCTTTCTTGTCTGTAATTAGCACATGTAATTAGCAGCAGTTAAGCCACAGTTGTGTTACTTTTTCTGTATTAACTTTGCTATGCTACATGCTATGGCCATGTGTGCTCCACATTAAATTGGAATTAAAGTATTCTTTCTGAAAGGTTTTTCCCTCCTTTCCCCATTTCTTAAGTGAAACCATGATTTTGTGGCAAACGACTGTGACAAATCTGTGATTTTCATTAAAAATTTAGTGACAAACATTCTTTCCTAGTTATAAATACAGAGACCATGGGTCCAAGAATTTGTGTACTGATTCGAAAATGTCAGCTACACCCTGTTTTTATCTGTTTACTCAAGCCAGTTGGAGCCCTGCAATCTTGAAGGGAACATTTTCTTTCCATTAGTAGTGGCGCATCAAACTTAAGCGCAGCCCATCAGGCAAGCATGTCTAATTCAGACCTCAACCCATAGTGCACTGATGTCTGTGTGAGGGAGTTTTAGCTGGAAGATATTGTGGGAAAGCACACATGACGTAAAATGCACAGTCAATGCTAGTAAATACGTTCACAAGGCTGCACAACATGACTGTCTCCGAAACGGTTACACAGTAAGTCTACATTCTCCCTTCCACACAGTTCCCGGCAACCGCCCTCATAGACGGTCTTCTCTGTGAATTCTGACTCTGGACATCTCATAGAAATGGGATCGCACCGTGTTTGTCTTTCAGTGACTAACTTGTTTCATTTGATGCTTCCAAGTATGTCAGAATTTCCTCCCATACATACCATTGTTTATAATAGGTGTAGTTTATGATATCCTATAATACATGCTTCATTCTTTAACCTTCCGTATGTACACTAGACTCTTGGCTTGTTCCTACCTTTAGCTGTTGCAAACAGCGCTGTGGGTGTGGAGACACCTGCCCCTCCCTGGCTTCAGCGCTTTGGATCCTGACTGTGTTGTTGCCCCTAGTGACTGAATTACCTTTTAAAATTTCAACTACTACTGCAACAGAGTTCCCAGTTCCTCAGTCCTTGCCAGCACTCACCTTGCATCCTCGTCTGTGTGGCTGTGACAGACATCCTAATGAGCACACACTGCTTAGAAAGTCTTTGATTGGTTTGCTAATGAAAAATTTCATAAGCAAGCATAAAAATGTGCAAATGTTTAGTTTTGTTTTAGAAATGTGTCAAAATGCAGACTTTCAGAATCGTATGCTATTGTTTTAATAAGACACTTTAAGAATAAGAGAGTAATAGGCACATTGAAGGCAATTATCTTCTAACCGACAGAAGGGATAAGGAGTTAAGGTGGCCATGGAGGCCTCTGAGGTACTCTAGCAAACTCTTCAAGTGAATCTTGAAGTTAAGAGTTGGGCTGTTTGGCTGCTTTGTAAAAAAATCACACACTTGTTTTGATGGTGAAAGCTTCTAATTTCTGTTCCTAAAAGGCATTATGAAGCGGATAGCACGCTTGAAGGCCTAACTGCGTGTTGATGGCTGTCTTCTGTGCATAGCTAAAGCTTCACAGCCTTGCCTCCACACACAGGGTCGCTCTCTGACTACACATTCCTGCGTTTAGGCTCATTCCCCCTAGGGCTTTCCACTGTGTTCAAGGTTCATTACCCTGACCTGAACCCCCCAGTTCGGGCCTGGTAGAAAGTGGATTACTTCATTAGCAATCCAGAATTGCTAGGTGAAAATCTATCTAACATCTCCCTCTCTGGAACAAATATGCCCAGGTTATTGGTGATACACACATGTGGCACCATTTCCCCCCTTATTTGGAACATACAGAACTAAATTAATAACAGTGCTTACAAGACCCTGGGGCTTTATGTAAAAGAATTTTGATCTCCTTAGGAAGGGGCTCACCAGGGCTCTCAGGAGAGATGCACTTGACTTTTGACCTCTTTTCAAAGGCACCTGTGTGAGCTTTTAAAATCCACTACCACCAATTATCCACTTTCAACCTGAAGTGTTTAAACCTCGGAGCACATTAACTGAGCTTAGCAGATAGCCATGTCATTGTAGACTTCCTGATGTGAGGAGATGTCTTGACATAGTTAAAAGGGAGTTTAGGGATGGGGCATGAGATTAATCAGGTCCTCCTACTGACAGCCTCAAACAAAGAAGCCTTTTAGCCACCTGGTTTGTGTCTCCCACACCTGCATGCAGATTGCCAGGACAGTTGTGTGCTCTGCCTTCACCCCATTCTTTTCAGGTACTTGTTTGTAACTGTACTGCATCACTTCATGACTGATTAGCAGGGCAGCAGAGGCGTCCTGAAAGGGCAGGTTCCTCTGCAGGGAAAGTGGAGCTTCAAGAATGCCGTTGTTTAGAAAAATAGGTCATGATGGGTTTAGGAAACCCATGTGGACTTCAAGCCTTTTGAAAAGGAGACCCCAACACATGCTGCATTTTAGCTGTGTACATCATTCTTTCTTCTGCTATCATTTTCTTGGAAATTTAAACCAGGGTGAATATACATTTCTCTCTGCTTTGCATCATTGTGAGCTGGTTTCTTTGGTAGGAAATGTGGCTTTGATTTTACTCTCCAAGCTTATTAAATTTAATATTCTTATTTTTTTTTTTTTTACTTATGGTGCAGAGGACTGTAGCACTAAGTTATTCCAGCATTCAGGAGGCCAGGGTAGCTCTGTGAAAGTGAGATTCCAGTCGTCCAGCTGGCCCTTTAGCCTTTGCCTGCTGCACACTTTCAACACCAGCCAGGGCTGCATTGTTTGCTGGAACCAAGCAAGGCAGAAATATTAGAGGCCTAGTTGAGTTCATATTCAATGCCTGGTTTAAATCACTGATGTTGTAAGATCTGGCCATGGACTAAAAAAAATTCCAAATGTTTTCTGGTTCTAGTTTTTGATTTTTTTCCCTATGAAAAGTAAAACCATATAGCATCTCTTGATTGCACAATGGAGCACAGCTATGGCCCATGCTAATAATTTATCCCAGTTTAGCCTTAGCAGAGTTATGCAATGGCCACTTCAAATATACTCATCCAAGTCATTTGATCATAAGTTTCAAGAGTCCTTTTGTTGAATAAAGAGTGGGGTGCACTGCCTGATACGTGTTTGGCAGGTACATCAACCTGCTTCTTGCCTATGGAGAGCTGAATTCCTTCACATTTTGGCTTCCAATTGTCTTAGCATCTCTGTTTCTTTAATAACTACCTGGTGCTTTGTCAATGATAGTGGTGGGGGTCATAATCTCTGACAACATCAATAGCAACAATAGTAGCAAGGATCAAGTCAATCTGGTCTGTGTGCTAGATGCTATGTTAAGAACTGTATGTATTTTAACTTAGATGCTTCCACAAGAAATGAGGGGTATGGGGTCCTGTAAGGGAAATATGAGGCTCATAGAAGAAAGTCATTTGCCCAAAGTCATGTGCTTCATAAGCAGGAGAAGCAGAGTCTAAACCCTGGCACTCTGATTACAGGACAAGTGATCTCAATAAGGAATATTTAAAGTCCATGTATAGGCTCAGCATCTGTACTGATGGGTGAAAATAAAAAACCAAACCAAACCAAACAAAACTTGCCTACTTTTTACATTGAGGACATTGGCGAAATAATAGAAGCTGCAGAGATATGTGTACAAGAATATTTTATGGAATCATTGCTCTGTTTTTTTTTTTTAAATGATTCCATGTAGCTAAGAAAGAAGGGATAGGATTATGTTGCTTCTACCCCATGTTTACTCATGGGAGCAGCAGAAACTTCCCTTCTAGGGCACAGCACTTACATTCATAGAGTTGACATATTCACTTCCTTCCCTCTAAGTTTTTAGAACACCTCATGGGGGGTAACTTTTGGTGTATAGGCAAAGCGATCAACACGGTGAGGCTTGCTGGTCATAGGCAAACCGATCAACACAGCGAGGCTTGCTGGTCATAGGCAAACCGATCAACAAGGCGAGGCTTGCTGGTCATTCTGCACTGTTGGATTTTTAAGGCACCTGTCTGTTTTGTCTTCAGCCATGTCTCTTAGCGACTGTGACAATTTTCTCAGCACTTGTGTTGAATCCCTGTCTTGGATGTGGAAAGCTGTCATAAAAGAATGACTTGGTGTGTGTGCGTGTGTGTGTGTACCTGTTATCAAACTTCATGGATGGGTTCTGCTTTACAAAGAAGACGAGGGAAAGATGGTCGTAGTTAAGAGCATCTTAACTTAAGAGTTAAGAGTTCCCTAGTCACTATAGGCACCCGCATGTACATGTTACATAAATATACATTCAGGAACACTCACATATACATAAAATAAAACAAATATTTGAATGTGATGGGAAAAGAATACCCAGCAACAAACAGGCACACTATGTCTGTACCTTCACCCCCAACCCCAAGTCATTTAGTTGATTGCCTTGAGGCTCACCCTGTAGGACAGTCTTTGCGTAGCCATATGTAGCTATTAAACAGACATTGTGAAGGATTTCAAGAAGGGACACATACCAACTACAGTGCTACAGAGAACCAAAATAATGCTTATGGAAGCCCAAGGAACAGGATCACCATCAACATCCGATATGCCTATATTAGTCAGAGTTATCTAGAAGAATGGAAGCTATCTGTTTAAAGGGGGCTTATCAAAATGACTTACAGACTGTGGTCCAGCTAGTCCAACGATGCCTGTCTACCAATAGAAGATCCAAGAATTCAGTAGTTGCTCATTCCACAAATTAGAAGTCTTAATTGTCTTCATTATACACTGGGATCTCAAATAAATAGGGCTCTAATACCAGTGAAGGAATGGACTTGCCAGTGAGAGAACTACCAAGTAGGCAAAGACAGCAAGCTTCCTTTCCCCATGTTCTTTATATGGGCTACAAGCAGAAGGTGTGGCTCAGATTAAAGGTGTATCTTCCTACCTCAAAAGATTCAGATTAAAAGTGGGTTTTCCTACTTCAAATGATTTAATTAAGAAAATCGCTTACAACTGTTCACAGTCCCTTGGGTTTTAGTTAATTCCAGATGTAGTCAAGTTGACAACCAAGAATACATTCAAGTCCATCCCTTGTCAGCTTGTCATACAATCATATCTCCTTAAATCATGTTTAATTTCCAAGTAAAAACAATAAGCAGAACATAATTATGTCTAATATGATATAAACACCCCCATAGAACTAAAAAATGCATTATAATTTTAGACTAGGCAAAAAATGTCCCTTGAGATACATTCATTTAGTATCACAAAGTTAAATACGATAATCCCTGATAGTCTCTTAACCGATGTTATGTTACATAAGAAAGAAATTGAGGAAAGAAAAAGCAAATATTTGTACATTCTTAATAAAACACTCATGTCAATTATAATCTTCATTTCTGTACCTGGTCATGTGACCTTAGCTAATATTTATAACTTCCTTCCTCGACTACCCATTTTGTATTTTCTCTACCACCAGCAAGCACTTCAGCAGGCCTTGGCTCTTTCCTTGGAGGAGTGACCCACATCTTCACTCCTGAAGGGTTTGTGTCCTTTGTCATCCTGCCTGAATTAACTTGTAGTTTCCCATTGACTTTAATCACAGGACATGGTAGCACCAAGAGATGCCCTTAAGCAGTGGTTCTCAACCTTCCTAATGCTGTGACCCTTTAATAAAGTTCCTCATGTTGTGGTGACCCCCCCAACCATAAAAAATATTTCATTGTTACTTCATGACTGTAATTTTGCTACTTTTATGAATAGTAATGTAAATATCTGACATATAACCCCCAAATGGGTCATCATCCACAGATGGAGAACCTTTAGAGCCTGAAAGATCTCATGTACTCCAGACACAATCTTTCTTACTTCCACTGTGGAGGAGCAATCCAATTTCCCCTTTGGCATCCGGCTCAATCTCCTCTCCTAACACTGCTATTCCTTTCTCTTAGCCTCTTAGCTTAAGGGTACCAGAAGCCCAAGGTGGTCAGGGGGAAGTCTGAGCTTCCAATTCAATGGAATGTTTGTTGTGTCTTCTGGTAGGAGTGTTTCCCCCATGTGAGCAAATCTTCTAAGCCAGAAGAACTTAAGGTGCGTGTGTGGGAACAGAAAGCAAAACTTTTCCTAGTGAGTCACTAGGGTGACAGTGGGAGAAACTACTCCCCCTTTCTACCCTTTGATTCTTGAACCCATGAATCCTTGTTTTGGAGAGAATCCATATCATATATTGGATGCTGAATCAAAGCGTATATCCCCTTCTCTCTCTCCCTGCCCCAGCCCTCCAGGCTGCTATCACATAATTGACATTGTAATTGTGTCTTCAAAAGGGCAGTCCATTTTTCTATCAAGTCAGCTGCTTCAGAATGGTGGGGCACATGGTAAGACCAGTGGATTCCATTGCTTTGGGTCCACTGCACACTTCTCTGGCTGTAAAGTAAATTCCTTGGTCAGAAGTAATACTGTGTGGAATATCATGATGACAGATAAAACATTCTGCAAGCTCACAGGTGGTAGGTTTGGCAGAAGCATTACATGTAGGAGAGGCAATTCCATAAGCAGAACAAGTATCTACAACAGTAAGGACAAACCATTGTCCTTTCCTGGAAAGTAGTTCAATGTAGTGAACCTGCCACCAGGTT
The DNA here is from genome assembly GCF_950005125.1 of Chionomys nivalis. NCBI lineage: Eukaryota > Metazoa > Chordata > Mammalia > Rodentia > Cricetidae > Chionomys > Chionomys nivalis. The sequence continues at coordinate 66,413,704 of NC_080097.1, read as the reverse complement.
GCTGGCTGGTCATACTGGGGAATGGTGCCTATCTGGGGCCCATGTTAGTCTCAGCTGTTGGCAGATTGGGCACTCAGCAGCAGCTGTAGTCATGTTAGTCTCTGCTGTTGGCAGATTGAGCATTGAGCAGCATCTGTAGCCAGGTTAGCTTTGGTGAGTTACGCCCGTGCTGTTGAGCCTATTTATAACCTCCATCTCTTCAACCATGGTTACTTTGCTCATAGGCCCACTGGGCAATGACAGGAATGGCATGTCTGGGAAGAGAGACTGACCACAGAATGAGTCATCCTATCTGCTCAACTGCTCCTCAGCTGAAGTCAACTTGTCAAGAACATTTACATGGGACACAAGTATCTTCGCATCCTTTGCCCCGTTGGAGAGATCTATCCACATACTTCTTCCTCAGATGTCTTTCTCACCAAATTTCCAATCATGCTCTTTCCAGGTTCCTGACCGTCCAGCTAACTCATTAGCTATAGCCCATGAATCAGTGAACAATCATCCATCTCACCATTTCTTCTTCCAAACAAAATGCATGACCATGTGTACTGCCCAAAGTTCTGCCCACTGTGAAGATTCCCCACAGTCTTCCTCACCTACCCATCGCAGTTTGCTTGGAATTTAAGCTCCTTCAGGACTCAGAAAGTCAGCACCCTTTAAGCTCCCAGGTGCCAGGATCAGAAAGCCTTGCTTTGCCCTTGGTGTTTCTGTAGGCCAGGTGGAAAGTGCACTCCTTGGATCTTCACGAAGACTAAATGGGGAAAGAGTTTGTGTCTGGGGCCAGGCTGAATGGCAGCCAGTGTATAGTCTGACTGACCTGACTCTCCCTGGAGGATCTTCTTTCAAGAATGTGGAAGAGATACACACTTCTGGCCTAAGGGAGCCCTGCTTAGCTTGGTGCCTTCTCCTGAATGTTCTTCTGGATTACTCTTTTAGCTCCTATTTGCAGCCCTTAATCCAGTAGCTCAAACACTTCATTTGGTTCACCCAGTGGGCGTGGCCGGAGATGCAAAGGCAGCGTTTGCACCGTGACTCGCTAATGCCCTTCGTGCCATAACTCTGATGCACGTTCTTTTAAACTGCCTATGTGTAGGTTCTGTATCTGAAATGTCTTGATTTCAAACTTCACTTAGTGATAGATTTTTTTAAATTAAGGTATTCAAATGAAATATAAAAGTTTTAAAATTTATTTGAAAGAATGATTTCACAGACGTGATCCATAACCATCTTCATTTGATCACAAAAATTATCTGATAATCTTGCCTGAAATAAGAAAGTAATGGCAGCTTGCTTTCAATCCATGTGCAGATCTGTTGTCTCTGCATGTTATGACAGGTGCGCCTGGCCTTCCCTGCTTCTCTCCCCTCCCTTCCACATTCCTTCCCTTCCTCACTCCTTCCCTCATTTCTTCCAGTCTTGTCTTCTTTACCCTCCTCTCCATTTCCCCCCTCTGCTTGTCTCTCCCCCTTTTATTTTTTCTTTTCCTCTTTTCTTTCATTTTATGTAATTTTCTATGTAAAAAAAAATCTTTGTAATCTCCCTTATCGATGTTTTGGTCTCTTAGGCTCAAAGACCATGGTTCTGGCTCTTTCTCTGGCACTTAATCTAATATTCATGTGTTAGCTTTGGCCTTACTGTGCTTGTCAATGAAGAACTGCTGTAAAGTTACTTTATGCTAAACTACTTCAAATCCTTTTTCATCACATTGCAATTTTAGTAGATAATTTTAGCTGCCATATTAGAATTTTGGGTTGATTTATCTCCCTGAATTAGGCTTCTGGCTTACTAGAGTTCTAGACTGTTAAAGTACCTTCATTTTCCTCTCATCCCCTTTCTATCTTATTCCTTTTAGTTCTTTTCCCTCTGCCCCTTTATTTCCATCCTTTCCACCTCTTCTCCCCACATTTGTCTAACATTTCTTCTATATACTGAGTCCTCACCATTGGATGAAAAAAATGAGGACATGACTGTTCCTAGGTTTGCTTGAGGAGGTTTACCATTGATATGAAAGAGAGAACAGCCAGGAGCATCTAGAAGAGTCCAGACTGGACACCACCAGCAGAATGAACTGGGACATGAGAAGAATGGGGGGAGGGAATCTGAGATAGGAAGAAAAAAGAGGAGAGAGGGCAAAAGAGGGGACTAGGAGGTAAGAGGCCAGGAGTGAGCCAGGAGAGCAAGAGGGCACATAGCCAAAATGCCTGAGTTTGTATAGGATCAGAAGCTGGGGAAGGGAAATGGAAGTCCGGAACCTGGAGGGAGAGGTTTACTGTGGGGAGTGGGTTGAGAAGGGCTGGGAGGAATCACAGGTACTGGGTAAGACTTGTCCTGCGTTTCTTTGACACCTGACTTGTTGATGATAAGAAGCGCTGTAATCTCTTCTGTAACTACTTTCTGCTAGAATTGGGATGTAATTGGGGATGGGGGGGGTACAGGAAGCCTGGAATGGTGGTCAAATGAGGGTCTCATTTTCCAGGTTCTTTGGGACCACCTAAGGTTAGTGAAATGCAGGTCATTTTGGAGCAGGCTAGGATGCAAGTTCTGAAGGAACACCTGGGACTGACATGCTACAGGAAGTTTGTAGCAGTTTTCAGTTGATTGGAAAATTGCTGGAACAGATACAGATGAGGGACAGAAGGTAAAGTTACAGTACTTAAGGAAAAATTGCACATTTGAAATTTTTGGCCCATGGCCCTGGTAGTTGGGTGGAGGAGACAAGGAGAGAGAAAGTGCAATTCCATCCTCAGCAATAGGCAGGTGGGAAAACTTAAGTTATTGGTTGACAATACTTATTTGGAGTCCATTTGACCTGTGAGAGTTGGATTCATGTCAACTCCCTGAAACTTATCAGAATTTTTTTTAAGTAAAAGTTTTAGATATATTAGTATTACCATTGTATTCTATATTGTAGAAAAAGTGATAGCTCACACCTTTGAGTCATAACAAAAAGGAATGATTCTGGGTTAAAGCATGAATATGCTCTCCAGAGGGCTAGATCTGTAGATTGGACAGAGATGTTTTTAGCCCATGGCAAACACTTTTAAGTCTATACTTAGGAGACAACCAAAGGAAACTTGAGATTTTGAACATGTGACTGTAATAATAGTCAATGCTTTACTGAGGCTGGATTAAGAGTTTATCAGAACTCCTTCAATTGCTGCTAAACTTTTGCCATCTTAATATAACAACGAGAAGGAAAGAGACCACAAACAGTTCTTACCTTTACAATTGGCATGCTACTGCTTTCACGTCCTCAGACCTTTACACAAACTGTTTTGTGAGTTTATCTTCTTCAGAATTAAGTCTGTCAGCAAGGTAAACTGTGCCTGCCTTTCTCAGCAGGAGACCTAGTAGCTATATAACAGTGAAGCCTGATTTTATGTATGAAATATACTGAACTGAGTTACAACCTTATGGGGAGGAGTTAGTGCTTGCTGCTTTAACATAAAGCTACAGTTAACTGTCAATATCATCAGAGATCTGAGAAGGATAAACTATAGCAGGAAGTATAATTCAAATGGCCTGTGTGTCAATTAACATAACAGAGACTTACCACTCTCATTGGCTACCCTAGGCTCCCATGGTCTCAAAAACTTCATTAAGGGACAGAGATCTTAGTTTACCACACAGGAAAGAATTACATCTTCAGTTACCACACAGAACAGCACTGGCTTTCTGTTGCCAGACCCAGAAGGTCCCAGAGATTTCCCTGTGGAGAAGGAACCTGGTAAGGCAGAACAGAGTAGTCAACCCAAAGGCATCCACAATGTGGGCAGGACCCTGGCAATGGGTGGGCATGGACAGTTTTTCCCAGTGGTCAGTGCTATCCTAATGCAAGTGGAGTTGTCCTTGTACCATTGCCGTCTTTGGAGACTCTAGGGTCACCACTATGAGCTGGCGTTTCTGTTTATTATGGGAAACTTTTTCTTTAAATACTTTAAGAGTTCAACAGATCTCTGAAGGGTTTGAGGACCATTATCTATTAAGGATACCTGATTTTAAATAAACTGTAATTGCTTTAGTTACTTGCTTTAGGCTTAGCCTTGGAAACATATACAGGAGGCTAGATAAATCTTGTTACTAAATGAATTATATCTGTACTTTAGAAAGATTATGAGCATAGTTCTGAGAACATTGAATAATTTGATCATTTTCAAGGTTACTGAGCATTGATTTGCATGTCATAAGATTAGGAATTTTTACAGCTTTATAGCTTTGAGCCTTAAGCATTTGAATTGAAGATTTAATTGATGATCCCTTAGCATCAAAATCAAACATTAAACCACAGATTTAATACATTTTAAACAATACAGTCCATAGAGAGATTGGGGATTCTCCTGATCCTTTTATAGTGTATCTTTATCAAATATCACAGTTTCTTTAAGACCCAGCTTATCTAAATAGCTAAAGGTTAGTGAAGTTAGCAAAGATAAAGAGGCTAGACTTATATCTTCAAGTCAGCTACGGTTAACATGAGTAACCCTTAGGATTTTATAAACATTATTTATCAAATAAACCTTGGCTTATACCATGTGGTCATTTTAACTAAGATGGGTGAAGTTACATAGTATGGACTCTTTTTTTTTTTAACTCGGTAAAGATGGCTGCCAACTCCATGTTTGCTTCCATCCCGATGAGGTCATCAGAGTCACATGATTGCTATTTAAAAATATCTATTTTCCTAAACAAGAGTTGAATTTAAGATACATATACAGTAACTAGGTCTATTTTTTAAACAAGAGTTGAATCACAGATATAGTATGTTGTAGAAATTACGATTACCCATATATAGATTTTTTTTTCTTGCTGATTTTTTTTATTAATTAATTAATTTAATTATTAAAGATTTCTGCCTCTTCCCCGCTACCACCTCCCATTCCCTCCCCCTCCCCCAATCAAGTCTTCCTTCCTCCTCAGCCCAAAGAGCAAGCAGGTTTCTCTGCCCTGTGGGAGGTCCAAGGACCACCCACCTCCATCCAGGTCTATTAAGGTGAGCATCCAAACTACCTGGGCTCCCACAAAGCCATTACATGCAATAGGATCAAGAACCCATTGCCATTGTTCTTCAGTTCTCAGTAGTCCTCATTGTCCATTATGTTCAGCGAGACCGGTTTTGTCCCATGCTTTTTCAGTCCCCGGCCAGCTGGCCTTGGTGAGTTCCCGATAGATCATCCCCATTGCCTCAGTGTGTGGGTGCACCCCTCGCCGTCCTGAGTTCCTTGCTCGTGCTCACTCTCCTTCTGCTCCTCCTTTGGATCGTGAGACTTCAGTCCAGTGCTCCAATGTTGGTCTCTGTCTCTGTCTTCTTTCATCACCTGATGAAGGTTAATATTCAGGGGGATGCTTATATGTTTTTCTTTGGGTTCACCTTCTTATTTAGCTTCTCTAGAGTCACGAATTATAGTCTCAATGTCCTTTGTTTATGGCTAGAAACCAAATATGAGTGAGTACATCCCATGTTCCTCTTTTTGGGTCTGGCTTACCTCACTCAGGATAGTGTTTTCAATTTCCGTCCATTTGTATGCAAAATTCAAGAAGTCATTGTTTTTTACTGCTGAGTAGTACTCTAATATGTATATATTCCATACTTTCTTCATCCATTCTTCCATTGAGGGACATCTAGGTTGTTTCCAGGTTCTGGCAATTACAAACAATGCTGCTATGAACATAGTTGAGCATATACTTTTGTTGTATGTTTGGGCATCTCTTGGGTATATTCCCAATAGTGGTATTGCTGGGTCAAGAGGTAGGTTGAACCCGACTTTCCTGAGAAACCGCCACACTGCTTTCCAAAATGGTTGCACAAGTTTGCATTCCCACCAGCAATGGATGAGAGTGCCCCTTTCTCCACAACCTCTCCAGCAGAGGCTATCATTGGTGTTTTTGATTTTAGCCATTCTGACCGGTGTAAGATGGTATCTTAATGTTGTCTTGATTTGCATTTCCCTGATTGCTAAGGAAGTTGAGCATGATCTTAAGTGACTTTTGGCCATTTGAACTTCTTCTGTTGAAAAGTCTCTGTTCAGCTCAGTGCCCCATTTTATAATTGGATTGATTAACCTTTTACGGTCTAATTTCTTGAGTTCTTTGTATATTTTGGATATCAGACCTTTGTCAGTTGCGGGGTTGGTGAAGATCTTCTCCCAGTCAGTGGGTTGCCTTTCTGTCTTAGTGACAGTGTCCTTTGCTTTACAGAAGCTTCTCAGTCTCAGGAGGTCCCATTTATTCAATGATGTCCTTAGTGTTTGTGCTGCTGGGGTTGTACGTAGGAAGTGTTCTCCTGTGCCCATGTGTTGTAGAGTACTTCCCACTTTCTCTTCTATCAGATTCAGTGTGTTTGGACTGATATTGAGGTCTTTAATCCATTTGGACTTGAGTTTTGTGCATGGTGATATATATGGATCTATTTTCATTCTTCTACAGATTGACTTCCAGTTTTGCCAGCACAATTTGTTGAAGATGCTCTCTTTTTTCCATTGTATACTTTTAGCTCCTTTATCGAAAATCAGGTGTTCATAGGTTTGTGGGCTAAAGTCAGGGTCTTCTATTCTATTCCATTGGTCGACTTCTCTGTTTTTATGCCAGTACCAAGCCGTTTTCAGTACTGTAGCTCTGTAATAGAGTTTGAAGTCAGGGATGGTAATGCCTCCAGACAATCCTTTATTGTATAAGATTGTTTTGGCTATCCTGGGTTTTTTGTTTTTCCATATAAAGTTGATTATTGTCTTCTCCAGATCTGTGAAGAATTTTGATGGGATTTTGATGGGGATTGCGTTGAATCTATAGATTGCTTTTGGTAGAATTGCCATTTTTACTATGTTGATCCTCCCAATCCAAGAGCAAGGGAGGTCCTTCCATTTTCTGGTGTCCTCTTCAATTTCTTTCTTCAAAGACTTAAAGTTCTTGCCAAATAGATCTTTCACTTCCTTGGTCAGAGTTACCCCAAGGTATTTTATGCTATTTGTGGCTATCGTGAAAGGTGATGCTTCTCTGATTTCCCTCTCTGCTTCCTTATCCTTAGTGTATAGGAAGGCAACTGATTTTTTGGAGTTGATTTTGTATCCTGCCACATTACCAAAGGTGTTTATCAGCTGTAGGAGTTCTTTGGTAGAGTTTTTGGGGTCGGTTATGTATACTATCATATCATCTGCAAATAATGAAAGCTTAACTTCTTCCTTTCCAATACGGATCCCCTTGATCCCCTTATGTTGTCTTATTGCTATTGCTAGAACTTCAAGCACTATATTGAAGAGGTATGGAGAGAGTGGACATCCTTGTCGTGTTCCTGATTTTAGTGGGATGGCTTTGAGTTTTTCTCCATTTAATTTAATGTTAGCTGTCGGCTTGCTGTAAATAGCTTTTATTATATTTAGGTATGACCCTTGTAGCCCTAATCTCTCCAAGACCGTTATCATAAAGGAGTGTTGAATTTTGTCGAATGCTTTTTCAGCATCTAATGAAATGATCATATGGTTTTTTTCTTTCAGTTTATTTATATGGTTGATTACATTGATAGATTTGCGTATGTTGAACCAGCCCTGAATCTCTGGAATGAAGCCTACTTGATCATAATGGATAACTTTTCTAATGTGTTCTTGGATTCGGTTTGCCAGTATTTTATTGAGAATTTTTGCGTCGATGTTCATGAGTGAGATAGGCCTGTAATTCTCTTTCTTGGTTGGGTCTTTGTGTGGTTTTGGTATCAGGGTAACTGTAGCTTCATAAAAGGAATTTGGCAATGACTCTTCTGTTTCTATATTGTGAAATACATTAAGAAGTATAGGTATTAGCTCTTCTTGGAAGTTCTGGTAGAATTCTGCATTGAAACCATCTGGCCCTGGGCTTTTTTTGGAAGGGAGATTTTTGATAACTGTTTCTAATTCTTCGCGACTAACAGGTCTATTTAGATCGTTCACCTGGTCTTGGTTTAGGTTTGGTATATGGTACTTATCTAAAAAAGTGTCCATTTCTTTTGCATTTTCCAGTTTTGTGGCATACAGGCTTTTGTAGTAAGATCTAATGATTCTCTGAATTTCCTCTGTGTCTGTGGTTATGTCCCCCTTTTCATTTCTGATCTTATTTATTTGCGTGTTCTCTCTCTGTCGTTTAATTAGTTTGGATAGGGGTTTGTCAATCTTGTTGATTTTCTCCAAGAACCAACTTTTTGTTTCATTGATTCTTTGGACTGTTTTCTGTGTTTCTATTTTGTTGATTTCTGCCCTCAGTTTGATTATTTCCAGTCTTCTACTCCTCCTGGGCGCGTCTGCTTCTTTTTTTTCTAGAGCTTTCAGGTGAGCTGTTAAGTTCCCAATGTATGCTTTCTCCGTTTTCTTTAAGTGGGCACTTAGTGCTATGAACTTTCCTCTTAGCACTGCTTTCATAGTGTCCCATAGGTTTGAGTATGTTGTCTCTTTGTTTTCATTAAATTCAAGGAAGACTTTAATTTCTTTCTTAATTTCTTCCTTGACCCAGGTGTGGTTCAGTAGTTGACTGTTCAGTTTCCATGAGTTTGTCAGCTTTCTGGGGGTAGCTTTGTTGGTGGCTTCTAACTTTAATCCGTGGTGATCTGATAAGACACAGGTGGACACTGATATTTTTTTGTATCTGTGGAGGTTTCCTTTGTTTCCAAGTATGTGGTCAATTTTCGAGAAGGTTCCATGAGCTGCAGAGAAGAAGGTGTATTCTTTCCTATTTGGGTGGAGTGTTCTATAGATGTCTGTTAAGTCCATTTGATTCATTACCTCCAACAATTCTCTTAATTCTCTATTAGTTTTCTGTCTGATTGACCTGTCCATTGGTGAGAGAGGTGTGTTGAAGTCTCCTACTACTAGTGTGTGTGATTTGATGTCTGCCTTGAGTTTTAGCAATATTTCTTTTACATAAGTGAGTGCTTTTATATTAGGGGCATAGATATTCAGGATTGAGACTTCATCCTGCTGAATCGTTCCTGTTATGAGTATAAAGTGTCCCTGTCGATCTCTTCTGATTGATTTTAGTTTGAAGTCAGTTTTGTTAGAAATTAGTATGGCCACACCTGCTTTTTTCTTAGGACCATTTGCTTGAAAAACCTTTTCCCAACCCTTTACTCTGAGTAGATGCCTGTCTTTGTGGTTGAGATGAGTTTCTTGCAAACAGCAGACTGTTGGATCCTGTTTTCGTATCCAATCTCTTAGCCTGTGCCTTTTTATTGGTGAATTGAGACCATTAATATTAAGTGATATTAATGACCAGTGGTTGTTAACTCCGGTTATTCTTACTGCTTTTGGTAGAAGAGTTTGTGTGTCTCCCTTCTTTGAGTTGTGCTGTTGAAGGGTCGCTAGATGCCTGGGTTATTGTAGGCAGTGTTGGCAATGTTGGATTCCTTGGGTTGTGATTTTCCTTCTATTACTTTCTGTAGGGCTGGATTTGTGGCAACGTATTGTTTAAATTTGTTCTTATCCTGGAATGTCTTGTTTTCTCCATTGATAGTGAACGATAGCTTGGCTGGGTATAGTAGTTTGGGTTTGCATCCATGGTCTCTTAGTTTCTGTAGTACCTCTATCCAGGACCTTCTGGCTTTCATGGTTTCCATAGAGAAGTCAGGTGTAAGTCTGATCGGTTTACCCTTATAAGTTACTTGGCCTTTTTCCTTTGCAGCTCTTAATATTCTTTCTTTAATCTGTATATTTTGTGTTTTGATTATTATATGGCGAGGGGACTTTTTTTTTGATCCAGTCTGTTTGGTGTTCTGTATGCTTCTTGAATATTCAAAGGAATATCTTTCTTTATGTTGGGGAAGTTTTCTTCCATAATTTTGTTAAAAATGTTTTCTGGACCTTTGAGCTGTGCCTCTTCTTCTTCTATCCCTATTATTCTTAGGTTTGGTCTTTTTATTGTGTCCCATATTTCCTGAATGTTTTGTGATGAGAATTTGTTGGTTTTGGTGTTTTCTTTGATCAGTCCGTTTATTTTCTCTATGTTGTCTTCAGAATCTGAGATTCTTTCTTCTATCTCTTGTATTCTATTGATTATGCTTGTTTCTGTAGTCTCTGCTCGTTGACCTATATTTGCCATATCCAGCTGGTCCTCAGTTTGTGTTTTCTTCCTTGCTTCCATTTCAGTTTTCAATTCTTGGACTGTTTCCATTACCTGTTTGATCGTTTTTTCTTGGCTTCCCAGGGTATCATTTACGTATTTACTCATTTCTTCAAACTTTTTGTTATACTTCTCATCCATTTCTATGAGGGCGTTTTTTACATGTTGTTTAAGGGACTCTATTGCTTTCAAAAAGTCAGTTTTTTCCTCTTCTCTTGTGATAGGGTGTTCAAGTCCTTGTGTTGTAAGATCATTGGGTTCTGGTGTTTTCATGTTGTTTTTCAGATTGTTGGGTGAATTCTTGCCTTGGCGTCTGCCCATCTCCTCTTACCGATGCTATCTATTGGGTTTGATTTAATTGTAGCGGGGCAATCTGTTCTCAGTGCAGGCTTCACTGTTTCTTGCCCGCACTATCCTGTATCCAGTGCCTCCGCCGCCCGGGCCTGCCTGCCGGTGCCTCCGCCACCCGGAACTGTCTGTGCGCCGGTGTTTCCGCCGCCTAGGCCTGCCTGCCGGTGCCTCCGCCACCTGGGCCTGCCTGCGCGCCGGTGCTTCCGCCGCCTAGGCCTGCCTGCCGGGCCTGACTGCCGGTGCCTCCGCCACCCGGGCCCTCCTGCACGCCGGTGCCTCTGCCGCCCGGACTTGCCTGCGTGCTGGTGCCTCCGCCGCCCGGGCCTGCCTGCGCGCCGGTGCTTCCACCGCCTAGGCCTGCCTGCTGGTGCCTCCGCCACCCGGAACTGTCTGTGCGCCGGTGCTTCCGCCGCCTAGGCCTGCCTGCCGGGCCTGACTGTCGGTGCCTCCTCCACCCGGGCCTGCCTGCCTAGATTTTTTATAACTATAAGCCTTTTGTTAAAAGTTTTAAGCTAAATTTTGTTGCAGATTTTTTAATCATACTTAATAAACTTACAAATCCTGAGACAGTTGACAGCATAGTTTTAAGATATTCTTTTGAGAGCAGAGAACAAAGAAATCATAGAGAGAAAAGATTTCTAAGAGTGGAAAGTAGAAAACCTTAGAGATGAGATTTCTGGAAGTACAGAGCAGAGCAAGTTTAGATAGAAGTTTATAGAAGAGATATACGGGATCATTTGTTTGTGCAGTAAGAGAAGTTATACCATATGAGAGAATTTCAAATCAAGTGTGCCGATGTGAGAGCTATCTGGCTGCGGCATCTTTCACCTCACTGATTGCCAGGGTTGGTTAGGCTGATCTGGCTGCCTAGCCTGTTCCATTGTCAAAGAGGACGACCTACTCTGAGGACCAGTCTTTGGTCAAGGGTATATGAGTAGCTGCGCTTCTCTGCTAGAACCTCCAGACAAGCTCTCAAAATCAAGTGTGCCCAAGGCCAAGCCGTCTGCACTTAGACAGCAAGGCTTTAACAAAATCTCTTGAGTGCAGAGAGGAAAAGAGAAAGGGTTGTATGAGGTCCTAGATGGCATAAGAAAGAGACAAAGAAGTCAGCTCTGAGAGGGTGGCAAGGAAAAGGGACATCACAGTACATACTCAGGAGGGCACAAAGAAGCTGTGGGACTTCCAGGAGGGGGCTGAGAGGAAATAGAGTCACAAAGTAGAGGAGTTCCCCACGAGGAGGATTCATAGAGACCCGGAAGCAGAGCAAGTAACTCTGAAGGGAAGAGGAGACTCAGGAGCGAGTGGTGAACAAAGGGAGTGGAGGAAGTGTCCTGGTAACAAGAATTTCAATCTGGGGTGTTCTCAAGTGAACTGAGAGACTTGTCCAAGAGAAATGTCCCAAATCACAGAGAAGAGACAACCCTTTTCCTGTGACAGGGACCCAGTAGGGTGAAAGCAGCATCCTGGCACACAGGTGTGCCTTTTGTAGTAAGAGTAGACAGAGCAGGGAGCTCCAAGGTGACACTCATCCAGCAGTGGAGGGCAGGAGAGAGCAACCGCAAAGGTGGACGGGACAGGCTTTTGGGAAAAGGGAAGGCCTAGTGTCTTTAGGAGAGAGATGCCCACATGGACATAGATGGAGAGATGTGACCAGGTGACAGGCTCCCTAGGAGGGCATAGCAGGCTGCGGGAGACAGAGAGATGTTTATGGAGTAGGCAGGAGAGATAATGGTTACAGTAGGTGGAGGGAAGAATTAGCTGAAGAAGTGGACTCTAGAATTTGGAGTCAAATATGGTGGGTGGCAGAAGCCATCAGAAGCAAATCATCCATCCATATCATAGGAGAGTCAGATCAGCAGCTTACTTTGAAGCAGCCAAGTCCCTTGGAAAGGCATTCATAGATGCCAGTCCTGTGATTGTGGCAGCAGTTGAATGAAAACATGTGGACATGACTGCTCTTAGGTATGTATGGTGGAGGAGGTTTACTACAAATATGAGGAAGAGAACAAATGGCCAGAGGCATCTGGAAGGATCCAGACTGAACTTTAGCCATAGGACGAACTGGGCCATGACAAGAGAGAGAGGGAGGGATAGTGAGAGAAGAAGAGAAAGAGGAGAGAGGGACAGGAGAGGGGACCAGGAGTCAAGAGGCTAGGAGTGAGCCAGGAGTGCAGGAGAGCACACAGGTGCCTGGAGGGAGAGGCTTAGGGTGGGAAGTGCTGGGAGGAGACACGTTGTCCTGGGTTCCCTTGAGATCTAACTCCCATGTCCTGGGTGCTAAGAACATAGAAACAAACCTACAAAGTAATCCCCAGTCAGATGGGGTAGACCTTCAAGCATCAGTGGGTAAGTGAGCATAATGGGCATCCACAAAGGTCAGAAAAGACATCTAGCAGGAGACACATCTGCACTGAGATTTTAGGAAGGCTAGCAGTTGGCTGGGCCAATGAGATTGGAAGGCCAGTGCTTGACAAAAAGCTAGCGTGTTCCCAAGCCCATGGTTTCCCTACTAACCACCTGGTACTTTGCAGGACCTAGGGAATAGGTTGAGTATTTGGTGGTGGAGGAGGTAGACAGGAGATGTGAACGAATTGGAATATCACTCCTAAGTTATTGGGTAAGCACTGAAGTTGAGCTAGGGAAGTGATATTAGCAGGTACTGTGCTGGATGAATGACAAGGGAAGGGCTCAGAGAACAAGTATTTTTGAATATACATTGTATTTCTAGTCCCTTGCGAAAGATTTTAAGTAATTGTAATTGCAGATTACAATTGATTACCCTGATAATACTGTGGGTTGGACACTATGATATCGTGTTACAGTGGCATGGACACTGTGACCTCTGTGTTACAGTGGCATGGACACTGTGACCTCTGTGTTACAGTAACATGGACACTATGATCTCTGTGTTCCAAATGACTCTAAGCTCCAGAAGTTTTGGCCACAGGTTTTGATCTTCCACCCTCTAAAGTTCTAATTTGCAGTAACAACCTGTTTGTAGAGCACTCACATTTGTGTTAGGGTATTTTTGTCTTTCAAGCTTACTTGTGAAAATATTATAAATCCTTGTGAAGTTTCATTTCCATTAGGGAATAGTTTTACTTTTTAAAAGCATTTTCATCATCTGTCATTTGGAAGAAGCAAAATGAAACAACAGATTGGTGAAGAATTAATGAAAGTTTGTTGGGATGGCAAGATGGCTCAGTAAAGGGCACTCGTTGCCTTTCCAGAGGACCCATGTTTGATCGCCATGGCAGAGGCTCCAGACCCAGGTTCAATTCCCACAGAAGACATTCTCTTCTTGCGTTTGTAGGCACTGCACTACTGTGTGGTGCACAGATGTCCATGCATGTAAATTACCTCCATGTATAATAAAATAATAATAATAATAGGAATAAGATTCAGAGTTCATACCATTTTCAATAGAAAGAAAGCATGTATCTCTGTTTCTTTCCATATTGCTAAGGTAAACATTCTGAACAAAGCCACAACAGTGGAGACCTGTTCCTGGTTTGATTACATAGCCAGTCCTCTCAGCTCTTTGCTGCACTGATGCTTGTTGAGGAAATCTTGATGACTCACTCGTGTCCACTCACTCAGACGCTTTTCATAGCCTCAAATTAAAAGTTAATAAAAAATAATTTTATTCTACAATTAAAAACAAAACCAAAGGCAGAGCTGAGTCAGATCCCAGGAACCCATGTAAAGGTAAAAGGAGAACAGACCCTGCCAAGTTGACTACTGACCTTTACATGAATGTTAGTCAGATATGGCCAAGCATGTCACACTCACGCACACACAGACACACACACACACTACAAACCACAAAATCAGAAGACAAAATTAACATCCACACACTTCTTGTGTTCTCTCTGTATGTCATCTCTGTTGCTTCTCTCCTGCCTTCCACACGGCAAACCTTGTGGCCCCGATTGGCCTTGAATTCACTCTATTACCAAATCTGACCTTGAACATCCAGCCAGCCTCCTGCCTCAGCCTCCCACATACTAGGACTGCTACTGAACTACTGTGCCCAGCTGAATCATTGGTTAAGATCCATTTAAGGCAAATTCCTCCTTGAGATCTACCAGCCTCCTCTTCCTCTGGCTTCTGCTCCAGTTCCACGGCTCTCTGTGCACCAAGGACTCTTCTTCATCTGCTTCATTTTCTGTAGTCTGTTAGACTTCTCTCCTTCCTATCCAAGGCTGAGAGTTAGCATTTCTAGGGTGCCCATGCCTCTGGAGCTACAGATTGAATGTACCAACCAGGAGGACTGCTGTGAGATTTGGAAACAGGGATGGAACAGAGGTCACTGTTCCCAGCAGAGAGTGGAGTTAGAGTCCTCTAGAAATACCCCTGCTTTATTCCAGTCGGGCTTCACGCATGGCATTCAGCCACTCCATCCCCATTCTTCTCAGAGAAGCCAGAGGCAGAGTCACACTGGGGAGGCCCCTGGGCAGGAAGTCACCTGCCTAGGGGTGTCCCCCAAGAGATGAGATGCAATAGAAGCCAAAGACAAATTTGATTTTACATTTAATTTCCCTTTGAGCCCAAGCTAATAAATTTAATGCTGTTTTCCCCTTCACATATTTAGTTACAAGGAACATTTTTATTTTGGGAGCTAGGATGACCGAAATATTTTATAAAAATTACTATTTGCTAGGTTAGAATGTATTTTAACATTTATTACCAAATTGAGATTTTTGTTTTTGTTTTGTAATAACGTATTCTAGGGAAGGTGGCTTTGAAATGACTTTTGTTATTTGAGATGGTTTGTGGACGTTTCTTAATGCTCAGGAAACATGGTCGTGTCTCATGAAAAAGAGAATGTAAAACTGTTTCTCTCAGACTTGTTTTGATTTGCATTTTTCTGACGGCTAAGGATGCTGAGCATTTCCTTAAGTATCTTTCAGCCATTTGAGATTTGTCTGTTGAGAGTTCTCTGCTTAGGTCTGTACCCCATTTTTTAATTGGATTATTTATTCTTATAATGTCAAGTTTATTGAGCTCTTTGTATATTTTGGAAATCTCTTGGGGTTGGTGAAGATCTTTTCCCAATCAGTAGGCTGCTGTTTTGTTGTCCGTGTCTGTTGTTTTACAGAATCTTCTCAGTTTCAGGAGATCCCATTTATTAATTGTTTCTCTCAGTGTCTGTGCTACTGGGGTTATATTTATAAAGTGATCTCCTATGCCAATGCATTCAAGCGTATTTCCCACTTCCTCTTCTACGAGGTTCAGTGTGGTTGATTTTATGTTTTGAGGTCTTTGATCCATTTGGGTTTGAATTTTGTGCGTGGCAATAGATAACAGATCTATTGCATTCTTCTAAATGTTGACATCCCGTTATACCAGCACCATCTGTTGAATATGCTTTTTTCCATTTTATATTTTTTTGCTTCTTTGTCAAAAATTAAGTGTTCATAGGTGTGTGGATTGATATCCAGGCCTTCAATTTGCTTCCATTGGTCCTTTTGTCTGTTTTAAATCCAATACCAGGCTGTTTTCATTACTGTAGCTCTATAGTAAAGTTTGAAATCAGGGTTTGTGATGCTTCCAGAAGTTCTTTTATTGTACAGGATTGTCTTGGCTATCCTGAGGTTTTTTTTTTTCTATATAAAGTTGAATATTGTTCTTTCGAGGTCTGTGAAGAATTTTGCTGGGATTTTGCTGGCCAAGGCATTGATTCTATAGATCGCTTTTGGTAAGGTTGACATTTTTACTATGTTAATTCTTCCTACCCAAGAGCATGGGAGATCTTTGTGTACCCTAAACAGCTTTCAGACTCTTTCAAAGGAGGAATTTGTCTCCACTTTCCAAGGGGAATTAAAAGTAACTCAGTAGGGGCTAACAGTGGGGCTCAGTAGGTAGAGGTACCTGCTGAGAAGCTTGATGGTCTGAGTTTCATTCTTGAGATCCACATGGTGGAAAGAGGGAACTGACTCCTACTAGATGTCCTCTGACCTTCATACATGCTCCATGGGCTGTGCATTCTCATGTACACACACACACACACACACACACACACACACACACACACACACACACACACGCACACCACAACATATAAATAAATAAATACGAAAAATCCACTTATAGTAAGCGAACAAGCTAAAGTCTTTAATGCATCGAGGTACATTAATTCCACATGGAATGAAGACACAGTTTGCAGCAACACAGATTTCCTTAGCAATTTTTTTCAACTTGGGGCTCAAGCATGGTTTCTGTTGACCTAGCAGGTATAGGTCATCATTAGCAAAGAATTTCCAGTTAAATTGCTTTCAGAGGAACAGTAACAAATTACTTTGAAACAAGTTTGCTTGTGGTTTATAATGTTAGGCAGTCTCAAGTGATTAAGAAATTGCATGTAAAAATCTATCAGTATATATTAGCTATATTTTTTGAAGAAATTGATAGCTTACTTTTTTCATTAAAGCAATTTTACAATTTATAACAGCAGGTAACAGTGAGAAACAAGATGCTAAGTAAAGGAATTAAACAAATGAGTCAGGAATGAAAGAAATTGTGTGTGCATTGAAGGAAGTGGGAGGGGTCAAATATATGGAGTGCTTTTTAACATTTTATCCAATGTTTAAACCACCCTCAACCCTGTGCTTCTGATGTGTTTGCAAATTTAAAACTCAGCATTAAAAGGAAAATCAAAAGTTAAAAATCAATAGAAAAATTTGCCCCTTCAAGCAGATAGCAGGACTTGAGGTCAGGCAAGCCTGGAACTTCCCAGTGTATCTTTTCAAGGCTTGAAGCAGTTCTCCTGCAAATACCCACAGGCTCTCCAGCCTGCAGGCACTTGGCTGACAGACACTGGCTGTGCTTTCTGAGAAGGGAGGTGTGGCTACAGCCCCCGATGAAAGAAACCAGATCTCTCTGGTCATGAGTGATGAGCTCTTCATGATGGATGCTCTTGGAGGGGACAGGTGGGGGCAGGGGCAACGTCTCTTAGGAGGAGGGACAAGGTGAACTTTGCAATACCCAGCACAGGCAATCAGTCCCTGCCAGGGCATTCATCTAAGCTTCCAGGCCTCCTCTTTCTCAGCTCTTCTATTCTTGGAGTTCAGGAACAGAGCCTCTCCTTCCTGACTGGGACCCTCTCTAGCAGACTCCCCAGAAAACCCAGCCATGCTGCATTGCATCAGTGCAGGTTGAGGACTGAGGAACAAAACAGCCTCCAATGCTTTGAGTGGGAAGATGCCCCTTGAGGGGATGCCTCTGATGCCCCTCGGGTGACCTTTCCCTTCTCTTCATCCATCGCTTTCTTTCTTTTTTTGTAACTTCTTTGGTTTTTAATGGTCCTTGCTGTGATGTACAGGGCTGGACTCCAGCTGTTCTTCCCAAAACTCTGGGAGAGGCCTACTTACATCTTCTCGTAAATCTTGAATCCAGTTCTAGCAGTCTTTAAGCCTGACCCTGATATGCCCAGGCAGGAGATGATTAGAACCAGCAGAGGTGGAAAAGTCAGGTGCCAAGTTGTAACCACTTAAAAAAGACACCATCTGGCAGCAGCTGTCTCAACGTGGGCTGCGGAGCGACACACATCTGTCTGAACATAGCAGGGAAGGACTGGCGATGGGCAATCTCGTGTTTATATTTTTATAGGACTTTCCTAGGAAGACTGAAGTCTGGGCTGCGCATAAATTTGCTGATGCTATCTCAGGTCATTGGGAGGGCCATAACATTGTATTTTACCTGATAAGAGTTTGTTAGTGATATAATTGAGTAAATGTCACATCGATCCATACATTTGTCGCGGTGCTGTGTATCTGTGAGTAGCTGTCATTCAGATATGCTAATACTAAATGACGTCGGTCATTTAACGCTTAGGAAAATGGAGCATTTTAAAATTGAACTCTCATCAGAACCCTTGGGTGTGGCTGGTGACTAGTTCTGGTGAAGGTGCTTTGAGCGAAATGATGTTTGTCACTTCCTGAGTGAGGCTCTTAAAAGTGCTTACATAATCCCCTGCCACTCTCTGGCCAGAAACCGTGAGGTGAGAGGGCAGAACCACCTGGTGGAGGCAGGTGGGGCCCTGTAATCACCCCAGGAAAGCAAGCTTCTCTCCAGAGCCCTTTAAAACCTAAAATGGACTTGGTGTGAGAATTGGGTTTTGTACATAGGCATTGAAAGTTCCGTTCCTGTGTGTTGTTACATCACTGTGGTTGAATGTGTCCCCTCGAAAATCTCGTAGAAAACATATCCTCATCTTCATCAGCTAATGTAAGAGGAGGCTGGGCTTTGGGGAAGTGTTTGGAATTAGATGAGGCAGTAAGGGAGCCTCTTGTGATTTTACTGTTTTGGAAGGAGATGAGAGACATGGGCCTGAATGGCAGCTTTTCTCATTCTGTGACACCTTCTGCCTCACTAGGATGAAAGAGGCCACCACTAGTTGCTGTGCAGATAGATTCCCGTAGTATGCTTTTGGAATTACACATCTAATTTAGAACCTCCAGAACCATGAACCAAATATACTTCTATTCTTTACAAATTAGTCAACCACAGGCATTTTGTTATGGCAATAGACACTAAGCATCCATAGGCATTGTTGAATCCTTCGCTAGCATCTCTCTGATGGAGACAAAGTCATTTGAACAGAGAAGCTGAGTAAACTACACCGTTCATAGAGGTCACTTCTTCAGGTCCTTAAACATCAGACTGGGAAGCTACTGAGAGCAGTCCCTCCCCAGGACTGGTAATGTGGTAGAAGGTGGGATATTGAGGCACATCAATAATTGGTACTTAAGACATTACTTAGACATTGTTGAAAAGTAAGTTGGTCCAATATTTTTGGTAGACAATTTTGTCAACACATATGAATAAGTAAATTACACATATCTGAGGCCTGGTATAGAGGTTAAGAATGGATATCACTTTCAGAGGGCATAGATTTGCTTCCCAGCACCCCCACAATGGATCACGATTAGGTGAAATTCCAGTTTCACAGGATCTTTTGCCTTATTCTTGTCTCCACAGCACCTACACATGTGTGGTACACATACAGATATTCAATCACATACTTACTACACATAAATAAAAATAAATCTTTAGGGATCTGGAGACATGCTTCAGCAGATAAGCGCACTGGCTGCTCTTCCAGAGGACCCAAGTCCAATTCCAACACCCACATGGTCACTCATGGGTATGATACCTTCTTTTGGCTTCTGGAGGTACCAGTGTGCAAGTAGTACACAGACATGCATGCAGACAAAACATCAACACATATAATAATGAAATAATTTCACATAATTAAAAATTAACCAGGTGTGGCACACACCTTTAATCCCAGCACTTGGGAGGCAGAAGCAGGTGGCTCTTTGTGAGTTTTGAGTCAGCTTGGTCTATATAGTGAGTTCCAGGACAGCCAGAGTTACACAGCTGATGTGGGAAGGTCATATGTCAATCTGTTGATTTCATTGGTTAATAAAGAAACTGCCCTGGCCCATTTGATAGGCTAGCCCTTAGGTGGAGTAGACAGAACAGAATGCTGGGAAGAAGGGAAGTGAGTTCAGACGCAATGAAGCTCTGGCCCAAGATGGATGTACGCTGGAATCTTCTCGTAAGACACCACCTCGTGGTGCTACACAGATTACTAAATATGGGTTAAGCAAGATATGAGAGTTATCCAAGAAGAGGCTAGATATAATGGACCAGGCAGTGTTTAAATGAATACAGTTTGTATGTTGTTATTTCGGGGCATAAGCTAGCCAGGTGGCTGGGAGCTGGGCGACAGGAACGCTGCCCACAGCTTCTTCTAAACACAGCGAGACTCTGTCTCAAACAACAACAACAATGACAAAAGCCCTAAAATTAAAAATTACACGATTTTTAATTCCAGGGATGTTACCTCTAGAAATGGAGCTTCCAGAAATAGTTTTTAAAAGTATCAAATTAATATATCTAAATGTAATTATTACAAAATTATAATTATCATAAATATCCAGTAATAGGTAATTATCCAAAGAATATATCATCTCATTTGTACCTTAGTATGTATGCAGAGTTAACAATGAGAACTGATTGGTGCATAGTGGTGGAGAGTGATAGTCACTCTGAAGGGGGCTTTTAAGATGGTCCCCAGCATCCCCGTCTTCTGGTTTGCATGCCATCATGTCATCTCACTTCTTGGGTGTGGGCTAGACCCTTTGCTTGCTGTAATGAATAGACACAAGACAAGAAAGGGGATGTCACCTTCTGTCTCCACAAGGCCCAGCCACTTATTCTTTGCTCCTGACGATTTGTGTTTTACTGGACTTGGACTTTGGGGTGGAGTTCTCAGGAGGCAGTGTGTGCCCTTGCCAATCTCTTGGTGCTCTCTTTTGGTTTCTTTTGCTTTAGCCATTCTGAAGTGTCTTCCCCACTTTTCTCCATCGTTGCTTTGGGTCGGCATGTCAGCATTTCCGGTTCCTTAGCGTAGCAATATGCTGAATTGCAGGTCCGTTAGTCCTGGGTTACTTGCCTTCTTTGTTGAATACTTTTCTGACCACATATTGCTATTCATTTTATTTTAAATATTTTTTACTCTAAATGTCTCTCTGTGTATATAGTGATATTTTATTTGCGTTTTCATGAATAAAGCTTGCCTGAAGATGAGAATGCAAAGCTAGCCACACTAGTCATCCATACAGGCCAGGAAAAAGCTTCAAAGCCTGCTTCCAGTGATCTATCCCTTCTAGTCAGGTTCCACCTCCTAAAGTTCTGCATTCTCCCCCAAGAGCCCCACGCGCTGGGGACCAAGTGTTCAAACACATGAACTGATGGGGGACATTTTACATTCAGAGAAGCACAGCTTCTCGCGAAGGTTTGCAGTTGGCTTTCAAGGTCCTCAACAAATTTCTGACTGTCTGTGCCTGGGAAGGACGTTGCCATCTTCATCTTGAGATAGCCAAATGCCTAGAAAGCAGCACCAAGAAGGTGGGTGAGACATCTGAGGCTTGTTCCGGGAAGACATTCTCAGTCTTAGAGTTCACTTCCTCTTAGGAAGCCAGTTACCATTACATGAGCGATCCCGTGGAGAAGACCACACCCCTGTCACCTTGCCTGGCATATAATAGACATTTAAAGAGTCATTTTTGACTATTTATGTTCATGTGTTCAATAAATACTTAGGAGACACCTGTAGCCTAGGAGCTATCCTATCCCTGTAGTTGGTAACCAGAAGACACAGACTTCCCCTCAAAAAAGGTGTGGTATGGGGAAGGTCCCGGAGGGCCGTCTTAGGGTACTAGAGAAAATGAGTCTGGCAGCTGGAGTGGAAGAAGAGAAAATGGCCATATGTGGGGAGAGGCTGCACACACTCATTTGGTGACTGCATTGGCAGGACTGAGCAACGACATGAAAGGGAGAAGAAGGGAGAGCCTGCAGAGAATGATGGCCACCTTCCTGTCTTCGTGGTGTTGTTCACCAAGCTCTGAACTCAGGAGAATAACTGGGAGCATGAGGAGACATGAAGATGTCATTTCACACACGTGTGTGGTACCTGGGATGGAGCCCAGGACCTCATAAACGCTAGGCCAATGCTCGGCCACTGAGACACACTCCCTGCCCAGAAGAGCTAACTTCAAGATGCCTCACAAATATTCCAGAAGAGTTGCCAGTGGAGCGGTCAGGCTGTGGGTGTGGTAGGCAAAAGTGAGTTCTGGGCTGAAGGCAATAAACCAGCAATGGGAATAAGGAGGACATGGATGGTTTACTAAGGCGTGCAAGATTGGGGAGGGAGGATAGAGACAGGAACTAGGGCTTGGGATCGGAGTGAATCTGTAGAACTGTGCTTAAAATATGTTCAGCACTGTGTGTGAGTCAAAACACCGAGTCCTTATAAATCCTCATGGTCATTGCTTTTGTTGTTAATAGAGACAGAGACGAAAGCAGAAGAACATGATGGTGTTCCAGAAGCCAAGAGAAGAGTGTGTTGAAAAAGAGGTGGCCAAATGTCACAGACTTAGAAGCCGGATATGTCACAGTAGAAACAATTATTCAGGGAGTGACATGCTTCTGGAGCTCCTGGGGGGGGGTGTATAGCATTATTCCTGACCCACTCATGGGGTCCCCTTGCTGTTTAAAGTATGCTTAGAAGACCACTAGGTTTGGATACATTTTCAGCTATAACTGAACCAACCAGCTATAAGCATATCTCTGTCTCTGTCTCTGTCTCTCTCTCTCTGTCTCCTCACCCCAGGATGTCAGGATCTACACATGAATGGACCAGAGCTGCTAAAATGATGTGATTTGAGGGGATAAGGAAGACTTGAGGGTGTACTGAGGAAGAAGGCTGAAGCTAGTGAGGCCTTGGAGAACAGGCTGGTGGTGCTTAGCCCATCATAAGCAGACCTTACTGTGAAAGGCCCAAGATAATCAGAACATGCAGGCCTACACATCAGAAACTGAGTGGATGTCATTGGCGTGTATGTGTGCGTGTTCCTAGTTGTGTGGACACCATAAGAGAACAAAGGTGGCGAGGCATGACGAAGGGCATGGTTTAGATATGTACACCCACACTGGTCCATGTATTAGATGCTTGAGCCCCAATGCAGAAATGCTATAAGGCGTGGAACTTTTAGGAGGAAGGGCTTAGTGTGAGGGAGTTGCTGGGCATCTCAGTGGAGATGCCAGCCTTGGGGGAAATTAATGTTCTCGTGGAATCCTCAGTTGTGAGGAAAATGGTCCTGGCTCCTCCCAGCTCTTTGGCTCACCCTGTGGTCTCTCCCTCTTGCACATTATGATGACAACAGAGCTAGAAACACTGTCTGGACTTTCAGCTTCCGAAGACGTGAGCTAAATAAACCTTTCTTTTTTTTTTTTTTTTTTTTTTTTTTTTGTATCAGCTTCCAGTGTTTCCCTGTAGCAACAAAAAGCTCTCTGATACAGAAGGCAATGGAAGGAGGAGTCACTGCTCAAGTTTCCCGGAAGTCTGCTCAGCTGTAGACAATCACCATTACATTCAGAACAACCAAAGTTTCTACAAAGTTCAGGGTTCCCGTTATGAGGGCTGAAGAGCAGGAGACAATCGCACGCTGCTCCCTGTCACAGAGAGGTTTGGGGACTTCTCGGATGTTGTGAATTGTTCTGATGGCTTCGCTTTAAGAAAATTAAGTAATGAAAAATGAATGGAAGTCTATTTCTTGAAATAAATATGAAATGGAAATCTGAGGGCCAACTTTCTGTTTTGAATTTCTTTTCTGCCCTTCATTTCCCCATCTCCACAGATCAGTTATTGTTTCTCCACCGTACAGTTTATCTTGAGGCTCTAGGAATAGCTCTTCCATAACTCTAATGAGAATTGCTGCTTTAAATGTTTCTCCAACAACTTGTTAGGGGTGCACCTATTCCACAATCAGAAATGTGTCCTTAGATATTAGTTCAGCTGTTAATTGTACGAACCAGAGAGAGGCAAATTGAAGTCTTGGTCGTGGCTTATCTGTGCATCTGAATTCATCCATAATGGCTTATGATGGTACGCACTTTGGTGGGTTTATCTTGATAGATAACTATGTCTTTATATCTAAGGATGACTTTTTTCCTAGGAACTTAGTAGGGAGACGATCTTGACAGGAAACTGGGCGTTTCCACTGTGAGTGATCTTCACCAGGCCAATGATCAGAGCCTTTCAAGAATTCTCTTAGCATTTTGAGGACAAGTTGCTGACCACCCTGGACCCTGCCCGGAAGAGAAAACAAAGACAGATAATTTGCACTTGTCGCAGGTGGCCAAGCCCCCTCACACCCTCCTCCTGTCCCAGGAGAATAGAACCCTGGTGAAGAAACCTCCCTGTTTCTGGGAGACACACCGTGTTCCTCGCCACTGCCCTCAGGCTGGAGTCCTGATAGATCCCTACATCTCAAGCAGACCCACAAGGCAAGTGGAGCTCTTGTCTTTTCTAAGTCTGAAGAAGGTGAGATCTTTCTCCTCCAGCCAACTCTTTATTTTGTGTATGATCCAAAAGTTAGGATGCTGTTTCCCAAAATATTTTCATTTTTTAGAATTCTTTTTGAAAGTCTCAATTTTAATGCCTACCGCTGAGCTTCCAGCTGGTTTCACAAACACACCTCCCTTTGGGCATTTCTGATGAATCATAAGCCACTCAGAAGCTTCAGTAGAAGGGGGGGGGGCACACAGTCCTTTCTTCTCAGGAGCTGCATATAGATTTGGCTCTTAGTGTGTTGTGTCTCCTAGCACCATTGCTTAGTACATCATGACCACAAATATGCCTCTTCCTGGTGGAGGGCTGTTAGCGTGCTCCCTGAGAGACGCGTTGTTTGAAGCAAATGTCTTCACTCCAACAGCCATACTAAGAACAGACTTTTATACACTTATACCTGGGTGGCCACCCAGACTGGAAGTGTCTGGGAGCTTTGGAGCTCGTAATTCAAGGCAACTGCTCTCATGCACAAATGAGAAATACATTCCTCGTCCATGTGTCACTGAGGGCTGGGATGAAGGAATGGCAGCAACAACTCAAGGAAGGAGCAAGGAAAACCACAGTTTTGCCTACAAGAATTGGCTGAGGTTAAACATGCTGGTGCTTTGGACAGATTAGATGCTCAAATTTGCTAAATCATTTATAGGGATCTCATTTAAAAACAGAAATCTTTCCTTGAGTGTCTGCATTCTGAATTAGAAACATGGCAATTTAAACTCTGTTAGGCTGTGGTGGTATAGCAAGGTGCAGGTGTCGGGAAAGAACAAGCAGTCATTTGAGGAAACTAATGGCCTTACGGAGCAGCGGGCTCAAAATTTCAGTTATTCAGTGCCTTCCAGTGCATGAGTGGGGCGCTTGAAGAATGGCATCTGCTCAGGGGAATGAGACCGAAATCGTCCATTACTTTGATTTGTCAGAATAAGGAAGGAAACTTTACATCACAGTTTCTTTTGGGGCCCAAGGGCAGGTGAAGCTGTTGCCGATGGACCCTTTCTCTGTACCACGTGTGGCAGGTGTTCACAGTCAGTCAGGAGGAAAGCCCCGGAATCCAGCTAGGAAAGTGTGAAAATTTGATCAGTTTCTCAGATCCAGGCAGGAAAAAGGTAGAGTCCGGTGGAGACTTGCCCAGTCCAAATGGAGCCTGTAGGCTACAGTGCAGAGGAGTGTAGGCGTTAGAGCATTCTTGAGTGGAGGCCAATTTTCCTTGATGTTTTTAGAATTTCTGATTTTGTGTAGATGGACTAGAGTTTACAGGTACTGTTCCCTAGCTAAAAGAAGATAAGAGATCTGTAGGTGATAACAGGGACAATGGAGATGGTGTTCGCTATGTTACAGTTCTGCACACTTGAACTTAGTCCTCTTCAGTAATATTCATTCTGGTATTAATTAATTAATTAATGTAATATTATTATTAAGTTTGCAGATATAGAAAACAGTATAGGTGACCTATAAAATAAATGGTGGAGCCAGGATTTGAACCTAGGCGGTCTGACCCAGTGTCCCAATTCATAACTCTTGTTCTTGTCCTATTTTGTTCAACATGCCTATTAAGTGGTCCTTCTGATGAACCCACTGTGCAGTTAACTTGGAATCACACATTTCGAGACACCGGTGTTCCTGCAGCAAACACTTTCAGCAGCTGGAAGTACGGGGAACAGGGAGAATTTGTTTTCTGTGTGAGACTCGGTGCAGAAACGGTTTTGTTGTTTATTGCCTCAAGAACATGTTATTTGAACTTTTGTGTTCCTCTAAAGTGTGTCTTAAGATGGTGGAGGAAAGGGAGCCCTCTGGGAATCTCCTCAGATATCTGACTTTAATGTGGTTAGCCCAGGGTCAGTAGCGAGTGACCATTTCAAGAAAGCTACTGCTCCCTGAGCACTGAGACCGCAGGTTCTGGGTTAGCATTTTCCTGCATCGCTTCCCTAGGTTTTGATTATGTTTGTCAGACAGGTCATATAGTCCATCTGAGATACGAGGAAACTGGTACAGGAGTTAATTAATTTGCTTACTCAAAGTCCCCGAACAAGAAAATCGCAAACTAGATTTGCAGATGTGTCCTTGTTCTTCAACATCATGATAGACATGTTAGCACTTAGTGACAGTTGTCTGGATAAGAATGCGAACATTGCTTCATCGATTTCTCAATCCAAGTCAAAGAACTGTGATGTCTTTGTAGTGTATTGACTTGGCTAGGCTGAGCTGAAAATTAATAATCTTGTATGTGTCTGGTGACAGAAGAATCACAAAGAAAATTCTTGGGTGATTTGGAGGACAGAGAAGCTGCCACCATATTGTAGCTCACGTATTGTTGTTGATCCTCTGAGTCTCCTTGGTTGGGGCCAAGAGTCGCCAAGTGTACTTTAGCTCTCTTTTCCTGGGTTCTCCTTCAATTTTCTCAATTCTGGGTCAGGTGAGTTTAGTTTTGTGAGAATAGTTCCTGCTTTTTGTCAAGCACCAAGATTAGTCATGGGTTTTGCTCTACACTTGTGCAATTCCAGCTGTGTCCCGGCTTCTGGCCTGCACTTAATCTCTCTCACATCAGGTCCTCTTGGCATTCCCATGGACTTCAAATTCGAGCCTCAGACACAGTGACATTAGCGTTACAAAGACTGCCCGTCCAGCTTCCACAAGACCAAGTCCTGAAAGAAAATTGTTGACTAAGGCGATCCTATGATCACCTCTACTTTCTCTGCATGATCTATACCCAGTGTCTTAGTTAGGGTTTCTGTTACTGTAATAAAATGCCATGACCAGAAACAACTTTGGGAGGAAAGGATTTATTACATCTTTCATATGATAAATCCATCACTAAAGAAAGCTAGGTTAGGAACTTAGGGCAGGAGCCTGGAAGCAGCCCCTGATGCAAGGGCACGGAAGAATGCTGCTGATTGGCTTGCTCACTATATTATAGTACTCATGATCACTAGCCCCAGGGCGGCCCCACTCACTGTGAGCTACCCCCGATGCACACATCAACCATCAATCAAGAAAATGCACTACAGGCTTGCTCACAGGCCAATATACTAGGGACATTTTCCCAGTGGAGGCTCCTTCTTCCAAAATGATTCTAGTGACGTAAAACCAGTAAGCAACCTAGCATCAGGACTGACGTTCTGCTCCATCTTCTGCAGTGACCTGAATCTGTAGCTGAGTTTGGGATCAACAATGGGAGAAGTCTTGCTCTATTTTCCAGAGGTGGAAGCTAAGGTGCTGTGTGGAACTCATGGGACTGAGATCCAGACTATGGACCCATAATCAAGCTCCTTCAGCTTACCCTAAGATCCAGCATTAAGATTTTCCAAATGGAAATGGATGCTTCACCGCTTTGCCACATCCACCCTGCTTGGTATGTGCTTTGTGCTGAAACTGCTTAGTGAAGGTGAAATTATAGCTAAGCCCACTTTGACATTTTTTTTTCTCTTCCTGTTTAAAGGTAACCCAATGATGAATATCCTTAGGATCTCGGTTGAGCCTCACTCACACTCTTCAGAGCTTGTGTTTCGTAGTCAAGTGTGTTGCTGAGATTGGGAAGCTGATAGTGTGCCTAGTCTATGCTCAGACACCCTGACAAGCAGCAGAGCACCACGGGGAAAGTCATGGAAACTGCAAAGAATGGCAGGCTCAAACCACAGCCTGAATGGACGTTGACATGCTAATCTCTTTCCTATAGACAGAAAAACTGAATGTAAGTTTGTCTTTTACTTTTAGTTCAGTCTTTGAGACTGATTCTTCTTTGAAACTTTTTTGAAATAATCTATAAGCCAGATGACTCATGAATAACACACAATCCACTAGAATGCATGCTTCTTAACTCCAGAGACCTTGTCTGACAGGCTTATTACAATGGCTGTTCACACATGATCTATAAATAGTGCTTGCCACACAGTAACTCCTCAACATATGCTAACGGGAGATTTTTTTTTTTATTGAAAAGTGTAAAGAGGAATCATTGAGGATGAGCATGTCTTTCTTTAATAGGGGCTCATATCACGATAACACTGTCTAGCTTCTTTCCTGTTTTGGAGTGTCGTATCTTTGTAGGATTAGAACAACGGCGATGATGGCCAATATTTAGATTGCTATCACTATGCACAATGAACAGCACCAAGCACTTGCCATGTGGCAATTCGCTCATCCACCACAAGAACTTATGAGTAGTATTGCTGTTTCAAATAAAAAAAAAAAAAAAAACACAGAGAACTTAACTTTCCCAAGATGGCTCCAGTCTTAGTTAAGTAATATGAAGCCTGAACCCAGATAATGTAGGTCTAGAGACTGCTCCTCAAAATGATGCTCTATTTCTACCTTGAAAACACACATGGACAAGGATATATATTCACACTTTCTGAAACTCTGGGGGACAATTATATAGGAGTCAGCCACAGGAAAGGTGAATGGTGTCATTGCCTGTGCTTCCCTGCTGTGTGGCAGCATCTACTGTCCTCACTATTGGCTGGAGTTGCCCACTGTGTTTCAGAAGTGAGAGCAGAAAGTAGGTGAAAGCTGCGTGGAGCTGCACTGAAGCTTTAGTGTCAACCAATGGAAAGACAAAGAAAGGCAAAGTATTTTGAATGGTTCCAAGCTTACGCCGCTCAATGGTCATAAAACGATAACAATTCTCCTTGATAACTTCAGTTCATGGAATGGGAATAAGAGTGATTGAAACATCAATCAGGACCATCAGTGTGTTACCCAGCCTAGCAAGGATGTTTTAGGAACAGGTGATCTCTCCTAAATTGGTCACATTTCTTTGGCTATCATACGTGGCGACTCTCAGCAAGACAGGGTCTGGCTCATGGTGTCCAGTGATTCTCATTTGTTAGAAGGGCCAGAGTTCTTTCCTGCTGTTATAAAGCTTATCTATTATGAGTTCATGTGATTTCTCAATATCAGGTCACATATTTGAACGCCAGAAACCTCCCTGCTTCTCACAGGGGAGAGTACACTTGGGAATGTAGATGGCTAAAGCAAAGGGGTTTCCACCTCAGACCAAGTAATTGATGGCTTACCCATCTGCATAGAAAACCAAGGTTTAAACCTTGGTGTGAGTGGGCCCTTACACCTGTGTCCCGAACAACCACAGACTGTCTTCAAAACATTAATAAATATAACACAAAGGCCAAGTGTCTGTGAGCTAACTTTTATTTCTCTCCTGCTTAGTAACTTGGTGAAGCCCCTCACTTATTTTGCTAGTTGTTCTGTGTGGCTTAGTAGCAAGCCACAGAGCGGTCACAGATTCATTCTGTGACAGGTTCCCATAGTACTTCTCTCAGCTGGAAAGGGGCCTTTTCCCAGAGGTGATATAAATGCCAGCATAATTATCATTTAGATCCAATGATATAAGTAGCAATAACTGACTTTTGACTTATCTTCAGATTATCTGGAAGACTTTTGATGACAAGCAAACTGTCTAACTATATTGTTCTTTAAAAATTATTCTGCAAATTGATCCATACTTGACTATCAAAGATTGCTCTCTAGTTAACCAACACTCTCATAGTAGAAACACTCGCATACTGTGTGTGCCATACTTATGGTGTACAGGTCCATATAAACCAATACTGTATGTATACATGCAAGCATCTGCACCTCGATTACATCACGTGAACATGCGTTTTGACTTACGCTGCTGCTCAAGTTGCTGTTTGCTCTCCCTAGACCCTGAGCGGCTGAAGATGGGAGCACTGTGGCTTCTTTGACTGCCAACACTTGTGCTCTACACCGTAGTCAGAGTAATGGTCAAAAGCAACCCACACCGCATCAGTCCCCTGATATCACTTTCTGGTAGCTTGCCACTGTCATAAGAGTGAAAACCAAATGTGACAGTCAGCCCTATATGACCTGGATTCCATCTTTGTCCCTCAGACCATCTTACAGGAGCTCATCCACTTACTCCCCCACAACCACCCCAGATCTCAGCATGGACAGATTGTTCTATTCTTAATTAATTAAGATATCAATTAAACTCAAATACTTCTTTCCTGAGAAGCTCCTGGACCACTCTGGCTAAAGCCACAAGTTCTCTTCCCTCATTATCTTAGTATGCTCTCTTCAAGAGAATTTACCAGTATCTGAAATGACCTTGTAAGGCTCCTCCACAACCCTGCGAATGCCAGGAGGAGAACGTGCTGCCCAAGTGAGTGCTCCAGCTCGACAAACGTGGGCACATATGCTCAGAGAGCCCTCTTTCAGATTGACAGATCCGTGGAGATTTTCACTAGGGAGGCAGCAGGTGGAAGCTTGTCCCCGGCTTTTTTTCTTCTGAAGTCTTGGATCACAATCAATGCTGACTGACACTTGAGCAATCGTAGGCTCCACTAGAGAGGTTGTCTATTCCATCCCTTTAGCAAGGGTTCAAGTCATTAAGATGTGCTTACATGCTGAACACGTTGAAAAGCTCTTTCTAATCTATGGATCATGTCTTAGTATTAAACAACCCCATTATCTTCATTAAAATAGACCCAAATCTTCATTTATTGTGCTGAATTTGGGGCTTGGTACTCTTTTGAGAAGGCACACAAAGTAAGCCTTCCTTTTTCTCTAAACAGAAATCCTGCCATGACCTACTCTTAAGTCAATGTCTAAAGTTCAGCAGCTCCTGGCAGGGCACTTTTAGCAGATCTTTTTTGAAATATTTTTCTTACAAATGTTTAGTTTGTTACCTTTTCCTTCTCCGAATCCCCCACCCCTTTTTTCTTTCTTGTTTTCTCATTAAACAAATTCTGCCACCAAAAGTAGAAAACAATAAAATGAAAGAAAAAAAACATGAACAGAAAAAAAAAACCTTTAAAAGGTTGAACATTGTGATTGTCGTCTAGGAAGACATGGTTATTATTATTAATACGATGCATTTTCACTCTGTCTTTAATCTTAACCATGTGAATGTTTGCTTGAATATATATCTGAGGGAAAGGATTTTTAGAAAGGTCCCCATGTCTCTTTCTTTGTAACTGGGTGAAGACAGGCTTGGCAGGATAGTCAGCAGCCTCCTGGGAGCAAAGGCTTCCTTGACTGGATGATTCTGCATCTTCTACTCAAAATCTCAACAGACAAGCGTCGTGTCCCAATATTGAATGTTGTCCAAAAGACTACCCCTTTTTGTTTTCTTCTCCAAGTCAGTAGCAATTACAGAATAAAAGGCTGGACTGGGGATGCAGTTCAGTTAGGGAGTTGGACTTGCATGCATACATGAAGTCCTGGGTTAATCCTCAATGCTGCTTAAAACCATATGTAATGGTACATACCTGTAAACTCAGCCCTTGAGAGACAGAGGCAGGAGAACCATAAATTCAAGGTTATCCCTGGTAACATATTGAGTTCTAGGCCAATATGGCATGCATGAGACCCTATCTGAGTAAAAGAATAAACAATAAAATAAATCTGTGAAATGTAGTAAAAATACTAGAACCTTTACTCAACAGCCATAGAAAAAGAACTAAACCAAAACAAATCTCAAAATTTATGTGGGAGCACAAAGGACCAGGGTCCACCAAAGCAAGCCTGAACAAAAGGATAGAGCAGAAGGAGTCATCATAACTGGCTACAAAACATATTAATAAAAGTCATGTGATATTAACACAAAAGCAGACACAGAGATTGATGAAAGAATTGAATAGTGAACCCAGACATGGGTCCCTTATAGCCATGTGGACCCCATGTAACTACAACTTTTGGATCGTTAACAAGAACACCAAAAATACACATTAGAAGATAGATAGCATCTTCAGCAATAGAAAACCTGTATTTCAACACGCAGGGAAGCAAACCTATATCTTTATGTCTTTACTCTGCACAAAACTCAGCTCAAAATGGATCAAGGACTTCAACATGAAATCTAATATCCTGAACATGCTAGAGTACACAATGATCCCTAAGCACAGGGAAGCACAGAACAGGATGGTGATAGGTCAGAGAATAAACCAACAATTGACAAATGAGACCTCATGAAACAGAAACACTTCTGTGAAGCAAAGCAAGTGGTCAGTCAAGTGAATAGGGAGCCCATGGAATGGGAGGGATCTTTGCCAGTTAGACATCTGGCAAGATTAGTGTAGGAATATACAAAGAACTCACAAAGCTAAACACCAAAGAAACAAACAACCAAAAACTGCGCTATGGAACTGGACAGACAGTTTTCAAAATAAGAAATACCAACAACTAATAAACATTTTAAAAAGTGTTCAACATCTGTAATCACCGGGAATGGCAGATTAAAAGTACAGTAAGAGTCTGCCTCGCTCTTGTCAGCATGGTCATCACCAAGGAAACAAATGACTGACAGAGCGAATGTTGGTGAGGTCGTAAGGAAAGGGGATGCTCACACATTGCTGGCGGGAGTACAAACTCATGCAGACATTCTGGAAGTCAAGCTGAGTTTCTCAAAAATATAAAACTATAAATAGGTTTATCATTTGACCCACCTATCCCACCCTGAACACATGCCTGAAGGATTCGATATTCTACAGCAGAAATACTTCCTCAGTCATAGGCACTGCTGCTCTGCTCACAGATAGCCAGGAGATAGATTCAGCCTCCATGTCCATCACCTGAGGAATGAATCCTGAAACTCTGATGCACATACACAATGGGTTATTGCTCAGCTGTAGAGAAGAGTGGAACCATAAAACAAGCAGGTTAGTGGATGGAACTGGAGACATTTATATTGAGTGAGGTTGCCCAGGTGCAGGAAGGCAAGCCTTGTATGCTCTCTCTCGTATGAGGGCCACTAATTTCAATTTTTTTTTTGTGGGTGTAACCCGAAGTACACGTGGAAGCCGGAAAACTAAAACTGGGCCACTGATAGGGAGAGGGGAAGTTGGAAGGACAGGATGCATTTAAAGAGGTGGGGATAGCACAATACAGTGAAATGTAAGTAGGAAGGGGGATACTAGGGACAAAAGGGCCGGGCATGGGGTCGAGTGATGGCGATGTCGAAATGAGCCACTCGGGGAAGGCTTAAGCAAAATCAAATGGGAACCTCTGATGCTACAGCTCGACTGAAGAAAGCATACAATGAGGTCGTAGCAGAACATGTGATACAGATGAAAGAGGGAGGATCCTGGAGCCTAAAGGTTTACTTCAGTGGGCTTAGGCTGTGGAGGGGAAGAAAAAGAGGTGGTGGGTGAGCTAACCAAAATTAAGGATGCACTATGAAGCCATAACAAAACCCCACTAGTCTGTAAGCTATTTAAAAGTAGGATTTTTTTAAAAAAAAGAATTTCAACAAAGTACCTCCACATCAGTAAAGAATGATGTTTACAGATAATGTGGGCTATTAAATGAAAATCTCAGTACCAGGCATAAGTCATGACCCTACCAATTAATGGTCAGAGAGGCCCCAGAGGCACCCAAACAATGCAGGTTGTTACTATGGCCCTTGTTTTCCAACCACAACCAGAGGTGAGACCGGATTGCTGAAGACACCACAGATGCTGATGCAGACCACAGAAAACTTGCATTTGAAGGAACCAGGAAACACTCCCTGCTGGTAGCTTTCCTAGTGCCCGATGGTGCTCTGCAGGCTGCTGGAGGAGAAAAGGCACCAATGGCCTTTTCTACTGCTAGACCTGTCCTGCTGCGATACTGACCTTCCAGGCAAGATGAGCAACTGGTGCAATAGTGACATGATTATCTATGGGGGAACCAACCATTCTCTTGTTTGGGTTTGAGGTTTGCTTCACAAATTTGTGCCTGGTACAAATTTCCAAGACTTCCATGGCTGTGGAAGTCACAGACCCTGTGCTAGAACCTCCTCATATTGTGGTTTCTAAATGCTGTCTATTAAACTGACTTCTAAATAGCGATTTTTATATCCGTTGATTTGCGCTGCTTCAATACTGTCAAAAGAGCTCCTTACTGCAGTGTGTGATGCCTAGTGTAGAGATGAACTGCTGTTCTAGGTGCCGAGAATAAATAGCTGTGTGTGCTTAGCTGTAGGTGGAACCCCGATATCAACCCTCTTCCCAAGGTCCAAGGAGCGCCATGGAAGAGGGGCAGAAAGATGTACGAGGTAGAGGGGGATGAGCTGTGAGCAGTCCCTGGATATGCCATGGTTGGACACATTCACTCACAGGAGTTTTCGTTACCTATGCAAGAACTACACAAGATTAAGCCAGTTAAAGAATTTCCAGCATGGAGAGAGAAGTTGCATCGTCAGCTGAGATGGTAATGAGAGTTTGTGGCTTCTGTGGAAGGGGGAGTCATTTTTCTTTAGGAGTGTAGCCATTGGCAGGGTCCTTATGCCCCAGGGATAATCCTATTCCTTTATGCATATAGGAAGCACTAACCAGACACGGTGGGTTAAAAAACAAGTAGAGACCTTGACAGATGGATCTGTGGGCAAAGCAATTGCGCTCAAGTCTCTTGACCTGAGTTCAATTGCCCAGGCCCCACTTGGTGGAACAAGAGAATTGACTTCTGTAAGTTGTCTCTGACTTTCACACAATTGCTCTGGTGTGAGTAGGCTAACTACCCTGGGTGTGAGCGTGCACACACATGCATGCACGTATACACACACACACACACACACACACACACACAGGCTCCTCTACATGAATTAGATGTATTAAATTAGAAAGTAAAATAAGTGACTAAACCCCTGGGAAAGGAAGACATGAAGTTGGCGGAGAGATTTAAGAGGATCTTAGTGGGAATAAGAGACAGAATGTGAGGTGCATTTTACACATGCAGGACATCTTCAAGGACCAAATTAAAATTAAAAAGAATCTGGGTTCGTTATAAACACAAGACCTTCCAGAGGGTGACCAAACGGATCATCGCCCCTTCTTGGAGCTCTCTGAAAGTGTTTTGCTCTATGCACTTTGGATGACATGGGGATCACTTGGCTGTGTTGAAGTAACTTGTGGCCAAGGAATGCTAAAGACAAAGTAAACAAAATGAAACACTCCAAATGAAAACAGAACGAAACAACAACACGACAACAGAAACCAAGTACACCAAAAACAATTTACTTTTTTTTTCTGTTCCAAATAACCAGATTCCTTAAAACTTATTTCTGGGCAGCAGAATTCTATTTTTAAAGGAAAGAAAATGCATGTGAGTCTGGTCTTTGAGCAATAATGACTTCACAGGAAGATGGAGCTCTTTGATGGCAAGGGTTTCTTGTGAACAGTGTTATTCTGATGCGTGGCACTTATCTTCATGAAATCCGTGGCCTGGTGGATCGTTTGCGTTGGCAGCTGGGGAAGGTGGTTGGAGCTTCAGAAGCTGACGAGACTTCAGTGCTCGCAGATGTGTTTTGGGTCACGGCGTCTCCTGCTGCCAGCCTCATAATCAAGGCAGAGTTGGACAGTGTTGCTCCATTTCCACACACCTCTTGGCCAGGCTCAGGGATTTGGACAAGGAACTTCTTTTCCAGTGCGAAGCTACCCTTAATCTCTATTTCAATCACATAAAATTTTACAGTGCTTTTAATGGCAGATGGGGTGGAGGAGGGAGGGCTACCCGAGTGATGACTCTGAGCACCTCATCATCCTCGCGTGACTGACAGGAGATCAAACCCAGTGGCTTCGTGGAGCTGGAAGCTGCAGATTTGCTCAGTTCAGGGCATTTTTGCTTTGGTTATTCATTTGGGTCCATTTGCATGAAAAGAAAGATTTTTTTTTTGAAAAAATGGATTGTCACTAATTTTTTAGAATTATATTAAGATATAAGTTTCACCCTATGGTCATGATAGATATTTAATTCATTTTTCAGTGCTAAGGATTGAACTGAATCTAAAATCTCATGGGTGCCAGGGAAGTGCTCAACCCTAGACCATGTTCCCATCTTGTCCATAGTGTATTAGTGACAGACTCCGCTTTGCTGTGTGTGTGTAAACAAGATGTGTGTGTAGGTATGTCAGAAGGCAACTTGAAAGAGTGAGTATCTCATCCCCCCTGTAGGTCCTAGGGATGGAATTTGGATCCTAAGCCTTGGCAGCAAGTGCACCTGTCCTCTGAGCCATCTTGCCAGGCCTAGACTTAAATTCCAATGCCAGGTTTGTTAGAAATTTTTGCAAGTTACTTTTGTTAGTTTGCGGTTAGCCTAGAAATGAAAGCTGAGGCAAACTTTGCTGTCATTTGAGTGGGAAGTGTCACGAAAGACAATAGTGGAGGAGAGAGATTGACAGGGCAACGGGGGGAGCATGGGGATGAAGGGGTACATCCTCAGCTGGCAATTGTCTGTAAGATGAATTAGTTCAGTTAGTTATTCTCTCTCTCTCTCTCTCTCTCTCTCTCTCTCTCTCTCTCTCTCTCTCTCTTTCTCCCTCCCTCCCTCCCTCCCTCCCTCCCTCCCTCCCTCTCTCTCTCTCTCTCTCTCTCTCTCTCTCTCTCTCTGTGTGTGTGTGTGTGAGAGAGAGAGAGAGAAAGAGAGAGAGAGAGAGAGAGAGAGAGCACACATGTACCACGGAATCCATGGATGTCAGAAGACAGCCTTCAGGGGTTGGTTCTTGCCTTCCCACTTTGAGGCAGGGTGTCTCTTTATGCCACTGCATGGCACACTCCAAGTTGCTGGCCTTTGAGCTTCTGAGAGTCTTCTTTCTCTGTTTCCCATGTCCCTGTAGGAGTGCCGAGATCCCAGACATGTCCAACCGCCTCTGACCCTTCTCCTAGGTTGCAGAGGATGTGAGGAACCACACCTCTGGCAGGAACAATTGCTGTTGGCGGGCCTAGCTGGCTCGGCACATAGACTTCAGTAGGGATCAAAGACACACCTTTCTCTGGTGACCATCAAGACGTCCCCTGCGAAGCTGTACTTCGTGCTGGGCAAACTTTCTGGCAGGGCATGGGCAGCTAGAGACAATGTCTGTATGAAGCCAGGTGGAAATGGGTGTATGCTGGGTCCAGCACCCTGCCATCCTTCCTTGTCCCTGGTTTCTCTATAAGCTGTAATTATTGTTCTTCTCTCCGCATGGCTTCCCTCCATGACGTGCCATCATCACCCCATGCCTCTTCAAATCCTGTGTACTCGGGCAACTGGGGAGTTACCTTTGTTGCCAGGGTTTCTAAGCTAAAAGTCCTAACATCCTGTAGAATGGAGTGTGTGTGTGTCATGCCTTTTGTTTTATAAAGGCAATAATTACTTTATTTAAAAATGCTTTACTGCTGTGTCTTAGTTAATGCACAATAATGGGTTTCATTCGATGCTTTCATACGCATCTATAAAAAACTTTGATCAGATTCCATCCATTTCTCTCTCTGTTTCCTCCGCTCTCTCCTGCTGGTCCCCTCCTCTCCCCAAACACTGCTATTTCTACTTTCAAACCCTAATATATAAATATATATATAATTTATAAAACATTAAATGATATATAATATTTCATATATGAGAAAATGTGATATTTATCTGAGCTTTTCTTGTTTTACTTAGTTAATGATCATCTAGTTCCATCCATTTTCCTACAAACATAATTTCACACATCTTTATGGCTAAATAATACTCCACTATATAAGCTTACAGCATCCACCGATGGGAATCTCTGCTGTCATAACTATGCTGCAGTAAACATGGGTATGCAAACACCTCTGTGCACTTCTGAGCTGCATTCCCTAGGGCGTCCACCAGGAGGGTGGAGCTGGACCAGCTCTTGTCGGTTTTGAGAAACTTTCATAGTGGCTGCACTGCTTTCTATCCCTGCCAACAAGAATGTGGCTTACTCTCGAATATTTCTCACATTCTAAGCAAAATTTATGAGCACATTACATATGCTTTCCTAATGGCTTTTGTTTGTCTGTGATCCTGGCAATGGTTACATTTTGAACGTATGCTTTCCTAATGGCTTTGGTTTGTTTGTGGTCCCAGCAATGGCTACATTCTGAAATCTGAAATGCTGAGGATGATAATATCCTCATTGTCACATGGGAGACAGAGAAAGTTTACAGTGTCTTCCAAGAGTGGTAACAGACGGCTGTGCGGATGGCTCGCTGGGAACAGCTCTTGCTGTACAGCGTGAGGACGTGAGTTCAGATCTCCAGCCCCTATAAGGGTGGCAGGTGGATAGATACAGGCAGATCACTGAGCTCAGTGGCCAGCCAGCTGAGTCAGCTGGTGAGAGCTGGGTTTCTGTGACAGACCTGCTTCAACAAAACAATGGTAGATGAAAATTCCCAATTTTAACCTCTGGCCACCACATGAGGTCACATGTGTAGGCAAACACACACTCGTGCACACACACACACACAGACATACATATGTATATACACATGAATGTACACACATACAGTCATGGACATGGCATATACACATGCACACACATCATATATACATACACAGATATGTATACACATGCATACACACATGAATGTACACACATACAGTCATGGACATGGCATGTACACATGCGCACACATCATATACACATGCACACGCGTGTATACACATGCACATACACATGAATGTGCACACGTACAGACATGGACATGGCATGTGCACATGCACACACACATGCACACCACATGTATACTTACACCTGAGTTAAATGACAACAGTTATCAGCCACTACTTTCTCTTTCTGTTTTTGTTATTTATATACTAATTATTCCTCAGTGTCTCCTTATTTCTCTTGACCCTCACAGGGAGGGCATCCTTTCTGCCTAATCCTGTGGGCTCTGGTGACAGCCTTGTCAGGCAGCAAGCTGCTTTGCCATGGGGCAGGAGCAAGCCTCACACTCCCCACTCCCATCTCCATAGGACTCTGCCAGGCCAGGGCTGCACTTTGAGTCTTGATAACTGGGACTGGGTGGGGCATAAAAGAAGCTTCTACTGGTGCTGAGAGGTAGAAAAGTCAAAGAGAGACTCTGCCCTGCTGGGTTAAACAGAACAGACTTTTAAAAGCAGCATGCGTGAGTATTGCCATTGAAGTTAAGAGTCTGGGTAGAACCGAAGGACAGAGATGAGTTGGGTAACAGAGGAAAGTTTGGACAGCTCTAAGAATGAGGTGTGGCAGGGAGCCTGTTTTTTGTCAAGTGGCCACTAACTGGTCGAAGACAGCATGTAGGTGTAGAAAAATGATTAAAATATACTGTCGGGTAGATTCAACACATAGCTGGGTTGTCCGTATCAAAAGGAACTTTATAAATGCATTTGCTTTTTCAGGACTGAGTGACAAACCCAGGAGCTTCTGCCATCTAGGTCAGCGCTCTTCTCCTGCACCACAGTCTCAATCCAAGAGAAGATCTCTTACTAAGAGGCACACCTGGCCCCGCATCTTTAGTTGCCCACCAGCACTGAGCTAGATTTGATGGGAGATTAGTGTATGTAATAGTTTGTCCAGCAGCTCAGAGAGCAGCAGGTGAACTTGGCTTCTCTCTGTGGCTGGGTGAGGAGCCAGGAGCAGTTGTTTTCTGCTCACCACTAACCCAGGGACAAACATGGGCCTGTCCTTACTCCAGAAAGCCTGTTTTGCACTCCCTCTTAGACTCTTCATCTCCCTCTGGCAGCGAACTTTGTTTTCTCATTTTCAGTGCGGTTGCTTTCAGCTCTAAGCCTGGGTAGGGCAGTGGCATTTGGTTAATATGGACCTGGTTCTGAACGCCTCTGGCTTGGCTTCTGTAGTGGAAACAGTGGCTCTTCCCATGGTTTGAGCATTTCACATCTATGAATTACATTCAGGAGCCCAGGGTGCAGGCTCATGGAAAAAAGTATCTAAATCGATGACTAACTTGACATCAGAAGTTTTTCAAGCAGAAAAATTGTGTACTACAGAGCAAGCAGGGCCACTCCACCCCTGGCCCCCTGCCTTCTGCTTGGAGTGAGATTTTCAAGTGTCCCATTGAGAGAAGTTGGGGAGTCTCAGCGTGGAGGCCCAGCTGTGAGGCCCACAGAGCAGATGGCCCGGGTGGAGCACAGGAGTTTGGATTTACTGGGCACTACTCACCAAAGCTTGTAGAGAAATACAGCCACAAGCTGGCCTTGGTGGTGTATGCCTGTAAGACAAGACAGGAGGACCACTGTGAGTGAGAGGTCAACCTGGTCTACATCGTGAGTTAAGGGCCAGCCAGGGTTCATAGTGAAACTCTGTCTCAAAAGACCAAACAGGGTGGGACAAAAAGAAGGAGGGGTAGGAGGTGGGGAGAAAAGGAGGTGGAAGAGGGAGAATAAAATGAGAAATGCAGTCATTTGCTATCAAAGAGGATTGTTTACAAATAAAATAAGATTTTTTTCTCCTTATTTTCTATTTTTGGTGTGTGTGTGCACGCATGTGCGTGTGTGCTGTGATGTGTTTATGTGTGTGTGCAGTTATGTATTATGAGGGTAGGCTGGAGCACCATAGTGTGGTTTGGACCCTGAAGGAGATCCCTGGGCGTCAGCACTCATATTCCACCTTGTTTGAAACTGGATCTCCTGGTGTTCTTCACTCTTCATGCCAGGCTGGCTGGCCTGTGAGCTTCTCTTTCTGCTTCTCCGCATCTCCCTATAGGGTGCTGGGAGCGCTCCCATGCCCTACTGTGGTGAGCTCTGGAGATCTGAATTAAGGTCCTTACACCTGTACAGCAAGCACTTTACACAGACCTGTTTTTTTTTGTCACATTTTTATTTTTACATCAT
Organism: Chionomys nivalis; assembly: GCF_950005125.1. Classification (NCBI taxonomy): domain Eukaryota; kingdom Metazoa; phylum Chordata; class Mammalia; order Rodentia; family Cricetidae; genus Chionomys; species Chionomys nivalis. The sequence goes on along the minus strand of NC_080097.1, from coordinate 66,372,807 downwards.
AAGGAATAATTTCCATCTCCCTCTCCCTCTTTCTTTGCCAGGACGCAGAGAAATGTCTGTGCTCAAAATGAAAGGCTCTTGTCTTCTTGGCTGAGTCTCAAGATTTTTCCAGATTGTCAACTCCTTAAGAGGGGAAAAGCATAAAAGCCAGCTGTAGAAGGGCAGAAGAGAGCTAACACGATCCAGGTGTTTCTAGCCTTCTCCGGAAAGAAGGGAGTGTGTGCGCATGCCCTGTGGATTGTATCTGGAGGGCACTGCCTGATAGCATCAGGCTGCTGATCATAGTTGCGATACCAGCCTGTGAATGGATCCCCAGTGTGTGGCAGCTGTGGCTCCTGGGTTGACACTGGCTGTGTAGGGGTATTCTGAAGTTCATGACCTTGATTCATCCTCCTTCCAGCTTGAGCCGTGCATGTAAAAAGGGTTTTAGAGTAGTAAACTTGCTAAAAACAGCATGGTGGTATAGAAACAAAAGGTGGGTTGGCAGAGCTGAGGATGGGGCATCGGTCTCAATTCCACCACTACCAACCACATGTCTACAGCAGTCTTCAATTGTCTGATTCTATTTTTGCAGGTAAAAATAAACCATAAAAGTGTCTTCCCTTAATGCTTAAGAATAAAATTAAAACACCATGTTGACACCAGATTTATTTATAAGAATAAATTGGGCAAAGGACTGATACAATGCATTTGATGTCCGAAAGCTTAATGGTTAAATCTGAAGTAACTTCCTAAGTGGGTGCAATCTACAATGTTTATACATTACTTTTTATTACTTTATTTTGTGTATATATGTATATATGTGTGTATGTGTATGCATGCGTGCTAGGATATGTGGGGTGGGATCAGAGGGCAACTTGTGGGAGTTGGTTATCTCCTTTCTGTAGTAAATAGCGCTGGCCCCTTGTTCCATCCCTCCTGGCTAGCTTAACCTGAAATAATTACACGAAACTGTATTCATTTAAACACTGCCTGGCCCATTCATTCTAGCCTCTTATTGGCTAATTCTCATATATTGATTAACCCATTTCTAATAATCTGTGTAGCACCATGAGGTGGTGGCTTACCGGGAAAGATCCTAACCTACGTCCATCTCAGGTTGGAGAATCATGGCGTCTGCCTGACTCTGCTTCTTTCTCCCAGCATTCTGTTCTGTCTTCCCCTCCTATCTATGTTCTGACCTATCAGGTCAAGCAGTTTTCTTTATTAATTAACCAGTGAAAGCAACAGATAGGTAGAATACCCTCCTCCATCACCTTCCAGCATGTAGTTGCTGGAGATGGGACTCAATGGTTCAGGCTTGGCAGCAGGCATGTCTACCCACTGAGTCATTTTGCCAGCCCTAGACTACATTCTAACAAACTTAAACTTGACTACATTGACAGAATAAGATAATCTCCAAGACTCAAGCCATCTTCCGGAATCTTCTTACTCACTCTTAAATGACACACTTCAAAGCATTTCTGAGTCCTGGATTCTGGATTCAATCTGCCCCTGCCCATCCCTGTGCATTCCTTGAAGTGACAATGTCTGTGGCAGCTCTTATCTGAGGTTGCTGTTCATGGATAATGGTTGGGTCCACACACACCCAAGATGGGGAGCTAGCCTGAGTTGGTTTTGTTTCTTCTGTAGAGTATGGTGAAGAGGAGATGGTGGGAGTTGAAGATGGCTATTGAGTATTGGTGGAAGATCGACAAAGGGAAAGAAAATCAAGTCAGAAGAAGAGGGCTGGACTGGAGTCTGTGCAGCCAGTGATGAGCCACAGAACTGCAAACCCTCGTCTCGTTCTCTTTCGGAAGAGAGAATGTGATGGGGTGGGATTTAGCACTCTACAGCAACGAATTTCTAGCAGCTTCTCTTCTGTGCTGCCTTCATCTAAGTTAGAAGAAACTTCAGGCAAATCAAGAAATGTTGAAAAGAAGTGAGCATAACCTGCCTGGGAGATGCTAAGACACTGAAAATTAGTTCTGTTTTGGTGGAAAGGGAACTTTTTCACAAATACAAAGTTCAAGGTAAAGAATTTATCAAAATGTGTCTGTAGATGGAAACTCAAGGAATTATTTAAAATAAAAAGAATAGCATAAGGGGAATAGCCTAAGCTGATCTTTATGGGCACCATTATAAAGATTGCAAAACACATCATAACAAAAATAAATGTGGCTGCAGCTTTTAATGGTCTTGGAATTTTTGTGGTTACTATTGTTTCTGAAATTTTACCACATTTTTTCTTTACATTTTTATATTTGACTAGTTTGAGGTTATCCCCAAAGCTTCAAGTATTTAAAATAGTGTTTTTATATGACATTTAGTTTTATTATGGAAAAGAGTAGAATTATTTCACATCTGTTGGGTTCATTTCAATTCCAATTCATTCTCTAGTGGAATTCAAACCAAACTGGTAGGGACTTAATTGTGCTCCTTGGACAGGGTGACTGTATCAGATTGCTTTATTACTGGGTCTTTTGTAATGTACTGAGACCACGGTGATAACTCCCGTGTGACCCTAGATCCTTCACATACGGACATCTCAGTTCTTTCTGTGTTGACTACTAAATCACACCTTACATTTAGCAATCTAGTCTACTTTGCAAACAGTTCGATCAGGGTTGACTTTATCTTTTAGTCTTTTAAATGTGATAGAATTTTCACTTGATGAAGTCACATCTTAAGTGAACTCTTCCCATTGACCAGTTGTATAAGCCAATTTAAAGCAGAGAGCACTTTGACAGCTCTGTTAATATGGCTTTATTTTTTTGTTGGCAATTGAAGTATAATTGAGGTCTAGTGTTGATCTTTAAAGGCATTCTTAAGACTAGAGAAGAAAGCTTGATGAGGTGTGTACTACAGCACAGCCTCTCAGATACTCACTCTTTTATGGAATGCTAATCATCACAGCCTCTCATTGCAAACTCTATGAAAAGTTTTATAACTAGGCATTGATATGTGCTGACAGGCAATGAATTACAGCTCTAATGCTAAACTGCAAGTAGGAACTGTCAGGGTCTTCAATCAAAATTGGCACCACAACTGTTCATTTTTAAAGTCTCTGAAGTTCTATCCAGTCTATTTTACTATATTAACTGAGTAATCTTCACTGCATGTACTTGTAAAAGCAGACATGTTTGAGAATGATTTTTGAGTCATCAAATTACTGAGAGTCTTAGTTGAGGACAAGGAGAATAGCTGTTTTCAACTTGCCATCTTAAATTCTGTTAAGTTCTCTGAGACCCAATATGGTCTAATAGTGTGTTTGGAAAGGTGTTCACACTCGAATTCTTCTGCTCCAGTTTTCTTCCTCTGGAGTGATCTAAGAGCATGGCTGTACCACAGAGGACCGCTCTCCACTTCTTTCTGGGATGCTTGAGGTGGAATTTGAGAAGCTGGCAAGAAGCTAAGCCGTCGCTTATAGCAGAATTCTGAGAGAAGACGCTGTAGACAGTGTCTGTAACTTTAGGATTCTCCGTCTGCATTGCAATGGGAGCTGGCATAGCTAGCTCCTTCCCAGACTGCAGAGTTCAACGACTCCTCTGTCTCCCAAGACTTGGCTGAGTAGATAAGATACATGGGATCTTATGCTCCTAGGCTTGCTAATGACCTGTGGTCCCTCTTTCTGCTCTCATGTTAGAGTTTAGAATTAAGAAGAATCAGAGACTGGGCTGATTGAGTAGCTTTGGAAAGCAACTCAAAATGTATTAAGACACACTCGGGAATATTGCTGAAATTGGCACTGGGGACCAAGGAGATGAGGTGGATGAAACAGAGATGCATTGGGAAGGTTTGATTAAGGGTCAGTGCAGTCCCTAAAGGAAAGAGAGACAGGTACATGGACATACATGCACACACAGACTGACCCGTGACACACTGACTCAGTTCCTGATTTCTTTCTTTTGATTCCAATTAGCACATGACTATGGACCAGGTGCATCTTAAATGAATGCCTCTGCTCCCCTAGACCCGGTGCATCTGGACAGCCACAGTTGTTGAGTGTTTTGACAGTATGAGTGATGCCATCAGCAACCAACATAAGCGAATGGAAGACACCAGCAGCATGGCAGCCTCTTGCTACAATTTTTCTGAATGTTTTTTTTTTTTTTCCCTAAATGCTTTGACACTAAAATGTAGTTTAAAAAACCTACCAGGAACTGATTTCTCCTTTGTTATCAGAGCCCATTTAAGAAAATTCCCCTAAGGGAACCAGGTTTGCTAGAGCAATTGTGGTGACAGCAACGCACCGACCTCAGATGGCTACTGAGGTGCCCATTCTGTCCCAGAACAACAGTAAAAAATAAATAAATAAATAAAAAATAAAAAAAGAAAATTCCCATGCCTCCACAACCAGAACTCAGAGACTTTTATTATTCGCATCTTAATAGGTGCTTCATGGAACTAGTCAGTTGTTAAATGTGATGCGAAGATAGGTTGTCACACTGTTTTGTGTTGAATGTATGATGCGGAACCCACAGACATATGTGTTTGATTCTCGTAATGTGTGGGTTGTCTGCCAATAACTTTTGGTGCTGAATGTCGTTCTGACAGCAGATAAGTGTAGGGGACTGTCTTGTTTGGAGTCAGGGGAGGAAAGGGAATTTGAGAGTGTTTACATACTCTAGCATCCCTTTGTGCGGCAGTCTCTCTATGGACTATGGTTGGCAGCGGGTGGTAGGAAAGCTTTTGCTTTGGCAGGTATGACTATCACTCATAACCAGGACTCCCCAAACTATTTGCCCTATAAAAATCTAAAGCTTCCCCATTCACGCACATGCCTCGTTTACGCAGTGTCTTCATCTTTTATTAGCTTGCCAGGCTCTCATCATCACTGCTTTTTCCTGCTCCACTCCTTCCTTGGGTTTCTCTGGTAACAGTAGATGACTTAAACCAGAGTGGACGTAACCCGTCTGGAAACTGAGGTAAATACCTTCCATACTATGAGTGACCTACTAGATGCTAGGTTTTAGTGTGTGGGTATTACCAACGCATTTGGTTTCATTGGTCAATATTTGTTACTTTAGCCCTCTAATCCTGCCTCCTACAATCTTCCCAATGTTAAATAATGGGGGGTAGGGTTGTTCAAACAGTGAAAAAAGAGTTGTTGGGCTAGGATAATTTTCAGGTTGACTTCTTTTCTTGGGAATTTTTAACTGCACCGGCACAGTGAGTTTGATGCTGGAGGCGGCCATCTATAGTGAGGAGCCATTGCTCAGTTCATTAGCACTGTGGGAGTGCCAGCAAAGAGCCCATGACCTAGAGCCCATCTTGCTTTAATAACGCTTTAACACTCGTAAAAGAGCTTTAATGGCTACATGAGACATATTTAAATATTAAACGCCATTCCTCTCCGTTGATTCACAAACCTCAATGCATAGGGCTCCTTCATTGCTTCCAAAGTTGAAGGAATGTGCTCAGTTTCTCACGGCAGTGAGCGAATCAAACAAACCTGCAGATGGGAATATTTCAACTTTGCCCTGCTGACCTAGTTGCTAACCCAAGAACTTCAAACTTCCAAATGTTGTTGGCTACTTTGAATCCCCTGACTTAGAAACAAAATATTTATCTGCTCCATAAATTTTAATCCCACTCTGGAGATTTAGGAAACCATGGACACTTCCATCTCCCTAAACCACTGCCCCCTCCAAACTTTTGTTTAATTTAATTCATCAGCCTTGATCTCCTGGTCAGAATGTCACCCTACTCAAAGGAACAGCATATAACTTATATTTAAATTTGGACAGACCAGTGCCCACTAGTTCATATGTATATTTACATTTCAATAAAGATTCCATGTTTAATGCTGCTGTCATTTTCCCGAGGCTTTGTAATGAAATGTCCCCGAGAATCGATGCTGTGTGTTTAATCAGGGAGCCCCCAAGGCCACCTGGCATCTTAGAATCTAAGATCTTACTACAATTGCCCTGGAAGAGGATAGAACCATGAAAACTTGCTTTTGTCTTCCTTTCTTTCCCGTGGGGGAGATGGCAGACCTGTGCAGTTTCGGAGATGCTTTTTATTTACAGAAGGGAAAATTGAGTTACAGACTTCCTGTCATGAGCAGAGATGCCTGGGGAAAGCGAGGGCTGGAAGGAATTCTCAACAAGAGAGCCAGGCTATATGAGCCCAGGAGCACCGGGGCGTTGGCAAGCTCTGCTGTATTCTTGAAATACTTGGGTTCCGCAGAGCCCAAATGTATTTTTCTCAAAGCAGCATTTCCCTTTCATTTTCCAGAACCATGTATATTCAAGGAAATGTAATCTGTGTATTTTGGAATCATTTAACCATCATTTATCAAAATATTGCATGGCAAATACCAGATCTGAGTTCAAGAAAACCCCTGGAGCTTTTTGATAAGTGATTTTTTTTTAACCTCTGAATCCGAGAGTTTAAAATTGCTTTGAAAGAACCCAGAACAGCGCAGAGTTTTCTTCTCAAATTATCTCCCAAACAGTAGGGGAGCCTCATCTATCTCTAACACACAGCAGTCATGGAGACAAATCTTCGGAGGTGCAGCCTTGTGCGCTCAAGGGTTTTTCCACTGGGAACCTCCGCAGCCCATTCGGCTTCAGCAGAACTGGGTTTCTTTGGATGAATTCGCGGCACTGCTGATCCCAGCTGAACACCCGACTCAGATGCTCCAAGATCTCACAGTCTCATCTCCATTTAAACTTACGTGTTGCCCACTATGGGGCTACATTAAATAACTTTTACCTTAAAGTCTTACATTGAAATATTATTGATCTTGATTGCTGTGCTTTGGGTCATATTCTTAAGTTTTATAGAAGAGGCAAATGCCCCATTGGCCTAGTACTAGCCTTTCTTGTCTTTGCTCGGCTTCTTGCCTCTGTGGGAAGAGGTTAGGCATGGTGGCCAAGAGATCCAGCCCTTTACACCCCTGTTTTTTGACTCACCTAGCTTTTCCTTTTGAGGATCAGGCATTTGGTGTAGCCATTGTCCCCACACCTGTGCTCTCCCTCTCGGTTTTTCTGACTGAACATGGAGTTTGTAATCCCCTCTCATTGGGCAGTTATCTGTATCGTTTGGGAGAAAATGAAGATCCCTGACCCTAGAATATAGCCTTTTTCAGTTTGGAAGATTATTTTATTTGAATCTCATGCAGATAAGAAAATGAAATCTTGGGGGCTGGAGAGATGGCTCAGTGGTTAAGAGCATTGCCTGCTCTTCCAAAGGTCCTGAGTTCAATTCCCGGCAACCACATGGTGGCTCACAACCATCTATCTGTAATGAGGTCTGGTCTCCTCTTCTGGCCTGCAGACATACACACAGACAGAATATTGTATGCATAATAAATAAATAAATATTTAAAAAAAAAGAAAATGAAATCTTTTACTTACTGTGTTATTCACCTCAGTGGTACCCAAGAGTAGCATCTGAACCTTTGTCTGGGGCCACACAGACTGATCACCAGGGCTGGCTTCAAACTCAAAGACTTTCTATTTCCAGCTGAAGCTGACCCTCGCCAGCAATGTGTTGAGCGTCTGAGGAACGTGGTATCATTTCATCTGTAAAACGGTCCTACGTCGGGGTCATTTTCACTGCTCCTTTACAGATCAGAAGGCTGCAGATTGGAGATGTTAACCTCACCCAGACTACCAAGTGGTAGACTAACACTGAAATCCAGAACTTTCTTACTCGAAACTCTGATGCTCCCACACACCCAGGAAAGGTGGATCATGGTGGTAACGGCACCTTCCACATTGATACTACAACAGAATAAAATGCTATCGTTCTTTCATTGAAGTTTTAGTGTCTGCTCTGCCTACCTCAGAGTATCAGGGGAAAAAAATGTCGGAAGTGTTTCAATCAAAGCCAGGCCTGGTTCCCTTTTTTGCTCATTTCACAGCTTCACAGTGCTTTTTCACTAGAGTTCAGAAGTCAAAGTTCATCAGACCAGCTGCCTCTGATCTGGAGCAAAACAGACAGCAGTTTACTGTAAATGTGTTTGTGGTGGGCCTAGGGCTAAGAAGCCTTAATGGATTCGCCTTCATCTGGCAACAACAGGCTTATCCTCCAGCCTTGAAAGCCTGGATGAGACCTACAGAGCAGTCCTTGCTGGCTCTTGCTTTGAACACACTGGACTCGCGAAGGAATCCTAGCAGATCTGAGCAGTCTTCACCTGGCCTCTCAGGCTACACCCAGAACACCTTCTAGCCCAGTTCTCCAACCAAAGCCCAAGTCTGCAGCCTTCATCTGTTTCTCGACCACATGATTTGGAGAAGAGGACACTTCGGGAACTGCCACATTCTGCCCTCAGGCGGACACCCTGCCCTGTGAAGTTCAAGTGAGGAGTCTTCTCAGAAGGAGGTCCTTCACCGACAAGCAGGCTTTCGGCCTGGGACTGAGCGCCCAAGGGCTTGTGTCCAGGACTAGTTACATAAGAGAACTTCCAAGAGAGGACAGAACATAGTTTTCAACAAATAAATAAGGCAGAAAGGCGGCACTCACCAATGCCCCAGCTGGGAAGCAGCTATGTGCAATGGATTTCTCATGCTAACAATCCAAGCGCTTTGGAAAACAGATGATGCGCACAGGAACTGGCACGGGGTCTCCTGGCAGGAAGTGCAGAGCTTCAGACATGGAAGGGTATCTAGAGACTATTAGTTCACAAACACAGCTGATGGCCAGCAACCTGCTTTTGTGCCCGCCTGGCTTGCGCTGGTGGATTCCTTCCACGTAGCGTTTCTCCAGGACGACGGCAGACAGACACGCAAGGCTTCTGCAGCCCACACTCTAGAGAAATAATTAAACAGTTTTTCTTAACCTCTTGAACCCTTTCATTTATTATCGCTATCCATTATGTCTACCTTCTTGAATCACCGAATCCTCAAACTGAGCTCTGGGGTCAAGGGTTTATTGTTTAATGGAGATAGAACATTTTGTAAATTGCACGAAGTCACAATGTTTATAATAGAAGCTTCTGCTGTACCGAACCTTTTCCATTTAACAAACAGTGAGCGCTGACATGTGTTCTTTCTACAGAGCAAAAATCCGGGGTAAGTGCAGTACTGGCATGAATGAGCTACCAAATCCTTCTTGTAAACCAAGTGACATCTGCAGTCAAATAAAACATTCCTTTCCCCAAATACCAGGAAATGCTGAAAGGATCACTCTTCTTCTGAGGTCATGCTTAACTGAAGCCCTGGCTCCGAGAACACACAGCGAGGATGAAGAAGGCCAAGATTTCTGTCCAGCACACGTTGGCTGCTACAAGCCTTTGGGGACAACCTCTTGTTTCAACTATGAACACGTGTGTATGGAGAAGGTTTTCCTAGGATTTAACCTTCGGATGGAAAGTGTCATTTTTTTAAGGAATGTACCCATTTTTTTTTTAAATTCTTGTTGTCTCTTTTTTAAAACTAAAATTTGTTCTTTCAAATCAGAAATGGGTTTTCCTGAAGGAAAGCAAACATCCTTTTAAAAGGTGCCCATCCCAAAGCATCCGCATATAAATAAATACCTGTGATTGAGCAAATATAAATATTCCTCAGCAAAGAAACTTCCTCAAAGGTTGAGAAGATTTGGGAATGATAAGAAGGAGTGCTGTAAGTCTAACAGCTTAAGCCTTGTGTCAGAAGAAATTAATGTTCGTGGACATGTTCAAATCTTTGGGGGATTTTGCTACGGGATGGCTGCATGCCACCTTTTGCAATAAAAATGAAATTGATGAGAACCATTGTAAAGAGTGACTTCCTGTGAATGATTAGCATAACTTTTATCTTACACCTAAGTAATTGGCAAGTGGTACAGAGTGTCCCTTTGGCCAAGTTTTATGAAATAAAGCCCCAATCTTTCCATTTTCCACCTTTAGTTCCTGAGGAGAATTCTCCTGAAAAGAAGAATGTCCTCTTCCAAAATACCCTTACCACATTCCCTCGGGTTTTTCTCACTGTCTCCAGCTTGAAAGAATTTTTATAGTAGCCATTGTTATAGTCCTTGTTCAACACATGCCCTCACTTGACGATTCCAGCAGTCCGGCCAGTTCTGATTAGCCAGCAGGTGTCACTGTGGGTTTGGGTGGCAACCTAATTGGCCACAAAAAGAATGGTGGGGAATAAGGCGAAAGGAAAGGAATACAAAAGCGGGTTTTGAGAGGAAAAGAAAAAGCCACTTAAAAGTTCTGCGGCCCCTTTCTTCAGGGTCTCAGAAATTTCACAACACTTTCTCAGGTCTGTGAGCCCCAGAAACATATTTCCTTATCTAAAGGAAAGTGAGGCTTCCGTTATTGGTGTTAGCATCACTGTATAAAATAACGATAGAGATGAGCAAAGCTGAGGACAAATTCTTGCAGTCTGTTGCTAATTCCTCAGGTCTTACAAGAACATTTCATCATTTTAACCTGTAGACATCATTGCTTTATCTCAGACATGTAGAAAGTCTCCCAGCTTTTGGTAGGTCATAGACTCATGGCCCAGAATAAGGTTTTAACTATCCCTAACCTCACTGGCAAAATAAATTCCAGTATTTCATTGCTTAAGGTGGCATCGTGGCCCATTCTTACATCTTCCTAGGATCTGGGCTACTCATCTGCAACAAAACCAGCCTATTCAGTTATATACACCTTCTCGAGTGCGTGGAATCTCTTAATAAATAAAATCTCAATTGGTAAAATTAACACACATTTCTTGAACAACTGTCAACTCTAAGAATGGATGGTCGTAAAACCTCCCCTCATAGAAAGGAATTCCCAGCTGGTATAATTTGAATAACAGGTTGTAAATTGATTTCTGTTTTGGCTTGATAGTTGAAAACAACGCCCGTGTTATTGGTACAGAGAGCAGACAATTTGTTAAAAAAGACACAAACTTCCTTTTTCAAAATAAGGCTTAACACATAGGTAAAACATTTTAGCCAAGTTGTATAGAAAAACAGAGCTTTTTTTTTTTTGGAGGGAGCAGAATGTCCTTGTGCTCTGGAGACTTTGCAGCACACAAACAGTCCAGGCTCAACTCTTGCTACCTGTCTCAGGTCATGGGTCATCATGGCACAAAGAGATCGCGGTATCTCACTGTCACAGGCTCTACAAGCCCAGGAA